>NC_061816.1:14439658-15056773 GCF_021462225.1 Girardinichthys multiradiatus
GTTAAAAAAAAAAAAACACCCCAAAAAGAACAATACACATATGTAAGTAAAAGGTACGACAAGGCTAGAAAATATCACTTAATAGTACATAGTACCTTTAAATACCACCCCTCATAGTACAACATAGTAGCAGGAAATGACACACCATGAGTACCCTGAGGAACATTTACCATTTTATAACACTATGCAAGCACCTTGTGCTAATGAAGATGCACTCACCCCGGGATGCAGACTACTCAAAAATCAAAGTTAAACTGATGGCATGTCCTTGTTTCTGATTCTTTTGGCATTCAGTACATGACCATCTGCAGGCATTGACTGAGCATTACCTTTTACTTTTTCCCAGTAGGTCAGTTTATCCCTAAATATCAGGAAAAAAATACAACCAGATGGTGACATCACAGCAAAAATAACATACCGAGTCCTGACGCACCTGAGTGCTGTTAATTCTACACCTTTAATCCAAATATTCAAACATAGTTTTAATAAGTAGCGCATAGGATGCAACGAACATACTTAAAGATGAGACAGGACAAGATGTTCCACAAAATTTGCTTAATTTCCTCATGTTTAGACCAAAGTAACATGTTTTTCAATATGCCAATATACACGTCAAGACAGGAAACAGAGTGACAGCAGGTTACAAATTTCATTTTTTAAGAAAAAAGTATTCTTATTCGACAAGATTAACAATAAACAAGCACACAATGTTGCTTCCCTTGTTGACTTGCACACTCCTGCCAAAAAAAGCCCACCCAATGTAGGCTTGTGAGTTCCATCCACTTCTTTCCAACTATCCCCATACCTGCGACTACCCTCTAAATTTGTCTTCTCAAGTACATATTTTTCAATTAATGGTGTTATAAATAGCTCAAGTGCTGATTTTATGTCTTGGATATGGCTGACACCATATCTGGTGGTGCCTGGAACCATTTTAATGACGTTAGCGGCACACAGTCTATCCTGTTGTGAAAGTTGGGAGACCGACCACAATAATTTATTTTTGGAAAGGACAATGTTTGAAAACCTCTTCTGATAAGTAATCTGTAGTTGAGAAGAGAGCAGACAGGGATAGCACGAGAGAGAATCAAAAGAGGGGGTTCAAAAGGCTGCTGTGCAAGCTTTTACATGTTTGCTCCACCCCTAAATTGTGTGAATAATCAATATATTCACAGGAACAACACTTTCTCGCCCTCGCAGTGTTTCCCCTTTTTTATGACATGTGAACCACAGTATCAGTGGTTTTTACACTGCTATAGTTATAGTTACATACGGTTAGGGCCCTAAAGTATTATCAAGATTAGACAATTTCATGTTAAAGTTACCTTAGTATCATCCAAAACATGTGTGCAAAATATTACCATTTCTTATATGTTTTATACACCTAAAACAGCCTGAACCCTGATCATACAACACATGTTGTATGATGCATACAACATGTAATTGTATGTTTACCTTAACGTCCCTATCAAATTAAGAAAAGTCACTAAATATGAAGCCAAAAAAAAGACAAATATTTATGTAGAGACTTTAAACCTTAAATAGGGCCATATTGACCCAAAAGGTATAAACAACAATTAAGTTCTTGACCTCATAGCTAGTAAACACAAAGACAGATAATCACAAATCTGTGATCCCATGTTACACCAGTGTTTATCTTAATAAAACTACAGCAATCCATATGTTTCTGCATATCCAGGCAATTGTGAAGACCATCGTTTACACTGGAGGCAGTTCAATGGAGTGAATGAACTGAATGAATGTCACATGAGCCTGGAGTAGAATTTCATCAATAGCTATGGCTCATTCATCCAAAATCTTGCTCAGTGATGCAAATACTCCATCATTTGAACTCATTTGTCCTAGCTTTAGGGTGTGCAATGAAGATAAATGTGATTGCTCTCCACCCACCCTCATCCACAACTCTATTGCAAGGAAAGACAGAAAAAAAATTGAAAAAAAAAAGAAACTGCTTAATGCATTCATATTTTACTCACAATGACTTGTTGCTTTTTGCAGTACAAGACTGGTGACATTTCATTTTACAGCCTTCCAGGCACTTTCTCCAATACTGAGTTTTTCTCATTCAGTCTTTATTCTGCAAAATTTGACATATTCCAAATGATGAGAACCTGCAATCCTGAGTTCAAACAGGAACATTCAGTCGAGACAGCTGCCACACTGAAATACACAGGTAAAATATGAGCATCCATTTGATTGTGAATAAAGGACATACAATACCGAGAATAACGTTTGCAATCTTTGATCTTTAATTGCCAAATCACTTGAAGGGTTTTCATATTATTATAAACCATATTTTTGTTTACTGTCATTAATCTAGGACGGGTGTAACATTTATTTTTAAACCTTGCGACATGTGAAAAAAAGAGTCCTTGAACTAAACAATCTTCATTAAAGAGTTTGGCTTCCAAGAGTTTAACATTTTAAAATGTGGTAAACGATTCCAGAAACCAATATTAAATAGCCCTAGGACAGTACTTTATTTAAAAACCACTGGCATGAGTCTTCTACTGGAAGTTGCTGTTTGAGCTTAAGAGGCCACTGATGGTAAGTAAAATCTGTTACTCTTTATATAAATGGACTCAAATAGAAAATTAAAACAAAACATTGATTCTCGCTAACAAACTAATTTGATTTTTGATTTCCTGCTTATGGCTACAATGTAATCCTTTACCACATTTTGCACATATTATGCCATGACAACTTGGCTTTATTGTAATTTTCTCTTCCACCATTTCAGTCCCATTGCAAAAACTTTTCTAAAGCTTGCTTTAGCATCCCATGAAAGCACATAACTCTCCCTGCTAACATCAATGTTGGGGTCGTCTAATCCAAGCAGCTGGGGGAAAGCAGCTAAAACACTAGTTTTTATTTTTTTATGATGTTTAAAACAAAGTGCTAAGTTTATGATGCAGAAAAAATTACATTTTCTCCAAGTTTGGTCTGCAGATGATTGCATGAAATAGTATTTCAATAATTCTCAATCCGAATGTCGGCAGGAGAAAGTCACATATTGAAGACTGCAGCTGTATGTGTCAAGTTAGGTATATCATCAAAAACAAATGATAAAGCACTTCAGGTGATGTGTTGGAGGTGCATAATAAGCGTGTCTTGCAGATACTCTGGTTGGGACAAAATATCAGTCACTGTCAAGAACACAGATAAGAGAGACAGCAGCATTGGGCTGGGACAAATGTGAAACCTTAAATAAATGGAACCAGTATGGGAGATACAATTTGTTGTTTGAGACATCCCTGCTATTTATGACTTTGTTGCTTGGAGGTCATACAAACACAGGTTTCTACAATCAACTTATCATCAACCTTGATGCCAGATGCCGTCTTGATTTAATAAAGTAAATTTCACAATAAGGATACCATGTTGAGAGATTCTTTTTTGTGGACCAAAACGGCCCTGTCACATGTAGGCAACCAACTTTTCAATATGGCATGCCTGAAATGCCAAGAAAGTACATGTGGGGGAAAAAGCAACTGATCTGCTGGGATAACAACACCAACTCAGGTTTAAAAATAGTTGTCTGCAAAACCAAAAATATCCAGGTGACTGGCATTTATTTTCATAGGACAATAGACAGACTGATTTAACATGATGCAATAAGATATCTAAAGCACATTCTGTCGTGCCTTGAAGCAAATAAGGATCAGCACCAGTAGACCACTGCCACTCTTGTCTTCCAAGAACAGTAAACTGAGGCTACATCTTACACTTGCTCATAAAACCTGACATTAACAGATTGAAAAAACATTGTGTGGTTTGATGATTCTTGATTTCAGCTGGGTGTAAATATCACTAAAGCATGGATCCATGGATTAACTCCTTGGCACACTTTCGCCACCAAGTACCAACTGAAAATCCTTTTAATGTCACAGCCTACCTAAGTATCACTGCTGACCATATCTATCCATTTAGAACCACTGAGTTCTCATCTTGTGATGGCCATCTCAAGCAGAATATTCTATTGGTGTCCCATACATAATGCCAACTGGCTTCCACAGTCAACAAATCTCAATCTAAGCACCTCCAGAATGTTGTAGCAAGGCCAACAGTTTTGCAGCAACTATCTGATCCCATCACATCAACATGGATTGAAATCTTTAAGAAATTTTCAGGCTGTTCTGAATTCTGAATTTTAAGGCAGTTCTATTCCAGTGATAGAAAGGTGTACCTAATAAAGTGTCCGGTCAGTGTAGATGGCAGACATTATGTTAAAGCATGAAAACTACTAGATAAATTATAAGATAAAAAGTAATTCTCATCAGTTCTAAACAAGCTTACCAAGTGTTGTAGGAAAGAAAAATCTCCTATTCTCATTTCAGATAATGTTTACTGTGATTATGATCATTCAAAGGAAAACAACATGAATGGATTTTAACGATAAGGTTTTCCATCTTAAAAAAAAAAAAAAAAAATTGAAGCTGAAAAACAAGAATGAACAAAAATCAAGGAATGAGAAGGCAGGAAATTAAATGGAAAGCTTGCATGCAGTTGGAAGGATCTGTGGAGATAAGACAGTGATCAAGCTATAATCCTCCCTGTGAAGCTACTGTGGCATTAATTTCTATATTACTGTTGTTTACAACATGCCGTACCTGCAGCCAGTTTATATATGAAACAGAAACAGCTGAGCTGAGTTAACCTGACCTGGAGATATTATTTTTCTCTGGGATGAAAACACTTGATGAAAACGTTCTCTCTGTATCAGCACATCAAGGCATCTGCTGTGGGGCTTGTCTGACAGCCGTCACAAACTGTGACTATGAATGGCACCGTGGTGACCGGGGAGTAGCTGTGGCGTAGGCACATGAAGCCTGCGCCATAATTGCGGCTTGTGCGCTGATGCACGACCTCAAGCCTACGCGACTGCTAAGTTGTCCGAACTTCAGACCTGATTCAAGCTGGGCTTTGTGACGTCTGATCTGATTGCTATGGAGAGCTGCCAGCAGTGTTTGCAATAGAAAGTTCCAGTTCTGACACCGCACTCTTGGAATGACACAATAAACACACACACACACACAAAACACCTACTCATCCTTTCATATGGCCTGAGATTAATTTTTTTTCTCCAGGCACAGTGAATGGAGTCACTCGGACAGTGTGTCTAATCTCAGTATGGCGACTGGTGATTACACAGATAAAAGGGCAAGGCACATCAAAAGCGGCATTACCAGAGGGAGGAAAAAACATTCAGTGTTGTTTTGCAGCGACATCAACTGTGATGGATGGCGACAAGGGTGTTAAATTCCAACAAGGGAGGTCAGGGTTATCATGGATTTGGAAAAAAGTCCTTGCGTGGTTGGTTTGATACACTGGAACTATAAAAGAAAAAATATATAAAAGAAAATGTTTTCTGTCAAGATTTGCAATGCTTGGAAAACATGTGACTTTGCTTGTTTGAATTTGCTTTTTGTAGAGTGGATATAAAGAGTCCAAATTCTGCTGTTAAAATGCTAGGTTTCTGTGATCCTAAAAAAAAAAAGAAATCAAACTTAGTGAAATCTTTTTTCCACATTTAATATGACCTGCAGAACCTGAAAAACAAACTGAACTATTCTAAAATGAACTAAAATAAAGTGCACTGCTCAAGAGTCAGAGGAATCTCATTGTAAAAAGGTATAAAGTAAGAGAAGGGTACTAAATAATTCAGAAAAATGACAAAGTTGCTCAAATAAGGAAAGTCGGAGAAGCTGCTAAGAGGCCTGCAGAAACATTAAATTAACTGCAGGATCTTCTATCAAGTACTAGCTGTGAAGTACAAGTGTAAAGCTCCTGAAAAATTCCGATGTGTGAGTTATGTGGTAAGCTGACAAGATGGAAAACTTTTATGTAAAGTAAAATAAATCCATAAAAAATTGAAATGAATGTAGGGAACTGTTATGGTCTCATGAAACCAAGGCTGAACAGTGCCAAATGTTTCACCAGAGCACCATACTCACAGTAAAGTAGGCTGCTGGTAGGATTATGATTTCGGACTGTTTGTTTTCTTCAGCTGGCGCTGGAGGCTTTAGTCAAGGTAGATAAAACGTCTCGTTGAAAGTTTGCCCCAAGCCACCTGGGAGACACACCAAACATGTGGAAGAAGGTGCTCTGGTCAGATGATACCAAAATCGAACTGTTTGGCCACAATGCAAAACGATATATTTGGCATAAAAGCAACACAGCTCCTCACCCTGAACACAACACCCCCACTGTCAAACATGGTGGTGGCAGCATCATGGTTTGGGGCTGCTTTTCGTCAGCAGGGACAGGGAAGATGGTCAAAATTGATGGGAAGATGGATGGGGCCAAATACAGGACCATTCTGGAAGAAAACCTGTTGGAGTCTGCAAGAGACCTGAGACTGGGACGGAGATGTATCTTCCAACAAGACAATGATCCAAAACATAAAGCCAAATCTACAATGGAATGGTTCATAAATAAATGTATCCAGGTGTTGGAATGGCCAAGTCAAAGTCCAGACCTGAATCCAATTGAGAATCTGTGGAAAGAGCTGAAGACTGCTGTTCATGAACGCTCTCCATCCAACCTCACTGAGCTCGAGCTGTTTTGCAAGGAAGAATGGGCAAGAATTTCAGTCTCTCGATGTGCAAAACTGATTAAGACATACCCCAAGCGACTTGCAGCTGTAATTGCAGCAAAGGGTGGCGCTACAAAGTATTAACGCAAGGGGGAAGAATAATATTGCAAGCCCCACTTTTCAGTTTTTTATTTGTAAAACTTGACACATCCAATAAATTTCATTCCACTTCACAATTGTGTCCCACTTGTTGTTGATTCTTCGCCAAAAATTTGAATTTTATATTTTTATGTTTGAAGCCTGAAATGTGACCAGAGGTTGACCAGTTCAAGGGTGCCGAGTACTTTCGCAAGGCACTGTAGGTCCAAGCTCCAAGTGGGGCAGAGACTAAAATCACAAAACATATTAGTGACATTGTAAGTATTGCTCTTTACATCTTCCAAGAATTCAATTGGGATTTTTTTTAATTCATTGCATTTCTCAATCATGATGGCAATATTTAGCACTAATACTTTCACAGCGCATTTAGAAACCCCCTTCTGGCTTTTCCATTCACAAGGGAGTTTCTTGTATCTATTACAAGATTTGGCACCAAGGCTGCTTGTGCTCATATGATTGAGTTATATTGTTGTTTGGGCCAGGGAGCGGCAGCATCTGCATAGCTGATCTTATCAATATTTAAAATAGGGTAATTGTAAGTTGTTTGTGTCAGCAAACTAGCAGCGGAACACTTTTCTAATCAGATTGTTTGCATTTGACGCTGGATAATTCGCATGCTCTGATTGTAGCTATGTTTGTCACAGTAATTTCTGGATTCTTTTTTTTTATTAACTTAGTTTAAACAGTTTACCAAAGCCATGTGTCTGTTTTTGAAGCACATGTTCCATTATCTTTATTGAAGGGTAGTTATCCCTCTCTTGAGGCTCCTCGAGCATGTGGAGCCAAGTCTGGTGTACAATTACTATCCTCTCAATGAGTACTGACTTGCAGTGATGGAAACCGCTGACAAGAGCGCTGAAGGAAAGGGACAAATGCACCAGCGTGACAGAGCTCATTGCATAGGTTGGCCGTCAATGACAGATAAGTCCTTTTAATTAACCTCGACACAGCTGTATATGTTCGATGATAACGGCGAGGAACTCTGATAACAGCTGATGACTTTCAGAAAGAGCCACTAATTTGAAAAAAAAAAAAAGTCTCTGGTGAAAGGGTATCACCAGTAAGGGTATCACCACATTTTTATTAAATCAAAGCAATTGCTTCAAGAAGTACTGCATCTATGACATTTTCAGAATTGGGAGTTCCTGCAATTTATCTTCCACTTAACTAACTCAATTATTGTATTACAGCTTATTTATTTAAGTCTTTAGGCTGGCACATGATCACACGAATACATTGAAAATGTCATGAGATAGCAAGATATCAGGTTAAAAATAATTTGGCCACAACAAAATCATTGCACAATACAAACCTTGTGAATATTGTTAATGCAATCAAGAATGGTCACACTGGTAAAAAAAAAAAAAAAAAAAAAAAAAGACCTTTGTTTTATGAGTTACCTTATGCCAAACCATAAAATTCAACAATACTGACGTACCTGGGGTACCAGAGATGAAAGTGTTTGGTTGCTTGTATCAGCTGAGGTTTTAAATGGGCGGTATATGGCTTTCTGGCCCGAGCAGAAAGGCCTGAGGGGGATATGAGGACCTGCAAATTTAAGAGAAAAGCACACATTTGAATATTCTAGATGATTTTATTTTATTTTATTTTCAGTTATTAATGTTTCCGACAAGATGCAACGTTTTTTTTTTTTTTTGCATCATTGCTTTTCTGTGTGTTTAGGTCTGTGTGGGATGGAAAAATTATAGAACTGTCCATTCAAAAACCACCACTGTCCAGAGCTTTCTCTGATCTTGTCAATACAGTTATTTGGATTTAGCCTTGGTCTATGCACTAAGCTGAAGTATAAACATGTAACAGAATCGACAAATTATATACAGATTTATTTTTATTATTTTTGTATGTGTATAAACATAACATTACCAGTAAACCAAATATTGCTGACCATAACTTGCTACCTTAATTCAGTATACTTTGCTTAGAATATAAAGTGCCAAATCTCAGCATCAGTCATCTCAAACAAATTTACATTTAAAAAAGCCTTATTCACACTCGGTTACAATAACACTATTCACAGTCAGATTTATGTTTCATCTAAAGAGTTCAATGAGAGGTTATTAAAATTCTGCTCAATGTGGCCTAAAAATAAACCGTGTTCTTTCGAAGGAAAGTGGCAAATTGCATCGAATTTCTGCTGCTTTGCAATCCTGCAGCACAAGGGAATAGCAGAGAGGAAAATTATCCTTAAATTAAAAAATATTCCTGCAGAACAAAGCTCAGGAAAGGTGACCATTTGCCAGAACAAGCAGGTGGGCTTAAAGAGAGGGAGGAAATACAGACTAACACTTATGGTGCGGCCAACAAAGACCTACCATCACAATAACTATTGGTTTCTATATAAAAAAAATCCATGAATCTGAAGCAAAAGTTACTGCAGTAAGAAGCATTTTAAAAACAACAATTTACTCATGGTACTACTTTGGTACTGGGCCTGCTTTGACTATCCATTAACAGGACTTTCTGTTCCAAAGTTCCATTAATTCATTTAGAGGGCATTCAGCCTTATCTCATTGCATGTAAGATACTCACTACTCATAACATAACTGCACAACCCCACTTAAATAAGCAACCTATTCTCATCATCTATTAAACCAAACTACATTAAGTACCTTACTAAAATATTAATACCCCATTTGAACTATTTCACTTTTTTTGGCATTACAACCACAGTCTTTAGTGTATGTATTTATTTATTTTTATTTATATAACTGACCAACACAAAGTGGTGCATAATTGTAGAGTAGGTTTTCTCTAAAATCTGAAGATGATGAGAATATGGACATCAACCTAAACTGATAAGGCCGAACAAGGAGGAGCCATAGTTACTCTGGAGGAGCTGCAGAAATCCACAACTTCGGTGAGAGACAGCGGTTCACTACACAAATCAAGGCTTTATGGTAGAATGTCAAGAAGATACCTGTTATCGAAAGAAAACTACAGTGCCTTGCGAAAGTACTCGGCCCTCTTGAACCTTTCAACCTCTTGCCACATTTCAGGCTTCAAACATAAAGATATAAAATTCTAATTTTTGGTGAAGAATTAACAACAAGTGGGACACAATTGTGAAGTGGAATAAAATTTATTGGATGTGTCAAACTTGTTTAACAAATAAAAAACTGAAAAGTGGGGCGTGCAATATTATTCTTCCCCCTTGCGTTAATACTTTGTAGCACCACCATTTGCTGCAATTACAGCTGCAAGTCGCTTGGGGTATGTCTCCATCAGTTTTGCACATCGAGAGACTGAAATTCTTTCCCATTCTTCCTTGCAAAACAGCTCGAGCTCAGTGAGGTTGGATGGAGAGCGTTCGTGAACAGCAGTTTTGAGCTCTTTCCACAGATTCTCGATTGGATTCAGGTATGGACTTTGACTTGGCCATTCCAACACTTGGATACATTTATTTGTGAACCATTCCATTGTAGATTTGGCTTTATGTTTTGGATCATTGTCTTGTTGGAAGATACATCTCCGTCCCAGTCTCAGGTCTCTTGCAGACTCCAAGAGGGTTTCTTCCAGAATGGTCCTGTATTTGGCCCCATCCATCTTCCCAACAATTTTGACCATCTTCCCTGTCCCTGCTGACGAAAAGCAGGCCCAAACCATGATGCTGCCACTACCATGTTTGACAGTGGGGGTGGTGTGTTCAGGGTGATGAGCTGTGTTGCTTTCACGCCAAATATATCATTTTGCATTGTGGCCAAACAGTTCGATTGTGGTTTCGTCTGACCAGAGCATCTTCTTCCACATGTTTGGTGTGTCTCCCAGGTGGCTTGTGGCAAACGTTAAACAAGACTTTTTATGGATATCTTTGAGAAATGGCTTTCTTCTTGCCCCTCTTCCATAAAGGCCAGATTTGTGGAGTGTACGACTGATTGTTGTCCTATGGACAGACTCTCCCACCTCAGCTGTAGATCTCTGCAGTTCATCCAGAGTAATCATGGGCCTCTTGGCTGCATCTCTGATCAGTCTTCTCCTTGTTCGAGATGAAAGTTTAGAGGGACGGCCGGGTCTTGGTAGATTTGCAGTGGTCTGATACTCCTTCCATTTCAATATGATTGCTTACACAGTGCTCCTTGGGATGTTGAAAGCTTGGGAAATCTTTTTGTATCCAAGTCTAGCTTTAAACTTCTCCACAACAGTATCTCAGACCTGCCTGGTGTGTTCCTTGGTCTTCATGATGCTTTCTGCGCTTTGAACAGAACCCTGAGACTATCACAGAGCAGGTGCATTTATACGGAGACTTGATTACACACAAGTGGATTCTATTTATCATCATCAGTCATTTGGGACAATATTGGATCATTCAGAGATCCTCCCTGAACTTCTGCAGTGAGTTTGCTGCACTGAAAGTAAAGGGGTCAAATAATATTGCATGCCCCACTTTTCAGTTTTTTATTTGTTAAAAACGTTTGACACATCCAATAAATTTCATTCCACTTCACGATTGTGTCCCACTTGTTGTTGATTCTTCACAAAAAATTTGAATTTTATATGTTTATGTTTGAAGCCTGAAATGTGGCAAGAGGTTGAGCAGTTCAAGGGGGCCGAGTACTTTCGCAAGGCACTGTATAAGAAGTTCCACTTGCAGTTTGCAACATGCCATATAGGAGTACAGGGAACGTGGAGAAAGGTGCTCTGGTCAGATTAAACCAAACCTTTCTGGCACACATATAAAACACATCATTCTGAGCACTTTATTTCCACAATGAAACATGGCAGTGGCATCATTATTCTTCTATGCCATTTTGTGAAGAAGGATGAGCAAAAGTTTCTTGCAGTTGTAAAACAAATGTTGAAAGATTCAGTGGGTATGAATATTTATCAAGGCCCTTTAAAAGCACTGCATCATGGACATTTGTTTCACCATCTTGGAGGCATAACCTGTACAGGCAAGGACACCAAACACCAATATAACAGTAGTGTCAACCTTTAATATTAACGCTAAGAAACATAAGAGTTTCCTAAAAATGAAAATAAGGCAGCAAAAGGTTGGCCAAGAACAAAATAATTGCAGGTTAATCACAGGCTTTTCAACGTGCGTCTTGGGAACAAAAGCTTTTTCATCTTGCCCAAACATTACACAGGTAAGGAATTTGCAACCAAGCTCTTTAGAAATCCCTCGGAACGACACGGATAAACGGATTTACGGGTGCTGACAAGAGGTGTCATCCTAAAGCACTGCGTTTTATCTTCTACGTCGTAATCTTACAAAACACGCCTGCACAGAGGGCCGTTACAGCCATGCTAATTCAAAATCAATGCACTGGTCGATGAAAACACAAACCCTTAGCTTCTGGAACAATGGTGGAGTTATATTTTCACATAGATGAGTGGTGAGAGGAGGCTGTGACCTGGAGCAACGTAAACTTCCTGATGCAGCACTTTGCCCCTCTTCCCATCACAGTACGGAACATGCTTCTTGCTGCACCTTAGGTGGTAAAGCAGCTGCCAAAATAGCCGCCACTCAAGTTGTAAAAGAGGACGTGATTGAAATGACAGAAGATAAACAGCCTTTTAGAAAGTGCATGGAAAGCATTAACCTGGCTTTAAGTGTGCCACAATGGGCCCTATAGCCTGTGTCAACCCACACACAGCTGAGTCCCAGAGATGTTTATTACTCTGAAAGGACAACACGATGGTGTTCATTCACCTGAGCACACGCAGTCTCATGCGGACAACATAATGAATCAGAAATGAGTGATAAAACCTC
Organism: Girardinichthys multiradiatus; assembly: GCF_021462225.1. Lineage (NCBI taxonomy): Eukaryota > Metazoa > Chordata > Actinopteri > Cyprinodontiformes > Goodeidae > Girardinichthys > Girardinichthys multiradiatus. The sequence goes on from NC_061816.1 coordinate 14,452,105, forward strand.
CCCATAAGCACTGGCTTTAACTTTGATGAGATGCATTTGCAGTTTTGCCTCAATGGCATTACATAGCGTCAAGTAAAAAACAGTCCTGCCATTATTTTTATGGAAATTGCTTCCTGCAGGGCAAGGATTATTGTCTTCATTTAAATCCTACTTATGTCAGTCCTCTAAGTCACATCCCGAACACACATGGGTATAAAAGTCAATTGCTGGAGTTCTATGATTTGTTATTAATTTATTCCAGCACAAAGAAACAAAAAATATGCCCTAAGGGAGTTCGCTTGTTCTTGCATCAAGCTTGGATGGACTCATTGGGTGACAAGAGCAGCATCACAGCTGAACTTTCTGGAAACAGCACTGGGTGAACAATGCATATGTGGGAGAGATAAAACTCCCTCTGCCTTTGGATGTTCGGGCAGCAGAGGGGGAGCTTTTTATGTAAATTCACCCACTGAGATGACCAAGAGACTCCTGGCATTGCAAAAAGATAAGATGTGCAAGCAGTCCTGTAAATCATGTTGGTCCATGCACAGACTCTTGTGAAATAGGTTTCATGAAGTTTCCATCTCAGTGGTGATCTTTGAAGCCTCAAACTGTTTTATTTATATTTTATACTTTTAAAAATACTAATAGCTTTTCTTCAGGTACCTTGACGTATGTCCAGTTAGCTCACAATTTCTTCCAATCTGAATTAGCTCCACAAACTTTACAATGGATCTTATTAGTTTGTACACGCCTTTTAAACTTCCAAGTTTTTGCAATGTTTTAGGTTTTAAAAATTTACCTCTAATAGATTAGTTCTTCAATTGAAAAATTTAAGAAATCGAGGGCTCGTTTTTTATGTGATAAAATGCTGAGATTTTAACATGTCTATCGTTACTAAAGAGAGGGATGAAATTATGTTACCTGTCTAGAATGTAAAATGATGATGTTTGAGAGTTCCAGTTGTAACTTAAGAAATCATCTAGCAGTTAATTTAACACATCAGTGTTCAGGACATAAACAGATAAAACCAATACCTTATGTGCAAGGCTGATTGAATCACATTAGGTAAATAGAATAAAAAGGAAGCAATCAAAAGGCTCAATGGTTTCTGGTCTGCTGTAATTCTAGTTAGTTATTTATTTAACTAACCATGGGACACCAATTGGATCAGCAATCATAGCCTGAGTTAAGCAGCAACTTTCTGTACAGATTTTAATCAAATGTATCTAGTGATTATGTCTTTCGGATGTGAGTCACTTTAATATCCAGCCTCAAATATCCCTTACAGGCTACTCAATTATGCAGCTTGTCACTGCTAGGCAAACATACAAATCTATGGCTGGCTTGTCTGTGCTTCCGGAGGAAGGAGAGAAAGGCATTGCTCCAGCACTAAGGACCATCTACCAGGAGACTGGATTTATTTCTTTGATCTTGGGCTATTTTAGGCAGAATTCATTCCACCTTTAACTGTTGTGTTTATGAGTTGCTTTGTTTAGGGCAAAGCACTTGAAATGCTTATTTAAAATACTAATTTATTTCAGTAACTCAGTTCCAAAAGTAAAACATTATGGTGTTGAACACCCCAATGAGTGTTTGCAAAGATGTCACAAGAAGTACCTACATGCTATCTTACAACACAATGAGGGTAACCATAGAGACATATGCAGAATATCAGAGAAAGCATCTTTGTCTTTGTCTTGATAAGTCCTCTGTTCATGCAACCCAATTTGTGATGACGACATATTGTATCTCATTCTGTCTCTGATCACTGCAGTTACAGCAGCTCAGAAGGTTTACTTTATCTCAAAATTAAATTAAATAAAAATTGCACTGCTCCAGTATCAATATTTGGTAATTGTTTTGTTTGTAATGTCCTAAAGAGCAGCACACAAAGTTATCTGATATAATGAATCAATTAAAAGCAACCAATACAGATTCATTACACACAGTGATATTTCAGTTGTTCAATGTTATTCATTTTCATTATTATGTCTTCAACCACATTTTCCTTCCACTTAACTTTCTACGTCCATCATGTGATGCAAAGCTCTTAGACAGCCAACTTCTTTAGCTTTATCCTTCTTAGGGAAGTAATATTGGACAACCGTTAGGTTTGTTGTCATCCGCAGGATTGGGTAGGCCATAACATGGTCATAACAGAACATTTCTGAATGGATCATTGTTATATATGTTTCAAGCAATATCAACATTTCCTGAAACGTTTCTTTAATAATCACGAGATTCACTTTTTATATGAACTACCAAAATAAATCAACGTTTTGATGAAACTCTCATTTACTGAGATGACCCTGCATATATTATTTACATATTAGTAGTACAGAGCTGGCACCTATCAAAGCACAAATGAGCTGTTTATTGCCGTATCGATTACCTCTTGTGCTTGCGCCCCTATTCCAGCCCCCCCATTTCAGCTTCATTACCATATTAAAATGTACATGGCTCTGCTGAGAGCATTTCATCTTGGCCACGATTATCTTTGGCAGTTACAGTACCAATCAAAATAGGATTTGCATGTGCAGCAAGGGAGCCTGTGATGTGAGCTGCAGCTGTGCTGGTTTCAATTTAGAGGGAGTTGTTGTTATATCCATATTTCATCCAGGAAAGCCTTGATTTCCTGCCAATGCTTTTTTAGGACACCTAATTGATGGAGTCATCACTATTATGAATTAAATGCTAACATCAGAAGCCTTTGTCATTGTGCCTGGTTGACTGGGCCGAGTTGGTTCAGTGGATTAATCTTTGAGTTTAAAAAAGGACAATGTGACTTCCAAGTGAAAGAAAAATGTTCCATTGACTACAATCCAGGTTGCAGTGATACCATCATTCTTGTACTGTTGCTAAATATTAAGGTTTTTATTGTGGCACTAGTGGGCTTTTAGTTTTTGTTATTTTCTGAAAGTAAGCAGACAGCAAGCGAGGTGGAGAGAGGGGGAAGATATGTAGCACAGATTGCCAGGCCTTGAATCCGGGACAGCTGCATTGGGGACTGAAGCCACCATATATGGGTTGAGCGCTTTACCGCTATATGCCGCACCTGTATGGTTACAAAATGTTGCCGGTCTTTTTCTGCTTGGGTTTCCCAGCTTGATGATTTTATACCATCAACTTGAAAGTTGTGAATTTACTTAAATAGTATTCAGAGAATGTTCCATTCTCTACTCTAGTCTTAATTTGGCTATTTTAAACTGAAGAAAACTCTTTGCCTTAAACAAAAATTTTACATGTACGTCCTATTTGACATTGAGCCATTCTACGGAATAGCTAAATGAGATATTAAGGAGCTCAGCACAGCAGAAACACCAGAAAAGCCCTAACCAAGAAAGTACAGTAAATTCTCCACATATACAATTATTTAAATAATGTTTTCAATCAGAGGGCGGCTTATCAAAGCTCTGGCACTTCAAAATACCATGTTGTACTAGATCAAAGATTTGGAAACATCCATGTTCACCTTGGCCTGTGCTGGGAGCTGTAAGCTTTCACATGAAAATCCTGTTTCTTCCTCATTTTTCTGTGAACGCTGCAACCACCAGAGCTCGTTTGGAGCAGTGTTTTAATTCCCGTTCATTGATGTGGGGAGCTGTCAGCCAGCTGTCTTGGCTTGCAGCTTTATATAGAACATTCCTAGGCTCAGTACATAGGCTGTGATGTTCTTAAAAACGCTACACAGTGCATAATACAACTGATTAAAGGCAGCAGTAAATGCACATATTGAAATACGACAGGAGAAAACTGTTTACAGAACAGTTGAGGTTGATTTATTTGAAAGACAAGCTGCAGACTCTGAACACACTTCCTGACCAATTTACAAGTGGACAGCTTTGGGGATTCTTTTTTACACCTGGTATTAAAACTAAACAACCTAAATTTAGTTTACAATGATGTAGGGGTCCGGTCACATTATCCACGGAGTTATTTAGGCTCTATAGTGAGACTGTCCAGAGCCCCGGATAGTCTCGTTTTTGCTCTTCTGCTCACCCCACAGGTGTTCTATAGGATTTTGGTCTGAGAACGGCCTTAGAAAAAGGTTGATTTTGGGTCTGGTGAACTATTATGTATCGATTCGACCATGCTGAAAGCCCAATAATGGCTCAACTTTAAATTCTCTGGCAGAGGCCACCAGATTTTTGTTTAAAATTCCTAATACCTTAAATGTTCATGATGCCGTGCACTCTAACAAGATTCCGAGGGCAATTGGATTAGAAACAGGACCACAGTGTTATAGATCTCCAGCTTTACTTTGTGGTGGTTAAGAGTTTCACCAAATAGTCATCCTTTGTTTCACACCAGAGCTACCTGGATCAATATTCCTCATCTGAACTAGTTAAACTAGTTAATCCACCAACAGCTTTTGGCAAAGTGGTATTTTTTTGGACACACCTTTTTCAAAAAACATCAGTCTATAATTCATCAAGTGGCTTCGAGATGCTGCTCTTTGCTGCAGTTCTCCAACAGTATGTTTTCGGCAATTTTTAACCTCCCTTACCATCCTGCTTACATTGAATGGTGGCAAGATAAAGATGAGTCCCCATCTAGCCATGTTTGTCACAGGCCTAGTTGTTTAAATGTTTTCAATCACTGCTTTGAATATTGATACGTGAAAGTTTAGAGAGGTAGCTATTTTCCAGTTGCCATTTCCGGACATTAGAGGATCAACACATATCTGCCTTTTGTGAAAGCCATTTTCTCTTGTCATTTACTTTTGAAAAAGGGCTAAAGAAAAATTAGGTCTTGGGTTGCTAATTAAAAGCTTCTAGACATACTGGCTAACCTAAAATAAACTACAAATTACAAAAATCCTTGTTGAGTTTATTTCCAGGAAACATTGAGGAGTTCAAATAGATGTGGTACCAGTTATTTTGTCCAAAGTCTCTGCTTCCACACAGGGGATTCTTTCCTCTATTCAATAATGAGCTATAATTTAATGTTGGATTTTGTAATCATTTTAGAGTGGGATTAGGTTGCTGGTCTAGGAGCAGAATTTTTAAAGTCTTTACCAACTTTACCAGGGATTCCAATAAGTGTAGACGGTTTTGTGAGTGTGAGAGTGCAATGAGATTATCCAGGACAGATGTTAGTGCAAAGTCTCAACAGGGTCAGAAGGACTGAGATTTGCTCTTATTTAACTTAGTATTTAGTGGTTAAACTGACATATTTTAAATTTATGAGTTCTAATCAGACACCAAATCCCATTATTTGATTTTTTGACATGTAAAGCAAATCCCAGCTCTTATATCAATGCAGTCCTATAGATTTGACACATAATCACATAGTTGGGTTAAGTTTGCTAATAGGCCAGAGTCTGTAATGAACAAAAACAAGATTTTAAAATGAGGAGTGAGATCAAGATCTATTGCTAAGCACCCACTTTTAGGCTTACTGCTCAGATGTATCTGAAACAACAGGCCTGCTATCGTTTTAGCTGCAGCAAGTTTCCTAGTAAAGTGTATCAGTCTTTGTAAAGGTCACAAGATTCTGCTGTTTTTGAAATGCATTACAAATAAAACAGAAAACAAATCAGAGGTGCAGAACTGCTCTAGAATATTTAGTCTATAATTTTGGTGATTTTTGGACACTGAATGCTGAAATCTCAGATTACAACCCGTCTTGAAAGATCTTTATTATTTAAGACAAACCAAGCACTGGAGTACTATTTAACTTCTGTATGCAAAAGCAGGGTCCTTTCACAACTAACTAAATAAAATAAAATAAATAAATAATAGTTATCTCTCTTTCTCTACAGATATCAACTATCATCTATCTGTCTCTCTGTCTATCTATCTATCGGTCTATCTATCTATCTATCTATTTACTGTATCGAAATCTATATATACTAATATTTCCTCACACTTATATGCATATGATGTTTAGCTATACAGCTCCTTCAAAGGTTGAGAGTTCTTCAAACTCTCTTAATAACCTGAGTACATAAAAATAAAATTCCAATTGGGTAAAAAATAACTCCCTCAACTGAACTCTGAGAATGAATGGTGCCTTAATCAATGCTACGGTGAACAGGCTTCCTCTGACCAATCAACAGATTGGTTATTTGAACTCTGAAATCAGGCTACATACACGAGAATAAGGTGACAGATAACTCAAAAGCACTTTTGAAAATTGTTTTCATCATTTGAGAAATATTACTGACTTGTTAAAGTCACATACTACAATTCCGGCCCTTAGGTTCTCAAACCAAAATCTGCTGGCAGTCCCAAGGATGAAATAGTAAACTCAAGGGAATCACTCTTTCCATACTGTTGCACCTTAACTGTGGAACAAGCTTCCTTTGTTTTTATGTTGTCTTGACTTGTTTAAAAGCAGCCGAAAAAAAATCGAATTATTTCCTTTTAAATATTGCTGTTTTTTGTTTCTAATTATCTTTAGAATTTTTTTTTTTTTCCTGTTTAACCATGTCCTATTTTTTATGGTCTGTCTTTGTGAAGCACTTGATTTTTATCTATAAAAAGGTGCTGTATAGATAACATTTACTTGCACAAGTATTTACACCTTCCAACTGTTTTACATTATCTCCAAGTGCAGTAGCTTTCCCATCAACTGCACCCAATTTCCCTATTAGTACTTGGCAAAACAATCTCCAAAGCACAATGCTGCCACCAGCATGCTTCACTCTGGGGTTGGTGTGTGCTCTTGTGAGTTTTCAACATGAGCTGTAGAAGTTGGTGGTTGTATGACGAAATGTGAGAAAGTTAAAAAGTCTGAATACATTTGCAAAGCACTGTATGTTTAGCCTTGGAGAGGTATCCTCACATTACTTCCATATTAGTTAAGTCAAGTTTGATAGTTTTAGGAATGACAGATTGTATTCTCGTCTGGTGTAACAGCAATAATTTATCAAGGTATGTTCAAGCTTGTTTTAAAGATCAATATGTGAAAAAAAGAGAACTTACTTTGCTGAAATTTAAATGTCAGACTTCTATTTTCAGCTGGATATCTCCATGTCCCTAATAAAGTTTTCATGCCAGACGATTGCTTTTGTAACTTCTCTTGTGCAAGTCTGTGGGAGCATCTTTTTTTAATGTCCATTTTGCAGGTTTTTTTTCCCCAGGCAACCTAGAACTCTCACAGATGTTGTGTGCAAGATGTCTTAATTATTTCCCCTTTTCACATCTTAAAGGCAGCCATGGATTCAAACACATTCCAATCCATAGTAGGCATTACAAAATGCTGCCAATGTTGTTAAATAATTTAGCCCTTCATCTGTGTAATGTCGGGGTTTCTTGCACCTTACTCTTTAAAAGTGGTCCTCATGTTCAGTTTTTGGGATGAATTGAGTCACCTTGAAGTGTTGCCAGAGGCTCAGAGCCTGCAGGGACCCTCATTAGCAGCTACCCTGAAGAAGCTTTATCAGCTGTCTTTTCTGACAAATGCATCTCCTGCTGACTGCTATCCTCGCTCCTCCTCAGTCTTCATGGAATAGCCCTGCATGAAAGCTATATGTTGAGGTCAAACATTGACTGGATGTTCTATAAAGAAACCTTCACTGACATTTGCTGTTTTCAGACCATTGTGCAAGCATTTTTTTGTCCATATGTACTAGTAGAAAGAATTTCATACACTGTATGTACTCAGTTTTCTCAGTGTAACAATAACAGGACCAATGCTCTTTATTCCACTGTATAATATATGAAACACTAATCTATCCCTACCTTGGTAAAAAAACAGGATTTTATGATTCTGAAGAAGAAGGATCTCATTAGACGTATTAGAAAACCTGATTGTGAAGCAAGTCAAAGCAAGAGGCCTCTCCCTTTTAAAAAAAAAAAAGAAATATGGCGAAAAAACAACAGTGGAACTTAACTTTTGTTTTGATTGGCTAGCAAAGATCAAGCCTGTCAAGTTTTCTTTAGATTCTCCAGCTCCTGCCTAAACTTGAAAGGCCTAACCACAATCAAAAGGACGCTGGGACAACACAACTCAACTATCTTTTCTTTTGTCCTCAGATAAAGTTCAGCATCTTATGAGTAGGTTGATAACCTACAAAGACAAAGTGCACATTAGTTAACACAAAAACCAATGAAATCCCTTGAATTTTTTAATCAAGTCAAAAATATATATTGCATATACATATAAGTAGTACATACGTCTATGTGCAAAACCCAAATATTTGAGAAATATAAAGTCAAATAAATATATTTTACATTTGTTCACTGCACAAAATATGTATCATGTACAGTTTATTTCATATTATCCATTTGAAAAGCAAATATGCACATGTTTTCCTACCAGTGGTGTTTATTGTTGTAGTTTTAAGCTGAAGATCTTTGTTTGGTTTGCAATCATTGTGTGATGCCCAGGTGAGCAAGGTTATTAATGAGCTATTTGACTAGGGAAGGAAATGGTCCAGGAGTGCTTGTTTTTAAGTTAAGAGAGTTAAGTTAAGAGAAGCCCAGGCAGGTGGGCATTGGGAAAACTGTCAAACTTACCGCTTCCTGGTTGAACTTGACAAGGCCTTTGTGATGACTACTTCCCCTAAGTCACCACAATACCAGAAAGCAGAAAGTTATAAGGCATACAGAAAGCTACATAACCGACAAAAAGCCCAGAAATGTTAAAATTGAGGCCTGATCAACATGTCAAATTTGGCTCTGATTAATGTTTTTGTTTTCAAAGCAAGTTCTTATTTTAGAACTGGAATAATTTGGTTGGGACCAAAAAAAGAGCCTTAGAGATGTTGCTTTCCTGGCACGATGATGTCCTCTCTTCTGGAATATAGCACAGTTAGATGACCTCATGAAATCTGTCAGTTTATAATTAGCCTGTATATACTGCTTCCCAGATGCAGTTTCTACCTTTATATGGTAAAAATTTAAATGTGCGAAGTTTATACACATAACCGACAGACCAAGGCAAGAAGTGACATTCAGACTCCTTACTGCTTTACTACATTTACATCTCCTTAGGGAGAAATTACAGGGTGTTCAAACCTCCAGTGGTCGGACAGCATTGAAACCACAGAGCCAAGCTTTTCCCAAAAACAAATGGCTGGTCATGTAATTCTTTAGCTACTATCCAGACTTCAGTCTGCTTACAATAGTTGTCTGCCTTCTGTTTAAAGAACTGTCAGCTTTTACTGCCAGGTTCTTGTTTATGTCAGTTGGTGTTACTGATATTTAAAAGTGAGGCTTCTCTAAGCTCTGGTAGAATTATACCTTGTGTTAGTTTGGCTTTATACTATCCTTGTGAAGCATCACATTTATATATTCAGGACTGTGGCCTACACAACTGAAAATTCAAAACAGTATCAAAGATGCATTTCAAGCTGGTATAGCAGAAAAAGGAATTTAATTCAATTAAATCCACAAAAAGGGACACATTTTAAACATGTACATCCTAATTTTGATTATAGCTTTGTTGACTCGAAGCTCAATAAATTAGGATATGCGTTCTGATGAGGCTTGTTTGTCAGATTAAAAGTACCTTTTGAAAATCTTTGGGCAGGTGTTAAACATACTTTAAGCCCACATTTTTGTATTAAAAATGTTTATTATATTGGTCTGATGTAAAATCTTAAAATCATAATGAACAAAAATGGAGACTTGAAAACATCAGTCTGTTAGCCCATTAATGTATGTAATGGATTGTAATTAGTAAAATGAATTACTGAAAAAAAAAATATATATATATATATATATATAAAACCATCTCGATTGGGTTCAGGTCCGGTGACTGTGGAGGCCAGGTCATCTGGCCCAGGAACCCATCACTCTCCTTCTTGGTCAAATAGCCTATACACAGCCTGGAGGTGTGTTTGGGGTTTTTGTCCTGTTGAAAAATAAATGATGGTCCAACTAAACGCAAACCGGATGGAATAGCATGCCGCTGCAAGATGCCTTCAATTTTGAATAAATCCCCAACAGTATCACCAGCAAAGCACCCCCACACCATCACACCTCCTCCATGCTTCACGGTGGGAACCAGGCATGTAGAGTCCATCTGTTCACCTCTTCTGCACTGCACAAAGACATGGTGGGGTGGTTGGAACCAAAGATCTCAAACTTGGACTCACCAGACCAAAGCACAGATTTCTACTGGTCTAATGTCCATTCCTTGTGTTATTTAGCCCAAACAAGTCTCTTCTGCTTGTTGCCTGTCCTCAGCAGTGGTTTCCTAGCAGCTATTTTACAATGAAGGCCTGATTCACACAGTCTCCTCTTAACAGTTGTTCTAGAGATGTGTCCGCTGCTAGAACTCTGTGTGGCATTGACCTATTCTCTAATCTGAGCTGCTGTTAACCTGCAATTTCTGAGGCTGGTGACTCGGATGAACTTGTCATCCGCAGCAGAGGTGACTCTTGGTCTTCCTTTCCTGGGGCGGCCCTCATGTGAGCCAGTTTCTTTGTAGCGCTTGATGGTTTTTGCGACTGCACCTGGGGACATTTTCAAAGTTTTCCCAATTGTTCAGAATGACTGACCTTCATTTCTTAAAGTAATGATGGCCGCTCGTTTTGCTTTACTTAGCTGCTTTTTTCTTGCCATAATACAAATTCTAACAGTCTATTCAGTAGGACTATCAGCTGTGTATTGTATCCACCTCCTGCACAACACAACTGATCGTCCCAACCTCATTTATAAGGCATGAAATCCCACTTATTAAACCTGACAGGGCACACCTATGAAGTGAAAACCATTTCAGGTGACTACCTCTTGAAGCTCATCAACAGAATGCCAAGAGTGTGTGTAGCAGTAATCAAAGCAAAAGGTGGCTACTTTGAAGAACCTAGAATATAAAACATATCTTCAGTTGTTTCACACTTTTTTGTTCAGTATATAATTCCACATGTGTTAATTCATAGTTTTGATGTCTTCAGTGTGAAGCTACAATATTCATAGTCATGAAAATAAAGACAGGTCAGAAGGTGTGTCCAAACGTTTGGTCTGTACTGTAGATATATATGGGAGGGTTGCATTTTAGAGAATGCTGACCTTTACTTTTACAGCCCATACAACTTCTTTGGTGACTACTAATATGGTTTGACTCTGAGGAATTATGAGCCAAAAAAATAAAAAGAACGAATGTTTAAGTAACTCCGGATTCAACTCTCCCTTTAATGGAGAAAAACCTTTGTAATGTACTTGCTTACAGAAAAGTATGCACACACTAATAAAACATGACATCCAACATGATCCCAAAGATCAAATCCATGTTTTGTTCTGTGTAATTATGCACAGTGATCACCCTCAATATTTTTAGACTGCCCCACCATTTCAAATGGTGAATTTAAAGAGAAAGGTATGACACTGGGTTGAGCATTGATGCATGTGCTTTCCCTGAATACTCCGGTTTTCGACCCATGATCCACAAACACACATGTTGGGTTAGATGGCAAATCTAAATGATATTTTTTATTATTAGTTTCTGTATTTAGGTGCATGTTTCTTTATTTTTTGACCAATATTTTTATCAAGTGTGCTGTAATTATGTTTTCGTTGGTCTAAAATGCAGCTGCATATTTAAGAAATCCTTTGCGATTAAAACAAAACCTTTGTTTTGTGTCTCTAATAAACATGACAAGTATCAAAGGATGTTTTCTCTGTTGATCTGCCTTGATAATCAGACCTTTATAAAATGATACAAACCTAATTTGAAAACAATTCAGGTGATTGCCAGATAGTTTCTGAAAATCTGATTTGCTTAAGCTTTTTTTAGGATTTGTGTTTTTATTTAAGGAGAATCCCTATGAAATCATTGTCCCACAACATTCTGAAACTAAATTGACTAATTCAGACCCGTGATTGTCTTTTTACAGCATTAGACATTACGCAACTATGACATTTAATTTGTATGGTTGCTCATGTGATTTAGAAGTGAATGAATTGCTCTTTGGTTTTGTTAATGTTTTCCCCACTCGGATAGAACACGGATACCACTGAGATCAGTAATGTGTGAAATACGACTACTTTGTTTTTCACGTATTCTGTCCCTATAACATACTTTTATCTAATGTGATCAAAGCTTTTCAAGTGGTACTATCTTTTTATAGCAAGTAAACACAGGCCTCTTCTGCTGCTCGTTCTAGTTGAACTAATAAGAAACGATGAAGACTCGCTCTGCTGCACAGTGATCTGTACACTTCCTTCAAAAGCCAAGACTCTCATTGTTAGTATCTGATGTGCTTTCAACACACCGGTAGCTGCTTTATCAGAAACAAAGCAGCACCAATTTAGCTATTGTGAAGAGACAAGTGGGGTGCAAAGTTTTTCTGGCCCCTACTAACTAGTTAACTACAGTTAATGGCATTCACATAATTCCAAATCAGTCCCATTATTAGGCTGCATTAGAAAGAATCTGGGTCCCAAGGCGCTGGTAACCACAGCTGTAGAAGTCATTTTCAGAGTCCTCTGGCAGCTACATTGGAGGTTCTAAGCCTTTAGGCAAGAACAGCTGTGGCTGGGAAATTACTGTAATTTTATAGGGATTTAGGCCAAGCACATTGCACACTGCAGTGCTTTAGTGGCAGCAATCGATCAGCAAGATCAAATCATACAACTGTGCCAAATTTATCAGAAGATTTTCTCTTTGTCTTTTCTCAAGCCTGTTTTCATGGCAAAAATTCAGATTTCAGAGTACTTGAACTCTCACCTTTTAATATATGTTTAACAAAAATCCAAGTTGTGCATTAGGCATGAACATCGGCATCAAAGTACCATGATTTACAATGGACTCTTAATTCAGCAGTTTATGTCTGTAAGGTAGCTGTGGAAAACACTCAAATCATCACCCTTTCACCAGAGTTCTCAGAAGTCCACCATGTTCTAACATTTAAAATGGGTTGTTTGTGGTTATAAGTTGTATTTGGTTTTTGCCGAAGGTGGCTCTTTACTTTATGGCCTAACATCTCTACTTTGGATATTTTCTAATTCATTCAGATGACCTTCAGATGACCTTCGAGCAACTGCTGCTCGAAGGTCAATGCTGGATCTGATTTCCTCCTTAGCATAGAGTCAATACACACCTGCATGAAATCTCCTGCTTTTATAGAGGTGGTCAATTTTTTTATAGAGGCTGCTATTTTCCCTTTTAAATGCTAGTTCCGACCTAATTTTTGTTTAAAAAACAATGACCTGATGTAATCTGTTTTGTGGTTTATCACACTTAAAAATTTAAATTGCCTTCATTTTCCCATTATTGTGTATTTATTTAAGTAGTGTATTAGGGAGGACGTACCAGAGATGTATTATTACAGGCATGCATAACCAATAGATGTGCACTACCATGATAGATTTACATTTTTTTTTGCAGATAAATGTTACACTTTGACTCATCCATTTAACTTCTTGTACTTCTTTTGTGTCGACTTTTTAAGCATTCTTCCTATTTCAAAGGTCTTCAGATACCTGGCTGCCTTATCTCACACAATGCTGAATCATACACACACAAATGGCCAAAATTTAGGACACGCCTCACTAAGTTATAGATATGATTCATGAAAACAGTCAAAGCACATTTTCCTAGCTCCCTCTAGGTCCACTCAACCCCACTGAGGGCAGTGGTGAATGATGATAGGCTTCAATTTATAATAGGTTTTCACAGCTCCCCCGGATCAAAGTCCTTACTGCCAAGATGACAACAATGTCGTCAGCGGCGGCGAGCATGATCATTCACTAGTTTGATGAACATGAAAACCATATAAAGCAAATACCACAGCTGTACAAATTGCTAAATCTGAACCCAACTGAACACACCAGGGGAAGGTTTTGCATGTTTCTTTAGTTGCGCCCTGCCTCTTCTGTGTGTATTATTACTTACAGGCTAACATAAGGACTGCTCATTATAACCAGGGTTGTGGTTAATCATTGAAGCTTGGAATAAACATCTTGTTTAATGTAATTTACTGAGGAAGCCAAAAGGATCCTGGCTAACATAAAAAAAAATATTCATCAAAATCCCAGCTCAGGTGTGAACAAATTTAAACATGTGTACAATTTTTTGTTATTAAGCCTTTTAAATTAAATCTCACTTATTGACTGATGCAGGCTAGTTTGTGGTTGAGGTTGATCCCAAGCACAACATTAAGAATGGTAACATGTTGCCATATTTTTACAGGGGAGTCGAAGGGCCTCCAAATCAGAGTATCTTTACCCTGTTGACTAAACAAATCCACCCGCAACATTATGAAAGGTCAAATTATCAGTTTGGTGCAATTTAAGACATTTGATTGCACATTTACACCTGGTTCTCTGCCTGGTGGATGACTTAAGAAAAGCCATTGAAGAAAAATCCCCTTACCTTAAAGAAACCTACCCAGGCATACTTTAGCTGCTTATTAATAATTTTACTAATTAAGTTTAATTACAAAGCTGACACTCAACAACCACTTATATAAAAAGTTACAACTAAAGTTTTAAAACCCAGCTACTGCCAAATGATGCCAGCTGCTAATGATCACAAGCAATGTCAATTTGACAGAAGCAACAAGTTGTGGGAAAAGCAGCAACAGCAATGAAAAAAATATATATCTCTTTCAAAATCGAGGTTTTGCAATGGCAAGAACTTATGAACAATAAAGTTAAACAAACACCAAACTTCACAAAAACACATACAGAACGTTGAAGGATGTCAAACCTCAACACGTACTGCTAAAGACTGATATCTGCTTAATATTGTTCGATGTCTTTTTAAGCATTTCATGGTCAAGAACACAGTCTTTCAAAATCCTGCATGCAAAATGCAGAAAGGTTTTTGCAGATCCAGCATGAACAGAGAAATTAGTTCAACAAAATGACATCACTCTGTCCTGGCAACCCTCGTCTTGGAGTTTTTGCAGCTTGTTCTCAATATTGATGTGCTGCTTTGGGATTGACGTATGAATACTTCCTCGGAGTTCTGCACTTTTGAAGTGTGAAAAATTCTTCCCAGCAAGGACATTTCATGCATGCCTATGTTCTTGCTCTTGCAGTGTCAAGTCAAATAACTAATTGCTCTGTTCTTGTGGAGTACGAATAGGCCTCAACCATGATACTTGCTGCTAAACAATGCTAACATTTGCTAGCAACCCTAACGAACATCAATAAGAAGAAACATTTTGAAACATTTTACAGTTAAAAAGGCCCCCAGAATCCAGCAATATTTATGCAGAATAAAGTTGAGGTATTTTGAAAGAGCACATACAGGAAATTACAAGGTGTAAAAGGTGCAAGTATCAAGTATATGATACTTGCGGTTAATAAATGCTTACTGCCAATATTTGCTAGCTTTACTGCCTCAGGTCAAATCCTAAATAAGCAATATGTATTTCTAAACAATTTATGGTCACAAACACTAAGCAATATTTAAACTAATAGCATAAACAGAATCAAAACTAATACTGGAAAAACGTCATACTTGCTTGTAAAAACCACTAATAGCTAATAATTGTGAGCTATCTTAACTGATCTCAATATGATAGAAGATTAAAGACACTGGGGGTATTTTTGAAGCATGAGCCAATAGACTCAACTGCAATTCAGACAAAAGTTGCAGTTGATTGGTTGGTATGTGGTTGAATAGACAAGGACCTTAGGCCTACTTCAAAGAAAAATCCAGGATCTTTGGAGGATAAAGGAGAGAAATACTGTGCAATCACTCACCTGATCTCTACTTGGTTGAGCTACATTTTGCTTACGGAAAGCTAAATGAGAGGCAGGATGAGCCACAAACTAGCATCTAAAGACATCTACTCTTAAAGGTTTGGCAAACGAGGGAACCAATTTGTAGTTCTAGTTTCTCTACAGTTCAACCTTTGCTCCAATTTGAATCTAACAGATTCTTTGAAGTCAGCACCAAACTACCTCTGGAGATCGATAAACCTCATCTGAAAAGCAGCAATAAGCAATTCAGTAAACTCCACAGGGCATCTTTGATCTTTTATTGAGGAGACAGGGCAACGAATAAAGAACATTCCCAAATCTAAAAAGCACAAATAATAGAACCAGTGAAAAACCTTCGCTAAAAATTCCCTATAGAAAGTAGACTAAACTTTTAAATATTTTCTTATAGAATATGAGACTATTATCTTTTAGAAATCAGAATTATGCCCGTCTTTTGTGGGGGAAAAAAATCAACTTGTTATTTCACATTGTGCTGCAGTTAATGCATTGGAATCACCATCCAATGCTGGGACAGCAAAAAGTTTTTAACAATGTGAAATCAGGATCAATTAGGAAGAAGGCCCATAGGTGAGAAGAGTGCTTTTGGCCTTTTCCCAGGCACACAATGTAGATTAAAGGTGGGATGAGGTGATCTGGGGATTTGTTACTCTACCAAGGGCCATTTAATCATAGCGTTGATAACAGGAGCCTCGATTAGTTGCCCCAGGCAATTTCTGGGCTCTGTTACCTTGGAACAATAATGCGTGAGCATGGAGCTCCCTTTGAAGGTGACATTTGGGAGGAAAAAAGGTTGCCGCAGTGCCACCACAGACTTTGATAAATTATTTTTCATCAGCCAGGAGCTTGCTCTGCACCTGTGCATGGGCCTAATGAAAGTAGAGAGCACTCTATAATGAAACTCTAGGCATGTGCCTCTGTTTTTGCATGTGTGTTCAAGCAAGCATGTGTGTGTGTATTTTGTAACCCAAGTAATTCTGTGTTGTCCTTCCCACTTCCTACAACTGAGAAGAAGTTATTAAGTCAGCATTGGAAACAAAGGGATAAAACATGAAATATGAGAGGAGAACAAACAACAACACAGATATCCTTTAATCATAAATCCCATTGTTTTGAACTTATGCAATTATTCCTGCATTTTAGTTTGAAATTATGACTAATTCCTCTGGCTGAAGAACAGAATATGCTCGTAAACTATGGCAATTTCCAATACTATTTTCTTACTTGTGTCTTTAAATACAGGAGAAAGCCAAAAAGACAATCAACGTTTCATGAAACCTGTCAACGCACAAGGCATTTACCCATCAAATGAAACCCTCCTGTGTTAGCTGCAGCCACTTATTTTCTCTCAGCGTATTTTTTTTTCCACAGTCCCTTCTGAAAGACATGTTTGTCTGTCAGCATGCATACCTCAGTGAAGCAAAAAATGACAAGCTGGCAGCATCTGAGCAGATTTCATCATGTAGTGTAGGGACAGTTTGTCAGAAATGTGCTGATGCTACTTGTGAATCATCATGGTTCTATGCTATGGGATAAATAGGGATGGAATATTTGATGCTTCTTAATGGGAATATCCCATGCAAAGCTCCCCTATAGTTTTTTTTTTTCCTTGATATATGTAAAATAAAATACCATTGCCTTACAGAATCATATGATTTACAGAAGAAAAAAAACAAAACACTACTGTATATTTGAATATTTGCCTATTTTTAAACAACACACAGCATCAATAACTCCAACTGCTGCTAAAAAAACCTTTTTCTAATTATGATTAGAATAATGGGGTCCAACACAATACTTTTTGTCAAGCAAAAATGCTGAATGTTTATTTGAAGTGCTTATTGCACAGAATACCACACCTTTTGTCATTCTGTCTTTTTTTAAGGCAACAAAGCTGGTATCACCTGATTAATATGTCAGGCTACCTGCTCAGGTAGCTAGCATGCAGCCAGCTGCTTAACTGACTAGCTGCTTGTAGCTTGGTATCATTTTAAAACAATGCTACCCTAATAGGCTCAGTGGGTGGCACTCCAGCCAGTTTCCACACAACTTCTAGAATCAGTAGGTCACTGGGGTAAATTACTACAATTAATACAAATTCCATGGTCACATTCTGTCAATGAATGCATCATTGTACTCTCAACACCTTTTCGAAATCAAACGTGTAATTTAAGAAATGTATTGGCTGACTTGATTCAAGGTTAAACTAAAAACAAATGCATGTCTGTCACACACAGTGAGCTGCTTGTTTACTCCTTTGGTTGCAAAATATTTTATCTACATATGGTTTAGAAAACTTATAAACAATTTCTGTACAGTTTAGCTAAATATAAGAAGTGGAATTCTGCAATGTTTGTGGAGCGGTAAACACAAAGCTTGACATCTACCACTTCTTTACCATTTCAGACTCCCGATTTGGCTCTAATAAGAGATTCTGTGATTAGAACATCTGGTTCATCTCACATGATCCTCTCTGTAGACAATGCTGTACCTATCCTGCTTGCTTTATTGTTTGCACAGTAGGTTCGCAAAAGTATGCAGAGATGTTGGTGACGGTGGATGATTTTGAAGTGATTCTATTCCACATAGCGAAAGTTGACAGCGGTCCTTTGGCAGTAGAACATCAGTAGTAAGTTTGAGACTCAGGTAGAAATACTTCCTGAGGTACAAAATAAAACAAAACAAACTATGTTATTGACACCTACCATGGACGTTGCTGTGCACATACCCATTGTTGTATTTTTACATGTTTTAAGACTGTTTTTGAATAATTTGATTTTATTGGATGGCAGTATTTCAAAAGTAGCCCTCATAGAAATGACTGGAGATTTGGTGAAATGTACAAAGATACAATTATTTGGAAATGCTTAAGGAAGTGCTGAATAAGACAATGATGATATTTAAAGATTTTTTATTAATATTATTATTTTGAAGTAATTTAAATATGGAAAATCTAGCATACATTTACCTTGAAGGTACCTTGGATTTCAAAGATTCACTCAATCTGTGTAAAGATGCAGATGGTGGAGAGACTAGACACAACAGAAGACATAGGTGACCTTGTTAGCCCCACCCATTTTAGAGACAACCTGCAGTCCCTGAGTGGAGCTCTCTCTAAACAGCTGTAGTTGTCTTTCTTGTTAGCTAGATAAAATTCTACCAGCCTTTTTTCAGCCAGCTGACCTGCACTGCAGCAACTGGTGAAGGAGGGGCAACACTACAATACTCTATGCTCCATCCAGCAAACTGTGATCATTTCTGGCACTTTCTCAAGCATTTAATTAAAATAATTTTGAAGTTTGGGAAAAGAATGACAAAATATTTTAGCAGTTTTTAAATTTTTTTAAACATTTGTATACGTTTATTCCATTCTAGACATTCTTAAAAATTCAATTTACAAAAAGTATGACATTTTGGTTAGTTAAGGAAGTGTAAGTAGAATAAATACATGTAAACATTAGCATATGCACAAATAATGTGGACAACCCCTTTGTCATCCAAGTCATAAAACATGTTGGAGACCCTGACATTTATTGCTTCCCAAAACTTTAAGTCCTGTGTGAACTTTGACTTGAGAAAATAAATCCTTTATTCTAAACCGAGCTGAGTTTTGTCCAGTAGGTTTAAGTTTGTTGGTTGATGAATTTACCTAATTAATTCCGTTTCACGCCCTACTACTCCTAGACTTTCATTTAGGGGTCAGAACATAAAATGACAAACGTCCCATCTAACACAAGATCTCTAACATCTAACAATTTACCAAAACAAGAAGATTAACCACAGCATTATCGTCAGACAATGAGTACACAGAATTGAGTTTCTTAACCAACCAAAATCAGATGCCCACAGAGAAGGGACACAGCACTGGGTAACTCAAGCTTTTATGCAGTCAACCCTAACCCTGATGAGGAGGAATTGACTTCATCTGTGCACGAGGAGTAACAGAAGGCCTGCAAACAAACAAGAGAAAAACGGAAAACTCGTTTCTAGGAAGACAGCCCCCTATAGGTCAGTGGACGTAACACCAGCCACGAAAATGAGTAGTTACAGACTCTTTGACCATAATGTTATGTCATCCGAGTACCCACCCGCTTTTTATAGCACCAACTGTTAATGGTGGTATTTATCTTATTAGCTCAATAGTTTTGCTAAACTGCCTATTAGTGACTTGCTAATTGGCTTTGTGCATGTTTATTTTTCACTTTTTTCTCTTTACAAGCCCAGGCTGAGGCCAAATATCTAAGTTATGGAATAAAAACAGCAGCTCAAAACATACAAAGACAAAGTGAAGGAAAAATGTCACAGTCTGCTGAAAGTTCATGTGTTTGTCTCTACAAAGAACATATCTTTATTTAACTCATTGTTAATACTAGATAATATGCAGGTGCAGCTTTAATAAAAATTATGAACACATTTTCAAACTAGGTATATAATTTTTATGTAGGTGTTATAATAAGTACAGTTTGTATAGATTACTCACAAAAGTTTCTGCCTTATCTGAAATGGCAGGAAGTGGTTGCATATGCACATTTTGCTCCATTGCTAACAGCCTGTCTTTCTTAAGACAGTTTGCATTTTCCAGATAATTATGAAATATGTCTGGCATATGCAAACTGTCTCTAGAAAGCTTTTAGACTGCATATTCAGTACAAAGACTAAATTAGTCTTTTGGTCTCCTATCTACGAAGTCATCAGGGAGAAAGTGGTGAGCAGATACTGGGAAGTGAAGTTCACATATGTTTCTGCAATGTTGATTCCTTTTGTCCAATTTTCTTACAAGTCCTATACATAATATATTATGGGGATAACCATTTTAAAAATACATAGGCTGGGTGCTTAAAACAACCTTGGGCCTTTTAATTATGGATAATGGCGGCCATAGTTCAGTCCGATTTCTTCCGAACAGATGGAAACTGTTTCTTTGTGTTATCATTTTGTCTTTTGCTTCTGTTTTTTACAGCCTTGATATTGTTGATTTTCAGACAATTGTGCTGAGAAAATCTTTTTAAAATATTGGAACGTATATATAAAAATAATAACTCTCCTCTACCAGAGTACTCTGGTCTTAGCTGTTCCGAGGACTGTGTCATTGTTTTCGAGACAGCTTTGACCCACATACAGAAACGCTCAGAAGTAGGAACGGAATGTAAGGTGTTTTTATTGTCAGCAAAGTAATCAGGAACGTGAATGGGAAACGCCAATAAATTGTTGCTGCTTGAACCACCAGGGGTAGAGGGATTCAGGGTCTAGGCTTGCGAGGTAGAAATTGCTCAGCTGTTTTCTCTGGTGCTGTTTGAGATGACTTGGTGAGAACAAGCGATAGTACAGGTGCAGGTACTTGTGTAGGAGGGTGGAACAGGGTACGCTTATGCCTTGGTCCAGAAGTCGAAGGAAGCGGTGTTAGGGCTTGTGAGATAGAGGACCCCGGAATGCAGACTAGCAGGCAGCATGACGGTTTATTAGCAATAACTGGACAAGTGTGTATATACGGAGTGTGAAACAGGTGGAGCAAGGAGACAGATTAGCTTGGAGCAGGTGAACCGGATAAGGTTAATTGACAGCTGGAGCAAAAACAGAGAATCTTGAATACAAAACAAAAACTAAAGCATGACCAGGAAAATAATAAACAGAAGCATGATTCAAAAACTGTGAGAACATCTAAGAAAAAACCAGAAACCAAACACCAAACAACCCCAAATCATAACAAGCGGGAAGCAGCCAGCTTGGTCCTTGTCCGAATAAGTAACAGGAGGTTGGAACCGAAGTCCTCAAACATAGATCCAATTTGCAGGAGGCGTTAATCTTGATCGCTCAGAAACTTCTGGAGTGAAGTTAGTCCTCAGCAAGGTAAACAAAGCCTCAGGTTAGTAACCACTGTAGGCAAACACTCTGGCATCGAAGTGCTGGCAGCCTCCTGCTTAAGTATTCCTCCATGCAATCAGCAGATAGGTTGCACCTCTCACCCAGTGCACCTGAGAACTTCCAGCACCATCTGAGAAACACTGAAGCAATGATTACAAGCACACAGTACACACACACACACAGACACAGACCCTGACAGACTGAGTCCCCAGTTTTGTGTTGGCAGCTTCAGGTGCCATAATAACCACTAGCACGACTGAGGCCTCGGGTCTTAACTTTTCTATTTTCCCTTTGAGCCCTGGGTGTTTTTCAGTCTTCTTATTTTTTGTATATCACTACTGCTCTTTTTCACATTGTGCACCACCACACTGTGTATTTGCTTAACTATTACATTTGTTATCAATGGGGATCTAAATACCCTACAGGAACTTATCTCTATAATTCTCAACCAGTTTTGATGGTGTCTCGTACTTAGACCATGGAACCTTCCGCCTATACTCAGCACAGATGTTTCAGTGTACTATACTGCTATTTGAAAATGGTGTTCTATCTATCCTTTACCTGACTATTTCTCTTGCATCTTGCCTCCTTCTTGATGTGGTAGACCCTGCTCTATATTGTTCATGTGCTGAGTGCCTGTTCATGTGCTGAGTGCCTGTTCATATGCTGCCATGGTCAGTAGCTCTTTGCAGTCTTTCAGTCCAGCCCTCTCTAGCTATTGGTAGGGTTTCTCAGTATCAGCCACATCCTCAATTTGTTAGTGTTATGCGACATGTTTACACATGAATTCATTTAGCAGTTCATTTAACAGTTCATGAACTGAGTCCATCGTCCTGATATACGCCAGGATCTTTGCCGTTTCATCCTGAAAGGTGGTTTTGACAGTCACTGCTCCTCAGCCTCCTTCCTCCTGCTTGGTATACAGTCCTAGGGTGTTGAACTTTGGGTGGAACCCTACGTGCATTGTGATATCAGTGGCTTCTATCTTCTCCTCTGGCCAAGCTATTACACTAGTGGTGTATTTGATGACAGGCAAGGCATAAGTATTCAAGACTTGGATTTTGTTCTTAACATTCAGCGGTTTTTTGAGGATCTGCCTTACTTGATGTTGGTACTTTGTTGTGGCTTAACTTCTTGTGCCCCCTTTAAGGTTTACGTTTGCCTGTGGAATCCCAAGACTTTTTTAACAGTCTTGAACATCTGAAAGGCTATTTCTGGTACTTCATCCCCTTTTGGTTATGATAATTTGGCACCTCTAGAATACCTTTCAAACACACTTCAAATAACATTTACCTGTTGCCTCTACCTCTCAGCCCTAACCCTAACCCTTTTTCACTTTCAGGCCCAAAGGGTGTTTTCATACATATGATTTATGCTGATGTATTAGCCTTGGGTGGATTTGACTTATCTTGGATATATCTTTGAATAGGATTTCTTTATCTAGCCCAAAAATCTATATTTAATATAGACTTCTTCTTGTCCCTTGTCCCATCCAAATTTACCCTAAACAAAGATGTTGAAAGGATGCGCATTTAGAAATTACATATTTAATTCTTAATCATTACTATGTCATGGTCTTTTTTTAGTCTGACACCTCTATTTGACAATTTATCAATAATCATAGAAGCACAGAAAAGGTTAGAAAAGAAGGTGGAATAGTGCTGTGTCCATTGTTGCAAAGACACAATTTGTTCCATCCTCATAAGCAGCTTCTATGAAAAATATCAAAGATAGCAGAGTTTGGCAGGTGTAAAGTAGACTTTCTGTGCCAACATAATGATTCTCACTGACCAAAAACATGCAACAGATAGATCAATTGAAGACGAAGCATATTTGTGTGCTTTTGGCAGGACTTTACAGGATTTTCTTCTTTGAACTCTGTCATTAATTTATTTTTTTCCTCCTCCAGTTTGGTTTACTCATTTCTTTGAGAAATGGTGCAGAGCATGTCAACATATGTCAAAATGCTTCGAAGTACGGGACCTAAAAATAAGTTGCCAATGTTGAAAAAAATAACTTTGATAGACCTCAAGAAGCCAGAAGAGCTGCTGCTTGAGACAACTTGAAAATATTACAGAGAATTCTGGCTGCTTACAAGGTAAATACTAATTGGTTATTCAAGGTCTTTTGTAAATGTAATCGCTGTAACATCGTAACAA
Organism: Girardinichthys multiradiatus; assembly: GCF_021462225.1. Lineage (NCBI taxonomy): Eukaryota > Metazoa > Chordata > Actinopteri > Cyprinodontiformes > Goodeidae > Girardinichthys > Girardinichthys multiradiatus. Next base: position 14,475,734 of record NC_061816.1, read on the forward strand.
AAAGAAAACTGTGGAAAGTCATAAACAACACTAGAGCAAGGATTAAAAATACCCAACTCTAAGGACATGATTGATCTAAAAAAAACAAAAAAAAAACCTTTTTAAATCGGCTACATTGTTGACGTACAGACGACCTGACCCTAGAGTCATGTTTATATGAAAGCTTATAAAACGGAGCCAGAGAAAGGTCTGTCCTTGTTCATGTTCACTCTCCTATGAAAACAACTGATGGGCCTTAAACGGCTGAATGGTTAATTTACTCTATTTTGGATAAGTGCTACTTTTTGCCAAGGAAAGCTGTCCTAATGTACCTAGGGCTATAAGAGGCTCCACAGGACCAGAGAAAGGAGATCAAAGACAACTTCCAACCTCCTGTGTTGGCTTTATTATGTTTGTCAGTAAACAGCAACTTTAAATATGATTTTCCTTTAAAACAGAAACCGACAAAAACAGGATCGCCTTGCTGTCAAGCCGCTCATAGTGAGTGATCTAATAAGGTATTATTTAATGCTTCTTGTCCTATAAATAGTCATCACTTGTCATGTCCAGGATTTGATTCTAAATCCCTTGAGATCAGGATGTGAAGGCTGTGAAAAATCCAAATAAAGCTTGCAGAGCTGTCTTCAATAATACACTGTCAAACAGCAGCTCCTATTTGAGGATTTTCTTTTTATTTGTTTGTCTCTCCATACACTCCTTTCTGTTACATTCGACGAGCTGCTGCATTCATCATCTCTCCTGCTCGTGTCATGTCATTCAGCGGTGAGCACCGTGAATAATTGAGTGAATCAAGTGGCTGGAGGAGAGAAATATTTGTGCACTGTGACAGACTTTATTGGAAAAATGTTCGTTTTTAATTCTGGGACATTTCTAGTGTGCAATCATGCTTCAGAGACAATAAAATTCCCCTTGCAGAAGCAGAAAGTATTGCACATGCAGAACTGTGAAGATAAAATGTTTCAACTGCTTTTCTCTTCAGTTCCCTGTAGTCTTCCTATGTCAGTGCATGATGCGGCTGCTCATTTTCAACTTCAGAGCTGCAACTGTGAGCCTGAGCCAGCTGTCAGTCGATTTGAGTCACTATTATCACACAGATAAAACTTTATAGTCTGTAAATTCATAGAAAGGGAAATACAAATTTTCTGTATTTGCAAAGTTTTTAAAGAGGCTCTTTTTATAAACTTATATTTTATGCTAAGCTGATTAAGTCTTCTCTGGTGCCCTTTGGCAAATATATTTAAATGTAGCACAATCACTTAGGACTTTTTGATTATAGAAAATTACAGTCATGCTTATTTTGTTCAACATTGAAATCAAGATTATTTAAAACCCAATGAGTTTGGAAAAAAACAAGGCACCTAATGCACTTAAGGATCAATTAAATATCATTAACATGAAACTTCCTTGACTTGAATTTTCCCATAAAATAAACTTCATGACTAGGAGTGGTGCCATGAGATCTTATTATACTCCTAGCAGGAAAGCCAATGGATTTCAAGAATATGTCTTAGCCTTCTCAAAAACAAGCAAAAATACCAGAAAACCAAATTAAATTAATTATTAAGGGTGTATTCACACTTGCCACTTTTGGTCCGATTTAAACGGACCAGAGTTCGTTTCCCCCCGTGGTCCGGACCTTTTGTACAGATGTGAATACACTGAAGCGAACCCTGGTCCGGACCAAACAACCGGACCGAGACCCACTTTTTGGGGTATGGTCTTGGTCCGCTTCCAAATGGACTCTGGTGCGGTTCGCTTATAGTCTGAATACAAACCGGCCCCGATCCGAACCAACTCCAAAAAGCGTATGTCTCTTTGAACATAAAATACCACCGTAGCCAATAGGAAAGGTGTGTGTGGTAAGGTAATCATACCTGATAAGCTGTGTGTTGTTTTGCAACGCTACTGGCTTTGTTGTGGGACACGGCACGTAGAGAACATCGGCGTTCAGCACGCATTCTCCGATGGGGTTCCAAAATTATAAATGGAACGTCTCAAAGTCTGTGTTGAACGAGCTGCTCTTGACTCTCACAATAATATTGCAGCTGTTATAATGGCACAAATATGCAGAACAGAGGTGCTGCACGCAGCACGTCTGCCGCTGTTTTCCTCAATTTCCGGGTCTGTGCTCTGTCCCGCCCCCGTCATTTTTGTCCAATGGGAACAATGATTGTCACCCGCGTGGCAAACAAGGACCAAACAAGTGGACCACAAGACTTTCCTGGTGTGAATACACCTATAATCACTTGTTTGTTTTTTTACCCTAAGTGCTAAACTTTGTTTTTCTATCTTGTGTTCGGTTATTGTGGACATTGGACCTGTTTGTATAAATGATTTTGCTAATGGGCGTGCGTCAAGGGGTGATATGCGGAAAGTCTCTGAACACATTTAATGTAGAACCAGTTAATCCAAAGTGATTATTCCTAAATGTCATCTTATTTATACGGCCTTCGCCAAACCAAACAGTTAATAAATAGGCTAAATTTAATTTAATTCCTTGTAACTCATACTCATTCAGCCTGTACCTATGTTTAGTGCATTTTATGTAAATAATGTAATGTAATGCTCACTGGTTCTGTGGTAATATCACTACATTCACCTTCAGTAGGAGTGATTACTGCTATATCAGTGACTCAATGCAGTCAGCTGGATTTCCTTGGAAAACTTTACCAACTGGAACACAAAAACTGAACTTGACTATATTGTTTCATAATGAGGATCAAACAGAATTGATAACATATTTCTGTACATAAATAGGATTGCTCGGGCCAGTTTGGTTCAGGTGTCAAAATCATGCGACCCATGTACCAAGGCTACTGTCTTTGATGCAATTGTCATGGGTTCTAGTCCCGGCTCGTTGACCTTTGTTCCATGTCTTCCCCTCTCTCTCCCCATCTTGAGATGACATTTGTTGTGAATTGGCACTATGAAAATAAACTGAATTTAACAGAAAATTAACATGGAACTTTGGAGATGTTTTACCTATCTTACTATCCTGTTGGTAAGATGAATATTGGGTCCTTGTTCAACTAATTTGCCACTGGCAAACCATATTGGCCTGAGTCACATCATACATATACCCCAGGGAAACAATTATAAGTTCATATAAACTCTGATAAACATAGAAGTTAGGAAGTAACTTTTATGGGTACCACTAAGTGTTGCACCAGCAATTCTGTAGAAGACACAATCAACGGGCTCGCTTTGGAGTTAGGTGGGGGCAACACCTTACAGAATCACTTCTAATTATTGTGTAATCAATGTTCTTTTTCAGTCTCCGTTATGTGCAGATGTCCCTGTGGATAATCAGAATAATTAAATTTAACCTTGAAAAAGATAATCTTTAAACCTTCCCTTCTTTATTTCCTAAAACTTTGTATGGTCCTTTTTCATATACCACCTTACTGGTATTTTCAGTTTAATAAAGTAGTTAATTTATTTACAAATAGTTACATTGTTTAATGCTCCTTATGATAGCATAAAATGCTGTTCATCATACAGTTAATATGAGGGAAAGCTCTGGGGAACAAAAAGTGTTGCTACATTTGTAATTTTAATTCCATTAAAAGAGAAGTGTGATGATGGAAATCATTATTCAGGATTGCTGTTTAGTAGCTGAAAAGATAAGATCTGATAAGATCTGCGTGTGACAGCTCGCCTGCATAAAGTAAAAGAAGGAATAGCGACTTCCAGCCACGTAGTTAGACCTGGGGCTTCCGCCCCAGTTGTTTTCTGAACAGCCCCGGACTTCTTGATAGAAGAAATTTAGAAGTATTAAAAAGATGCAGCCACAAAATGGTATTAGACTTCACATTTTTATCAAAAACAAACATTTTTTCAATTGTGTTCCATATAATCACCTCCAGCTCCACCTAACATGACAATGAGTTAAAAGGAGAAGACAAAAAACAGCTATTTGTGCACTCGCAGTAACACGAATGCGCAACTATGCGCACAGCCAGACAGACTCCATTCAGAAGTCCAGAACAGCAGTTTACTCCAGGTCGACCTGAATGCTGACTCGGAATGGGCTAATTGTAAGTTACAGTTAATCACTGATTCACCAGCAAGACATGAGGTGGAGGTTCACTCTAATGAGCATCATCAGTGTCATGATGAGGAACTTTCACATGAGCTACAGGTGAAGTTAAATGATCTGTCTGTGATAGAAAACAGCAGCAACCTTCTCTGAGAGCTTCTAGCCGGATTTGCATCAAAATGTGAAAATATCTGGTCCTTTACTTCAGTCAAAATAAAAGCATTTAATTCTAACGTAGTTGATCACATTAAAATGTCCTTCAGATCAACACATTGATCTCATGGCTGCAGCCGGTCTTATAGTCTAATTCTACATGTAGACAGAAAAAAGTGTTGCTAAATAAATAAGGAAAATATCTCCTGGTGCCAGTAAGACGTAGTAGAAAGTGCAAAAGTAAACCTTCCTGTTTTCTTTCATATTTTCTGTGCTAATTCTAAACATACAACTCTGGGTTTGAAGATGCAGTATAATTAAGAAACAAATCATTGCAATTAATCACAGGTGGACCATTGATTACGGTAGTTAACTATTTTATTTTTTTCTGAATTACACATATAATATTATATAAACTAATCAAACAAGGATACAGTTTTACTGAAGGTGAGACATACTGCATATGTATACAGTTATTAATAGCTGTAATATTAGTACTGATATGGTCCAGGATGAGGCTCTATGCTATATTTTAAACACCACAACTTAACACCATTTTCTTCTCAAAGTGTTTAATAGTAAGGACTGCACTAATGTCTCACATGCTCAGTGCAGAACAGAAGACTGTGGTGTAAAATGTTTCATTTATTATTTTTGGCAGGCCAAATTTCTTCAGAAGTGGAATGAAGGGCTGAAAAGATGGCGATAAAAGAGAACAGGTTCATAAAAGGAGGAACAATTTTAATAAAATATTTCAAAAGCTCTTGGCATAATAAAATAAATGTGTTTTAGGATTTTACCATTTGACTAAGATTTAGGAAAATCAACTTTATACCACTTTCCTCTCTTGAAATATAAGAATAAAGACAATGGAGCTTCAGGAGTGGAACACTTTGATGAGAATGTAACATGTAGAAAAGGTAATTTATGTAGATGACAAAACAAGCACATTTATCTGGCCCATAGTAAACATCTCTGAGTTTAAGAAAAACTTTTGTCAGTAAAAAATTCAAATTAAGTTATTTTCTAAAGACTTCAAAATGCATCAGTATTTGCTTCAGCAAAATGGTTTTTCATCAGGCCTATACTCTGTTTCTCCTTGTCCTTTATTCAGTTTCTAACAAAATTAAAAAGTAAAATTATTGCAAACCTTTTTTGTTTGATTTACAATAATTTACATTCAGTCTAAAACCAGCCGAGACAGAGAACTGGTGCAATATGTGCTATGTTATGTTAACCTTAAATTACTTATAAATTGTCTTTTTAAAATTTAAATATTTTGGATTTGGGCTAAAGCCCCCAATGTATTGAGACCCGAAAAATGCCCTTGGCAACTTCTATCAGGTTCTGACAGCACAGTTTGATCAGTGATCAAAATAGCTAAAGCCAATGCAGAGATCTCTCAGTTTCCATACACATAGACCCTGCTAGTGTAAGTATAGAATAAAAAGGACAGAAGCCAATATATAATTAAGTATATTGAATAAATATAGAATTAATTAATTCAAATAAATTCATACTTCACTCAATTTTCTAAACTTTTTTCACAATTTTCTATTAATTCTAAAACCTCCACCTAGTTGGTTATTAATTTTTTGTTTTTCCCCACACAAATCCTAAAACATAAGTGATTTCCAGTTAAGCATTGTAGTAAAAAGCTATTTCAATATTTGTTGGTATCTGGTCAAACTTAGAGCAGTTAAAATCTATAATATCAAAGAAAATATGCTCTGGATTTTACTAAACTAAATGCAGTATGACTCTTTCAAGTCATACTTTATCAGTTATACCTAAAGTATACAAAATTCCCGAAAACACAAATATTGATTTAAGTTCTATGTCTGGCATTTAAACTGAACCCAGTTCAAGAACAAACGTGTCTGTAGTCCCAAAAAGCTGCAAAATTGCCCTTTTTTGATTTCAAAAAGAGTGTGTGTTCTGTCTGTTAACAACTCCATAACTAAAGTGATCAGTAAGTAAGAATTCAAGTTGTGGCCAAGGCAGAACTGAATGAAAGGTCATCATCTAAATGTACAACAATGTAAAACGCTAGTTAACAACTTTATACTAAGATGGTTTACTAAGATGGTTTTCTTTTCATACAATGGGAAAAAAATAAAATGTGAAAACTGCAACATTTGTCTTTACCACTAGGACTCCCAGAATTCTAACACTACTACAATTCCCAAGCCCGTCAATTTGACGGCGAGCATTCTGGATGCGAGGGCGGTGATGACGTCATCTCATTACATGCGGTCAGAATGCTACAGGTTTTCTTGCACGCTATAAAATTATGGTTTTGACAAGAATTAATAATACATTCATACATTTTAGATTCATTGCACACTAACTGAAATATTTCAGGTCTTTTATTATCTTAATACGGATGATTTTGGCATACAGCTCATGAAAACCCAAAATTCCTATCTCACAAATTTAGCATATTTCATCCGACCAATAAAAGAAACGTGTTTTTAATACAAAAAACGTCAACCTTCAAATAATCATGTACAGTTATGCACTCAATACTTGGTCAGGAATCCTTTGGCAGAAATCACTGCTTCAATGCGGCGTGGCATGGAGGCAATCAGCCTGTGGCACTGCTGAGGTCTTATGGAGGCCCAGGATGCTTCGATAGCGGCCTTTAGCTCATCCAGAGTGTTGGGTCTTGAGTCTCTCAACGTTCTCTTCACAATATCCCACAGATTCTCTATGGGGTTCAGGTCAGGAGAGTTGGCAGGCCAATTGAGCACAGTGATACCATGGTCAGTAAACCATTTACCAGTGGTTTTGGCACTGTGAGCAGGTGCCAGGTCGTGCTGAAAAATGAAATCTTCATCTCCATAAAGCTTTTCAGCAGATGGAAGCATGAAGTGCTCCAAAATCTCCTGATAGCTAGCTGCATTGACTCTGCCCTTGATAAAACACAGTGGACCAACACCAGCAGCTGACACGGCACCCCAGACCATCACTGACTGTGGGTACATGACACTGGACTTCTGGCATTTTGGCATTTCCTTCTCCCCAGTCTTCCTCCAGACTCTAGCACCTTGATTTCTGAATGACATGCAGAATTTGCTTTCATCCGAAAAAAGTACTTTGGACCACTGAGCAACAGTCCAGTGCTGCTTCTCTGTAGCCCAGGTCTGGGGAATGCGGCACCTGTAGCCCATTTCCTGCACACGCCTGTGCACGGTGGCTCTGGATGTTTCTACTCCACACTCAGTCCACTGCTTCCGCAGGTCCCCCAAGGTCTGGAATCGGCCCTTCTCCACAATCTTCCTCAGGGTTCGGTCACCTCTTCTCGTTGTGCAGCGTTTCCTGCCACACTTTTTCCTTCCCACAGACTTCCCACTGAGGTGCCTTGATACAGCACTCTGGGAACAGCCTATTCGTACAGAAATTTCTTTCTGTGTCTTACCCTCTTGCTTGAGGGTGTCAATAGTGGCCTTCTGGACAGCAGTCAGGTCGGCAGTCTTACCCATGATTGGGGTTTTGAGTGATGAACCAGGCTGGGAGTTTTAAAGGCCCCAGGAATCTTTTGCAGGTGTTTAGAGTTAACTTGTTGATTCAGATGATTAGGTTCATAGCTCGTTTAGAGACCCTTTTAATGAGATGCTAATTTTGTGAGATAGGAATTTTGGGTTTTCATGAGCTGTATGCCAAAATCATCCGTATTAAGACAATAAAAGACCTGAAATATTTCAGTTAGTGTGCAATGTATCTAAAATATATGAATGTTAAATTTTCATCATGACATCATGAAAAATAATGAACTTTATCACAATATGCTAATATTTTGAGAAGGACCAGTATATGGATACACCTTAGTAAAATGGGAATGGTTGGTCATATTAACTTCCTGTTTGTGGCACATTAGTATATGTGAGGGGGGAAACTTTTCAAGATGGGTGGTGGCCATGGCGACCATTTTGAAGTCGGCCATTTTGAATCCAATTTTTGTTTTTTCAATAGGAAGAGGGTCATGTGACACATCAAACCTATTGGAAATTTCACAACAAAAACAATGGTGTGCTTGGTTTTAACATAACGTTATTATTTCATTAGTTATTTACAGGTTTATTACCACTTAGAAAATGTGTTCAATGTGCTGCCCATTGTGTTGGATTGTCAATGCAACCCTCTTCTCCCACTCTTCACACACTGATAGCAACACCGCAGGAGAAATGCTAGCACAGGCTTCCAGTATCCGTAGTCTCAGGTGCTGCACATCTTGTATCTTCACAGCATAGACAATTTCCTTCAGATGACCCCAAAGATAAAAGTCTAAGGGGGTCAGATTGGCAGACCTTGGGGGCCATTCAACTGGCCCACGACGACCAATCCACTTACCAGAAAACTGTTCATCTAGGAATGCTCGGATCTGACACCCATAACGTGGTGGTGCACCATATTGCTGGAAAAACTCAGGGAACGTGTGAGCTTCAGTACATAAAGAGGGAAACACATCATCATGTAGAAATTTCGCATATCCAGTGGCCTTGAGGTTTGATGAAGAATGGCCCCGCTATCTTTGTTAACCTCGGTGACATGTCAATGGCTGTAAACAAAGAGAAACGTGTAAATAACTCATGAAAGAATAAAGTTATGTTAAAACCAAGCACACCATTGTTTTTCATGTGAAATTCCCAATAGGTTTAATGTGTCACATGACCCTCTTCCTACAAAAAAAAAAAGTTGGATTCAAAATGGCCGACTTCAAAATGGCCACCATGCCCACCACCGATCTTGAACAGTTTCCCCCCCTCACATATACTAATGTGCCACAAACAGGAAGTTAATATGACCAACCTTTCCCATTTTATTAAGGTGTATCCATATAAATGGCCCGTCCTGTATATTAAATAGATTTAAAGAAAAAAAAAAAACTATTCAGCTATTCAACTATTTCCTAAAGTAAGCAAATATTAAGAGTAGTGAGCCTAAGACTGTCTTAAGCAGAGAAGATGGTGGAAGACCAAGAAAAAGGAAAGAAATTATCTGTACACTGAACAACAGTGAATTAGTAAGACGCTACCGGCTCGATCATGTAGGGATACACCCCCTAAACAGTCAAGTAAATGAACACATACAATTCTATAACAATCACACAATCATTAATGTAGAGATAAAATTAACCATGTCATGCCCCTAGGCGAAATTAAATAGTTTCAGCAGCAGGACAGGCTGAAGATGCAGCTCTAGTAAGGTAATTTTAGGACCGATAAATAAATAGAAACAAAAATGAATAACCATGTGAAAAGATGTACAAATAATATAATACAGAAGGATTTCAACATTTGCAGACTGTAAAATGCTTTTGAAAACAAACATTTGGAAAAAAAAAAAAAAAAAAAAAAAAACGACAGGACAAATAAAATATTCTTAACTCTATATACACAGAAGGAATCTGTAAATTAAGTGAATAAGTATTTGTTGTATTGTACATGATGATGTCAGTAGCCATAGCCTAAATGGTCATCAACACCCCCTGTCTGCAAAGATGTTTGCTTGTGTGCTGCAGTCTCCTCTCTAGCTATCAATAGCTGCTTATATCCCTGGCTGGTGCGTGAAAGCATAGGGAATGACGCATTGATCGCTCTGCAATGTGCTCCAAGTCTGTCTTTTTGCTCGGACCGTGATCCTATGAGCAAATATACTTTTCAAGACTATCTTTCTCCACCAGCTGTTCAGTTTGGTTTTCTCTACCTTTTTTTATCCATTTTGATTTGGTCGTTTTGCCAAATCAAACCGCTTTATACAAGAAAACGATCACAGTAAAATGCTGATTGGTGAGTGTCCACATTAATATGAAACTGATCAAGTAGGAAACCGACCAGCTGGTCTTTATTTACCACTTGATATACCTACCTTGAATTTTTTAGACATGTCAGGCAGTACAAAGTAAACAAATTGTGACCTTTTTTGCTTTCAATATTTTCACTACATGCTCACCAGTTCTTTCATGAATCACTTGGAATCCCACACTGGTGAATAAAAAACAAAATATATTCCCTACCAAAAAAATCTGTATTGATATGGTGTGGAGTGCTTTAGATAGTATCTTAATTTTACACTGAAATTGGTCGTCCATCTATTCATATATACATTCACACACTGACACTGGTGAGTTACATAGTAGCCACAGCTGCCCTGGGGCGGACTGACAGAAGTGGGTCTGAAATACAATCGGTGCCACAGAGCCCTCTGACCACCATCAGCAGACAAGGCGGGGGAAGTGTCTTGCCCAAGGAAACAACAACAGACTGGGGTTTGAACTGGCACCCACCAGTTACAGGCAATCCCTTACCACCGCCGCCACCCTTGAAATAGAAATGTGGATGATCGTGACTGGATACATAAAGCAGTGACTGTTCTGTATGAATCACATTACACCATAAATATATAATTTAAAACATCCTATTCAACTTTATAATTAGTTTTTTGAACCAAGGCTTAACTCATAATAGGTTTGTAATCTGCAAATAAACAAGAGTGGTTCTTTCTTTGCTAGTGCTCCACCTTTCCACCTAGTTTCAACTGACTTTATTTTAATTGCATTACCTCAAGCAAGCAATAGCTCCACAAGCAAGCAGTGGTTGTTACACACTCTGCCAAGACAAGGGCCACTGGTGTACTTTGCCTCACTGAAGTGGGAAGAAAGAGAAAAAGAGGCCAGACTGGACAGGTTTGACTGGTTGGTTTTAGAGTGAAATAGATTTCCACAAGGCACACATGTTCTGCACATATGAGCACTAACATCATTACTGTGACTGCCAGGAGGGGAGACAAAAGTTATGCACTGGCAGTTTAAACTTGTTTCTTCCTCTAGGGGCAAGAACCTTTTTTTTTCTATCAAGACAATTTTCACTGTGAGAGCATGCTTTTCTTAAGGTGTCACTCCCACCAAAAATAGTATAAGGCAACTGATGTAAGGCAAGTGGTGAGTGTAATATCTGAAGCACAATCTCAGGTTTACAAGGTTAAATATTCAAGTGCCCACTTGCTAATCCATTTATAAATTCCAGTTATGAAACACAAAGTCCTCATGTTTTACTCCTCTACTTCACTTCTTCCCAAAGTCCCAGTTTTTGCCATTTAAGAAAAATTATCGTTAATTATATTTGGTGTAAAACAACAAAGGTGGAAGATTCATAAGAGTTGTTTAAGTGGTTTCATCAGGCCCGGAGGTTGATATTCTGCTTCTTGGGCTTAGCACGAGTACACAGATAGAATGGGTGTGCAGTGATACACTGTGTGCTCAGCATCTCCAGAATTAAAGCAGTTTAGAAAGTAAGGATCTATGCTTTCTGCTTGACCTTTAGAAAAGGTTTCACAGTAACAAGCGTGGGACTAGTTTCTCCACACAAAGAAAAGTGTGAAATGACTCCACTTAAAGAAGTAGAAATGAACATCCAGGTCTTATATTTAGGGATTATAAATATGAAACAGTGAGAAAGCCATTATAAAAAAGCAGCACTTTGGAACAAAAAATGTTATGAGAAAGCAATTATGGTTAAAACTCTGAATCCCTCTGTATGTTGAAAATTTGAGGCCATGAGCTACAAAAGCTATTAAGGTTTGAAGACACAAATACAGTGCAACAGAGCAGAACGGCTCTTGTTGTCAAAAAGAAATTGGGCAGATAAGTTGCAGTCGGTACCAACTAGAATACCATTGGTCGCTGCCATTGCTGCGCATCCCTCCCCAGTTTCTTCATTTCACGCAACACTATCCAAGGTGTCGGTGGAAACTGGCAGACAAGGTCCAATTTTACACAATCGCTGCCTGGACCTTGGTCGTGTTATAATCAGCTCGCCTGTACCAGCAGTGTGGTGGAAAAAGATAGATACAAAATGGGAAGCACACATACAACCCTCCTGCATGTACAAAAGGGCATTACAGGGCACACAGGTGGCCAGTGCTTGAGGGCTAAGAGTTTTCCACCTTATTCTTAACTGGCAGACATCACACAGTTTATGAATGCCAGCTCCGTCAGTATTAAGTGAACTGGGGGTTGAGCAAAAAGTGTTCTTCCTTGCCTTATTTTCATTCTCAATAAGACCTAACATGTTAAGGTGCCTAATCCCAATTAATATGGAGTTTACAGAAATCCCTTATTACTCTTCCTGAATTAGTTTAAGGGTCTTAATTCCTTGACAATGAGTAGAGGATTCAGTGTTCAACCATACAAATGGACATAAATGGGATTTAGATGGACATTGTCTTGCAGTTTGAAGTAAAATGCATTCTAAGGTACTAAGATCTATCAGTTAAATCAAGCATAACATGAGAAAATAAGATAAGACTGTTTTAAGCTACGACTGAGAAAATGTTTTCCCATTGATATTAATAGCACAATATACATCTGCAAATAAGATTAAATTTTAAGTACTTTATATCAATGTCCAAGCTTAGGCCCCATTTAGACCAAATAGTTTTGCATTACCTAAACACAGATAATTTACATCTAAATCAAGGCCTACGTGTTAAAATTAGGTATATGGACGAAAAAGCAAAATTTAAGGGTGCGGTGCTGGTGTTGCATTAGACTTGGTCATTTTTTTTTAGCAAACCTGCATCAATTATACCATTGAAATGGTTCATATTTGTACTTTTGGAATCCTCTGATTCTTTACTTTTATTTTACAAGTCTACTTATTCAACATATCGCATTGTCTAAATTAGCTTAAAGTATCACTGAAAGATGGAATATTATTAAATTCACAAGTATGTGAAGTACATTACCAGGTGCTCTGGTTATTTTACCTAAGAGATTAAAGTAATTTATTTTTCGATTTTTATGTATTAACTTGGTATTACAAATAAGTTATGTCAAAAGTAGAGAATGATTATTCTTACTCTGGTCCTGTTTGACTGCTAACCACCTTTGACCAGACCGGCCATCATTCCTTTTAATCCCGTGTGCTATGACGGCTATGATGGCAGGCCCAGACAAGACATTTGTCAAGGAGCCACCACCCATACCTTGACCTTTGTGTACTGTATGTGCAAAAGGGCGTGTGTTGCTGTGTGTTGCTCAGTACTGATGACATGAAAGTCTCCATCATTAATCTTTGTAATCTCAGCATGAGAAAGTATCCCTACAACCTTTTGTTTACTTTTTTTCAATGCAGTCAAATGACAAAAAATACATTTCATGCCATTTGCTCAGTTTGAACACACAGATACAATTCTTACAAATTTTGAACACAGGGAAAACAAGTTAATTGTTTAACTTTCAAATGGTTTATCTATTGTTCAACATTTGATTTTCTTAGCTGACATACCAGCAAGAAAAAACAAACTTGTTACCAGTCAACCAAATACAAAGACATTTTTTGCATTACCAACTGAATGAATGTCAATGATTTCAATTCAGTTCAGTTTATTAATATAGCACCAATTCATAACACGTTTTCTCATGGCACTTTACAAAGTCCATTCAATTGAATCAAACTGTATGATATGATTGAATTGCATTCATGTAGGGACAGTGCACTCAAAAACAGTAAGTTTTTCGCGGAACGTAGTAAAATTATGGAGGCGGTTCATTGTGAACAGCCCTTACTGGCTACAAACTGGTGGGTTTGCCTCTCCCCAACCCCAATATGCATGTGCTAACCAGCCGATAACAACAAGAATGATGGACTTCAGAGATTCAGTTGGGTTTCAGAAGCTATTCAATTTATTGTGGCTACTGACAGGTAGTCACTAGAAAAACAAGAGCAGACCAACATGCTAAAAGAACAATGCTAAATAGGCTAACAAATGATTAACAATGAACATAAACTGTACCCATAATCCCTTTTCCGAGTCACATGGTGGACAGTCACCTGCAGCGGCACGTTACAATACAGTATACTGCCTAAAACATTAGTGTCCAATAGTCTCAGAGACTAAGACTAAAAGTATCTCCTATGTACGTCATTTTAAGAAAAATCTTAGAATTGCTTGAATTTTAAGATTTTTCTCATAATTTTACCTCAGTAAGAGAAACGTTTTTCGCAAGGCACCTTAGGCCTTAAGAGAGCTCCTAAAGTGAACAAATGTTAAGAGTAGTGAGGAGGATTTTTAGTGAGCCTAAGATTGTCTTAAGCAGAGAAGATGGTGGAAAGACAGCGAAAGAAGAGATATTCTCCCTACAATGAACAACAGTGAATTATTATGATTATTCCGGCTCGATCGTACAGGGATCCACCCCCTGGACAGTCAACTATATGAGCACATAAACTTCTATAAACAATCATACAGTTATTAATATAGAAATAAGATTCACCTCGTCATCACCCTAGGGGGCAATTAAATAGTTTCAGCAGCAGGACAGATTAAAGATGCACCTCCAATAAGGTAATATTAGGAAGAAAGAAGAAATAATTGAAAAAATAATGAATAAAAGTGAATGAAATTACAAACAATATAGTACAGGATTATTCAAATATTTACAGACTGTAAAATGCTTTCAAAAATAAACATTTGAAAAAAAATTGGAAAAAGTTGAAAAAGGAACATATACAATGGGGAGAACAAGTATTGGATACACTGCTGATTTTGCAGGTTTTCCCACTTGCAAGCAAAATACGTCTATAATTTTTATCATAAGTACTCTTCAACTGTGAGAACAGAATCTTAACCAAAAATCCAGAAAAACACATTGTGTGATTTTTAACTAATTAATTTGCATGTTGTTGCATGATACAAGTATTTGATACATCAGAAAAACAATCTTAATATTTGGTACAGAATCCTTTTTTTGCAATTACAGATATCACATGTTTCCTGTAGTTCTTGACGAGGTTTACACACACTGTAACAGGGATTTTGGACCACTTCTCCATGCAGATCTTCATCAGATCCTTCAGGTTTTGGGGCTGTCACTGGGCAATAAGAACTTTCAGCTCCCTCCAAAGATTTTGATTGGCTTTAGATCTGGAGACTGGCTAGGCCAATCCAGGACCTTGAAATGCTTCTTATGGAGCCACTTCTTAGTTGTCCTGGCTGTGTGCTTCGGGTCGTTGTCATGCTGGAAGACCCAGTCACGACCCATCATCAGTGCCTTTACTGAGGGGAGGAGGTTGTTGGCTCAGCCACCATCCATCTTCAATGTCCTTAATGTGGGAAGGAGGTTGTTGGCTAAGATCCCTTGATACATGTACCCATCCATCTTCCCCTCAATATGGTGCAATCATCCTGTCCCCTTTGCAGAAAGCATCCCCAAAGAATGATGTTTCCACCTCCATGCTTCACAGTAAGGATGGTGTTCTTGGGGTTGCTCAGGAATGTGCTCCGCAAATCAGCCTTTTTAACACTCCTCTTTTTACCTCCATCAGCTGTGCCAACAGCAGGCTCTTCTCTGATGTCCAGTTTGATTTTCTCCACTTTTTTTTTCTCTATTTTGTTTTGGCCATTTTGGCAAATCAAACTGATTTATACAAGAAAACAACCACATTATTATTAATTAGATCTGGTAAAAATGACTAACATGGTGAGTAACCATGACAAATAAAAATAATGATGATCATGTAAATAAGGTACGTTCAAAGATTTTGATGCTATCTGACAATTGTTTAATTTTTCAAATTTTATCATGACTTAAACATTTCTTAATCCAGTCTGTATTTTATGATCGATTAATTTCTCTCTATTGATTACTAGGAACACATTTGTTTTTTGTTTCATTTTTTGTAATCACCAATCACAGCTCTTAGCAGACAGAGTCACACCTATCACTGGGCCAATCACACCTCCTCGCTAAGATAGGAATTTCTCTCATGTCCTCGCTCTGAGTCGCTTTCAGCACCAAGCTGAATTACACTTAAGCTGAGACTCCTTGGCAGGAATTTTTAAGCTAAGATGGAAGTCCTTTTAGAGGACTCTCAATCTTTGATAATATGGGCTCTTTTAACTGAAAGATCTGCTTCATATTCTACTTTTAGAAACTCAAGAACCACCAATACTGGTAAAAACAAATGGAACAATCAGATTTCTTATGATTATTAAGGGCTTTATATGTGAGGAAAATTTTAATCTTGCATCATTATTTTGCTTTGTTTTTATTTGTTGACCAAAACATTTTTGTTATATCTCTAGGCATGCTGTAAGATTTATTTATTTATTTTCATTTTTGCCTCGATCTTTAATAAAAGCTATGACAGGATTTTATTAGTGAGAAGTGAGTTGTTCGTTTTAGCTGTTTAATTACATCCTTTTAGTTGTGGCCAGAGCATTGGCAGGACAAATTGCACATTGTCATTGTGCAGTCCCCCAAAGCAGCATCCGTAAAGAAGATGTACAGTAGTTGCCTTCAAACTCGAGTCTTGGGCCATACACATTTTCTCCATAACCCTCCAGCCACCGTTTAAAAACACTGTTGCTTAGTCATCACTAAATACTCAATTTGACATTTGAAGCACTCTCTGCCATAGCCTAACATTTGGGTTTGACAAAATTCCAGTATTCAGTGACCTGCATATGATAATATAATGAGATTGGGTATATTGGGCACATCATGCCATCTCTTTCTTAATGCTAAAGTGTTAAGAACTGAGAGTGTCATTATCTGAGGCAGATAATTAAAGGAATCTGGAGAAAGCTCTGTATGATGGGAACAAGGTTCAAAAGCAATGATGAATACTAGTTTTTAAGTCCTTAAAAAAAAAAGACGGATTTCTTAATGGAAATAAGTGCACAAGCTGTCAAAGTTTAAATGATTGAAGAGCATTGTGGTTTTCTGGGTGTTCACATAGGATTAGTTAAGATTCCCAGCTGTGGCAGCTTCCATAACGCTGTAAAAGAAAATCACATTTGGTAAATTGCAGCGTAATAGTGAGAGCCCAGCTTCCTATCCTATAACAAAGATACCCATTTAAAATACAGTGTCATTAACAATGGGTTCGGGTAAAAAAAAAAAAAGGAAATGCATTTATAATAAATGTTGAAATTATTTTCAAATAATTAGGAGCTGAAACCTCTTATTCATTCTTTCATTGATAACAAACCATTCCAATTATTTCTGAAACAGATATAAAATAAAATAAAAAACGGTTTAAGTTTCTTTACCTAATACATGGAGCAGGCATGGGTAGCTTACCCTGTGTTAAGGTATACACAAGCCTAAAGAAAAAAAAGAAAAACTTCCCAACCTTTCCATCATACTGTTGTTACTCTATATACAAGGTAAGTTCTCAAACTAAGATACCATAGAAAATTGAATCTTGACAGAGTAATACCTTCTAGACGATTGTTGCAAATGTGCCTCAAACCACCACTTTGGTGTAAAATGAAAATGGGTTCTCCCTGGGGTCTTTAAACTGATGACTATAGGTAAATCAACACTTGAATGGTTCAACAGAAACATAATCAACCTTCTTTTATGCTCGTTTAAGTGCCGCTTTGCCATCAACTAGAATGTTTTTTCTGTGGCTATGGTAGTCGGGATTTTTACACCGCACTAATTCCTTTTGATCAACATAGAACACATAGGACCATATTGGATGCACTTAGCTGGCATCTAGTGATCGGAGTTATGCCAAATTATGCCTAATTGATAAAATTTGCATACCAACTTCTGATCGTTATATTTATTGATGTACCATATGTAAATGATTAACCTACTCTTAATTTTTAAGCTGATTTTCCGCTAAAAGCCAAATAAATTTTTCATATAATTACAATTAAGCTGTAAGAGGGGTCAAGTTTTAAGCCAAGTTTTTCCATTTTACTTACTACTTTCCTGCTGCTTAATCATTAATCACTATATTGAGATTAAAAAACAAACAAAACAAAAAAACTATAAATGAAGTCTGTTTTTTTCCTTGCCAATAGTGTTCACATCTGCATGCATTTTAACAGCTTCTACTGCCACCTGGGCGGTGTTGAAACAACAGCTTCTGTTGACTTTAGAGGAGTTGGTTTTATTTCTAAATAATATTTAGCTCATTTGACTTTTCTGGTATAAAAATTGACGCATAAGTACAACTTCATATGCTGTGATCAATCATGTAAATCATAGTGTAAACAATGTAACTTTAGCATATGCTCACAAGTATTTTGAATGTTAATTTAGAGATGTGTGTGGAATTTTCCATGTCTCTGGGTGGTGCAATAAACTGTCAATAACAAATCACATATTGCAAAGCTAAAACATCTGGACATTCCAGATTAGCTCTCCAACTTTTAACACTTTGACCACCCTCAGGAATGCTTGTGTTCAGCACATGTCCTGCTGTGAGGAGATTTACTTTAAAACGTTACCTTAAATCCGGTTTAGCAGGAGGAAATAAAATATTAAAGTTGAGCAGCTACTTCTGCCCTCTGCTTTGGATGTATGTAGATGTGGAATGTGTCTAAAAGCACAGATGTGGAAAATGTTTGATGTATTCATTATCTAAGCAGGGCTTTTGCCTTTACTACAAAGGTCACTTACATGTCAAGTGCCCAAAAGTAGAAAATTCAGATAATGCAGATACACAGTAATGTAATATTTGCCGTTTCAAATGTGTTTCAAAGTAAAGTGATTTAATGCATTACATTTGAACATTAAGTACATTTAGGCCAGGATACTGATTTTCCGCCCTGGCAGAAGCAGACTAATTTGTGCAAATTAATATCTTCGCAAAGTTAAAATTTTTCCTCATCTTGTGTAATGTCAGTAACATAAATTCCAGGTCATTTAAATGTGCCCGAATAATTAACGAGGTTAAATAAATCCAACTGGATGAATAAGGGCTCTTGTTATGGAAAAGGATTAAGAACTAGATAGTTTTCATGTCTTAGAGCCCCATATGGGACTCAAATCGATAGGCTATGTTTTGCAGGAGTGAGCTCATTTTTGTTTGCAACCCTTCTAAAAAGCTGTGAAATTGAGATAATGTGATTAATTTCTTGCATCTGCAATTACATGCTGGGACACAATTTTTTTTTTATTGTTGTGTGAGTGCAGACAATTATAGCACAGGCTTGTGCTTGTGTGGGTGCATGCTCCAGGCCCACAGAAATTATTTTCCAACTGCTCATTACCTACATAAAGTGCGTGCAGTGTTTTTACAACCAGGATTTTTAGAGCTTAGTCTGTAACATTTATTTCAAGTCACTTAATTACTTATCTTTTTTATTCAATCCTTATGACATTTATGACAACAAATTATTTAATAAACACCAATTTGATTAAAGCAAATAAGTATTGCACTATTTGTCTTTTTCTATTTGGTCAAATATACATGTGAATGTTTTTTTTTTTTTTACTTTACAGGGTACCACCAAGTTACAGCACAGTGGAAACCACAATGTATAAATGATGGTAATCTGCAATAAATAACTTTCAGTGCTCTACCCAGTTTATGTAATTTAAAATCAACACTGTAGCTACATGTTTCTCTGAATATCCTTGTAATGGCATGTACTGTAGCCCGATATCATTTCCTGGTGTTACCCTTATACCCATATCTTTGCCCACACCTATCTCCTGGCACTGGCTCTGGTCAATTTCGCCCTATACCTCCATTGGGTCCATGTCCATTGCCAAATACACAATTGCCAAATGGAGGGATGGACAGGACGAAATGTCCTGTCCATCCTTAATCCATATTTCTAATTTTGCCAATATTCCAAAGAAGAAAGAAAGAAATCCTAGAAACCTGTTTAATATTGCATTAAAATGACATGTCCTGGTCAGAAATCACATCAATAGTCTTTACTTTGTTACTGGAGCCCAATATTGTGAGTGTTGTGATTGACTGTGTCAAATGCAGCACTGAGATCTAACTGGACAAGTACTGATCCAAGTTCATTATCTGAGGCCACGAGACTGTCACTGACTTTCACCAGTGCTACTTCAGTGCTATGAAACCTAACCTAAACTCTAAACAGATCATTGCTGTTTAAATGCTTACACACAATTAGCACTATTTTCTCAATAGTTTGAGATAAGAACAAAAGACTGGACATACAGTAAGTCTTTAATTTATTAAGTCATCGTGATCAAGCGGAGGTTTCCCAAGTAAAGGTTTAATTACAGCTTCCTTAAAAGCCTGGGGTACATTACTAAGGATTTACTAAGGATAAGTCAATCATATCCAATATGGGGCTGGTAATCAAAGTGAAAACTTGCCAAATAATTTGGTTGGGATTGGGTCTAACATACAAGTTGAAGGTTTAGATGAAGCTAATACTTTTGACAAATCAGCATGTAGTTTCCCATTAATTTAAACAGTGTGCCTCAGTGAAGTTGCCTATAATGTATGTGTTATGGTTCCAAGTGGACATATGTTTGAGCTAAGGTATAATGACAGTCGTTATATTTTAAAGGTGTTGCCACAGATTATCTCTATATGCAGTTGGTAACAATACAGTTGTTTTTGTTTTGTTTTTTTAGCATTATCTGCATTTCAAAAGATTATCTAATGTAGCTATCACAATAGGCCATGATATTAATAAATAGACAACTTCTTAGAATTGAGTTTATACCAGGAATTTGACTTGAAGGATCAAATCCAATTTTACCCCATCTGCTCATTCTTCGCTTACACCTTATAGACAAAAAATAAACTGGTGGATTATGTATTTATCGCAAATGCTATCTTTATGCTGCTTGGCCTAGTGTCGGGGTTAGAAGGAGCCTCATTTTTCAAAGACCACACCATTTGTAACTACACAACTGCCTGATAAGACTTCTTAGAACTTCTTCACAAGTAAAAAATAAGAAATGGCAAGATGGTAAAATTATGTTGTATAGTAATGTTAGATGTCAATGATGATACTCAACTAAGTTTGTTCAATGAGACAACACCAGCCTTTTACCTGTTGAGTAGCTAGTACAATCTAATCATGTTCAACATTTACTTTGTTTTTTTTTAATATTGTGCGATTAGTGGCCTTTATTTTGTAAGCTGACCGACAGGAAATAGGGTGGAGAGGGGAAGACATGCAGCAAAAGGATCAGGACTCAAACCCTTGAGGGCTGCGTCAGGGACTGTAGCCACCGTACATGGGTTACGCTCTTCACACCTGCGCCACCACCGTGCCCCCATATTTACTTTTTGACCAAAGAATTGTGACAAAGTAAATATAGGGAGGACATTTTTATACATTATAGCATAGAGTATGAATTATTATACAAATCCCATTGTTTATCAGTAATTTTCTTGATACTCTGAATGATATTGTCTTCATTTGTAGCTGATATTTTTCAATGTGGAATTAACCATAAAATTGTTCACTTTATTCCATATTACTTGTTTAGTAATCCAGGTTATGAGCTACCACTTTCTTGTAGCCTCAACATTAGGCATAATTGCACTTCTAAATATTTTGGGGCTGAAAACCTAATGATTTGTATAATAGGTCAAACCCCAGTAGAATTGGGTTATATCAACCCAGGGTTGCTCATATCAAAATTTGATCCAGGATTTCATTGGGTTAATGGGTGCAAGCTTTAGATATGTTTTCTTGTTCACAACAGGATATTTTTAGCAGTTTCGGTTTAAGCTTTCAACTTGCCCAAAAAGGGATCTGGACCAAAGACAAAAATGGAATACAGTGTAATACAAAGTTTGCCAGTAGTAACACATAACTGCATTATATGAGATTTCAGCATTTTTCTGATGCTATTATAGCTCTTTCATGAAAAATAATGTGATTTGTAGTAGTTAAATCCAACTGGATATAAGTTTAGTTGTGTTGAAAGATAGGAAGAGTTTTCCAACTCTTCCTGACAAAGTAGGTGCTCAATTTTAATATGTGTACACATCTTTGAAATTTCAGTGATACATTATGCATGAAAAACATATCTATTGCCTTTGTTTTTATTTTTAAATGATCAAATAAAATAAAAAAATGCCTTCATTAATACACTGTAGGGGTAATGTCTGCATGTACTGTACTTAAAGATTTTGAGCAAACTATGCATTTCACATATTAAGACCTAGATTGAAGTGTATCATTTTAATAAAATCTTTTCACGACATTGATTGTTTAGTATTTACAGTGACACCACAAGAGGTTTTTAAAGTTTGACATTTTTAGTTAAAAACTCCTTCTAAAAATGTGCAGTTTCCTTTAAAAAGATCTATATGAAATAATGCATCATGACAAATTAAAATATTTTTCAAATTGTTTTTGTAAAAAAGAAAACATTAAACAAATTTATGTTTAAGGGTTGAACTCAAAACTGAGCTCAGGTACATCTGATTTCCACTGATCATCACTGAGATACTTCTGTAACTAGATAGCTTTTCACTTTTGCTGAATTTATTTGATTAGACTGAGGATTTGAAATGGCCCACACTTTCCTATATAAACTTTAAAAGTTGACAGTTTATATTTGAGTTGAAACCAGGCAACAACAACAAACAAATTATTTGTGGACTAAGGCATTTGTTTGCGGAATATTTTCCGGGCTTTGTTAACCAGGCTGGTGGCAGATGGGAAAAAACTGTTCTTGTGGCGTGAGGTTTTTCTCCGGATGGACTGCAGCCTCCTGCCAGAGGGGAGAGTCTCAAAGAGTCTGTGACCGGGGTGGGAGGGATCAGAAAGAATCTTCCCTGCCCGCTTTGGGGTCCTGGAGGTGTACAGTTCCTGGAGCGACAGTAGACTGCAGCCAATCACCTTCTCAGCAGACCGAATGACACACTGCAGCCTGCCCTTATCCTTGGCTGTAGCAGCGGCGTACCAGATGATGATGGAGGAGGTGAGGATGGACTCAGTGACGGCTGTGTAGAAGTGGACCATCATAGTCTTTGGCAGGTTGAATTTATTCAGCTGCTGCAGGAAGAACATCCTCTGCTGGGCTTTCTTGATGAGGGAGCTGATGTTTGGCTCCCACTTGAGTTCCCAGGAGATGATGGTTCCCAGGAAGCGAAAAGATTCCACAGTGTCAATTGTGGAGTCAGAGAGGGTGATGGGTGGAGGTGGGGCTGGGTTCTGCCTGAAGTCCACAACCATATCCACTGTCTTTAGAGCATTGAGCTCAAGGTTATTCTGGCTGCACCAGTCCAACAGATGGTCCGCCTCCCATCTGTACGCGGACTTGTCACCATCAGAGATGAGTCCGATCAGAGTGGTGTCGTCCGCAAACTTCAGAAGCTTGACAGACTGGTGACTGGAGGTGCAGCTGTTGGTGTACAGGGAGAAGAGCAGAGGAGAGATAACACAGCCTTGGGGGAAACCAGTGCTGATGGTCAGGGAGTCAGAGACGTGCTTCCCCAGCCTCACGTGCTGCTTCCTGTCAGACAGGATGTCAGTGATCCACCTGCAGGTGGAGTCGGGCACACTCAGCTGGGAGAGCTTCTCCTGGAGCAGAGCTGGGACGATGGTGTTGAAGGCAGAGCTGAAATCCACAAACAGGATCCTGGCGTAGGTTCCTGTGGAGTCCAGTTGCTGGAGGATGAAGTGAAGGGCTAGGTTGACTGCATCATCTACAGACCTGTTGGCTCTGTAGGCAAACTGCAGGGGGTCCAGGAGGGGGTCGGTGATGTCTTTTAGGTGTGAGAGCACAAGGCACTCAAAGGACTTCATCACCACAGAGGTCAGGGCGATGGGTCTGAAGTCATTAAGCCCTGTGGTCCTTGGCTTCATGGGAACAGGGACGATGATGGAGGACTTGAAGCAGGCTGGCACATGACATGTCTCCAGTGAGATGTTAAAAATGTCTGTGAAGACTGGAGACAGCTGATTAGCGCAGTGCTTCAGGCTGGCTGGTGAGACAGTGTCCGGGTTCAGCAGCTTTCCAGGGGTTCTGTCTCCTGAAGAGTTTGTCGACATCCCTCTCCTGGATGGAAAGAGCTGTCCCCAGCGTGAGTAGGGGGCTGGTGGGGGGGAACTTCAGGGTGGGGGTTGGAGGTGCCCAGGCTCCTCTTGAGGTTGGGGAGGTGGGGGTGGTGGATTGTGGCTGCAACTGTTGGGGGGTATCGTGGGGGATGGTTGCAGGACTGTCCCTTTGTCTTTCAAAGCGGCAGTAGAACTCGTTCAGGTCGTTGGCAAGGCGTCGGTCATTGATGGAGTGGGGGGCTTTCGGCTTGTCGTTGGTGATCTGCCTGAGCCCTTTCCAGACAGACACAGAGTCGTTGGCTGAGAACTGGTTTTGGAGCTTCTCAGAGTACAGTTGTTTGGCCTCTTTCCCTGCCTTGCCAAACTTGTACTTCGCCTCTCTGTATATGTCTTTGTCCCCACTCCTGAAGGCCTCTTCCTTATCCAGTCTTAACCTTCTGAGTTTGGCTGTGAACCAGGGTTTGTCGTTGTTGTAATTCACCCTGGTGCATGATGGTACACAGCTGTCCTCACAGAAGCTGATGTAGGAAGTCACAGCCTCTGTGTACTTGTCCAGACTGTTGATAGTAGTCCTGAACACATCCCAGTCTGTACAGCCTAAACACGCCTGGAGATTCTCCACAGCCTCACTGCTCCACTTCCTTGACGTCCTCACAACAGGTTTGCAGAGCTTTAGTTTCTGCCTGTATGCAGGAATCAGGTGGACCATGATGTGGTCGGATTGGTCCTGCACTGGACGTGGGACGGCGGGATAAGCGTCTCTGATGGTGGTGTAACAGTGATCCAGAATGTTGTCCTCTCTGGTCGGACATTTTATAAACTGTATATTTGGGGAGTTCGTGGGTGAGATCACCATTGTTAAAGTCGCCAGCGACAATAACTAAGGAGTCCGGGTTGGTCCGCTCGACACTCTGGTCGGCGAGCACGCGCTGTGCAACCTGCACGTTAGCTTGCGGCGGGATGTAAACACCGACCAGGATGAACGAGGCGAACTCATGGGGGGAATAGGAAGGCTTACAGTTTATGATGAAGGACTCCAGGTCTGGAGAACAGTGCTGCTGAATCACTATCACAACGTTGCACCAACCATTGTTGAGGTAGAAACAGATTCCTCCACCTTTTGCTTTGCCGGAGAGTTTCATGTCTCTGTCTGCTCTGTAGAGCTGGAATCCTGCCAGTGGTATTAATCCACACAGCCACGTCTCCGTAAAGCACAAAACTGCCGATGAATAAAAGTCCCTGTTTTTCCCCAACAGCAGTTGTAGTTCCTCAATTTTGTTGGGAAGTGAGCGCACGTTAGAGAGAAATATTCGGGGTAACGGTGTTCGTAGTCCACGCTGGCGAAGACGTACCAGCACCCCAGTCCATTTCCCTCTCTTCTGGCATGAGCAAAGTTGAGCACACCTTTGACCAGGATGTCCAAAACTTCCAGAGGAGTAGGCAGAAAAGTCGGAAATAACTCCTCTGGTGTAGTAGCCCTGATGTTCGTGAGTTCTTCTCTGGTGAGAGAGCTCCGGGTACCATCACAGAAGACCGTTTTAAAGCAAAAAACAAAACAAAACAATGCACACCAACACGCCGAGGCGTCCATCTGTGGCGCCATCTTGATAGTGGAGGGCCTCTTTATTATGGACTTACAACATTCCTTCTGATCATTTAAAGGGTTGCTGTCAATAGGATGCTTTTGCAGAATCTGACAACTGTACAGCTTGATAAACGGTAGTTTACTAAAGAACGTGCCAGGCTTCACCGGTGAGTAGTATGCGGCTCAGGGCGGGGAGCGGCATAGCAAACATTCTCTATGTGTCGCGGCCCTGGTTCACTGTGAGGTAAAAGCATCCTGTGATGGGATGAGTATGCTTTATGACCTTCAAAGACAGTAACAAGACTCTTACACAGTCTGCAAAAGACTTTTTTTGGATTTTCCATAAATAAGTATGAAAAAAATTTAATTGTTGCATGTCAAGACTTAACTCTTTTTTCTACAGATTTAATGTTGTGTCCTTCCTTCCTTTTTTCCTGGTATTTTAGATCAATCCCTTCCTTATGTTCTTCCTTTATCATCTTTATAAATTAATCTTACTTCCAGTAACCTTACTCACTCCCTCCTTCCTTTAATTCAATCATTGTCCTTCCTTACTTCCTTATATCATCCATCAACCCTTATGTCCTTTTTCTTCTGCTTTGTTTGTGTCTTTTCTCCTTCCCCTACTTGTATCAAGTCTTTCTTCTGCACTTTCCCTGTGCATTTCCTCTTTTTTCCCTTGTTTCCTTTCCTTTCCTGCATTCCCTATCATGCGTGTTTCTGCCTTTACTTCCTTATATTTTTCCTTGGCTCCTGCTTCCTTGTGTCCCACTTTTTTTCCTTTCTCATGTCCTTTCTTTCCCTTGATTCACTCCCTACCTTTTATGCTCTACCTTTTTTTCTTCCTTGGATTATTCTTTCATTTTAATTTCTCCCTGTGTGCTTCTTTTATTTCCTGTTTCTTTTTCTTCATGTGTGGTCGCCTTCTTGCTTTTCCTTTATTATTCACATTGTGTCTTACCCACATTTCCAGCCCTGCTTCCTTTCTTCCTTACACCCTTCTTTCCTTTCAGGTCCCATATTTAAAGCCGTCTGTCCTGTGTCTTTCTGTGTTGTCCTGTGACTGCCGACCTGTCCAGGGTTTACCCATTCACCCAATGACCAATGATGGGTATCAGCCCGTGTGAGACACTGCATGGATAAGTGGTTATAGACATTGCTTTCCTACTGTGGAAATACATACTTTAAATTTAAATTTTCAATGATCATAATACACTGCGAACTCTGCAAAGTTCAGTTTGCAAAACTCTGGAGTTTTTACAAGAAAAATGTACAGGAACCCTGTAATAAGTATATTGAAAGAAAACAAGTCATATTTTCTAGGCAGTTAAATTCCAACTTTACCAAGATATCTAGTAAAATGCAAATGACCGTGAGATGCAGCCAGGGACAAGTTAGATGTAATGAAGTCTGATGTGATTAGTTTGGGGCCTGACTGGCTGCTCCCCCTTTGTGTTTAGTCAAAGCTTTGACAGAACAGGGCTTATAAACTCAGTTTACTCCTTTAGTGTCTGTCATGTTGTTTACAGCTGAAGTTCTCCTTGCACTCTTCCCCTTAATCTTTCTCTCCTCCTCTACACTCTTGAAAGCACTAACACAGCATTGTCACACTCAGCCAATAAAAAAGGCTCTACTTTCACTTTGATATAAGAAATACAGGACCCCCAACACACATTCTCTGAGATCTAGACATAGGAGCTGTTTAGTTGCACACATGGGCTATAATAAGTCATGAGTGATGTTTACGACTAATAAAAGTTCTCTCTGTGGCTGGATCTTAACAGTTGGTGAATAACCCTGTCGACTGAGCCTTCTGAAGGGCACTTAGAATGTTTTCTTTTTAATAAGAGTTCCTATACAGGCTGAAAAATCAAATTTGATGGCTGATATAATTGACCGCATAACAGAAAACATACTCACGAATTAGTTTCCAGAAATTCCAATCCAAGTTGAAAACAATACAAATTCAATCTTTTCTCAAAATATTACTTAATGAAATTAAATAACCGAAACTGTTTTCCCTTTGTTTGTCACTACACCATCCAAGCCATGCTTTTTCTGAAAAGCTTCTGCTTACTACATATGACAAAAAAACACAGCAGAGCTCTTCCACCATCTTATGGCAACTTCAAGTCATTGCGTCCTAAATTTCTTAATAATTGTTGACCTCAAAAAATGCTTTTCTATTTCACACATCATTAGCAGTCATCAACCACTGACAATAATGAGGATAATTGGATTTTAAATGAACACAGTTTATAATTTGCTCTGGAGATTGATAGGGATTATTGATCTCTCCCACCAGCGTGGCAGGCACTGATAGACACATCCCAGGCACAGCTTTATTTTTCTGTCCTCAAATCACCCAAACAGCTGGTTATTCACAAAGACTAA
Organism: Girardinichthys multiradiatus; assembly: GCF_021462225.1. NCBI lineage: Eukaryota > Metazoa > Chordata > Actinopteri > Cyprinodontiformes > Goodeidae > Girardinichthys > Girardinichthys multiradiatus. Next base: position 14,503,669 of record NC_061816.1, read on the forward strand.
CACAGGTTTGATGATGTATTTATTGTATTTTAGTACTGAGGACTGTGCTGTAGTGAGGAACGCTGCCCTGACCTATAAAAACACATAGAAGTAAATTTATTTAAAGGCTCATGGTTACTGTGGGTGAACTGAACTGCAGAAATATGCAACTCAGGTGGGATAATCTTGATAGGGCAACTGCTTGACAACCACTTGACAAAACTGGACGTTGTAGAAGAGTGACAAGAAGAAAGCCAATGTCAAAAGAAAACTACAAGAAGACATTTTCTCTGTTTACCACAAGCCATGTAGGTGAGATGTCAAACAAGTGAGTGAATGTGCTCTGGTCAGCAGAGACTAAAATTTTACTTTTTGGGGAGTGTGCCCCTGTGGGGACGGGATCTATGGTGTTTGGGTTTGGCCCTGTGGGGAAATTCGTGTTGGGGTTCATTCGGGGTGGGCGACTCATGGGGTTAGGATCAAAATTCATTGGGGGGTTGGACCTATTTCATCCTGTGGCGGCTCAGACCCACAGGTGTCTAGATTCGAGTCAAGTCTATTTATATAGCGCTTTTCAGCAACAAGGCACTCAAAGCAATGTACATGAGGATAACCATTACAATGATACAGAAAATCAAACAGAAAAACAAATCAAATGACATTAATAATCCTTGGGAGTTTACTGGTAAGAGCTGTTTCTAATCCAATCTTTCTAATAGAGATAATTAGCTCATTAAGTCCTCTGTAGTAAGGAATTCATCCTGTGCTAGAAAGAAAATGATAATATTAATCCTTGAGGTCGCTGGTATGAGGAAGCTGTGGTCCCATCATTCAAATAAGTTGGGTCACTAGTATAAAACAGTTTTAGTCCAAACTTTTTAAATACTAATAATGTTTGGCTTTCACTAGTATGAAATTGTTGTAATACAATCTTTCTAAGATATCTAAAAATCTCTGGTCATTGGTGTAAAAACAGCTTTAGTCAAACTTTCATATAGTAATAATATTTGGCTTTTGCTGGTAATCCTTCTGAGAAATCTGAAAATCTATGAAAAGTAATGAAATCACACATTTAGGTAAGGTAAGACAGAAAACCTCAGCAGGGGTAAGCAACACACACATATTTCAAGCCCTATTTGGTTGTAATTTTGATAGCTATAACACCAATAATAAAAACAAAAACAAACAAACATTTGTTTTTTAATATATACATGTTATGTAATGGCTATATTATGGCCTGTACAGCCATGGGAAGACTGTTGACTTTACATATGTCCAGGAGCCAGTCATTGAAACTGTCCAGAAGGATGGTAAGCCACAAAAGGTAATTGCTAAAGAAGCTGGTTTTTCGCAGCATATGCTTTATCCAAGCATATTCATAAAAAGTTTCAATGAAAGGAAGAGTGTGGTAGAAAATTTGGGAAAACTTTTTATCAACCCCTTCTCTTTAAGTATGCTCTTCTTTATGGTTGTTCATCATAATAAAACTGGCATATAACGTTCTTTTTGTATGGCTTGTTGATCTTCACCTTTCCTTAACCTTTACTTCATTCTTTGACCTCCAGTTCAAAGAAAGAAGTAAAGGAAAGCTCATGCAAAATAAGGGTGATTTAAAAAAATAATAATACAGCTGGAGAATTCAACTTTTCTTTTGCTGGAGTGATTTTTCAGATATTAGTTGGTCTTACTTTACTTTCTGTTTTGAGTGACAGATCAGGTGACAGATCCTGTCATTCCACAATATTCTTAACATTTTGCTTGATAAACTCCTGGTTTGCTTATGCTGTATGCCTAACATCACTGTTCCTAAGCATTATCAAGGATGCAGAGTTCACAGCTATTTTTAAAATAGATTTGAGTGCTTCTTTCATTTCTTCATTATGCACTTGCAATCCAATGGAAGTCATGTATGCCAGCCATTTTTACACCAGTATTCTAGGTTTTTGTCCTACAGAACTTAATCCAATTTATAATACTTTAAGGAATAAAGTATTATGAATAAGTGTTATAAGTGAATACATGTAATTACCTATTGTAATCCCAATTTTCTTTATCTTCTTCCTAACAGACTTGAATCAATAGTGACATGACTACCTCCTTTTGAGTGTTCCATCTAATTTCATTTTCAAGTGATTTGCTTTATCACGAAGAAGATACTGACCTTTTTGAGTGTCTTTTTTTAAACCAAGCTCACTAGTCTGTTATGTTTTAAAAAGTATTTTGTAACAGGTAATTTTTTGCTGTTGCTGTTATTCAGAAACCGTTCCCCCTAAGCTGATTGCATAGTTTACTTGTAATGAACATGTTTCAAGTTGAAAAAAAAAAACACATGTATAGGTATTTCTTTAAGGTAAAATGCATTTTTGCAGATACTTAAACATGCACTGAATTACTTTAGTAACATTAATGCTAGTGCTGAGAACTAAAGCACATTCGCTTAAAACAGAAATGCAACATATTCTTGCAGAATAGGGTTTTGAGGCAAGTAAGCTTATAATTGTTGATACTCCATGCAGATTTAGGTTTAAAATCTTTTAATTTTAACAATGTTTTTCCTCAGGCTTGAAGCAACTTCCATCAATATTTGTATTTTTTTATACATTTATATGCACAATGTAAAACATGAACCGTATGCACCCTCAAATTCACATCTGCATGCTTCTTTTTTTATATAACATATAATAACTCAGAACAGAGAGTCCGATATCTAGTGCAACTCTTATCTGGTCATACTTCCACAACTTCCACAAAGGTCAAAGGGTCTCCATATATGTTCAAATAATTCACTTTTCCCTTTTAGGAAACATACACTATGTTGCCAAAAGTATTTGTCTGTCTACTTTTCCGTGTCAACATGTACTTTGATGACATTTTATACTTAATCTATGAGGTTTAATTGGTTGATGAACCAACTAGCAATGTCTATTGTGATAAGATGTTATATAGTTTGTTATACATCTCTCCAAAATTTCCTGATTCTCCTGTTTTTCCAGATGCAGTGAAGCAGTTCACCGTTTTCTTCAGATCACTTTGTGCATGTGTCTGCTATATTAGAATTGCACCGATATGTCACTGGTGTAACATAGATCTGCATTAGCCATTTGTACTATAGCCACTTAAAAGTATTTATATATACAATTCTGAAATTGCACCTTTACATGAGCCATCTTTGCAGACTATTGGATTTTGGTCACTTGGTTTGGTCATTGCTTTGTTTTGACCTAAAATAATATCCAAGTTGGAGATATTTGAAAAGGTATTTTCTGTGTATGTTGTATTTGTCACTAAGTGCCTCAAATGACATATAACCCAAACCTAATCTTGAATTTGGCCTCATCCAATTTATAGCCAACTGTCTAACTGCATCTGGTCTTCCAGGACTAAAATCCTGGTTTTCCCAAATCAGACTAAGCTGTGATAATGTAAATGGGTCTTTTGTAATTTATTTACTTCATACCATACTTTGACAAGTGGGTTTGCTGCTCTGTCAATTTAGCTACTGTATCAGACAAAATAAAGTTTGGCTTACTGAATTACATTTCATTTCTGTCCACTGGGGGCATCCTTAGAACCAAAACAATGGCCTTCCAGTCGCTGCGCACTGTGTGGTGGGGGGCAGGATCCGGCGGGGGTGCTTGGAGCAGGGCTGTGTGTGGAGCTTGCGCTCTGTGGGTGTGGCTTTGTCGGCTTTTTGGAAATATATAACACACCTGTGGGTGTGACCCTGTGGGGAGGGGATTCATGGTATTTAGGTTCGGGAGCATGAGTTTGATATCTGTGTCCTGGTTGGGGGTGGCCCTGTGGGAAAATTCATGTTGGGGTTCATTGGGGGTGGGGGGCTCATGGGGTTAGGATCAGAATTCATTGGGGGGGGGGGTGGGACTATTTCATCCTGTGGCAGCATTGGTTGGCGGGCTACTTTGGACCATGTAGACCCCTCTTTTATACATGGCCTCCTCTCCAGATGAGGATGGGGGTTGTTGTGGACTGGGGTCGGGGCAGGGGGTTGGGGTCTGGGCCAGGGTCGCTCGGTTTTGGGTGGTTCTGTCACTAGTCTGGGCTGATGCTGGGGTGGTCTGCCTGTCTCCACCCCTGGAGGGAAGGGGACCACCTCCTGGGTCTGGGGGCTGGTTGCCCCTATAGGGTATCGGTATTGGCACCTGGACCTGGAAGTATAGAGTATGTGTGGGGAGTGTGAGTGAGTGTATGACGTCCATTGTTGTTTGTCTTTACGCTGGGTGCGTGAGTGTTTTTATGTGTACGCATGAAGGTGGGAATGTTTGATTGTGACTGTGTGTGCCTGTTTTTTGTGTCAGGTTGGGTCTTGGTCTGCACCCTCTCTGGATCAGTTTAGGCCTCCCATCAAATGTGGGGCCTATTTCCTCCCTGCCACACTACCTTCCAGTGGTTAGTGTCTCTGCCTGCTGGTGTACTTGTGGTTCTCGGTGTCCGGGGCTGGGAGCCTTGCCGTGTGTCGACTCACTCCCGGTAACTGCTTGCTGGAGCCTTGATCCCTGGGCTCTGTCGGGCCTCTGCTTGGGGAATGATATGTTGCGGGGGCTCGGGTCTCTGGGTCCATGGCTGGATCTGCTCAGCCGTGATGGCTGCCGGCGGGGCCTGTGGGCTCGTCGCTGCAGCTCCCTGGGGCTTCTGCATTGTGGCTACTGGGTAGTTCCCCTGGGACCCTCCCCTGCTCTTCTCTGGAGAGGTTGTGATAGTCCCAGCGATGGTTCTCCTAGGGTTCTGGGGCTTTGGGGGGCCTTTGGACGTCTATGGCTTGGATGTCCTCCATATCTGTCCCAGGTCCAGGGGGGCAGGTCTTTGGCTCCTCACACTAGCTATGGCATATTTTTATGGAGAAAACCTATATACACAAGCGTGCTCACACTCCCTGGTGTTAACAGATACACAAATGTTCTGTATTGGGCCGCATTTACCGCTAAATACATCTTGCATTCATAAGTAGCTTTTTAGTGAAAAAAGCTGTTAATACGAATGTTTCTGCAGGTGTAGATGCAAGCAGGGTGTTATCTTGTATTGTCTTCATCCTTCATTTCTCTCAATTATTTTCTCCTTCTCTCCCTTTTTCCTTTTTGCCCCACCTCTCTCTCTTTCATGGTTCTTATTTTTCCCTTTTCATTTCTGTCTCCGTGTCCATAATAACTAAAACAATCACAAAGCAGTTTTTAATAAAGTTTATTTTATAAAATATCAAGCAGAGCTTTAAAGCGTTAGCTGTAATGCTCCACTTGTGAAAGCAAATCTGTTGGGCATTTTCTTGGCACTCATACAACAATTCTGAGCACTACTCTGCCGGATGGAACACGATAAAAAAAAAAAATAGAGCTAAAATAATGACCCTAAGCTGGGTTTCCCTCATTTAAAAGTGATTGGCCTGGACACATTTTTATTTGTCAATATTTCTGCAGTATGATTCAAATATAGTAAATGTAACCATTTTTTTCACATATATTTCCATAACCAAATTGGCTTCAGACTTTAAAAAGAGAGGGCCACTCAAATGCTAAGCCTACTAACACTATGGAGACCCTGGTGTCTGAAAGCAACACCATTTTGATCCATGTGTATCACTGAAGAAAGTGAATCTTCCAGGCGTTTTGCTAGTAATTTAAATTATTTTAATTTAAAGCATTTTAAGGTCGGCATTAGCTAAGCTTATTTACCTCATGTTTTCCCATTTATTACTGGGTTTCCTTGGCTTGGGTGACAAAAAGATTTTAGCACCTGTCACTGATTTGGGGAGCAACCTTTCCTTCTCAGCTGATGAGTATCCATCTCTAAAAACCAGCTCCTCTAGTAATTTGATTTTAGACTGTTGTCTTTTCTTACTTGCTTTAGATTTTGACGAGGTGTAACTGATAATGCAACCCCTTAAGCATGCCTTAAAGGCATCCCATTTAATACAGGCTGAAGTCTTTGTACTTTTCAGCCTAAAATATTCATTTATCCTTTCCCCAGCAAATTTAAGTAATTTCTTATCCTTAAGCCATTTTTGATGAAGGATCTGGCTGTCGATCTCTCAACAGCTTGTTGTTTAACTATTTTAAATTACAAGGTGCATGATCTGATAGTAATATGCCATCATAGAAACAGCCGACAACACTTGAAGGCAAATCTGTTTTAAAGAAAAAGTAGTCTAAACAAGAGTATGTGTTAAATGTAATACTTGAGTGGCATGAATAAACTATAACGACTGGCTTTAAATATCTCTAGCTCTCTACCAAATGTAACTCTTTCATAAAGTCACAAATGGTTTCTCTACTTTTATTTTGTGTTTGATTTGTGTTGAAAAACCATCTCCTGCTGTTTCAACTATCTAGTAATGCATATACACGTGCATATATGTAAACAAGGAGGACTCTAAATATATGCATACAAGAAAAAACAATGAAACAGTTTTGAACATTTACGGAAAACAAATCAATCGGTTATCTAAAAGCAGAAGAGAAATGTGTAAATCTATCAGGACATGACCGTGTACTTAAACTGACATGTTGGAGAAGGAGGACAGCAATCAGAGAAGCAGCCAGGAGGCCCATGGTAACTCTGGAGGAGCTGCAGAGATGCAAACTTCATGAAATGATCTCTGAACAGGAAAACTATTAACTGTGCACTGCCTTGGTGGAAGTGGGGTAAGAAGAAAGCCATTGTTAAATAAAAGTAGCCATTTTAAAGCAGCAACCAAGTGGAAGATAGTACTCTGGTCAGATGATAACCAAAATAATATTTCTAGACCTATATTAAAATGTGTGACAGGACACTAACATAGCATATCACCCTGATACCCCATGCACGCTGTTTAACATGGCGGTGGCAGCAACATGTGGGGATGCTTTTCATCAGCAAGCTCAGTTGATTGGAGGAAGGATCTAAATACAGGTTCACCCTCAAAGAAAACCTCTTAAAGGCTCCAAAATTTCTTGAGACTGGGATGGAGGTTCACATTCTAGCAGGAAAGAGACCTTAAACCTACAGTCAGAGATGCAACGTTTTGGTTTAGATCAAAGTACGTTTATGGAATTGGATGGCATAGTAAAAGTCTGGATGTCTATCTTATCGAGAATCTGTGACAAGACTTTGACACTGATGTTCATAGCCACTCTCCATCCAATCTGACTGAGCTTGATCCATTTTATACTTTATAGCCAAGACTTTCTACATTACTTTGCATAGAGGGATACAATAGAGCAGCTAATTCAGTTTAATAATGTATAAGCCAGCATAGAGTACCATTTAAAATACAACAAGTGCAGCAGCACCTATTTTTTTGGCAGATAAGTGTAACAATAATCTGATTCCCGAAGACACCAGCCTTTATTCCATGGGTGTCATGACACGAGCGGCCGTTTTGCATCCTGCCGAGCCGTTGTCCACAGAAAGCAATTCAGCGGAATGATTACTGGAATTAGTTTCACTATGTCGCATACCTCCACTCCTGGTGCCACTCTGGTATCACTGCCATGAATGAGCATAATTACAGTAAGAAACAATTACACAGCAGAAGGGCTTTCTGGGGGTTCTCACTGAGCCAAACCATTAGCAGCGCAGGCAGGCTGAGCTGTCAGGATATCAGCAGGTACCCTACTGTACAAACATTTCATGTTGTCAAAAGTGCTGACAAAAAAGTTAAAGAACTTGGCGTACCGCTGGTAGAAAATCATCCATTTTTTATGTTTGATTAATAATGAAATAAATACAGAATGGGGGTGTTCACTTTCCTGCTTCTAAGCCCAGCTCCAAATGTATGCAAAAATATAGAACTGTATAGGACTTGTAAACCCTTTAACTGTTGCTGCATTTCCTCCCTGACCTTGTCAGATGCCACTCTGTGGCTTTTAAGCGTCGCGCTCAAGAATGAGTTGACCCCTGTAGACCAGCTAAATGCACTGCTCAACATCAGACCCACGCAAGAGCTTGGGATGAAGAGGACTTTCAGACATCTTTTGTTCCCAATAAATGATTCTACTGACAAATCCACAAATACAGGAGAGAAAATGCAATCTTAACGGCTCTGACATGATTTGAACCCACAACATTCTTATGTAGCTATTTTCCTACAAAAATAAAACAAAACAAAAAAAGTCTGTTTGAAAAGATGTCTTCATGTTTTATCGCCCGGACGTTAGTGCTTCCAGTACTTTATTTATGTTTAAGATTACTGAAGTCGTTTATCAAAATGTTAAAATTAATCATTAATTTACAGCCAAGTCCAACAATATTAATGGTGGAATTGAATATAAATGACTTTCATTTAAACAAGAGGTTTGTTTGGAAAAAAAAAAAATGCAATCTTTCAAAAAACATATATTGAAACATTGCTTCAATATAGTATTTTTTTGTCCAACAGGATTTTAAGTTTATACCACCGAAAGATCAGTTCAGACCTTTAACCATAATGGAGTAAAAAGTTCTTCATGTTTTCAGTATGATGAAACAGTCTATTCATTTGTCTTTAAATACAGTCTACTAGTTTTACCGTGTTTCCTATGTTTATGAACAGTTGAAAGATGGAAACACAATTGAAAAAGTGGAAAAAAAAATATTATTCCCCTCCATCAAAAAAATTGTTTTATACTAGATCAATCCTGTATTGAATTGCCAGTGGGTGGGTGCCCATCTCCTGTGGACAATCGCTGACACTCCACAAGGAGGATGTTTACAGAATGCTGTATCCAAACATATTTATGGAATGTTGAGTGGAAAGAAAAACTGCATTAAAAACAAAGGCAAAGTCAACAACGATAACTGCAGCTTTAAGAGGATTGTAAACAAAACCTGTTCAAGAGTTTGAGAGTTTTGAGGGAGATTTACAAGGTGTGGCAGTGTTTCAAGCGCGACCACACATGGATGTGCCCAGGGCAAGGTGTACAAGTCATATTCCTCTTCATAAGCCACTCCTGAACCAGAGTGAAATTTGAGGTTAAATTTGATGGAGCTTTGACTTATTTGAAGAACCTGTTTAGCTGAAGATCACATTGTATTTGCTACTGCATCATATGCTTAGGATGGCAATCCTGAAACTCTGTTTACCTAAGGGAGCACGTTATCAAAATTCAATGAAATGTGTGAAGTAGATTTCACTTATGTATTATCCTCTTGGTTATTAGGAGTAATAGTTAAGCAAGTAATAGTTTTCACTTATTATTGTCCATACTTCCCGATATAATCCCCTGTATGAAGACAGCGTGTTCAAAAGGAAGGCCTAACTTTCAATAGAACTTAGCAGTCCTACAAGATGTATGTGTAGTCACCAACCTGGCCACAAACCTTTTAATATCCATCTAGGTGAAATAAATAGAACCACAAGTATTTGGAAGAATATTCTTTTTCTTTCTATAAAAATTTCATCCACGTAGGTTTAAATAGAAGTTCTATGTCCGTCCCTGCATGATCCCTCCTAGTTTTCATCAGAAGTAATCCCCTTCATGATTTGCTTTCATTCTCCTTAACACTCAGACTATTATACAGTGATTGTTCCTGTGGCATGCTGCATATCCATGAAATGACTTTCAGTTTCAAAGACCCTTTGATTACTGACAGGAGAAAATGCTTCGTTGTGGAAGGATGAGCAGATATTTCATCCCAGTCATTGGGTTTCTTTATGTAATTCCTCAGTTTAAAAGGTATTTATAAAAAATAGCAAGCTTTGAGATCATATTTTTGCTGAAGTTAAAATACTTTTTTTGTTTGTTTCACGTGTCCAGTCTTGGCATTTTAGGCATACCATATTGAGAAGCTGTTTGCTACATGTGCCAGGACATCTTTGCTGTACAATAAGGATATTTCAAAATGAAATCCTAATTGTGAGATACATTTTAAGACTGGATCCAGCATCAAAGTAAGTAGGCCACATTTATGTATTAGTAAGCTGTGTCTTAATGACCTTCAACCATTTGGATAATCTGTGTGTCGGTGTGTGTGGGTAAAATATAGGCAGATGGGAAAGTAAGGTTCTTTTCAATCTGTGTTTTTTCTGCCCACTCCACTGTGTGGGAGGAATAGGAGGAAAGGAACTCGCTGATAACATGTAAGGGAGTCGGGTGTGCTTTCAGACTCGAAGGCAGCAGATTTTCTTCAGCTGAGGGAGGCTGGTTTTGGTCAGGTAGACACTTTAAGGATTATGGGTAGTAGTGAAGTCAAAGTTGAGTACTTGTACAGTTACTGCCAAAGTAAATGTACTGCATTAGAAACATTAAAATGCTGTCTGTAAATTAAAATCATGCCATTCAGAGCATTCGTACTATAGAATTTAATACAAAAAATGTGCAAAAACAAAAAAACTTCAGATCAAAGGCCACCTGCTGGGCCACATACTGTGTTGATTCACACAGTCATATGAAGGGAGGAGCTGCCTGCAGGGAAAAGGGAAAGCTCCTGGTGATATGGATGCAGTGATCAATCATTATAGATGCTATTAATAAGTTCAGAACAGCATGAAACCCATCTAGTTTAGAAAGCTGTTGGCAGAGATCACACCAAAATAACTTCACTACAGGAAAATATTACTTGGACACAAGATAACCTAATTCATCCATTTCCTGTGTTGACAGAGACATGTACAATACTTATTTGTTCCCTGTGGTGGTTGTAAAATACACAATGAAGAAAAATATTGACTACCGGTAAGAATAAATCAGATGTTTTCAGATGTTGGGTCCAGCCATGAATTACAACATTTAAAGGCTAGTTTGAACTTTTTGGGAATTTTCTAAATAAATCACGTTAACCTACTCCAGCTCAGCCTGGAACAGAAATAACAGCGGACTTCCCATGACATCACTGTTTAAAAAAAAAACAAAAAAACAACCTGCGTTCCAACAAATAGATCACTTTCCATGCAGATTCCAGACAGAGATGAGAGGCACCAATGTCTATGCCTATGTTTCCTTGCTGGCAAGCAGACATAACTCTTCAAACTGGATCCAAGAGTGTTATCAGATCACTCGATCATATTCACAAAGTAAAGTAAGAATAAATTGCTGCTTGTGTATCCAGTATTCATTCACACAAGGGGGTAATTAAGGTACAAGCGTGGCTTGACTTTTCTTTCTGAGGTCTAGAGAAAGAAACTGTTTTTTTTTCAAATCTTAAATCATTTTGGTAATTAAGATAAATAGATCAACAGATCTTCAGATGGATAGACAGATGGTACATCTACTCCTTAACAATTTAAAAATTATATTATTTTTACTGACCGAACTGGTAAAAAGCACTAAAAAGTCTGTCCTTTAGCTACTTTGAAGTATGTTGTAGAGATAGAGATTGTGTAACCGTGACCGTCTGTAGACACTTGGCAGGTCTTCTCCAACTGCCCGACCTAGCTTGGATTGACAGCACCTTTTGTCTGGCAGTGAGACATTGTGGGGCAGCAGACAACTTGGGACTCCGCGCACGTTCACAGGCGTGCCACGGAGGGATCCGAGTGCCAGACAAATAGCTTAGCCCTGACTTGTGCTGGATGGCATGGACGGGTACTGCCATTGTGCAGCAGTGAAAGAATGCAAGACAGCAAAGAGGCTCCTACTCAGCTCTCCCAAGTCCACAGCAGGGGGGACATGAGGCTGTGTGTGCAGCTGCCAAACAGTAAATAAAGAGCTTAGTTTGGAGGAAATGAGATTAAGCAGCAAAGGCACCATTATAGCGACATCTGGAATAATCCTTTGAAATGATACAAGCTATGAGGTCTCCTCTTAGATTGCATCAGCTTTATGATTATGCAAAACCACAGATTTAATTAAGTCTCCAAGATGAAGCTAAGGTCACAACTCCTTACTTGTTTTTTTCTTGGGGTTCTGTCAGATTATGTTTTTTTTTTTTTACTATTTTAAAAACAGAATTCTTTAAATTTGCTATTTCTTTTTACTTTTTGCTCTTTTTTGATATAATATGAACATACAGGGATATAGTTAACTGAGCCAGAGCTATCAGCTTTCTTAAAAGTAGTCATAACACTAATGCTTTGCTGATTATATCTGTTATATCAGTTTATTTTTCCCCTTTAGGCCCTTTAATTTTTATTTTAAAAGATTTGTTTATTGGCACTAGTGACTTTTATTTAGTCATTTTCCTAAAAAGTAGGCTGACAGGAAAGAGGGTCAAAAGAGAAGGAAGATGTGCATCATAGGTCGCGCGTTATACCACTGCACCAGCACCACGCCCCTAGCCCTCTCATTTTATTATTAAAATTTGTCATAAACCCTTTAAGCTGCCATTGCACCTCTGATGCACATGCAAACTGTTTTCTGGGATGAAAAGAAAAAGAACTGAAATATGCTTTACTCAATATTTCCTCTATATTTTTGCATAGAAATGGCATAGAACACATTTGAGGAACAATGAACATTATTGCATTTGATATTAGAAACCACAACTGTGTTACAGTTTTCACCATTTTATCTTTGTCTCTTTGTAATGACTAATAGTTTAACTTTAAATGTGTGATAAAAAGGTTAATGAAATGGTATAAAAAGTGGTAAAGTACTCATATAAAAAAGACAAGCTACAACTGTTGGGAATTCATCTAGCCATTTTTATTATTATTATTTTTTTAAATAAGACATGGGTACTTTTGTTGGAACTTTGCCTTTTTGTATGGCCAACGATGATCAGGTATGATCAGGGATTTTTCATGTGTTGCCTATTTCCACTGGTAAAGCAGGGTACAGTGAGAAGAGAGGAAAATCCACAAATACAGGAGAGAAAATGCAATCGGAATGGCTCTGACATGATTTGAACCCACAACCTTCTTATGTAGCTATTTTCCAACAAAAATAGAACAAAAAAAAAAAAAGTCTGTTTGAAAAGATGTCTTCATGTTTTAACGCCCGGACGTTAGTCCTTCCAGTACTTTATTTATGTTTAAGATTACTGAAATCGTTTATCTGAATCAAAATGTTAAAATTAGTAATTCATTCACAGCCAAGTCCAACAATATTAATGGTGGAATTGAATATAAAATGACTTTCATTTAACCAAGAGGTTTGTTTGGAAAAAAAAAAAACAATCTTTCAAAAAACATGTCAAATGTGTATCAAATAAAAATCTGTTTTTATTTACAATAAAAAGAGTATACTGAATGTCATTTATACCTTTTTTTATGAAAAAATCTCCATTGGCATTACAGCAATCAAAACCTTCTTATAAATGTTTACAAGCCATTTTCATATTTGCACTGATGTTTTGAAAAAAAAGGGGAGAAAATTATAACATTCAAAGTCACAAAGCACTGTGCTTGATCTTCATTCATTTTCTTAAATTACTTTGCATCTTAGTATAGTATGTTTTGCTGTCCCCATACTCATTGCTCAACATAATTAAATATATTTGATAAATATATGGTCAATGTGAAGTGAGGTTGCCATACAATTGGCGCCAAATGAGCCCTCTGACCACCATCAGAGGGCTGTAAACTTAATCTGCATCTGCATTCTGGCTTTTCTGTTTTGCAGTTCATTATTGAACTTCCTCACAGGGACTTGTAGACCCTTTGGTGTCTGCATAAACAACATTGTTTCAGAAAATACAGAAAAACTAATGAACATATGTAAAATAAAACAAGAAAAATTTATGTAAAAATAACAAAACATGTAGCAGTTCAGCGGTTTTATCTCAAACCAAGGCACACTGTGATGAAAGCAGCTGCTGATAATAAATGCATCTACATCTTGTGCTTTTATTTGTTGTTATTTTTAAGACCTTGCGGCAAATATATGACCTAAACTATACTGCAATTACAAATACATGATGCAATTTAAAGAAAACTGGGCACAGCACAAATTGCTTTGTAACACCTTTATCATGAAACACCTCCAGGGGCCTACTGATGATGGCTATAGCTTATTACACAGTGAAAATGAAAGTCCTCTATTTTTCATGCTCCATGTCTTGGGATGCCTTTGAATGCAAAATATGGCAGGAAACTAAGACTTCTGCCTCTTACTGAACACTTCCACAGCAGTTTGTACTTCTGTTAGTCGGATAAACCCGTTGTCTATGTAATGTTAGAAAATGAACAACTGGTGTAAAAACAGGAATATTCCTGTGTAGCTACATTCTGGTAAATAAATCCTGAAGCAGTGTTTACATCAACAATCACAATACAAAATTAAGATTTACATGGCATCTATAAAATAATTACATTTTAATTACAACTAAACTGAGTATTGCATTCATGATTTTTTTCTCTTAATCGCCTCAAGATGCATTTCCTGATAATATATTAATGAAAAAAAAAAAAAAAACTCAAACAACAAAAACCACAAGCTGCTGATACAAATTCCATAAACTTCATTCAAACGTTTATTAGTCTCTCAGAAGTTCAAAGAAAGGAGATCGGGGCCTATTTTCGAGTTCATATGTTAATCAAAAGTCAGAGGTTGGGGGTGGGAAATGAAAAGTTTCGAAACCATGTTTTCATCCAGAACTTCCCACACCAATACCACCAGGAATAGGAGTTGAAAGGGGGTTTTACTTTGGTCATATGGGCCTTTTTTACTTTCTTGGAATCAGCTTGAGTTTTTGGACTAGGGGTTCCAGCATTTCCGTTACACTCTTGGCTGAAGGAAGTGCAGTTTTTTTTTAAATGCCAAATGGTGCTTTTAAAATTTTTGGAATAGTACACCAAATTAGGTGCATTAAAACAAAAACATTAGGTGCAAACAAATCTGGCAGGGTGATGAGTGTAGGTTGAGACTGATTGGGCAAGGTTTTATTGCTGGTTCTCTGTTCCTATTTCTCAGTGTTCAAATCTCAGAGGTCAGCTACCAGAGTAGCAGGCAGCTTCAGGTTAAGTGGTCATCACAAAGGCCTGATCAGCTAATCAGAAGTATAATATTTGAACCTAATCATTCAAAAAGAATCTGTACAGTAAAAAAATAAATAATCAACCCTTATATTTAACATTAACTAATCCTGTACTGTGTCAGAGATTTTCAGAAGTTAACTGCAAAACAATGTCATTTATTGCGAAAGGTCTGAGAGTTTTGAAGATTTTCCTGTACCCCAGAATTGAAAACTTGAGATTGCATTTAGCAATAGGGCCTTAGCCAGAAATAATTTCATAGGCCAGACCAAAAGAAACTACAAACAATTACATTAAATAAGTTGTTGCATATTTTTTATAGTTTTTCTTTAACAGTCCTCTGTAGCTCTTGTGATAAACCACATCTAGTCGAGTTGAACTCTAGAATAGAAAATAAATAATGCATAGACCACAGATAGGGTTATAATCAGAAAGCCATCTGTAAAACAGACAAGCATTTCATAAAATAATTTAGTATGGTAACTAAAAGTAGTGCAGTTTTCTTGGTAGAACTGTTTCAGAACAGCTGGGAAGCTAGAAGATCAAATATGGTGATTGAGTTCTTGGTATTTCTACCAGAATAAATCCTCCCAGTGCAGTTTCAGGGCAACTCCTAGTGTCAGTCCAGATGAAAACTTCAGGCACTGGTCTCAGTTTTCTACCTCCAATCTTTTTTTTTTTTTTTTTTTTTAAAAAGGTTGAAATTAATTTGACCATTAGTGTCAATGTCGGTACGACTAAGATTCTTATTCTTAGCGACAATAACTGTAAGAAACAATGCATTCTATCCCCACCAGAGTCTTAGGCAACACTTTACATATTATTTGAATGACATTTTTGTGTTTATGAAAAATAAAACAACGGTTTGAATTGGCCTTGGTATAAAGTGGGTAAGCTTCGCCCTGTTGGTAATACTTCATGATGCACACAAACTCATAATCTGGAGTTTCAATTTTATGAAAAAAAGAAAAGGTTTTGAGATAAAGATGGAGTAGATTTTTAGTCCAGGTCTGATAAATTGCTGCAACCTAATTTACAGCTATCTGTTTGCCCATCTGGATGTCCATTAATCAGTCTTTCCTCACATACATCTATTCATCCGTCTGTCCGTCCATCATATACGAAAAAAAAAAAAAGACACACAACTACAAGTATCAATTTGATTTCTGGGGCTATCAAAACAATTACTGGTGGAAACTAATCATTTTACTGCGATTTTATCTTATGGCAGCACTTCCGGTAAACTTGATCACTTTATATTCTTTCATTATCATAATTTACTCATCTAGTGCCAGTTGTCATCCTAAAAGAAAAGAAACATTTCTGCCCACAGCAGTCACTATGAAAAGGAAAATCTTCACCTGAAACATAGAAGTTAATTTAATCAAACCCATTATAGTGGGCACACATATAAATCATTAACAGGAAGGCTGACATCAATAAAGTATAACAGGCTTAATGAGAGAGGGGAGGGGGGGGGGGGGGAATGAAATATGAGCAGATGTTCAAAATGAAAACCTCATCAGCTACGGTTATGTAAAGGTGTCCTTTCTACTTTGGGCCACTGGGTGGTACTGTTGCACTGAAGACAAGCGGACGGGAAGTGTGTGTGCGTGTGTGTGTGCGTGAGAGAGAGAAAGAGAGAGAGAGAGGAAAGATATGGTGAGAGGCTGAAAGAGATACAGATGCAAGAGAGGGGAGCTAAAGAAGCAACGAAGGGAGTGCAAAGCTGCAGAGGGTGCTGAGAAACAGAACAAGAAAGTACTTTTTTCCAGAGAGGGGTTAGAGATAAAGGAGAAAGGGTAGTGGGTGGAGGGTAAATGCAGCATAAACTTCATATCAACTTGCATGCTGTGTTAATTACACCCATTATTACCCGCCTTGTTTCTAGGTCGCCTGCATTTTCATCTCCGACAACAACCTAGCAAAAGTGATTAAAATCTAAGTCAATCCATTGAAGGAGGATGCCCGACCTTGTTTGGATGTAATTGTGAAAAGCAATATAGCACTCTGCGAGAACTTGTTTACCACTTGAGCCCTCCCTAAGGGCCTTGCAGCGAGCCGTACATATGTTTTGCTCGCTCTTCACCATTTTGACTGTTTCTCCTCTTTTTCTTCATCTCCAGCACTGTGCCACATCCTGAGAGGCTAATGAAACCCTGTGCTGTGACTACGCCATGGATTCTGTGTAATTACCAGAAAAGAAAGATGGTATCTCCCTTTCAAGCAGCAGGTTGCCACAACCCTGCTTTGTGCAAATTTCCCAGTACCCTCGCACATAAATGGATATGTACCAGTCCCCCCAATGCTGCACAGTCACTATTTGTGTGCTCTGGCTTCTGATAAGCAGTTATGTGAACACTGAGGTCTTGTCAGGTGCGTGCTCAGGTTTGCAAACTAAACCGACCACCAAGTGACACTCTGCTAGGTGAAAACAAACTCTGGGAGAATGATGTAACTCAGAAACAAAAGGATGGAAGAGGAAACGTTGGCCCTCACGAAGACAACTGCAACAACATGGCATCGACACACAAGTGCATGGCAGTAGAGCCTGGAGAAGTGGCAGGACTGTGGGGGTAGATTGTGTAACAGATCAGCCTGTCAGATCGGCAAGATCGCTCTGAGGCCGTTCCTTAAAGTCAGACAGGCATGATGCAGCAGAATGTGTAACGGCTGCGGCTGCATGCTCCTGCCAGTGTGAATCATTTATTCATGGCTCCTGCATAAATCAAAGCGGTGAGGGCTGAGATAAACAGCAAAGATGAGCCTGTGAGATCTGTCAGTTACACTGCGCTACAAATAAACAGAATCAGCCGATAACGGGGGTGGTTGTGAATCTGCCAGCAACAGCTGACTCTTGCCTGTTGGGTCCCTCCAAAGTATCTCCTTTGTGCCTTCCTTTTTCATCTGAAAACATCTACAGTGCAAAACAGAAGCATTAATAAGCCTTGAACTTTTAAACATTCTGTTGCTTTGTAACAACCCACTTCAATATATTTTATTGGGATATTATGTGATAGACAAACACAAAGTAATGCAGAGTGTGAGGAAAAGAAATCCAAGGTTTATATAAAAAGTATGACATACCTTACTCAGAAAAGCAGTAAAAATTATATGTTTTTTTGTTTCATTTTTTTACGGTGTCCTGTTTGGCAAAGTAGTACTCAGAATTGTTTGTCTGAGTGCCAAGAAGAAGCCCATCAGATTTGTTTTCACAAGTGTAGCATTATGGCTAACACTATAATGCTCTGCTTGATATTTATAAAAGAAACTTAGAAAATTAGAAACTGCTCTTGGATTTTTCCAATTGTAATGGACACGAAGACGGAAACAAAAAGGAAAAAAAAAAGACAGGAGAAAGAAGGTTAAAAAGAATACAATATTAAACCTCAGAAGACTGCTTCTACATCTGCAGAAACATATATAACAACAGCATTGTTACTGAAAAGTGTACAGTCCAAATGTAACATGTATTTTGTGGCAACTGCGGGTCAATATAGAACATCTGTGTATCTGTCAACACCTGAATCCAAACACCTGTGGGTGTGAGGACCACCGCTGGGACTATCACCACCACCCCCCAGAGAAGAGCAGAGGAGAGCCCCAGGGGAACCACCCAACAGCCACAATGCAGAAGCCCCAGGGAGCTGCAGCGACGAGCCCACAGGCCCTGCTGGCAGCCACCTACGCCAGAGCAGACCCACCCTGGACACGGAGAACTACCTATACACCAGCGGGCACAGACACCAGCCACAGGCAGGGAGGAAGTGGGCCCTACATTTGATGGTGGGGCCTAAACTGATCCAGGAGAGGAAGCAGCCCAAGACCCAACCTGACACTAAAACAGGCACACACAGTCACAATCACACATTCCCACCTTCATGTGTACAGATAAAAATACTCACCCACATAAAGACACACAACAATAGGCATCATACACTCACTCACACTCTCCCTACATACTCTGTTCTCCTAGGTCCAGGTATCAATACCCCAGAGGGGAAACCAGCTGCCGGACCCAGGAGGTGGTCCCCTTCCTTCCTGGGTGGAGACATGCAAACCACCCCAGCACCAGCCCAGATTAGTGCTGGCACCACCCGAACCCGAGCGACCCCGGCCCAGACCCCTAAAATCCCATCCCAGGATGAAACAGTCCCAACCCCCCACTAAATTTCCGATCTCAACCTCATGAGCCTCCCACCCCCATTAGGTGGGATAATCTTTAGACAGCACAAATATCAGTCAAGCAGTTGACAAACCTTCTTGCCATGGAAGTGGCAAGAAGAAAACCATTGTTATAAAAGAACCATTGGGGGAGTCTTGCAGAGACACGAATCTGGTCAGAGCTAATGGGAAGATTGAGTGAACTAAAGAACAATTCAGGAAGAAAACTTGTTAGAGGCTGTGAAAGACTTGAGACTGAGATGGAAGTTCACTTATCCTAAACACACAACCAGAATGGAATGGTTTAGAATGGTCCAGTCAAAGTCCAGAGCTAAATCCAATTGAGAATCTGTGGAAGGATTGGAACATTTAAGTCCATAGATGGTCTGCAAATCTGGTGGGCAAAATGCAGAGGTGTTGAAAGGTGGCTGTACAAAAAAATGACTTGGGGGGGGGGGGGGGGGGGGGGGGGGGGGGGGGCTGAATATAAATGCTACTTACTCTTCAGATTTGTAAGAACATCTTAGAAAACCATAAATCATTTTCCTTCAGCTTCACAATTATACACTACTTTTCTATTGGTCTGTCAAATAAAATCCAAAGAAAACACATTGAGGTTGTGGTTATAACATGACAATATGTGAAGACAATAAATGTGGTGTAAGAATATTATTGCAAGCCAATTTAATCGGCCCTAAAGTCTCTGAAAATGTATGAACAATCTGAATAACACTTTACTAAGTAAAAGATAATGACCTTCTCTGATCCACCCACAATTCAAAAAGAATTATACTCTAAAGGTTTCATGTCTCATGTTTGCTTTATTTATCATTTTCAGGTGCTGGAAAATTATGCACTGAAAGGTAATTCTTTGTACATGAGGTTACGTATAATATCAGTGCTTCAGTTTATTGTTCTGAGATGATCCTATTCTTTTTCAAGCAAGGACAGAATTTTTCTTTGTGTAGTTAAAAATCCACATTTTCTATCATTCCTAAACATAATGTTTCAGAGCAGATTCTCGAAGAACTGTATATGCCTTTTCAGTGATTGCAACCGTGTAATTGGAAATCTTTCAGAGGTTTCTCACTATACTTACAGTTTCACTTTTTGTAATATGAAAAAGTTCTGTTTGGTCTTTTTATTATTCGTTTGAAGAAACATTTTGTTTTCTAGGATGAGAACTATTAAGCAATATACAGCATTTTAGCATGACAGTTTTGCAGCAGGTCATAGGACAAACCAGATTCACTTCAATTCAATTCAAATTCAAAAATACTTTATTAATCCCAAAGGGAAATTAAATGTTGTTGTAGCTCATTATGAAGGTTTCTTCAAAGAGCCGTTGTAGATGCTGATGGCTGTGGGCAGGAAGGATCTCCTGGTGCGCTCCGTCTTACAGCAGATCTGAAGAAGCCTCTGACTGAAGACACTCTGTTGTTGTAAGACAGTCTGATGAAGAGGATGCTCAGGGTTATCCATAATGTTCTTCATTTTATGAAGAATCTGTCTTTCCACAATGATCTCCAGAGGTTCCAGATGAGTCCCCAGAACAGAGCCAGCCTTCTTCATCAGCGTGTTGAGCTTTTTTAAGTCCCTGGCTCTGATGCTGCTTCCCCAGCAGATGATCGCAGAAGAGATCACACTCTCCACAACAGACTTATAGAAGATATGCAGCATCTTGCTGCAAACACCAAAGGACCAAAGCTTCCTCAAAAAGTACAGTCTGCTCTGTCCCTTCTTGTAGATGGCTTCACAGTTGCATCTCCACTCCAGTCTGTTGTCCAGGCGAACGCCGAGGTATTTATACTCCTCCACCACCTCCACCTCTTCTCCCATGATGGAAATAGTTTTTGACTTATTCCTGTTTCTCTTAAAATCTAAAATCATCTCCTTTGTTTTAGTAACGTTCCAGATGAGATGATTGTTTCCACACCATGCCACAAAGCGGTCCACCACCTTCCTGTACTCAGCTTCTTGTCCATCTCTGATCCACCCTACGACTGCAGAATCATCTGAGTATTTCTACAGATGACAGGAGTCTGTCTTGTACTGGAAGTCTGAGGTGTACAGAGTAAAAAGGAATGGTGAGAGTACAGTCCCCTGTGGTGCTCCTGTGCTGCTGACTACCTGGTTAGACTCACAACCCTTCAGTCTCACAAACTGTGGTCTGTTTGTCAGGTAGTCTTTGATCCAGGAGATTGTTGAGGCCTCCACCTGAGTCTTCTGGAGTTTCTGACACAGCAAATCAGGTTGGATTGTATTAAATGCACTGGAGAAATGATTATTTTTAACATTTATAGTGGAGAGAATTATGTTTGGAGGAGTGAAAGAGAACCTTTTAAATATAACACTTAACTCAGTTTGGCAAAAACAGTGGTGGTAGCTTTGTGCTGTGCAACTTTTTTGCTGCCAGTGATACTTAAGTATTGTATTTAATGTAAATAATGAGGAAGGAGGCGTACCTTCAAATTCTTCAAAAAAGTAGGAAAAGCATCCCATGACCACTGAAGATCCTTGATGCTGTGAGCTCTCTTCCAAAGCCAAAACCAAAAGCCAAACCCCATGGCTAAAACAACACAAAAATGGTTCAGGATCCTACAGTAAACTTGGGTTAACTAAATGTAAAAGAGCATAGGACGACCAGGGACTCTGAATGATCTAGAGAGAAATCCCACTGTCTTTACACTCCAGCCTTATGAAATGCACAATTCCTAGTGCCTCTTGGCCGCCAACATTCCACAAAAAAGAAAAAAATAAATAATAGGATGGCTTAAAGTATCATTGTTACTATGTCTATTCAACATAACCCTCTAAATAATGTGTTTGATTTCAGATAAATAAAACGTGGGTAAACACAAAATGCACTTTTCAAATAATAATGAAATTTCTTTAGGGAAAAAGCTATCCAAACTAACCTGGCCCTATGTAAAAAAACAAAACCAAATCATCCCTTGTTAAACATAAATTAACTGATTAATTGTGTTTTTTGGAAAGCTGAGTTCAATTTCACTAGCCTGATTTCTGCCAGACCCGGGTATCAATAAATCAATTTAAAATTTAACTACTCTGATAACATTCAGCGGGCTGAAGCATCTCAAAAGTATCATGAACTGGTGTGTTCATGAAGAAAAATAACAACAGGTATTTAACATCAGTCTAGCATTAGTCTAGAAATGGTTACAACATCCATTTCTAAAGCTGTAGATCTCCAATGAACCACACTGAGGGTCATCATCCATTTATGGAGAAAACATGGAACAAAGTTGTACCTTCCCAGGATTAACTGGGTTACCAAAATGACTCCAATAGTGACTTGATGAGTTATGGAGGGGTCACAAAAGAAACCAGATTAAATCACTGAAGACCTCACTTGCGTTCATTAGGGTCGTTGTTCAGAATAAGAAACAGATTTGGCATTTAGTTCAATGCTAAACAAAAATAACACAAAAGGCACATTTCTCAATTGTCCAAAAAAACATCTGACATCCACCACGACTTTGCAGAAAATATTCAGTGCACTCACATGACAAAACTGGTACTTTTTGGAAGATGAAGGCCCTGGTAAATATGCCGTGAATCAGTATTTTAGAAAATGAACATACCAACAGTCAAACATGGTGGTGGCAGTGTGATAATGTGAGGTGGTTTCACTGCTTTAATACTTTGGGAAACTGATAGAACCATACATTTTGCTTTTTAACTGAAAAACCTGGAAAATAATGTTTGACCACCAGTTTGTCACCTACAGGACAATGGTCTGAAGCAATGCCAACAAGTTGACCTCTAAAGGGCTCGAAAGGATTTAGAGTATCAATTCTGTAGAAAAAGTGGGTGAAAACTCCTCAACTGTGATATAACGACTTATTGCCAGTTAGTGGTAATGCTTGATAACAGCTGCTGCCACGATGGGTGGCACAGCCAGTTATCATCTTAAGAGAGCAATTACTTTTTCACATAGCTATCCTGAACAATCTGCTCCTTTTTGTTCTTAAATGAAGTCATCATCTGAAAATGGCTGTGTATGTACCCGGCTTATCTTTGTATGATATTAAAATGTTGTTTTATTAATGTGAAACATGTGTGACAAAGTAGGGAAAATGGAATATTTAAGAAAACAAAAAAAAAATATTGTTGCTCTACGCTGTATTATTTTAAGAACCCATGGACTGTGAGTAATGGTGTTTGCTTTCAGAGCCTCCCTAATTTGCTGTGTTCTATTCAAAGTTTAGAGAAGTATGAAACATTTTGGCATCTAAAATAAATGTAAGTAACACTCATTGTAAGAGGTTATACAAGGGGAAAAATGACATGTTTTCAAAAGCATTTGCTATAGATAATATGCTGGGTAAAGATGAAAAAGTCATTATAATTACTAATTATAGGGGTTATTATTTTAAAGGTCACAACAGTGAGAAGTACAAACCTTTGAGTGAGTTTAATGTGTGAACAGTGGCATATAAATAGTGTCATTGGCATTTAGTGCTCCCAAAGTATCCGGTGACATGAGCCACTATGAAAAATCCTGTGGAACAGAAATTGGTGTGAAAAAGCAGAGCAGAAAGCAGAAAGAAAAATACAACTTAAAGTACTTTGTGTTACTCAAAGGAGTAATGACTGTAAAAGCCTCTTTTAACTCAAGTACTATGATATGTAAAGATTTAAAGAGCCACTTTTAAAAAAACAGAAAAATCAAAGGATTAAAGAGGTATTATTTACAAAGTTTTGAAGCAGTCTGGAAAAGGCTGGACTTTGTTTTAAGCATTTATCAGGTCTGGATACCTTTGGGAAAGAAAGAAAAACAGAGCTTTAACATGCATTTATTTCCAGACACTGTGCCCTTTACAATTATGTTTTGTTGTATGTAATTGGACGTAGATCTTGTAAAAAAAAGTAGCACTTTTGTCACATCGGTCCACAGAATATTTTTCAATAATCAAAATGTTTTGGCCAATCTGAGACAGACCTTTGAATTTTTGATCAGTCGTGGTTTTGGATTTAGTACTGCCCCAAAAAGGGTCATTTTTGCAGAGTCTCTCCTTAGTTTTCACTATTTTTGAAAATGGATCTTGTTGTTCGCTGAAGTCCAAAAATCTTTTAAATGGCCTGATATCCCTTTCTAGAGGTCAAAAACATTTTTTTTTTTTAAATTGTTCAGCTTACTTCATGTTGTCAGACAGGTTCTAGTGATTTTTACATTCTACTGATATGCCAGTAGTCATGCCTGGCATATCATATATGCCAGGGGTCATCACACAAAAAGCTACGACTTTATATGCTTCACAGAAAACACTTAATTTATTCATTCCAAGATTCGGGTAAAAAAACAATGTGTAAACTCTAAAGCTCCATTTAATCTTACTTGTTTTTGTCTGATAAAATGCTACTCTTTTATACACAATGTATAAACCACAGTTAAGATGTGATAAAATGCAATCAACAGTGCAGAAAATTTGGCTTCCAAGCATCCAAAAACGTAATTAAACAGAAATCGAAGTGTGCTACCCCTTTTGAACCTTGTAATGAAGCTCAAAGTTCGAACTTAAATAAATGCCCTCCTATTTATCTCCATATGTTTACTAATTTTTTTGTTTTCTTACTTCTTTGTTGTGTAATTTCCCCAGTGAAAATCATGCAGCTAAGAACTTTAGCTCAGTGGTCAATGCCAGAGATCATTTTGGCAGAATAAAACAGCAGCTCAATGTCAGAAAGGAACAAACGATTTGTTGAAACTTCTGTTTGATGCCTGAGCACAGTGGAACGCTTTACACTTCAACAACAGACGGCTGCTTGAAGGTAGACGTCAGTGCGGGAACATTTTGGTGTAGGAAAACTTTCAAATGCAACAATAGCTTAACAAATGTAATGCAAAGCCCTTTCAAAACCAAACACAGAGAGGTTCAAAGACTATACGGTTGGCTGATAATTTTAGGTCAAGGACTTTTTCCCTTAGGCTTCAAGCTGCGAATGTTAAGAAAAATAGCAAGAGTGGACTGATGTCCACAAACAATCTTTACATTGCTGTGGTGCTCTGTTGGGTTACCTAACAAAAATTAAAAAACAAAACAGAGGTCTCACTCATTGGCCCTAGAGCAGACTATTCTCCACCGAATGCCATCTGTGAGTCTCCTGCTTCCTTTCCTATGCTCCCGTTGTATGACTAAAAGGCAGCTTTGTTAATGCAAGTGTCTATATTTGACTGATGACATGCTATGTTTGGTTCTGAAACATTACTGCTCAAGAGAGGCAGATGATACAGAAGCTGAAATGGTCAAGTTTCAGAAAGCACATTCTAGATTTTCCCTGACCCAGCAGGAACGGGTTGCAGTTTGCTAAAACTAACATTTTTCACGTTTTAGTACGGCAAAATGTTACAGTAGCACTTTACTTTCTCTTGCACTGGTTTATAATGTGCACAGCTACAGTATGTACTGCTGATGTGTCAGTATTCTCCTTCCTCAACTTGTACCGATGCATTTCTTCCAGACCCAAGTCCGTTTCTCAGATGTAAACAAATTGTTTCGTTTCCAGGAATTTTACTTTTGCACATCTTTATATTGTTAGTGGTAGTTTTCTTTTTTTGGTAAATAGTGGCTCAAAAATACTCAGATCTTACAAGTAATTTAATGTATATTGTTTTCTCAAGATTTCATATTACATCACATTTCCACTAAATGTGATTCCTATCTAGACAAGTCAATGTTCATGAAATATGACAGATTATGACCCTTGAAAAAACCAAAAACACTGTGGGTGACCCTTTGCTGTAATAAAGCCACAATCAGCCAATTTAAAATATATACTCTATCACTAAATAATCTATAAAATATTAGTTTTATTTACTGAATTTACTTTCTGAAATAAGGTAACATACATGTATTATTCATGATGAGCAGTTTTTCTATTCTGTGCATTAGGTGTAAGGGCTGGAAATGCGGTGAGGTGTGGCTTGAGGACAGCATATGCCAAGTAGTATTTTGAACAAGTTTACTATTTCAATTGGTTTGGGAATGGCAAAAGGAGAGGCTCACCCAGCTCACCATTTATGCAACAACCATTGATGTAAGGTACACAATATTTTATGTATGCTAGCTTCATAACAGACATTTTTTGACATGTCTAAAACCTAAGGGCTGGCATTGATGGAAATCATAATTTCCAACAAAAATTTTCAGATGCAAGAAGATGTTATTTTCTTAGCCCTGCATCAGTTGCCATAAAACCACAAGTCGTGTACCAAAAATATGCATGTGCATTTACTTACTCAGGGAACATGTGGCACACGGTGGAGACATTGCAATGCCTTAAACAATGCTTTGCTCGGACACCTTGGGTCCTGCCATCCATGTGAAAATTAGTTTGACATGTTCCATCTACCTAAGCACTGTTACAGGTCATGTGCATCCTTTAATGCAAACTGTAACCCTAATGGCTGTAGATTATTTCAGCAGGATAGTAAGTCTTTCCTGAAAAATAAAATGAATTAGGAATAATTTGAGGAGTACAGCAATAAGTTGAAGGTGTTTACGTGGTCTCTAAAATCATTAGACCTCAATGTGATTGAGGATCTAAATGTGTATGTCTGTGTGTTGGGGTCTGCTGCCGTAACCACGGCACTTCTTCTGGGGTCTAGTGGCGTCAATGGGTCTCAATAGGTTAGGATTGTTTTAGCAACAGCAGAGGAACCAACAAAGTATTAGGACTAATTAATGTAAGAATGTTCTTTGACATGCCATCATATTGATGAGATGTCGACTGCATTTTTTGTTTTAGCAGCATAAAGTTACATAAAGTTTATAAGGTTATTTAGAACAGCACAAAAACTATGTGGCTGGCAAGAATAAAAGCTCGACTCTTGCAAGTGATGGGTATTATTAGTCACAATAGAGGAGATTACTTGGGTAAAACACGATAGTCATCACCATTTCGCCTTCAACCCAGATGGAATTGAATGCACTGCTGAGCTCCATCATCTGTATTTGATAGCATGACAAAAAATGTGTTCTCATTTGCCACTCTTATTCCACGTAAATTACACTATTATACTGATGTGTGCACAAATTTGATTAAATTACCAGTCTACTATGATTTTCACTTGATGACTTGACAACAGAAGTTTTTTTATTTCCAAATGTCCTTTCTCACTTTTACCTTGCAGTTTCTTTCCCCTGGTTTTCAAACTGATGTGCGTCCTAACACTAACCTGCCTTTAAGCTGCACTAATCCTTCACTAAGCAAAGCCCCAACTTTAACTCTAACTCAGCTGTCACTTTGCTTTGTTGCTCACTCCTCAGTAATTGGGGAGGAAGCGCTGGCTATAGCATAAGCAAAGCTGTTTAGGGTGAACATGCTGAAAGCCTTTTTGGCTTCCATTGAGTAGTTTGTTTGAATAGGGTCTGCTTGATTAAGACCAGTGTCTGTACCCAAGAAAGCAGCACTCAATAAGAGGCAGAGTAGATGCAGTTTCCTTTTGCAAAACAAGCTGCACAGAGCTGATACTACACTGTAAAATAGATGTTCCGGGACATTCTGTGGATGCTGGGGATCTGTTGGCTGGGCATAACCTTTGTTCGTCATTGCAGTGAGGTGCATGTTCCTGCTGAACGGCACCTGCGGCTATCTGTCATATATGCATCTGCATGGTTTGTAACAGTGTCGAGTGGGATTTTAAAGTTCAAAGAAGCATCCACATGAATGCCGGGATGTGAACAATGGAAAAGGAAAACATCTCTGTCTCCTAAACACTTAGTAGTTAAGTTGGCAGAACCCTGCAATATTTTAAATTATTGTAGAGAGAGAATGTAATTCAAATTAAAAAAAAAGCTTTAAAAACAGCAAATACTGTCAGTAACACTAAAATAAATAAACGAGTCAAGTGTTTGATGGGGTGTGGTATGAAAAAAAAAGACAGATTAGACTTTGAATTGTGCTTGTCTACTTCAATTTGTGTTAAATGTCTAATTTATAGCAAAACGGCACTTGACTTGTACCCTCATAGCAATATTAAAATTTTTGTTCAAACACTTGCAAAAACATGTATGCCCCTTGAACGGTTTTATATTTGTCACAATACAACCAAAAAACTTTGATGTGTTTTATTGGGAGTGATAGACCAATGCAAAGTAACTCACAGATGTAATGTGGGAGGTAAATGGTTTTAAAACTTTTTACAAACAAAATTGTGAAAAGTATGGCTTGTATTTGTATTCAGTCCCAGTGAGTCACTACCTAGTAGAATCAACACTTGGCAAAAATTACCGCTGCACATTTTTTGGGTTATGTCTCTACCAGCTATGAAAATCTAAAGACAACTTTTTACCAATTTTTCTGAGAAAAATGACTAACTGACTAACTGGACATCAGTGTCTAAGTCTTGTCATAGATTCTCCTTTAGATTTAGATCTTAGCTCTAACCAGGCCATTTTTACAGACTGATGGGCTTTGATCTAAACCCCCATGGTAGCGTTGTATATTTTAGGTTGTTGTCCTACTGGAAGGTGAACCCTTGCCCAGCTCTCAAGTCCTCTGTAGCCTCTAAGATATTTTCTTCCACGGTTTCCTGCATTTAGCTTGATCAATTTTCCAATCAGCTCTGACCAGCTTCCATTTTCCTGCTCAAGAAAACCATCTCAAGAGCATGATGCTGCCAACACCATGTTTCAAGGTGGCTATGGTGTATTAAGAAATATGTTCACGATATCCCCAGAGCAATAGCCATTATGTAGGTTTGACATCTTCTGCATGGTAGTTATAACCCTGTATCTTCAATTACTGGTAAACTGCTAATTGATTGGTCTTCCTACAGTTACAAATGACCAAATGTTACCAAACATGGTGAGCTGGAAAGTGATACTAAGAATTTGAAAAGCCCAAAGTATTTATATTATATATTTCAGTAGTGTTGCATGCTAAGGCACTTTTGTATTGACTGCAAATCTAACAGAGTAGCTTTATGCAGTTATTTTTGTTACCATAAAAGGCTTATGATTGTCTGAACCACAAGCCATCAG
The DNA here is from genome assembly GCF_021462225.1 of Girardinichthys multiradiatus. NCBI lineage: Eukaryota > Metazoa > Chordata > Actinopteri > Cyprinodontiformes > Goodeidae > Girardinichthys > Girardinichthys multiradiatus. The sequence goes on from NC_061816.1 coordinate 14,532,643, forward strand.
TGTACATACATGACTGGAAGATTTCTGGAAGAGTCTGCTGTGTTACTGCATATGTTCACTGTGGTACCGTATTGTCATTTGTGATGACAAATATATTACTCTGATTCTCCCTAACAGGCAACCATGTTGCCACACAGATATATATGTTAGCCCTAGAATCTTTTTTTCTTAATTCCTAAACCAAGTCATATACAGGTCCTTCTCAAAATATTAGCATATTGTGATAAAGTTAATTATTTTCCATAATGTCACGATGAAAATTTAACATTCATATATTTTAGATTCATTGCACACTAACTGAAATATTTCAGGTCTTTTATTGTCTTAATACGGATGATTTTGGCATACAGCTCATGAAAACCCAAAATTCCTATCTCACAAAATTAGCATATTTCATCCAACCAATAAAAGAAAAGTGTTTTTAATACAAAAAACGTCAACCTTCAAATAATCATGTACAGTTATGCACTCAATACTTGGTCGGGAATCCTTTGGCAGAAATGACTGCTTCAATGCGGCGTGGCATGGAGGCAATCAGCCTGTGGCACTGCTGAGGTCTTATGGAGGCCCAGGATGCTTCGATAGCGGCCTTTAGCTCATCCAGAGTGTTGGGTCTTGAGTCTCTCAACGTTCTCTTCACAATATCCCACAGATTGTCTATGGGGTTCAGGTCAGGAGAGTTGGCAGGCCAATTGAGCACAGTGATACCATGGTCAGTAAACCATTTACCAGTGGTTTTGGCACTGTGAGCAGGTGCCAGGTCGTGCTGAAAAATGAAATCTTCATCTCTATAAAGCTTTTCAGCAGATGGAAGCATGAAGTGCTCCAAAATCTCCTGATAGCTAGCTGCATTGACCCTGCCCTTGATAAAACACAGTGGACCAACACCAGCAGCTGACACGGCACCCCAGACCATCACTGACTGTGGGTACTTGACACTGGACTTCTGGCATTTTGGCATTTCCTTCTCCCCAGTCTTCCTCCAGACTCTGGCACCTTGATTTCCGAATGACATGCAGAATTTGCTTTCATCTGAAAAAAGTACTTTGGACCACTGAGCAACAGACCAGTGCTGCTTCTCTGTAGACCAGGTCTGGTGCTTCTGCCGCTGTTTCTGGTTCAAAAGTGGCTTGACCTGGCAAATGCGGCACCTGTAGCCCATTTCCTGCACACGCCTGTGCACGGTGGCTCTGGGTGTTTTTACTCCAGACTCAGTCCACTGCTTCCGCAGGTCCCCCAAGGTCTGGAATCGGCCCTTCTCCACAATCTTCCTCAGGGTCCGGTCACCTCTTCTCGTTGTGCAGCGTTTTCTGCCACACTTTTTCCTTCCCACAGACTTCCCACTGAGGTGCCTTAATACAGCACTTTGGGAACAGCCTATTCGTTCAAAAATTTCTTTCTGTGTCTTACCCTCTTGCTTGAGGGTGTCAATAGTGGCCTTTTGGACAGCAGTCAGGTCGGCAGTCTTACCCATGATTGGGGTTTTGAGTGATGAACCAGGCTGGGAGTTTTAAAGGCCTCAGGAATCTTTTGCAGGTGTTTAGAGTTAACTCGTTGATTCAGATGATTAGGTTCATAGCTCGTTTAGAGACCCTTTTAATGATATGCTAATTTTGTGAGATAGGAATTTTGGGTTTTCATGAGCTGTATGCCAAAATCATCCGTATTAAGACAATAAAAGACCTGAAATATTTCAGTTAGTGTGCAATGAATCTAAAATATATGAATGTTAAATTTTCATCATGACATTATGGAAAATAATGAACTTTATCACAATATGCTAATATTTTGAGAAGGACCTGTACAGGAGTGTAGGTTCAGGTGTGTACAGTGTACTGTGAGAGGAACACTGATCTGATACTTGTGGCAACAAATATTAGTAAACTTGCAAAAACATCAATTGGACCATTGAATCTGTAAAGGATTTGTCCATTTGACGGGATGTTTGAAGATTCCAGTGTTTGTTCTGCAGACAGATGTACCACACAAACATTTTACATAAAGAAGATGCATGGAAAAAATGAAATGACTTTTATGACAATAGTCAGTGGACAGCTTCAATCAAAGTGAGGAACGTCCTGCACGGCAAATGCTTTCTCTGCACAGGTTCAGGCGGGCTGCTTAAGAATTCAGTAGAGTAATAACACAGCTGGGAGTCAGATATGGTGTTTGCAGTAGGAGAGATCTCCGCAGGGATTTCAATAGACGGATTTTAGAAAAAAAAATGGACCTGTTTGTGTCAGACAAGTACAAAATAGAAATATATAACATAAAAGAGAACCAAAAGGATATGTTGGTGCACATAATGTCAGAGCAGCTTGAAGTGTTTGTTGTTTACATATTTGTTCTTCAGGAGTGGCTCTTCAATGATCAATGACCATGGCAGGAGCATCTGTGACATCTCAATGCCAATGGATTTTAAGAAATACTGTTGGCATACTGCATCTTATAACAATACTCAAACCACTTCAACTTTGCCAAATTGTCATGTTACAACCATAAACGTTAATGTAGATCATTAGGATTGTATGTGATTGACTTGCATAAAGTACCAAGTAATAGTGGCATGGTAGGTATTTGAGTTTTTCACATTTATTTACAAGTTAAAATAAAGTTTAGCTGGAATTTGATTTCAGTCTCCTTCACTCTGATATTCCCTGATAAAATGTAGTGCAAAGGTCATTTGGTAAAAGTCCAATTTGGTCTTGATATAAAGCCAGGTGTTTTTCAAGGTCTCAGAGGTTTTTTTTATTTATTTTTTATTTGTGAACAAAAAGCACCATGAAGACCAAGGAACACAGCAGACAGATCAGCTACACATTTGTGGAGATGATTAAAACAGATTAATTAGATAATCAAACAAGTATGACACAACTGCATTCCTACAAGGAAATGGCCATCTACCTAAACTGAACAGGCAAGCAAAGAGAGTAGTAATCATGCAATTGAGCAAAAGGCCCATGCCAAGGGGGGCTGCAAAGATCTTCAGCTCAGGTTTTGATAAATCTGTGTACAGGACAAGTATTAGTTATGCAATCTACAGATGTGGGCCCGTATTCTCAAAGAACCCTAAGACTAAAAGTAGCTCCTGTCGATGTCATTCTAAGAATATTCTGAGAATTTCATGAAATCTGAGATTTTTCTTAGAAGTAAGATAAAAGTTATTCACGGAGCCCCTTAGGCCTAAAGTGAACAAATGCCAAGAGTAGTGAGGAGGACCTTTAGTGAGCCTAAGAGTGTCTTAAGCAGAGAGGAAGGTGGAAAGACCGAGAGAAAGGAGAAATATTCTCCGTACAATGAACAACAGTGAATTGATAAAATGCTACCGGCTCGATTGTACAGGGATCCACAGCCTAAACAGTCAAATAAATGAGCACATAAACTTTTAACAATCATACAGTTATTAAAGCATAGATAAGATTAACCTTATCCCCCTGGGGGGGGAATTAAATAGTTTCAGCAGCAGGACAGATTAAAGATGCACCGCTAGTAAGGTAATATTAGGAAGGATAAATAACAAACAATAATGAATAAAAAGTGAACAAAATTATGTTTAGCTGCTGCTTCCCTTAGCAGCTCTGGTACAGATTTGGACATGGTGATTTCCCACTGTCTCTGAACACAATCTTCGCGCTCTCATTTCGTCTCGCGAGCAATGCACACCGCTCCCTATTGTACAAGAAGTGTAATGGTGCGGTGTGGGGCAGGAGAAGAAGAGTTGCCACTGACGTCACTCTCCTGTGCCGCTTGTAATTGCGAAGTCAAATTGATTTATGGAATACTTTTTGTGGGCGCGGGCATGAAAATGAAAAAGCATTTCCTCTTAGTTTGCTCTTTAGTTGTGTCATACTGTGAGCAGTCTTGAAGAAGAAAATGAAAATGCAGTTTGAAAGATCTATTAGCGCTATCAAAAAATGCAGCTATGACTTTGAAATGAAAAAGCATTTCTGTTAATACATTTTAATTTTCAATTTTGACATTTCAAAATTAATTTTGGTCACTTTTTGTTGGGACATGTTTTGAAAATGAAATGTTAAACGTTATTTTATTTAGCATTTAATTAATATACAAATTGAGCAGTCTTTGAGAAGAACACGAAATGCAGATTGAATGATTTATTTTAAATTTTATTGATGAGTGAAAAAATGCAGCTTCATTTTGAAAATGAAAAAGCAGTTCTATTGATCAATTTTAATTTGAATATTGGGACACATTTGCTTCCATAGAACGATTCCATAGATGGTTATCTACAACCCTCCACTGTCTGTGGAGTTTGCTATCTCCTCTCCAGCCTCTGTTTGCACCAAGTACCAGCACTGCTTGCATCCCTGGCGGGTGTGTGAAAGCAGAGGAAACGGTGCATTGATCTACTCAGGGATGCCTGTTTGTTCGCATCGTGATTCCAGGACCAAATCTACCTTTCAACACTCCTCTCTTCTCCAACAGCAGGCTCTGCTCCTGTTCAGTTTTCTCCACCCTTTTTCTTTAAAATATCACCCATTAATTTTAATTATAAAATAAATGCAGTATGAAAACAACCAGAATGGGGAGTAAATGTAATAATAAGCAAATCCAAATAATGAGCATGTAAATAAGCTAAGTTCAAACATTTCGATGCTGTGTGACAATTTATTTTAAAGTTTTATCATCATGATTTACACGTTTCTGAATCCAGTCTAAATTCTATCATCAGTTAATTTGTCTCCATTGATTACTGGAAGACATTTGTTTTTTTTTTTGTTTTTTTTTGCAACAACCAATCACAGCTCTTAGAAGACAGCATCACACCTAGCAATGGGGTCAACCACACCTTCTCACCAAGATTGGAATTTCTGTTGTCTCTTCTCTCAGTCTCACTAACAGCTGCAAACTGAATCACTCTTAAAATAGGACTCTTTGTTTTAATTTTTAAGCTAAGTTAGGAGCTCTCTGAGAGGACTCTCAGAACCTTTGTGAATATGGGAACTGTTTTTTATGGAAAAATAGGGATGAAGAAAGCTGTTGTTTAAAGAAAACCATGAGCAGCCATGCTTTTTTCAAGTCATGTAGGGGATGCAGCAGCCATGTTGAAGATTGTGTTGTGCTCAGAAAAGCCCAATATATGGCCTTTTGTCTGACCCACAAACACTGTGTATGGCTGAAAACCAACACCACCAGCTGAAAACATCATCCGCACTCCTGGAGGCAGCAAAATACTTCAGATTGGTGTAGAGGCTCACATTCTAGCAGGACAGCAATCCTTACAATCCTTCCAGAGCTACAAGTACACTGCTCAAAAAAATAAAGGGAAAACTTAAACAACACAATATAACTTCAAGTAAATCAAATTTCTGTGAAATCAAACTGTCCACTTAGGAAACAACACTGATTGACAATCAATTTCACAGCTGTTGTACAAATGGAATAGACAACAGGGGGAAATCTTTGGTGATTATCAAAACACACTCAATAAAGGAGTGGTTCTGCAGGTGGGGACCACAGACCACTTCTCAGTACCTATGCTTTCTGGCTGATGTTTTGGTCACTTTTGAATGTTGGTGGTGCTTTCACACTCATGGTAGCATGAGACGGACTCTACGACACACACAAGTGGCTCAGGTAGTGCAGCTCATCCAGGACTGCACATCAATGCGAGCTGTGGCAAGAAGGTTTGCTGTGTCTGTCAGCGTAGTGTCCAGAGCCTGGAGACGCTACCAGGAGACAGGCCAGTACACCAGGAGACGTGGAGGAGGCCGTAGGAGGACAACAACCCAGCAGCAGGACCGCTACCTCTGCCTTTGTGCAAGGAGGTACAGGAAGATCATTGCCAGAGCCCTGCAAAATTACCTTCAGCAGGCCACAAATGTGCATGTGTCTGCACAAACGGTTAGAAACCGACTCCATGAGGATGGTACGAGGGCGCGACATTCACAAATGGAGGTTGCGCTCACAGCCCAACAATGTGCAGAACACTTGGCATTTGCCAGAGAACACCAGGATTGGCAAATTCATCACTGGTGCCTTGTGCTCTTCACAGGTGAAACAGGTTCACACTGAGCACATGTGACAGACGTGACAGAGTCTGGAGAGACCGTGGAGAGCGATCTGCTGCCTGCAACATCCTTTACCATGTTTGGCAATGGGTCAGTAATGGTGTGGGGTGGCATTTCTTTGGAGGGCCGCATCTCGTTGGCCAACAAACAATTCATAACTGAGGTTTCTGGACTAGGAAGGCCAGAAATTTCACTTTGCCGATCGAAGACGTCAGTTTAACACATAACTAAAAACACGGAGTTCGAGGAAAAGAACCGCCATCGTGTTTCACCCCTAGTCGAGTGCTGATGGTCAGATCCTATTTTTTCCTTTTTGTCAAGAAGACCAAAGGACGGGACTGACCATTCTCTTGGAGTGTAACTGCGGACGCGCACAACGCTTCAACCCCCCCCCGTTTCCCTCTCACTCGCTGACCCAGAAGGAAGCTTCACCAAGTAAAACCCATCTTTTATTTACTCTTGTATTTCTTTATTAGAAGGCCTGGGCAGGGTGTAGAGCGATGAGAATCGCTGGTTAGGATCTCATGTGTTCTGAATGATATGTGCATGTAACCTTGCTTATTGAAACTTTGATGTGTTATGTTGATATCTGGAGCCGCCGCGTTCCTAGATCTGCTTGTGTTTTACTATCTGGGAGTCAACGCGGGTGCGTTGTAAGACTGGACTGTTAAAATGACCTCATGGTAAAATTCTCCATTTCCCTTTTGTCTTCAACCTCACTGTGCTAGCTTGCCGCCAAAAGTTAGAATCCTTTGTGCTCAGCAGTTGGGGGGAAGTTTAATGATCAGGACATCACAGAGTACAGTCGGAGCTGCAATCCAACCCCCCCCCCCACTCGCCACCACACCCCTTTTCATATTCTCATTCCTTCTTATGTTTTTGCTATAAACTGCTGGTTGATTCAATACATACCCAATGCGGTTTGTTGAATTTTGCTTAGTTAGATGTATTACCCCTGTGTTTGTAGAACTTGGCATGTTAAGTAGGTGAAGATTAATAAATATTCACATAGATAAAGATAGAGCGTTTTGTGTTCATTGTGTACAAAAAGTGATATGTCAGTCAAGATAAGGTTAAAGTTCCACACGTTTCGGCAGAAACGGTCGATTAAACAGTGACATCTCCGGCAATAGTTATTAATTATTACGGAGTATTTAACGGTTGTAATTGTCAAAGGCGTTGAGCCGCAATTACAACACCAGAAACATCTCTGGTCTCAATTCATAAATGAGGATTTTGGTTAAGAAATGGATTTTGTCAAATTATGATTTGTAATTATAATTATTGATCAAGATTAATCAATCAATAATCATAACCCCCAACACTATTCTCATACAGAGTTTCAGACTTCTTGGATAAGTAAACCAATAGTCTTACATTTCTGGCCTTGTTATGGAGGTGGCCAAAGCAAAGACATCTCCAACGTGTGCATCCAAGTCTATACTCTTTAGCATGATGGCACTTTTCACTTTAAAATACCTCCGCTATAGCTATTTGCTGGCAGTTGAAACTCTGATAAAACTTTGTTTAGCTGTGTGATTATGAGATGCAGTCTAGTTGTTTTTCTTTGGCAACTAAATTAACTAATTGCTGACACTAATTAGAATTTATATTTATCAATTATTGCAAAACCATCAAACTACCCATTAAAGTGGGTATTTTGTCATTTTAGAAATGTATTAACAGAGATAACTAATTTGTGAGAGCATATCTAGTCTCAGATGAACATCATTGTTTCCGAGTGTGCAAATAAATTGCTTACTCTCCAGGTAGACTATTAACATGGAGGAGATATAGCTGTCTGTAGATTACTTTTTCTCAAGCACTGGGAAAATAAAAGTTAAGGCCCAGTAGTGACAACCTTTGCTCTGGACTCTTTTTCAGCTTAAGCCCTCTGCTGAAAATGTTGGCACGTAATCTGTCTCTGATATCCTGAGTGCATGCCTCTGGACTTCATTTACACCTGTGCTTTGAGCGGTCCACTTGCGATGGAATGACAGAGAACAGGTGTTTATAGCAGGTGTAAACACCCTACCAAACCCTGGTACAGTTAATATCTCTCTTGATTATCATCTTGTATGTAACTCTAGTTAGTGTCTAGCAATGAAGAAATTAGCAAAAGTGGCACTGATTAATGCAACACTGTAAGAGTGGGTGTTATTTTACCAGTGCTCTGCCACCGTATGTAGACAGCGAACAAAACACAGATAAAAATAAGTCCAGATCACATGCATGCATTGTTTAGTCTGAATGTGACAAGAATGTGGGGAGGGAATGGATGGAAGTAGAGATGGAAAATGATTTTGTGGAATATAATCACTGAATATAATTACACCCAAAAGTTGAAGTTTTTGTTGTCATCGACTTAAAATGTTTTCAAAAGCAGCGATTCTGACTTTTCTCTTTATTCAGTAAGTAGTGGAATAATCTTAGTTTGGCAGAACAGATTTTTTCTTAAGTAGAGCTGAAGATCTACAAAATCAATATCATAAAGGCATCTCTCCAAGAATTGTGTTGGTAGATGTCCTGTTAAAAGTACCATCTCCTGCAAAACACATTTTCAACTTTAAAGCTGTTAAGAAAAAAACTGTTGCACTGATTACACCTAAAAGCTGTTTCACATGAAACATACTGTAACCTACCTTGGACCAAAATTGTGTTCTAAAACCCAGTCTAATTTAAATACCCAATATTTATAAAAATTCAGTCCAAACTATCCCTTTAAAAGCATAAATAAATGATTGGCCTGTGAGGCATCAATACATTAAAACTGCTGTCTGCAGCAGCGATAGAAATCATTCTTTATTGTGATCTTTAACTAAGATAAAGAATAAACACTATAGTGATATACGTACATTATTTAAATACATTAAACATTTAGAAGGTAATGACAGATCCCCTGAGCAGCTACAGTGCCAGGCAAACAGTGCAAAGGGACCCAGAGCATAATCTAAAAAGTAAGGCCTTACTCGCTTCAGTTAACGTAAAATTGGCATCCAGTAGATTTCCAAGACTAAAACCACTGCTGACAAAAAGAGGCAGAAAGGTGGTGCAACATTTTAAGAAACCTTTTAAAGAAAATATTTAAGAAATAAAAGTGTGACTTTTTGAAGTGCGATGGACTGTAGGTGCTCTGCTTTTTAGGAACCTGGATGACTTATGTTATTGATGAAACCATGAATCCTGCTCTCTATCAGAATATTTTGAGGTAGAAAGTTGGGCCTTCAGTTTGTGCATTTAGATTATTCAGCAGGACATTGATCCAAGATACACCAGGAAGAGCACATCTAAAAGGCTCAAAAAACAAACAAAAACTAAGAGAAAAATCTAAGTTTTGGTATGCTCGAAAAACCGCCGATGTGGCCAAAAATAACAGTGGGCCAAAATTCCTCCACAGTGATATCAAAGGCTGATTACCAGTTATAAAAAATGCTAAATGTCCCAGGCCATTTAAACTAGACTTAATCCTGATTAAAAAGGCAGGTAAGATTTCAGTGAGAATTTGCGGACTTTTTTAACAGCCATCTTGTGTCAGGTTATGTTACGATCATTCTCTCTTTAAAGAGTTCCTATTTCTTCCCTCATTCTCTCTTTAAAGAGTTCCTATTTCTTCCCTCAGGTTGTTGGAAGTGCCTGCAGCTATTTTCAAGCTTAATAATATAAAACCATAAGGTTTGTTGCTTATAGTGCACAGATGTTGCCCCCTTGGGTGGCACATCCAGTCATTGGGCTTAGAAATCAACATTTAAATATTGCATTTTTATCTACTCAGGTTGTCTATGCCTATTACAATGTGATGATATTTAACATTTTAATATATATATATAAAATAGTTAGTCACTGACAGAAGAAATCTGTGGGAGACATGTTTCTACAGCACCGAATCAACTCCATAAAATCTCATTATCTAGGGCAATACTATCTCATAATACACAGTATATGATTTCAAGTGTATGCACCACAGTTTGAAGACCAATTGCTGCAATTTATTATCTTACTCTATCCCCATTTCTCTTTTTCTAAAACATCCTTTCAAAAAAAACTTTTCTTCCCTATTGTTAAGCAAAGGCGACAGCAACCTTTACCATTATAATCAGATTGATAATTCCATCAAGCTAGTCAGTGCCACAGTTAAGCAGCAGTCCACGAAAGCTGAGAGCTTTGCTACCATGACTCCATTAGCAGCCAATCTTGGATCATGACTAATCTCTGGAATTAATTAAAAATTTTTGCTTTCTTCTCACAATGGGGTAATTGAACTGGTGTCGGCTAGGGTTTCCACTGATGAGGCTAATCCCTTGTTTAAAAAATAGAATAAAACTGTACAAATCAACAAGACACTATCGGCTTCTATTTATAATGATTTCATTATGCGTTCCCATGGGTGTTCTCAAGGCAGGATTGATTTTAGCAGCTGGCGATTCAGTCGACCTGATGAGGCAGCTGTTTTTTTTTTTTTGTTTCTGGAGAGAAATGCTTTGGTTATTTTCCCTGTGACTTTCAATTACCACTTTGTTACTGCACCAAAAATCCAATTCTCTACTATATACAGTTGCATGTCAAATCAGAAGTCCATGAATATCAGTAATTATCTCAAAAAGTTAAACAACATATGACAGAGTAATATATAACAAATCATATGATGAACATATTTATTTGATAATGATGTTGGCACGTGCAGCTAACGAGGCCCGGCGTTTCGCACTTACTGTTTTCGCAATAGTTGTGTGCTACACTCAACATGAGTTTTTTTTTAACATTGGAGGCGAGGGAAGTGTGGAGGGCTAAGACCTCAGCTAAGGCTAACACTACATCGGCTCCCTATACCCAATATCTTCCTCCCTAATGTATGGTCCTTGGTGAACAAAACAGATGAAATATAACTATGACTCACCAACAGAAAAAGACTTTAGCTCTGCAATTTCTTGATTCTCACCGATACATGGCAACATGGTGGTGTACTGGACAGTGCTATAGAGTTAGCCGGTCGCTGGACACACTGGGCAGATAGATCAGCTGATGACTGACAAGACCAGAGGCAGAGGTTTGTGCATTAATGTCAGTAAAGCTTGGTGTGTGAACTTGGTTTCTCTTGAAAGCCCTTGCTCAGCCAGCTTAGAGTTTCTCATGATGAATTGTAGACCTTTCTATCTGCCATGGGAATTCACATTCACATTTACCCTGCCCCCCTTTGGCGCACACATAGACATTAACATGCATGACTCCTCTGTTATAGATTACATGACCACCATCATAGCCGGCGCCATAACAGCAAATCAGGTCACTACATACCGCAACAAAAATCGATTGATGGAGGTACACCTCCTGCTGAAAGCCAGAAAGCGATGCACAGGTCTTCAGCACTTCAAGAGCATTTCTGAGGAGAGGCATTTAAAAGTCCAAGCACTGCAACAAGCAGAGGATAAAGATCAACTCCTCTAAGTCTGATTCCAGACTTAGAGGCCTCATGCTTAGGGCATGTGCCAGAGGAAAGCTGTCAGCGTCGACCTCGCAGCATTCTGAAGGACCCTCCCACCCGGTGTTTCAATCCTCTGGACAAGAACCAGTAGACTCCAAGAGCTGTGTCCCTACGTAACTTTGACTCCAATTTTATTCACCCATTCTCTTAATTTCTCATTCCCTTCTTGACCCATACCACCACCACTGAAATATTGGACTCGTCTACACTCGTACACCTAAACAATCTGCTTGAACAGTAATTATTTTGCTCACTCATTTCTACATATGTTCTCACTTTTATATATATGTTTTATCTGTGGCTATAAAACAACCTATATCACACTTTGCATATACCACTCTACTTACTGCTTTTTGCACTTCTTGTTAGATGTTATTATTTCTTACGAACAAACCCCTAAAAGGATTCTTACAAATATGATGAAGACTGATTACTTAAAGTTGCCCTAGAGACTACCATTAACACTCTCCGCAAAAAAGGTAAGCATATTATTGTAAGGTTGAGTGGAAGGAAGTCTGGGTCCAAGCCATAATCATCAAAATGACAATAATAAAAGTGTTAAACATATCAATGTGTACAATAAACCTGTAATGCATTTAACATTTTGAATTAAATTACTGAAAAGAAGTTTGAAAATATTCTAATTCACTGAGATGCACCTATACATCCTCTTGTATATCTTAACCTAAACCGATAATAGTAGCTCTTTGTCCCAACATGACATTTACCTCACCATCCATAATGACAAAAATATACATTCAGCACTTGAACCAGAAGGTTGTTTTATCCTTGGTTTGATTTCTGCCCACCAGTCTCCGCTCCGCTGTTATTCCTTGATCCTTTCACCTTGGTATTTCGCTTTTGCCATGCTGAGCTGCCAAATGCACATACTAACAAGCGGCATGCCGTTGGATCTTCTCAACCCACCTTCCATCTGTGGAGCCTTAAATGCACCTGGCTTTGAAGTATATGGGGCAACAACAACAAATCATTTAGTCGTCTCGGTTCATCGGGCAAGCAGTTTGTTAGTTAGCCCCAGGGTAAAGCTGTCTAACACGAGGATGAGGAGAGAGGGTAGAGCTTTTAAAAGCACTTTCCGAAAGAGTTAAACCCTTATGTAGCTTTAGTGGAGCTGCTCAAAGACACAAATATGTAAGATGCACATGTCAGGAAAGTTAAATACAGATTAGGTTTATGTGAAAGATATTGGCTTAATTGAATCTTATTTTTTCTGACTACCAACTTCCTCTGAGACTCTTTTTATTCCATTTTGAAGCTTAAATTACTGTAAACTTGTTAATTGTTCAGCTGTCCAACTCAGTTTTCATCTTATTACCACTTAAAGAGGCCTTGACAGCATAATGTTTGAACAATCTCACTGCTTTTAATAAAACATACAAAATAAAAGTATTGGTTTACTGGCCGACATGTCACACATAAGGCCATTCAGCTTAAGATTCTAAAAATTTCTTGAACCAACATTATGTTGCACAGACATCACTAATTGTTACCTGGTTGCCTTTGCGGCTGGATGGCCAGTGAGAAATAATAAAGGCAGAGAAAGGTGGAAGTAGCAGTTGGTTTATTCAGGCACACACCATTCAGCCTAACAGCATCAAGCCCCTTAACAAGACACAATTGCAGCCTTAAATAGGCACAGCTGATAAAAGGCCTCAACCATTCTCTACATGGAATTTAACATTTCACAACTTCCAACTCAAACATACATTTTATCAAATATATACATATTCCCCCTTACTTTTTATAAATATTTTATAATTTGTAAACCTACACACCCAAACACCATAAAACCTCACAACTACTAAATGCACAAATCCCCCACATTTTCCGTGGTCTCTCCCGGAACCTATAAATGGTGTCTGGACCCCTGGGGAAATATTTATACAAACACCCTGGAGAGGACACAGAAAAGACAGGTGAGTCACTTCCTTAGCACAACACTTCTCCTTCACTCATACTTTTAAACAGATTTTACACAAACATTTGCTCAAGTTTCAAAACAGTAGACCTTATTTGCTCTGACTAACAATTCTCCTTTCACAGACACCCACCCCACTTCTTAATGAGGAGCATCTGTGCAGAGCCTGGAACAAAAGGCTACACGTTCATCACTAAAATACTCAATAAATATTCAATAAAAAGTTTAAACTTGTGTGCAAATGATTATGTGCAAATCCATGCCTAAATGCAGTGCTAAATAAAGTGCTTTTAATAAAGTGCAAAGTTGCTCTTAAATGCTATGAATTACTTACATAGGGAGGGACCAAGATATGAAGACCTCTTTATTACACTAATGTAAAGCCGAATATAAGATTTAACCATGTCATTCTCTCTCTGAAGGAAATGTTGATGTGGATAGTGCACGAGGTTCAACTACTTTGGGCAAAATTCAGTAAGTAGACACAGATCTCCAAACTTAATGTGACCTTCTGATTAGCTTATGGACCGGGTGTCCATGACCAGTCAGTGGCACCAGATGCATTAGTGTAGGCATTCCACCACAGAACTCTACAGCAGACATGTTCTCTGGAGTTAAAGGAACCCTGACTGCTTCAGCTCCTAAATTTTCTTATTGTTGGTTCATGAACAAGGAGCCTAAGTAAGGCAAGAAGGACAGAAGAAAAATTTTGTTGGGCTGGTTAGTCTTACGTTCATCACTGGTCCATTTTGTTCTTCAGTTGTTCATAATGGGTCTCAGTTTGGCTCAATGGAGTTCCAAAACCCATGAAATGGTTTTGGAACCCTTTCCAGACAGATGCCAATGTTTCTTTTGCCTACATCATGTAGTCAGAATGTCATTTCTGGATTCTACAGGGCTAGCATTTAATCTGGTGTGGATTGTGAAATTGAAGTTGAAGAAGATGATTAATTACTGGTAACTTATAATTAAATGTGGGGGTGTTGGATAAATCCTATTAAAGGTAGAGCCAGGTCCCTTTTGATCCTTTTTTCCATCTTAAATTAATATTTTGAACATTGCTTTTTCCATTTACTTGAATCTTTGTCTGAAATTAAAGCATGATAACTGAAAACATTTAAGCATGATCAACAGAGCAAAAACTATATAAATCTGTAAGAAGCCAGATCACTTTTCACAACACTGTGTTAATGCTACATTTGTGTTTGAGTGCAGAGTTTAGAGGGAGAGCAGCAGAATAACTAAAAATAGAAAATGATTGCCTGCTCTAAAATCAATAGGATACACTCTGATTAAAAATGGTATCACACCCTCGTGGTATTTCTGCTGTTCAATCATGACAGCAAAAATTAAATATCTCAAAGAAAGAAATGACCAAAGTAAATGGAATTTGTTTTTTTATTCCTTAAGCTAAAAAGCCAGTAAAAAAAAACACTCCCCCCCCCCCCCCCCCCCCCCCCCCTCCCCTCCCCTCCCCTGCACAGATCAGAGGCTGCAGTATTTTGACATCAAATTTCCTACATTTAATGATAAGTTTGAGTAATACAACACCACAATGATCTGGCAGGGCATCTGTTTTTTTTGCTAATGTGTTACATTATGTGCCGCTAAGGGTTGTGTGTGCTTTAAAGGTGATTTATTTGTGAAATAAAACAATACCGCCATGCTTTTCCAATCGAGAGGTGTAGGCACTAATGATGACACATCACTAGGAAAAGGTGGATATATTACCATGGCGCAGTGCTGTGCGACAATCCTAGAGTTCAACAGTTACATAGAGGTAGTTATGCTTTTTATAGACCATCAGTACCAACCACCACTGAACCTGGTTTCGTAAGAACGGTAACCGCATGTCTGTCAACAGATGGAAGCATTCCATTTTAAACTCAACCAAAATAGGCCAAGGTGTGCAATCTGTGTCCCCTACAGCCCAAAATGAGACAACATTTTCATTTTCTCATCACATTAACCCTTCCATTAATCACCCAGGCCTCATCCTTGCGTGCGAGTCTCTGTGGGACTGTCATCGGTGAATATAGTGGTGCTCCAAATCATTAATCAACTCAAGGCGAGCCAGTCAAAAGGGCTTCCAAAATGTCAAGGAAGGGAGGCTGGAGCTTGTTGTGCACATACACTAGGGAGCTGATTGCTGCACAAATCTTCACTGGTCCCCTGATGGAGGGAAGAGCATTAAGTTTTCAAGAGAAGAGGTCTGTATACTGTTTCTTGATGAAGTATTCCAAATGCAAATATGTGACAGAGAAACATTAAATAACACATATAGAGGGATAAAAAATGTGTGCTTCGCAAATAAAATTCTAAAAAAGTGGCATGCATTTGTATTTAGCACCTCTGCATCACAGCAGCACTTAAAAGTCTTTAAGGTATTCTGTCTACAAGCTTTGCAAATCTAGAGACTGTAATTTTAGCCATTTCACGCTGACCCAGGTTGTGTTGGAGGTTGTTTTCCTTTTAAAAAGGGGAGTTTTGCTTTACGCTGTCACTACATGCATGCTAAGTATGAGGAATAGCTGTAAAGTCAACGACACAATGCAATCGACTGAGTTTCTTTGGATAGAAAAGTTTTTGACCAATTTAAAGAATAAACTGAAGCTGGCTGCATTGTTCGACAACTAGGATCATTTTGTAATGTCTGTACCTAACTTGGAATCTGTCTGTATGATTTGATTAAACTGAATTTACTTTGTAAAGTGCCGTGAGACGACATGTGTTGTGAATCTATAAGCTGAATTGAAAGTTGGTTTTAGTCTAATTTGCTTTGGCCTCATCTGATCAGAGCACATTCTTGCATGTTTGTTGTGTCCCGTACATGGTTCGTGGCAAACTGCTAAGGAGATTTCTTGCAGCCTTCTTTCTTTATGCCAATGTTAGAGATTTGTGTAGCACATAACAAATAGATCTGAGAACAGTTTATCCCACCTAAGCTGCATAGATCTGCAGCTTCTCCAGAGTTACCATGGGCTTCTTGGCTGCTGATTTATGCTCACCTTGCCCAGCCTGCCAATTTGCATCTCTTACTAGGTTTGCATTTGTGCACACCTACTAAGACTGTTCCCTTTATGGAATATGGATGGAAGATGGTAAATGTCTTTAGAATTCTACCCCTGAAGACCAAGGAACACCTTAAAAGAACAGCTATATTTAGGACTATTTACTAATTAAGTGACTCATGCACTAAAAAATATTTAAGGGTATCAGAAAAAAAAATATGGAACTGGAAACATTCACCCCACAATTCTCAGATTTTTGTTGAAGATGTTGAAAAAAGCTTGCCATGCCAGCCTTATTTATAGAGCACTTTAAACACCCACAGGTCCAAAGTGTTGTACACACTAAAGTAAATAGCAGAGACATGATACAATAATTAACCAATAACAAAATCAATAAAACATTAAGTTACTAACATAATAAAGCAATCAAACAATCCATCAGAATAAGGTAAAATTTAAATAAATAAGCTTTAATTTCCTTTTGGTTCTTAATACTGCCTTCATTTCTGTCGGTCTTTAAAATCCCAATTAATGCATTGCAGTGTGCATTGTACTTTAACATAATTAAGTTCAACAGGTGTCAATAGGTTTGCAAGGTACTGCATGCAAAGATGCAATGAGTACCCTTTAGGATTTGGCAGCAATGGTCCCACAAAGCAAGAGCATTCCCACACTACACCAAGCTATGGTTAAACTTGACAGCTTCACAGGCTGCTGTGAAGTGATATCTGATAGCCACGATTGCACTCCGATGCATTTTACATCTCATCTTTTATTTTGGTGAAATAAAGCTTCAATGCATGTGTTTAACATCTCAGTGATAAGGTGACAGTAGAGCTGGATCGAGTGGATTTTCAGATGAGAACCAAACCTGAGCAGGCAAGTGTTGTTGTGTGAAACATGGCCATCAATTTAACAAAAGGTGAAGGTGCTGTTGTTTGACAACTAGACAACCTGATATCTATTCCCTTTTATCTCAAACAAGATATTAAAAAAGTAATTGGGGTAAGAAAAGTCAGATGACAATTTCCAGCACCGATTCTTGATTTAGTTTCAGCCTAGTAGTCCTCTGACAGTTGCTTGCCCTTTCTTGCAGCTTTGCAGATGCTGGCTGAAAAAAAGCTGAACAAATGAACAAAGCCAAGAGTTAAGTTTGACGATGCAGAAAGCCACAGTGGTTTCTCATCCTCATCATTTAGAAGATAATGATTCCAACATATCTCAAGAAGATTGAGTAGTAGGTTACAGTCTGAGTGATGTTTTTAGCTATTTCACAAAAACTATTTTAGTTCTGTTTATGGACAATCAGAATAAATCCCAGTTTTAAATAGCACACTAACAAGTGTAATTAATCTATGTACGAGTTTCACTGACAAAAATATTTAAATATTTCACAATATTTTAATTAATTTAGATATACCTGTATAAAGACCTAATAAGGATATTTATCAATAGTTTTAGAAAAGATGGACCATCAGTGACATTGCTTAAACTGGAAGTTGATCACTTTGTAGTCTTAAATGTGTTCTACATGTGACAATCTCTTATGTCTGGATTAGAGAATAGAATTGAAAAACCTGAAGTCTTGTTATCCAATGTGTTATGGTATAACAAAACAAAACTTTTGACATCAATTCTAAATGTTTGGCAGAAAACCAACATAGCACATCACGAGAACATCTCAAAGACAGTAAAATACAGCGATGGCAGCATCATGCTCTTGGATTACTTTTCTTGAGATGGAACGTTTAAGTTGAGGTGGATAAAGTCATTAACAGTAGGAGATTTTTAAAGCATTAATGAGTCCAAAGCATGTGTTACATGAACAAAAGAATGGGCTCACTAGATGAAATTGTAAGGTTTAGTCTCAGGATTAAGTGACAAAATCTGATGCCTTCAGTGTGTCCTCAGATGTGGACAAATGGTGCCCTCATAATCTGATGGATATGCAATGTGCAAGTCAACAAATTGGATGCTGATATACTCCAGCCTAAGCAGACTTAAGGCTGAAATGTAATCAAAAGCTGCTTCAACAGATTATTTGTTTAAAGGGTGAGCACATTTATGCAGTTGTTGAAGCTTTTCTTTCTTTAATAGTTTGGTTAGTTTTTCAGTTTCATTGTGCTGACTATATGTCACAGTAAAAGTGGAAATAATTTGGAAATGATTCATCATGGTCTAATTTTTTGTCTGAAAATTTGGACTTTTAACAGGTGCATGCAGACTTATTTTATTTTCACTGATTCTTCCTGTTAAATTAGTCACTTGTACATCCTCAGTCTTTGAGCTTTTTGGCCAGTAAAATTCATTTTAACAGTGTGATTTGATGAAAAAACATTTTAACTGACAAGAAATAACTAAGATTGGATTTAATGAAGTAAAAGAAAGATAATACAACAAAAAAAAAAAAAAAAAAATGCTACAAGGGTGCAGTTTGTGAGAAAATAGCCAAGCTATTTACACGCCAGAGAGTGTTTTTCTAGATGCTTCATGTCACTTGCCCTTTTTGGAGTGGCCTTGCTGATCCATAGGTGGCTGCTGCCTGACCGCTTGCCTGAGGTGCAGTATAAACAAGGGATGATTATGGCAAGCCGCATAGAGCCCTCCACTTTGTGAAATACCCTAGAGGGGGTTCAGCATGGCTTTGAATGCTACTTTCTGTACAGTTGAGATTTGAGTCTGTGGGTGTGTGGGTGACTAGGCTTTCAAAATACAAGACATGAACAGCTGGAAAAGAAAAGTGTCAACACTGTTCCTTCGGTAGATTGTTTGGGGCTTGTGCATACTGTAGAGAACATGTGCAGTATAATCAGCACCGAGAATTTCCATACAAACAACAACTTCTTCTAATGCACTTCAGACTTGGTCATTATCTCAGCCGGAACCTTGTTTGACTGTGAAACATTTTCATCTGTGATGACTCATTACTTTGGAGGTATACCAGCTGCCCTGTGCTCAAGTGTTCCGGTGAAAGCAGTTGCTGTCTGGAAAGCCACAGCAATGCACTAATTAAGTCTCTAAAGCGAAAAGCAACATGTTTGAGCTGCACCTGGTGTGTTTGAGAGTATTTCTTTCAAGTTTTCGTTCAATAATATTTGCACTCAAAGCTGTGCATGCTGCTGATACAGGGCTTTTTTCTCTAAAGAATGGGTGTTTTTGCCGTTTTGTCAAACTTAGTTTTAGATCCAACAGTCAAACAAAGTAAGCCATGTTAAATAATGAATTAACCATGATTAAGCACATCTATGGTTCAACTTAATTGGCCACACCATGGCCCATCAGACCTGAAGAATCAAGAAAACACTTAAATAGAACCTGATTGACAGCATAAAGTAGGCTAAATGATCTACAAAAGCAATACATCATGCCCTCATCTAAATTTGGAAACAGAACCAAAGCAAGTGACATTCATCAGTCTGTAAAGAGCTACAAAGCCATTTCTAAAGTGAACCTCAGTGAGAGCCATTATCCAACAAATGGAGAAAACCTAAAGCACTGTTAAACCTTCTGAGGGGTGGTTGGGACTGGCCTACTCAAAGTCTGGAAAAATATTTGACTGGCATGTTGTAGCATGAATTTTAATAGGGGCTTTATGCTGGATTCATGTCCAGTGTGACTATATCAAACAATCCATTAAAAGGAGAATGTTCTGCTTTAAATGTTGATCTGAAAATTATGTTACAGTGATGCAACGCTGAGAACCTGCAAGAGACTGAAGGAGGCTCTGGTCTTGGGTAACCCCTATGTTTACATCTCTAGTGGAATAGTACTAGCATAGCTAGTCAACTGTTATTTTTTCTGGTTGCTAAAAGCAGCCTATTTGTGTAATTTGTTGCTGTGTGACCCCAAACCATTATTTTTGAATAGATAAGATCCAAAAGATCCATTTATGCCAATCAGGGAAGCCATTATTTGATTAAATTCAAATGCGCACTCCTACTGTGCTTCTGTGTGCTGTCATTATGATCTTAAGTCAAACAACTGTTTGCATGGGTGGTTAATTAATTTTACTCTTCTGCTATTGTATTTTCATACATCTACAAACTAATTTTCGCAACCAGGTAACTAGATCATTAAATTTAATTAAAATAATTTGCATAAAAAAGCTTTTTTTTCCTAATAAAAAAAAACAAAATTTGTTTTGAACTTGTCAATTATTGCCAAGGAGTGCATCAGTTGGCATAGTCAGGGTGTCAGACCATTATTTTTGATTTTCACTTCTCAGACAACCCTTCATATCCTTTGAATTGCCAGTACAGTTGCCCTTTACTTTTGTTTATGTTTACAAATAGCAAAAAGAGTCTGAAAGAGAAGTAACCAACTGAAAATGTATTGATTAATGTTGACTTGTTACTATTAAAGAAAGAAGCAGGGAAGAGTGAAGCCACTGCTCTGCTCACTGATTAGGAATGTTTTACCTTAGCTGAAGAAAACAATATACATATTTTCTCTAATCTGCAACAACATTTGCAGTTAAAGTGCCTGTGACAAGCTTTTCCCATACAGAAATTGACAGAAAACATCCACACTATCATTTAAACGTTTTAAAACACCCCATTTATTTCAGTTTTTTATTGAAAATCATCCATTTTATTGTTTCATTGCACTCTTAAATGAAAGCATAGTACAAAAGCAATTTAAGTTAAAAAGGAAATCATAGAATCACTACAGAACAATAGGAATTCTAAACTTTTGACTCAAACCACCTTTGGCTGAAATAACAGCTGAACACACTCGTGGCCTTCTTTCTATAATCAAAATCAAACATTTTTCAGAAAGTTCGTCCCAAATCTGTTGCAGAAGTAGGGTGCTTTGTTTTCACTCTTATGTCCAGTTCATCCCAAACCAGCTCGATGGGTTTAAGTCTGGAGACCATTCCATGTTTTCAAGCTTACCATCTTTTTCTTTTTTCCTGAGGTAGTTCTGGCATAACTTAGATTTATGTTTTGGGTCATTATCTTGCTTTAGGATGAATCCCTGACCAACAGAACACATACGAGAGTGTATTGCATAGCGTTGCACAATGCTGTGGTAGCCATTTTGGTTTAGGGTGCCTCTCTTCTGTACAATTCACCGACCCTGGATCCTGCAAAACAGACCCCAGACCATCACACTTACTCCTCCATGTTTCACAGTTGATGTCACACACTGCGGAACCATACCTTTGCCTACTCGAGGATGTACAAAGATTCTGTGTGATGAACCAAAGATGTCAAATTAATTGATTCATCAGTCCATAATACTTTCATCCAGTCTTCAGTAGTCAAATGGCAATGTTTCATGGCCCAGGCAAGCCTCTTTGTTTTATTCTGACGTGTAAGCAAAGGCTTTCTTGCTGCAACCTGTCCTGTGAAACCTGCAGCTCGAACTCTTTTCTTCACAGATTAAACTGAGAGCTGTGTTTGAAGTTGTTGTCCTGTCAGCCACCTATCACACAAGCTGTCAACTCTCAGAAACTTGAAGCAGCACACTTCTTTCTCCTGACCCTGCTTCGTCTCTCTCTGAAATTGACCGAAATATGTTAAAAGAAATATCAAATTATTCGCTTCTGTCTCTGGCGATTGAAACAGCAGTCAGTTCAGGTGCAGGTGTTCCCCTTTGATGTCATAAGAATCGCAAAGCAGAAGTATGAAAATGCTTTTTACAGACAGACATATATATATATATATATATATATATATATATATATATATATATGTAACTGGATTTATCATGAAAATTCAATGTCACAGGCTCTTTAAAACTTAGATCTGGGAATTTTATTAAATCTAAATCGAGTACTTTCTAGTAACAAGTTAGAAAACCAGTGGGATTTGCTAATTGTTGTGGTGCTAGCTATCCTTATCAATACAGGACAATATATTTCTCAACAGTTACATTTTACACATATAGCAGCCATATTGAGTACTGAACTCTGGGTTGCATGGGAAGCTCCCATTTTCCTGGTTGGTGTTCTCATTTCAGGGGGCATGCTTGTCATTCTATAGAATGGTGCATTTTTGTTTACCTTGCAAAGTCAAAATTTTGATCTCGGAACAAGTTCACAACCAATTGAACCATACGCCTTTAGCTAATTATTGGACTCAGAGACAATCCAACTGCTATTAGCAACACCATGTGCATTCAAATACTAAATGAATGTGCTCGCTAATGTTGAATTCAACTAATATAATAATAGGCTATATTGTTAGCTCATCCCATACTTTCATATTGATCTAAAGCTAAAATCTGTGCATTTCCTTTTGTTCTACTGTTTTTCAATATAAATGAGTGAAGATCATGACTGCAAATGTCGAAGGTTTCAAATGACACTGCAAATTTGTCATACATTGAGTACGAATATGTATTTGGATTTTTTTTCTTCTGCTGTAGCTGTTTTGAAGCAAAACCCAAGCAGAGTCATACTTTAACGCTTCCTAAATATTCTATGAATGAAGTTATGTTAAAGTATTTTAATACAGGATAGGATTTCCTTGCATTTGTATTGTCTAGTGTACTTAGAAAATGTATGAGGATAAACAAAGGAAGGATATTTATTATTTAATTTATGATGCTGAGATGGGAAAATTCTGTTTCTAGTACTTGTAGTTTGTCTTGCTAATAGTGAATGTGCAGTGATGTTAACCACACAGCTTCAAATTTGAATTCCAAGGATTAGGGTTACAATACATGCTCTATTCTGCCACCTAAGGCTTTTTAATTTACTCAGACTGCCTAAGGTTAATATTTACCCATTAACTCACCTGATGAATCCAGTCAGATTTTAATAAAAATATATAGGAAATATATAGGAAAAAAATGGCTTGCAGCAGTAACTCATAAACTAAAAGGCATCTGAACCAATCTTCATTTGGGGGCTACTAATGATGTGTGTGTGAAACGTTCAAGTCTAATTGAACTACTTACTGTCTGAAGGGCTGGAACAGCCAGGCACCGCTGCGCTTCCTTGACGTGGGAGTCATCACTACCATGCTCACGAATAAACAAATCTAGTTGCTCTAACATTAGTCTACAGAGATGTGGAGAGATGTTGCTGAGCAACCGAAAACAGCCCCCTCTTCTATTATGCACCCTCATTTTCCTTTTTTTTATACAATCTGCTTTGAAAATATTTTATTAAAAATAAAGGGAGAAACAGAACAAAAATTCCCCTTTTTAAGTGTTGTTTTTGTAACAATGAAAACACGTACTGTCCTCTTATATACATGCACTATATTTGTACTGGCCTTCTTGTGCTTTTGACCAGCGTGTCTCTTTAGGCCTGGAAGAGATGTCTTTTTCTAGCCCCAGTGGATTAAATCCTGGGTAAGAAACGTGTTGGTGTTTGTTTTTTTGTTTTTTTTAAACCTTTTTCATCCTTTATGCAACCTAAGTGCAATTCTGCATCACAAGCTCACAAGTTCAACCCAAAAACATCTAATTTGAATCCTTTTACACCAACAGCAACTACAATCACATGTGAATGAGTGAACACTATTGAGCTTTAGTTTTGAATCAGCTGTGTTTATCAAGGTGTTGAATTAAAAATAATCTGAACATTTGGGGCATTGCTTAAAAGAAAAAAAAAGGTAGTGCGAAGTGTTTCTTGAAGTCCTTTAGAGCTATGTCGACATGAAGATTGTCAATTTTTTTTCCATTTGTAGCACTATTATTCCTGTGTTCAGTCTGCATCTATGTCTTAGTCTTCTAATTCATGGCTGTTAAACCATTATCTCTCCATTGTTTAAACCATGAAACATAAATAAAGTGTTTATTGTAGACTGGCCAATGTAGTAAGCACAGTTCTCAGTCTAATTTATATTTCCACACTATTTATAACCATTTTTCCAGTGAAAGCGAGTTACAGAGTTAACATGCTAAAGTACATTCTTAATAGTTTGTTTTTCAAATGATGCTATTTTTTTCTAATTTGCTTCATAGTTTTTAGCACCTAGACATTATGTGGGAGTCATTTGAGCCACATCGTTTTACTCCCTAAAATTTGCTAATGCCATACATTCCCTTCTCTTTTCTTATTTGTAATTTCTGAAGTTGTTATCTGGGTTTTCTTAGCGCTCCATATAAATATTGATGTAATCTGGTTCCATATTTTAAGTTGTTAGTCTGGAATTTCTATAGGTAATGCTTGAAAGAGGTAAAGCAGCCTTGCCAATGAATTTTTATGGCTTCAGTTCTAGAGCTTGTCTAGTGACAGGTCTTCCCACCTTCTAATAGCTCTCCTAAATTCCTGGTCCAGCCTAATAAGGTTAGTCTTGGATAGACTGTCAGTTTGTTTTGTTAACAATATTCCTAGTTATGACATCATATTGGAATCCCAATTTAAATTTCACGTAACATTTCCGATGGTGTGTGATAGAACGTTGAGATCTGTTTTTGTCAAATTTAGTTTAAATCCAGAGCAAAAGCCAAATGCTTCCAGATGGTTGACCAGAACAGGCAATGTTTTCTGGATCTTCAAGATAGCAAATATAATCTGCAAATAAATTTATTAAATGGGGTTTATCATTTATGTCCATACCGTTAAGATCCATATTTTGAATTATGTTTCTTGCAAATGGCTCTATACAATTTGCAAACAATATTAGTATTAAAACAACAGCCCTGACATGCAGAATGTTCCAGTTTATACTATCGGTTAGACTGCCATCAATCGTCATCCTGACTAAAAACAATTGATACAAGGTCCTCACATAATGTACAGATTTTTCAAAATCCAAATTTCTCAAGAACTTCATTCAAAAAAAAGTCAGCTAAAACTGTTGAATGCTTTCTCCACAACAAGGCTTACTAACATACAGGTCCTTCTCAAAATATTAGCATATTGTGATAAAGTTCATTATTTTCCATAATGTCATGATGAAAATTTAACATTCATATATTTTATATTCATTGCACACTAACTGAAATATTTCAGGTCTTTTATTGTCTTAATACGGATGATTTTGGCATACAGCTCATGAAAACCCAAAATTCCTATCTCACAAAATTAGCATATTTCATCCGACCAATAAAAGAAAAGTGTTTTTAATACAAAAAACATCAACCTTCAAATAATCATGTACAGTTATGCACTCAATACTTGGTCGGGAATCCTTTGGCAGAAATGACTGCTTCAATGCGGCGTGGCATGGAGGCAATCAGCCTGTGGCACTGCTGAGGTCTTATGGAGGCCCAGGATGCTTCGATAGCGGCCTTTAGCTCATCCAGAGTGTTGGGTCTTGAGTCTCTCAACGTTCTCTTCACAATATCCCACAGATTCTCAGGAGAGTTGGCAGGCCAATTGAGCACAGTGATACCATGGTCAGTAAACCATTTACCAGTGGTTTTGGCACTGTGGGCAGGTGCCAGGTCGTGCTGAAAAATTAAATCTTCATCTCCATAAAGCTTTTCAGCAGATGGAAGCATGAAGTGCTCCAAAATCTCCTGATAGCTAGCTGCATTGATCCTGCCCTTGATAAAACACAGTGGACCAACACCAGCACCTGACACGGCACCCCAGACCATCACTGACTGTGGGTACTTGACACTGGACTTCTGGCATTTTGGCATTTCCTTCTCCCCAGTCTTCCTCCAGACTCTGGCACCTTGATTTCCGAATGACATGCAGAATTTGCTTTCATCCGAAAAAAGTACTTCGGACCACTGAGCAACAGTCCAGTGCTGCTTCTCTGTAGCCCAGGTCTGGGGAATGCGGCACCTGTAGCCCATTTCCTGCACACGCCTGTGCACGGTGGCTCTGGATGTTTCTACTCCAGACTCAGTCCACTGCTTCCGCAGGTCCCCCATGGTCTGGAATCGGCCCTTCTCCACAATCTTCCTCAGGGTCCGGTCACCTCTTCTCGTTGTGCAGCGTTTTCTGCCACACTTTTTCCTTCCCACAGACTTCCCACTGAGGTGCCTTGATACAGCACTATGGGAACAGCCTATTCGTACAGAAATTTCTTTCTGTGTCTTACCCTCTTGCTTGAGGGTGTCAATAGTGGCCTTCTGGACAGCAGTCAGGTCGGCAGTCTTACCCATGATTGGGGTTTTGAGTGATGAACCAGGATGGGAGTTTTAAAGGCCCCAGGAATCTTTTGCAGGTGTTTAGAGTTAACTCGTTGATTCAGATGATTAGGTTCATAGCTCGTTTAGAGACCCTTTTAATGATATGCTAATTTTGTGAGATAGGAATTTTGGGTTTTCATGAGCTGTATGCCAAAATCATCTGTATTAAGACAATAAAAGACCTGAAATATTTCAGTTAGTAAATCTAAAATATATTAATGTTAAATTTTCATCATGACATTATGGAAAATAATGAACTTTATCACAATATGCTAATATTTTGAGAAGGACCTGTAGCTCTAATTTTATCATTTTTGAATTTGATCTATAATGTGGAGTACTCTTCTGATGTTGTCAAGGGTTTGGTGACCCTCAATAAATCCTGTTTGATCTTTGTCAATATTATCCCCAATGAATTGTTCAAACTGTTCTGCAAATATGGAAGGGTAGTTTTTGTAATCGACATTTAGTATTGATATAGGTCTGTAGCAGGAGAGGTCTGGTATGTCCACTTTTTCTATTTTGCATTCCTTTACTTTGTCTTGTTTATAAAGAAATAATCAACTCTGGAATAACTTTTATTGGGAACAGAAAAAATGGGTAAATATTTACATTGTGGTTTAATTCTCTCCAAATTATTAAAGTGCTAACTTAAATTTAGATTTTAATGTTAGATTTTTGATCATGCTTGTTGTATCACTGCTTGTTCTATCATGTTTGATAAACCAATAAAGAAAGACACATCTGTACAGTGTATTAATGTTAAGGCCATCTGTAGTTTTAGAAAAAAGGTGAATAGCTTTTGTGTTTTTTATTAATTACAGAGAGATGTTTCTTATAACAACTGCTTATGATGAACAGGGTTCACTTATTTAGATATTAAATGGAAGAACTGATACAATTTCAACACAATCAGCTATTTTTCTTTAATATTTGTAGAAAGACTGACTGATTTTCCAGTAACTTCAGCCAGATTAGGGAGAACCACTCCAATCACATACTCCAATCTCCATGGCTCAGTAACTTCCTGAGTTGCCTTGTTATTTTCTTTTTTTATATATTTTTCTAATTGGAGTTCTCCCTTTCACCATGATTTTGTAGCCCTGTATCCAGTTCATTATAGCTCAAGAATTCTCAAACTAATTTCTGTAGAGAAACCCCAAAAAATAAGTTCAGTCTATTTTTTAAGGTAAAATTTCTGCAAACAAGAAACATCTGCCATCAGTTACTGCTAACAGGAACTGACGGCCTCTTCAGTCTTAGAATATTTCTAGTTAGTACATAAGGGAGCCCAACTGTAGAGTTGTGGGTTGGAACATGACTGGACTATGACTTATTCAGACACTGGGCCAAGACTGTAAACAGCCTCAAATCTTGTGGAAAAAAATAATGAAAGTCATTGAGACACAGACAATAAGTTTATATTGGGCAGCATAAAAATAATTTGTTTGACAATACTCAGAACATTGAAAGTCCAATTAACTCAGATGTGATGTTAAAAACTGAAGTTTAGATAAAACAAGTTAGAATAATCAGTTGAGTTCAAAATGATCAAATTTATACAAAATATAATTAAATGAATTAGGCAGATTTGTCAGGGGATTGTTTTTATCGTTTCAAAACAATATACAAAAAGAAAGGCCCACTGTCCTCAAGTCCTTGCCAAGACAAATGACAAATCTTGTTTCCTGTCTTTTTTTTTTTTTTTTTTGCCCATGTTCTCTGCCGTGTTGCGACAAAGCTGAAGAGAGATTACAGTTGTATTCGGTGCCGCTTGTCTCTGTACAAATGTCCGTCATTAATTTCAGAGGCAGAAGGCAATTTCAGAGCAGTGGATACCTTCCCATAATGGTGAGTGCACTCTTATGCAGTCAAACCTAAGACAAAAACATCAGATCAAAGACTTATTTTCCACTTTCTTACCATTGTGTAAAGATTAAATGTAAAAACGGATCTCAGACGTGTGTGGCTTTTCTTTCTAGAATATTTTTTCTCATGAAAACAGTAAAGACGAGCTGTCCGAAATGCAGATGAAAGAAATGAATGACTGAGGTAAAGCAGATAATAATCATTTTATAAGCCTGATGTACAGAAAGAACTGTCAGTACGCAAAGGACACTAGATTAATTCATTCTAATTGCATTTTTTAACTAACATAGCTTCCTGTTCCACTTGCCTTCCAACTCAGTAGGTTATATTGCAGTAATGCCACAACGAATGCAAGAAAATACCTTGCCACCGTATGCATCATCGCAAATTAGGCTTCTACAAGTGTGTTGTTTTCGAAGCGCTATGTAGCACTACTTTTTTTGTATTAAAATCAAAGAGAAGATAGACAAGCGTGTTCCCCTCGAACCTTTCAATATT
The DNA here is from genome assembly GCF_021462225.1 of Girardinichthys multiradiatus. NCBI lineage: Eukaryota > Metazoa > Chordata > Actinopteri > Cyprinodontiformes > Goodeidae > Girardinichthys > Girardinichthys multiradiatus. The sequence continues at coordinate 14,561,518 of NC_061816.1, forward strand.
TTTTATGTTCCAACTAGAACTTCTACATATTTAACTGGAATTTTGAGTACTGTTCAATCTCTTTTTAATCACCCAAATATTGCAAACCCACCATAACGTGCCCATCCATCGTAGCTTACCGGCCCAGTAAAGAGAGCATTATTTAAAGTGAGGCAGTCAGAAGGCTCAGTTTAACTTTGAATTATATACAAAAATTCAGAGCTTAAGTGGGTGAATCTGTAAGACTTCTATTGTGTCTGCACTGGCTTCTGTGAAATATTTGCAAGATTGCAAGGGGACACATGAAAGGTAAACATGAAAGACAATGTTCTGGTCAGATGAGACCATAAAACATGTTGGATGACATGTTAAACAGTATGTGTAATGAAAAACTAAGACCGCAAACACAACATCCCTATGGTGGCAGCATCATGCTGAAGGGATGCTTATCCTCAGCTGGGATAAATAAGTTGCCCAGAGTTGTTAGAAGGATGGATGAAGCTAAATACAGTTCAAACCTGAGAGACAGCCTGACTGAAGCAGCAAAAAACAGCTTCACCTTACAGCAGCACAACCATGAACATACAGCCAGAGCTGTATTCATGTGATAGAATGGACCAGTCAATGTCCACACAAAAAGTCTGTGGAAAGACTTGAGAACTGATATGCACAGACAATCTCTATTTAATTTGACTGAGCTTGTGCTATTACGCAAAAACCAATAGTTTAATATTTTATTTTCTAAATTTCCAAAGCCAACATATCTCAAATGATTTTAGCTGTAATTGCAATTAAGATGGTTCACCAAAATACTGATTCCAGGTAAATAAATACAAATGCATGTCACACTTTTCAGAGTTTTATGTGTAAATAAAAAAATAAATCATTGCTATGTTTTCTTCTATTTGACACAATTGTGACTCTTTGTTTGTCTATCAGAAAAAAAACCAAACAAAATACACCAAAGGATGTGGTTGTAACATGACAACATATAAAAAATGGACTTTGAAGGTTATTCACACCTTAGCAGGACACTAAAGGTGTACAGAGATATTTTTCCCCAGAGAGATTTTGTTTTACAATTTTTTACTTTTTTTTCAAACAAATATTGTGCTGGATAAGAAATTGAGAGCCAAGCCATGAAACCAAGCTATCAATGATTATGACAATGATAACTTTGGTTATCTTGTTATTTTTTACTGTTTTATTGCATTTGTTCTTTTAAAAAAGTGTTTTTTCCAAGAGGTCAAAAAGCTTTTTGCAAACGATGCACCATGGAATAAAATTCAAGGTTGCCTAAAAAAAAGAGAAAGTTTAAAGGTTTATTTTATTACATTTTGTTTTGTTTGTTTGTTTTTTAAATACAGTGAATGGAATGTCCCTGTGATGGACTGGTTACCTCTGTCCATGGTGTATCTTGCCATCTACCCAATGACCCCTGAAGATAGGCACCAGCCCACCTTATGACCCTACATGTATAAGTGGGTGTATAATGCTAATTGATGTATTCAATAGAAAAATGAGGTTATCAATGTTGCCTTACCGCTGGTAGGCTGCCAGTTCAAACCTCAGCTGGAGCCTTTCTGTTTAGGGTTGGTATGATCTCCTTATTAATTGACTGTCTAGAACAGGGAAACTCTGACAAGCCATTACCTCTAAAACTAATGTTTTAAAGTGGGATCAAGATTCTTGGAAATGTATCTACCTGCATTTCAGAGACTGATTGCTTATTACCTCTCAGACCCCCACTTAAAAAAATGAACCAAGTCGTCTACCGCAGATAAAATATTGTTTGCTCATAACTTCTCATCATAATTAAATAAAACCTGAACAGGGTTATCAACTACTGATAAGATGTGGAATGCTTGTAACCCAGAAACAGAAGTCCAATAAAAAAGAATTATCCGAGTTATCTACAACAGGTAAATTGTTGGCATAGTAACTCAACATCATTTCACAATAAGAAAAAGGAAAAAATAAAATTAGAACTGAGTTATGTAGAGCAGGCAGGGTATTTACAGTTTAGAACCTCCCAAAATCAACTCAATAAAAAACAAATTAACCGAGTTAACTACTACTGCATGAAACATTTGGATTAATAACTTATCAAACCTGTCAGTATCAGCAGTAAAAAGCAAAATAACAGTAATCTACTGCAGGTTAAATGTTGACTGCTTATGACAACTTACCCATCCTTAAAAAAAAAAAAAAACTTAATCAGACTGCTGACCTTAGGTGACATTGAGGCTTGGCTTTTCCAATAATTTAAAACAGGGATGCAGCTTTCCGTTTTATCCCCTGGCAGATTTATTTCTATGTAAAATGAGCTAATAAAAATTAATTGTTGGGGGGGGGATGATGTTGTTGTTTATTTATTTAGTTTTCCTATTGTCAATATTGAGCCTTAGAAAAGGTGCCAGTCATGGCTGCACAGTGTTATTTAATTTACTTTTACTTTACATTACTTTTTTTTTTTTTTTTAAGCTGTCGCTGCAGAGCTTCCTTCTGTTGTACAGACTGCTGTTCACTTATTGGAGCAGACATACGAAGAGCTTATAACCTCTCAACAGAACCCCACTTCTACAAAAATTCATTACTGAGCTATATGCCTCAGGTAAGCTATTGACTGCTTATAACCTCACCAGGAAGAAAAACCCCTGCACCATCTTTGAAGCGTATACTTGATTACAGTCACAAAGAAAATAATTATTCAGAAATAAGCAGCCACTTTTTTATTTTTCTCAAACACCAACAAGAGCCACAATGCTCCTTTTCTTTTCATCTATTCTCATCAATGATAATCCATTACACCATTGCAACTTTTACCACAAAAACTGTCAAAAGTGTTTCATATTACAGATCCCCGTCTCCGTTTGCTCTGTATTTTTAATGGCCTTAACCACAGAAACAACAAGAGACACAGTCTTACTTGGAAGTACTGTAGCAGCATTGCTTTCTTTTCTTTGATGCACTGCAGATCCACAGGCCTGACAAATCCTTATTAGAGGCATCTTCTATATGTCGTCAAAATGTATGTGTGCGTGTGTTAACTACTTGAGTTTACCCTAGTGACCACAGAAGCCAATTTGACCAATTAAATCAGCATGTATCGGCTGTGTGCGTGTGTGTTTTGGGGAACATGTGTGGACACGCCCACTGTGTGGGTGTGTAAATATTAAGAATCCTCTTGACACCCAATTAGAGATCAAGCTGACATGACCTCGAGCTTCAAGAGACACCAAAAAGCTTATTTGAAAAATAATAACTTGGAACTGCTTGACAAAACTAATGAGCACCTGTAAACAAAACTCTCTTACTGTTGATTGGTTTTTGAAAGTTGTGTGTGGGGGGGTGTACACTTTACGCAAATCGTATGACAAATGTGAAGGCTGTGAAAGTACCGTCCCAAAGTATTCATACCAGGTGAACTTTGCCATTTTGTCATGTGATAACCACAAACTTTAAAGTATTTTATCAGGACTTTTTGTAATAGACCAATACAAAGTAGAGCATCATTGTGAATTGGAAATGATGTAAACTTTTCTTATGTTTTGCACATAAAAACACTTAAACTTAGAAGTGTAACATACATTTCTCTTTACGTACCATTACTATAACACCAAATAGAAATCCATTGAAATCAGCAATAATCAGAAGCAGCCAAGAAGCCCATGGCAACTTTGGAGGAGCTGCAGAGATTCACAGCTCTGGTGGGAGAGTCTGACAAGACAGCTGCTAGTCATGAACTCCCCAGGTCTGGCCTTTATGGAAGAGTGGCAAGAAGAAAGCCATTGTTAAAATCAAAACAAAGATGTCCAGTTTGAAGTTTGCCATAAGGGGCCCAGCAAATTTGGACGAAGGCAATCTGGTCAAATTAAAACTTTTTTGGCCTACTTGCAAAACGCTGAGTGATGGAAATATATGATTAAACACATAACTCCCCATAGTAAAACATGGTGGTGGTGTCATCCTATGGGGACAGGGATGCTAGTTAGAATTGATGGAAGGATGTATGGCAGTAAATAAGGCAACTGTTGAACATTACAAAAAACTTGAGAATGAAGAAGTTGTGTTGGTTTATCAAATAAATAAAGCACATTAAAGTTAGAGCAAAATGTGAAAAAGTTCAAGGTGCATGCATACGTTTACCAAATAATTTTTATCAAAGTCAAAATCTGGGGTTTTACACACAAGAAACAATGAGCTCCTCTCCTGCCAGCTCCCAACCATTCATCTCAGCACTTGTGACATTCATGCACATGAACAAAACTAGTGATCAAAGTGGGCCCATGGCCGCACAGTCTTCACATCACAGAAGAGGTAGCAGAATCGGAGGAATCAGAAAGCCTGTGTGGTCGGGGGTGGAAGATGAAACAGAATATGAAACGGTCAAATAGAGATCAACTCTGCCGATCCATCCTTTTTGATCTCCGTAGCCGCATATACAAGACTCCACACATGGTAAGTGGGTACCATCTATCTCTCTATCTCTCTATCTATCTATCTACCTACCTATCTATCCATCTTGCCTGTCATGCACAGTTACCATGAATAAAAAAACACAAACACAGAGGGATGTTCACATAATGCAGATTATTTCAGCCCAACATCTGTTTTCTACCATGCATGAAAGCTGAATTAGTCACTTGATATCAAATTATCTTGGTTTTGTTACTGTTTATAAAATGCTTATTTCCCTGCTTGTGCGCAGGGGAAATAATAGATTCACATTAAAAATTGGCATCTTTAGAACTTCAGACACTGTTGTTTGCATGTCTGCATCCGTAAACCTTCACATAGGCTACATAAGCATTTGCAATTGTAGAGGCAACAAAATTGTTCAATTTGCTATTGAACTCTCCTATCTTGCTCTGATAAACCTGAAGGGCACAATATTTTATGTATCTATTATCTTTGTTACTCTTAGAGAAAGATTATGAATTATATCACTAATTACATTAATGACCATATGGTCTTATTGTATGGAGCTGAAGCTAAGGAGACATTGTTGCACTGTAATTAAAATTTTGTTAATTGTATTGTGGAGTATGTAGGCTGTGCTTCCTGATCTCCAAGCATTGATATAAACAAACAGAAAAGTACAGTAGAATGTGAAATGCATATATTTCCATCAGAGCTGTGGTCTGTGGCCTATTTCCTAAAAATGTTGATTCAGTGGCATCATTAATAAAAGCAGAAACTTGGAAGCTTTTGCTAACTACTTTTACGGCCCAAAACTGGTGAGAACCATTGCAGAGAAAACGTTATGTGTAAATATGACCATAATCAATCCATTGTATACAGCATGGTAACTTCAATGGGGGGAATATTAAGTGATTTACTCAAATGAGCCACAGTTTGTGGATTGCTTTCACAGTCTATTTAATGGGACAATGTATGGTCATTTCCTTAGTGCACTCAATTATTTGATATTGCAGTTCATATATGACTCAAGATGATGACAAACTCAACTCCCTATCTTTGCCGCTAGATTCTATTACTGAATAGTTACTTTGAAAACAATGTATTGGCTTGAGCTGTTTCATCAAATTGGTGTAGTATTTGAGCACAAGTACTAGTACCCATTAGGGTCTCATCATTTCCCTCGGGTGATTTTGTTTTTTATATTAATATTTGATCTAAAGTACTTGTTAATAGGCTGAGTGTTTTTATTCACCATGCTTGAAAATGTTCTCATTTGCATGTCATGCTGTGTATTCTTTATGTTGGAAATTTAGGAACTTGCTGAAATCTCTAAAATATAATGATATGCCATTTTTAGACTTCCCTTGTATGATGAGATTATGTAAAAAATAACGTTGTGTGAATAACGTATTTGCGTTTAACCAAGGGTAAAATGGCCAAAACCGTTTATCTAACACTTTGGGGTCAGTAATCAAGTAATGTCATATTTCTTGTCTCACAGTAGAGGTGGGCCAAGCAGAGACCCCTCCATTATGTGCATGTCAAATATGATGAGTTTTTAACACTTTATAATGGTATAATGGTTTAAGCTCCCTCCCCTTTAGCAGTTCAGGGAAAGTTTAAACTGTTTAAACTCAGTTAATGTTGCAAAGAAGCTGCATCATTTTATGATGTAATATATTTGAGGTTTTTTGTTTGTTTTAATACTATTATTGATCGCTTGAAATTGTAACCGGTGACTTTTTTTGTACTTTTAACTACCATTTGCACATGTGCAAAACATACTGATAGACATTTTGTAGCTCCAAGACATAAATTATTTCGTAAGGCTATGATACATGAAAATTAAAAAATAAAAACGTCAATATTAGGGGAGAGCTGAACTGAGAAGCCCTCAAGAAACTTGTCGTTTTACTTGCAAAAAAAAGTCAAACACTGCACATACTGTCAAGCAACATGCATTTCATAATAGTTTGCGGCCAATTTGCAATTGCAATTTGCAGCCAAATATTTCCAATAATAAGTATTATAGATTACTATTCATCAAAATTAAACTTGTCACTGTTTACATTTGCATGTAAATGAGCAAAAACTCAAAAACTGCTCACTTTAAATCAACAAGCTGCATCCTTGGGCCACAGATTGAACCAAAATTTATGTCCAATCTCTTTTTCTGGTTTTTAGGGCCAAAATAATCAGCAAGAACAAAGTATCATATTAGAAGCAGCAGAGAGGGGGCAAATAATATTGTATGCTAATAGAAGATAGCTCAGGGGGACCAGAGGCTTAAATATGGAAGAAACAGAACTAATTTTATATCTAAATGTGAATTAATCAAACTCAAGCTCATTATATAATCTCAGAGGCACTGCTCCATAAATGCACATACATCAGCACAAAAGGCACAATGAATTTGTGGATCCGAATAAATTGCGCATGCTGAACAGAAGAACTAAAGGTCGACTTGTTACTGCCACTTAAGATAATGTGTTTGTTTGTGTTTCTGCAACAGACTCCTGAGGTTAATAAATCCCTGCATTCATCTGGCAATAATTGCAACAACAGGCGGCAATATTGTGTATCAGGGTGCAATGGCATGCATTATTATTGTGTGCATCTTCATCTTTATAAACTGCAGAGAGCTCAGACGTCATGCTAACGTGGTTCAGTTTGCAGGGTGCCAAAGGAAAAAGCAAATCCCCGGGCATATTGTGGATATGATTAATAAAGTAACAGAGTAAGGGAACTTTTTACTCAGGAATGCTCTTTTGTTTTCCTGGCATCTGTCCCTCTGTCATTTGTACAGTAATTTTTAAGCAAAAAACAAGGTATCTGAAAAAAGCCATCCATGGAAAATATGGTTTCCATGTAGCTCTTTAGGTTTGAGAGTAAATGGTGCCCTAGAGGAAAATACTAAATATGCCCAAGAGGTACAGCCATATTTGTAAATATGCAATGCCTGTCGACTGAAAAATCTCAACCAAGCTGGTTATCCTGCAGCCTCATAGTAGCTGATTCCATTTGAATCAGGCACTTGGAGGGTTCTAAGACTCCCTTATTTGAAATCTAATGTGATGGTAATTTTGACCTAAGAAAAAAAAACATGTTTGTGTCCAATCATGAGCAGAAGAGACAATCATGCTTAAAGACTAGGTGGGTAAATCTGCATGGCCTTATGCTTGGGTTAGACATTTGCCTTTCCTTTAGACAGGGGTTGGACAATGAAACTGAAACACCTGGTTTTAGACCACAATAATTTATTAGTATGGTGTAGGGCCTCCTTTTGCAGCCCATACACTGTCAAATTGTCTTGGGAATGACATATACAAGTCCTGCACAGTGGTCAGAGGGATTTTAAGTCATTCTTCTTGCAGGATAGTGGCCAGGTCACTACGTGATACTGGTGGAGGAAAATGTTTCCTGACTCGCTCCTCCAAAACACCCCAAAGTGGCTCAATAATATTTAGATCTGGTGACTGTGCAGGCCATGGGAGATGTTCAACTTTGCTTTCATGTTCATCAAACCAATCTTTCACCAGTCTTGCTGTGTGTATTGGTGCATTGTCATCCTGATACCACATTCAGGATACAATGTTTGAACCATTGGATGCACATGGTCCTCAAGAATGGTTCGGTAGTCCTTGGCAGTGACGCGCCCATCTAGCTGCCATGATATGGCAGCCCAAACCACCACTGATCCACCCCCATGCTTCACTCTGGGCCTGCAACAGTCTGGGTGGTACGCTTCTTTGGGGCTTCTACACACCGTAACTCTCCGGGATGTGGGGAAAACAGTAAAGGTGGACTCATCAGAGAACAATACATGTTTCACATTGTCCACAGCCCAAGATTTGCGCTCCTTGCACCATTGAAACCGACGTTTGGCATTGGCATGAGTGACCAAAGGTTTGACTATAGCAGCCCGGCCGTGTATATTGACCCTGTGGAGCACCTGACGGACAGTGCTGGTGGAAACAGGAGAGTTGAGGTGTACATTTAATTCTAGCGTAATTTGGGCAGCCGTGGTTTTATGTTTTTTGGATACAATCCGGGTTAGCACCCGAACATCACAGCTTCCTCTTGCGTCCACAGTTAATCCTATTGGATGTGGTTCGTCGTTCTTGGTGGTATGCTGACATTACCCTGGATACCGTGGCTCTTGATACATCACAAAGACTTGCTGTCTTGGTCACAGATGCGCCAGCAAAATGTGCACCAACAATTTGTCCTCTTTTGAACTCTGGTATGTCACCCATAATGTTGTGTGCATTTCAATATTTTGAGCAAAACTGTGCTCTTACCCTGCTAATTGAACCTTCACATTCTGCCCTTACTGGTGCAATGTGCAATCAATGAAGACTGGCTACCAGGCTGGTCCAATTTAGCCATGAAACCTCCCACACTAAATTGACAGGTGTTTCAGTTTCATTGTCCAACCCCTGTAGTTTTGTCTCTGTAAACTTTGGTAATGACTGGAAGGTTTGCATTTGAATAAGACGCTAACAGTGCTTCCCAATAGCAAGACTTTGTTGCACTTAACTTTTCAACCATTTGCAAATATTTATATATGTTTTTTTCTTGACCATTTGTTCTTATGCCTAGCTGCAAGTTCATGTCAGCAAAATATATCAGTTAAAAATTCAAACCATACCAATATCTGTATTATGTTTCTCACAACACAAAAGTATCATCCAATAAACTGCAGAAAGCATCCATAGGGGACTGTTTACCTAGAGTGTATCCCTTCCATACCATACTTTGTCATCCCACCGTTTGTGGGACATTTTGTGTCCATCAATAAAATGTGCTAGTGAAAGAGAACACTTACCTTTAAGGGACCGTCAAGTGACTGGAAAGAGTAGAGAATTAATTACCAATCTGTCATGGTAATTGTGACGATACTTATCCAGGTGTAGGTACAGAATGTGGCATGGAACCTGACAATAAAAAACAGCAGAAAAGAAACTTTCCCATATATTACTTAGCAGAATAGTTTTTTTGCAAAAACAAAGTCTGCATTGTGAATGTCTGGTTCACTAAAACATGTTTCAAGGTGATTTGTTCTTTCATAAATCTTATGCTGGACGAGCAACTTTCCAATTAATTTAATTTATTGATTTAATTTCATTTATTGGTTAATAAAGGTGCTTTAAACCATCTACAGCAATAAAACCATAAAAAACACTCAAAAGCCACAGAAATCAAATAAATGTTAAAAAGGAATGTGCTAAAAAACAAATGTCTTTCTGAACACATGCATCGTTATTAGCCTTAATTTGAACATGAATTCTAAAGCATTTCCATTCTGATGAAGATGGTGTAGAATGCATTGAAGATCAGACAGAGGAAGCAAACTATAATGTTTGAGCCAGAAAATGACTGATGAATCACAAACCCTGATGGATGCTAATAATGATCCCAATGCTGAAGCAAGATGAGATTCAAATCGTTTTCATGTGATTCATTTGCTCAGATGTTTGGCACTCAGGAATGTCAGATCCTGCTGGTATCTCAACTTGTGATACAACATACCAGTAGAACATCCAATGTTCATAGACTAGGCATTCAAAGTGCCCAACCAAAGTGGAGCACGGAATTTTGAGACTTGTGCATCACAGTTCACTCTCTACAATGCACCTTGCTGTGTATGCTGCATTAAAGCCTACCTCAGGTCACTTTTCATGTGGAGGCAAGGTGGAACAAATTGATTCCACTGGACCCATCAGAATTGTCTGCCAGGTGATTTCTGTTGGCAATTGTGTAGGATGATGTAGCAGTTTTGAAGAGCCTGCAGGATACAAAGTTGTTCATGATATGTTCACCTTCTTACAGAGTTATTTTGTTCTTGCTGTAATTAATTTTTAAATAAGTTCTAATATCAACAACAATAACAAAAAAATCAATATAATTACAAAAGGCATTTTGTTTAATGATTCAAGTTATGAAAGGAAAAGGATCCGTGGACAAGTATGGCTTCACCTTTGCTAAATTATGATTTAAATGTGATTAACCACATTCTTAAAAAAGTGTTCAATATCAATCAACACACCCAAGCTAATTACAACCACATCTTCAGAATGAAAAATAAAATCACTGAAATAGAACCCATCTGACAACAAAAAGTAGGCTAAAGGATCTCAAAAAGGATCCTAAAGGATCTCCTAAACTAAAGAAATTCAAGAAAAGAAGAGAAACAAAGTCACTGACATCTGTCTGCAAATGGTTAATAAAGTCATTTATGAGGCTCTTGGATTCCAGTGAACCACAGTAAGAGCCATTATCCACAAATGGAAACACGGAAACTCTACAGAACATTCCTAGGAGTGGTCGGCCAATTAAAATGAATCTAAGAATGCATTGACAACTCATCCAGGAGTCACATAAAGGACTGCAAGCCTTATTTGCCTTAGTTGAGGTCAGTGTTCATAATTCAACAATTAAACAGGAGACTAGGGCAAAAATGGCATCAGTAAGACAGATCCAAGGCCAAAAACCACTACTAACCACACAGAAAGGAAAAGCTTGTCTCACATTTGCCAAAAAGTAAAATAAAATACAATTTTGCCGACGACTTTTGGGAAAGGCATCTGTTGACTGAAAATTCCAAAAAGATCAACATTTTTAGCTGCATTTCCCCTAATATCTGGCATAAATCTAGCACAGACATACAATTGACATAATGGACAGTTAACCATGGTGGTAGTGGATTAGTCTGTGACTGGTTTGCTGCTTCAGGACCTGAAGGACTTGCCATAATGGATTAAACTGTGAATTTTGCTCTCTTGCAACCAGATAATGATTTGCAACACACTAGCAAGTGTACATTTGAGTGGCTCAAAAATGTCCAATGTCTGGTCCTAATTCAATTTGAAATACCTTACACTGGCTGTTCATGCTCAAAAGCCCTCCAAAGTGGCTGAATTTAAAAATAAAAAAAGGGTCAAAACATATCTGCAGCAGTGTACAAGACTAATTGCCAGTTTTCTCATTTATTTAATTTCCCTTTAGGAATAATAAACACATTTTCAACAGAAGTATGCCTAATGGAAGCTGTTGCAGCCAAGGGTGGCACTATTAGGGTTTGGGTGCAACCATTTCCCCACATAGAGCCACACTGGCTTGGATAATTTCCATGTCTTAATATCTGGAATCACTTGTTTGTGTCAAGAATTGTTTGTGGAGGACCAAAATTTAGTTTGAAGGCAGGCTGAAAACAGAAGAAAATGCAAACTTACAAAAAACGAGAGTCTACCGTAGGGTAGAAGGGAAGAATCAGCAGCAAACGGAAACTTGAAGTAATGTTCTGACAAACAGCTAGAGGAGTGACTGCAGAATAGAAACCATGTGGGTGATTAACATCTGCAGTGCAGCTGGGAGAAGCAGGAATCTAAGGGCAGCTGAGAAAGCATTGCTCAAACAAACTTAATATACAAATAATATTCTAGTCTACACTCTGTACCAGTTAATGGTGCACCAATTCATTGATTGCCAACCACTAATAAACACCAAGAAGAAAAAGTAAAATGAATGTGCAGGGATTTAGAAACTAGTCCTATTAGAAAAGAGTAAATAGAACACAACCCAACAGGAGAATCTCTGAAAATAGAGAACTAAAAAGTGACCAAAAGAAACAACCCAGAAACTGCAGTAAGGAAAATAAAACAGAGAAGCAAAAGGTAGCAACTCAAATCAGAATCTAAATAAATGAAATTCTAAAATAACAGAACACATGTGTGGAGGGATCTCAAAATTAAAGGATAAACAAACTATGGAATACCAGAAGTGACAAAACCAAATCCTCAAAATACAAACCCAAAGCCCAAAATCAAACTTGTGATGGTCAAATGAAGTTTTCTGCAGCTTTGAAGCTCTGAGCAGTCCTATTTAGTGACATCTGGTGGCCCAGAAGATGAAGAGCTGCTGAACCTACTAATTAAAAATTAACTGCTTCATTATGAATCCCCAAATACTTTTTCACAGTGGTATAGATAGTTAGTACTACAAAGTCAAAAGTCTTTTTTTTTTTTGGAAACCTATGCAGTTTTCTACATATAAAATAAACACTACAGAAGGATAACTGTGAATCAGAACATCAGAAAAAAACACACCTAGTCATACTTTGAGATTTATGATGAAATAATCTATATCATTTTATCATAAATGAGTGTGATGAATGGTTGTACTGTATGAATGTATGATGAGTATTCACTCATCTGTCTTTATCCACTTTTGTACCTGAATGTCTTCCAGTTCTTAATCCACAGGGTTTACTGTGATGTCAGCTCACCCTTTGGAACTATACAAACTAATTAGATGTTTTTGACCATTATTTCATAAGCACATTGTTTTCTGTGATGTCTTGGTATGCTCCCGCATTAAGAGTTCCTTTCATTGGAGCTAGGGGGCAAGACAAACTCCTTAAAATCCATAATCCCCTTGCACTAAATCTGTACACAACTCAGTCAGGCAAGTGTTGTTCCTAATTAAACTGCCAAATCCAGACTCAAGTTATGGTTCGTCACTTCAGAGAACACATCTTCTTTCAGCTTGCTTTACATGAATGCATCCATTGCATTGCATTGGACTTGGAGATGTAAGGCTAAGATGCAGCCATACATCATCCCACGAAGCTTTTACACACTGTTTTTGAGCTAATCTGAAGGCCACGTGATGTTTGGAGATCTATGGCTATGGACTCAGCCAGAAATTAGTGACCTCTGCTCCTCATTATTCCTCCGAACATGCAGAGTTTCTTTGTTACCGAGTTGCACTGGCATTTGTAGTCGGAACAACATTTCATAACTGGATTTATTGCAGAGGTGACATCCTATCAGTGTACCATCTTGGAATTCACTGAATCCTTGAGAACAATCCATTATTTCACAAATGTTTATAAAAGCAGCCTGTGTCCCTTGGTCCTGTACTTTTTAAACATGTGGCCATGGAAGTAATTGGAACACCTGAAATCAATAATTTGGATGGGTGAGCGAATACCTTTTACAATGTAGTGTATTTTCTAAAACACAAAGTGCATCTATAGAAGCAGAAGGAAGTGGTCTGTTTACTTTTACTGTTTATTTTTTCTCACTGGAAATACATTCCAGGGTCATATACATTCCGTTTTCTATATTCTGTCCTTTTTTTTGTAATCATCCGCACAATGGTCCAATATAGGACGGCAACTCCCTACCTATAAAAAATCTATCAGAGCATAAAAATATTTCAGTTTGTGCATGACTGACACATTGCCGCAATCTCCATTTTGTTGGTGTTTTCATTAAAACCATTAGTAACCTGAGCAACCCAACAAATTACTCTGTTTTGCTTCTGTGTCTTCAGTTAATGATTGGTTTGAGTTGCAGAGTGTCGACACCTTCTGTTCCCCTCCCCTGCCTCCTTCCACATCATCTACACACCTCAGGATTAGCTTTTCCACAGGTCTCATCCCACTGAGATCAAGCTGTGAATTCAATGGCACTGTAGGGAGCTTGTGTTTATTTGTATTTATTTGTCCCTGAGGTGTCTGAGTGGAATATGCTCAAATATTATTTTCAGCCAGCGCTTCCTGTGTTCCGGCCCACCTCTAAGTGTGTGTTTGAGTGGGCTGCACTGTTCATGAAAAAGTGAGAGCGACTCGGTCGTAGTAATGATTAATGGGGGAAACTTTCATTGCCGATCTCATTCAAATAACAGTAGCCTGGCGAAACAGGAAGCAATCTTACTTTTGGATCTGTGTTTGGATTCTAGTTTAGCACAACCCTTTAACAAAATCAATTCATTTCACAGCAGATCTAAATGAGCACAGAATTCTAAATCCAGTCTAACTTGCAGAAGCTACTCTTACATTCAGGAGTGATTGATCTGGGCATTCAGCATCTGCCATTTCCACATTTTTCACTTTCTAATTAGCTCCTGATACTGGCATAATTAGCTAGCACAGATGGACTGGGGATTTCTGTCACTGTCTCAGTCATACAGCCTTGCAGCACATTCTACAGTTCTTTGCACTATTGAAAAAATATATATATATGTAGGCACCTCTTATTTGGTTTGCATTTTGTCACAAATTTCTGAGGGAAATTAAAACTGTTAGAAAAGCCTACTTGCGTAAAATTTCAAAAACATTTTTCCTTGTATAGTCAAAGGGATATTTTAGGTTAGGCGTGGGCCATCATGAGATTCAAATGATATGGTAACCTTGAGTTAAAATACCATGGTTTCATGGTTTCATAAAAATTTAAAATAAAGTTCCCAGATGTTCTAATAAACCAAAATTAGTGAGGCGTGTATTTATGTCTGTCACATTAACATATTGATATTTTTTACAAATTGCTTAATATTTATGTAATATGTGACCAATATACAGTACAGACCAAAGGTTTGGACACACCTTCTCATTCAAAGAGTTTTCTTTATTTTCATGACTATGAATATTGTAGCTTCACACTGAAGGCATCAAAACTATGAATTAACACAAGTCGAATTATATACTGAAAAAAAAGTGTGAAACAACTGAAAATATGTCTTATATTCTAGGTTCTCCAAAGTAGCCACCTTTTTCTTTGATTACTGCTCCGCACACTCTTGGCATTCTGATGATGAGCTTCAAGAGGTAGTCACCTGAAATGGTTTTCCAACAGTCTTGAAGGAGTTCCCAGAGATGCTTGTTGGCTCTTTTGCCTTCACTCTGTGGTCCAGCTCACCCCAAACCATCTTGATTGGGTTCAGGTCCGGTGACTGTGGAGGCCAGGTCATCTGGCGCAGCACCTCATCACTCTCCTTCTTGGTCAAATAGCCTATACACAGCCTGGAGGTGTGTTTGGGGTCATTGTTCTGTTGAAAAATAAATGATGGTCCAACTAAATGCAAACCTGATGGAATAGCATACCGCTGCAAGATGTTGTGGTAGCCATGCTGGTTCAGTATGCCTTCAATTTTGAATAAATCCCCAACAGTGTCACCAGCAAAGCCCCCCCACACCATCACACCTCCTCCTCCATGCTTCACCGTGGGAACCAGGCATGTAGAGTCCATCCGTTCACCTCTTCTGCGCCGCACAAAGACATGGTGGTTGGAACCAAAGATCTTAAACTTGGACTCATCAGACCAAAGCACAGATTTCCACTGGTTTAATTTCAATCCCTTGTGTTCTTTAGCCCAAACAAGTTTCTTCTGCTTGTTGCCTGTCCTCAGCAGTGGTTTCCTAGCAGCTATTTTACCATGAAGGCCTTATTCACACAGTCTCCTCTTAACAGTTGTTCTAGAGATGTTTCTGCTGCTAGAACTCTGTGTGGCATTGACCTGTTCTCTAATCTGAGCTGCTGTTAACCTGCGATTTCTGAGGCTGGTGACTCGGATGAACTTATCATCCGCAGCAGAGGTGACTTGGTCTTCCTTTCCTGGGGCGGTCCTCATGTGAGCCAGTTTCTTTGAAGCTTTTGATGTTTTTGCAACTGCACTTGGGGACACTTTAAAAGTTTTCCCAATTGTTCAGACTGACTGACCTTCATTTCTTAAAGTAATGATGGTCACTCATTTTTCTTTACTTAGCTGCTTTTTTCTTGCCATAATACAAATTCTAACAGTCTATTCAGTAGCACTATCAGCTGTGTACTGTATCCACCTCCTGCACAACACAACTGATGGTCCCAACCCCATTTATAAGGCTTGAAATCCCACTTATTAAACCTGACAGGGAACACCTGTGAAGTGAAAACCATTTCAGGTGACTAGCTCTTGAAGCTCATCAACAGAATGCCAAGAGTGTGCGGAGCGGTAATCAAAGCAAAAGGTGGCTACTTTGAAGAACCTAGAATATAAGACATATTTTCAGTTGTTTCACACTTTTTTGTTCAGTATATAATTCCACATGTGTTAATTGATAGTTTTGATGCCTTCAGTGTGAAGCTACAATATTCATAGTCATGAAAATAAAGAAAACTCTTTGAATGAGAAGGTGTGTCCAAACTTTTGGTCTGTACAGTATATGCTTAGTGTGGACTGCATGTTTCCAAATATTTCAGCATGAATTTATACCTCTGTGATGAAAGAAGAATTTTTTACAGTACTTTATAAGAGGTGCTAAAAGCTGTGGTGGGCATTGTTACGCTGCAAAGAACTTTTGCCCAGAAATGATTATGAAAGTGTGTAAAATCCTTACCTTCAAACCAACTTTCATACATGCTTTTAATGAGGACATGGGCGACTCAGTAGCAGCCAGACAATTATAGCCAAGGCGCCAAAAACCGAGGCTCAAATTGGTTGCCTCGAGATCAGCTGTGTTTTCTTGTGGCTTAGTTTATTAAACAGGTTGCATCAGAAGTCCAAAGATTTCTTCAGAAGACTCTGAAGTTATTTCTTCAAGAAAAAGTGTTGACGTTGGCTTTGTTTGGGCTCCAATTCGTTTTCTTACTGTGAGAAAAGGAAAGCATGGACATCACAGAGGTATCTCAGGTTTGGCTTTATCTCTTAATTAAAAAAAAGCGGAAATGAGGTCTAATGAACCAGGAGAATGGGGGTCGGGTAAGAATATGTGTGACCCTTGCTGCTGTGATGACCTCCATATTATCTAGGAAAGGAGTCCATTCCCAAAAACTGCTATATTAATTGACCCTGAGGGGGTTGGATTACAGAGTTCATAAATAGTCTGAAAAATGTGCAATTTTATTTAGGTTTTTAGTGGAATTTATGTCCTTTTTCCTTACTCTCATTGACCCTTTCTTCTTTCCTTGCATTATTTCCTCTCTTCTTTACATACTGCATTCCACCCTTTTGCCAATAAATTGTTCCATTTTTTTGTACCAGAATTGCACTTATTTGTCTAGTTGTATATTTTCCTCTTCTTCTTTCTTTTGACATTCCTTGACCCCTACCTTCTGTCTTTTTTTCTTTCTTTCTGTCTTTGTGTCCTGGTCTCTGTCCTTCCTTTCTTGCTTCCATCCTTCTGTGTCCTGTTTCTTTTTCCATTCATGCCGTCCTTGTAATCTTTCTGACTTTCATGTGCTCTACCCTCCCTTCTGTGTCCTTTCTTCTATTTTTTCTGTCTCACCTTTTATGTCTTTTTTGTTGCCTTTTCTATCTAGTGACATACCTTCTTTATTTTTCTCTTTCTTCCTTTTCCTTTGTATTTCAGCTTTCCCTCCGGTTTTGTGTCATTATTTCTGTTGAGGTTGAAGGTTTGATGGCAGGACCAAAATGCAGATCATGGCGAGGAGGCCGCGCAGGGGGTAGAAGACGTTTTAATTTTAAAGCAATGACATACAGGCAAGTAGACCAGGCTTATATTCAGGAGACAAACAAACCATTAGAAGGAACTTGCGAATGCAACAAGGGTTGACAACGTAAGAAACCAGCGAGGAACAATGAAAACTAGAGATCTTATAAACTGAGGAAAGTGGAGTATGGACCAATGAGACAGGGAGGGAGGTAATCAGAGGAAACATGAAACAGGTGTGGACCAGGTTGCAGGGAACTGAAATAATATGTTACTATGGAAACGGGAGCTAGAGAAAGCAGAGACTGGAAGGGAGAACTAAATTAAACTAGAGACAACGCTAGGGAAAAGAAACCTAAACATAAACTAACATAAATAGTAATTCCAGGAAGAACTAAACAGGGACATGGGGAAAAGCTAAGCTAAAGGAAAACAGACCTACGGAAACCTATATAAATAAAAACCCTGACATAAAACACAAAACTAAATCCAGAAGAAAACACTAACTAGACAAAGCAGGGACATGAAGAACTATACTAAAGAACTAGGCTGGGAAAGAACAACTAATCTTAAGGGAAACAAGCAACTGGGTAAATAATAACAAAAAGGGGTCTTAGGCCAAAGGAAAAATGGGAACTAATAAACTAGAAGAATGCAGCAAGAACAAATAACCTAACAGTAAACAAGCACAGAAACACTAAGCAAGAAACTAAACTAGAAAACCCAAAGAAGCACAGAAAACTATTCTATAAATAATAATAATAATAACCAGAGGAGAAAACCAAGTAATAAATAAATGAGGAAGCAACCACCAAGGGAACTAGGGGGCAGGAGAGAGAACACACTATCAGGATGACAGAAGGAATAAACAAACATAACTATTAAACCGAAAGGAATAGAAACACCTAACTAACAAAGTAAATAAACACAAATCCCAAAATGGCAGATCCTGACAATGTCCTTTATCTACGTTTTTGCCGATACCATATGTAAGGACTACAAATAAATAAATTCATAGTGAATATTTGCATTCACCTATCTAAATATCTTGCAAAATAATTGCAAAGACTGAGAACTGCAAAGGTTTTTACATGACAAATGTGTAAGAACCATGCCATTCCGTCTTCCACTTGCATATTATGGTGTCAGCTAGAAGGAGCACTGAGCATCGTCACAATTCCTTCAGCCCAAATTAAACTAAGTATAACAAATACAAAAGGTTGGGATCAATTAAAAAAATCTATGTTAGTAATTGCTTTCAAACTTTTTCAATAAGGTACACTTATTACTATGCTACACTTTATTAAATTTAGCTAATTTCTAATCTAAATCCCTGAGGTCCAGTGCTTGATTTCCGGTGTTATCAAAGAGGGGCCCATTTTCACTCACCGTCATCAAAATGGGAGAGAGAAAAAAATGACATTGATGAAGCAGCTAACAATCTATTAGTCAGCAAGTGCTCTCTGAATTATTTCCTTTAGAATCAGGTCTGGCATTTTGTTTTGAAGTAAAACCACACATGCCAGGCTCTTTGTGACTAACCTGCACCTTACAAAGACTTAAGTATGTGAGCAGAATGAAATATCACATTGAACTCTAACAAAAGCAAAGAAGAAAAGCCTTCTTTGTCCAACAGCTTGTGCTTTATTGAGGTAATCAAGCAAACAAGTGTAGTTGTGCGTTAACTGCTCTATGCTTTAAATCATTACCAGAATTGAAGGTTCACTTTGCTAGAAAATGCATTCTTTTTTACCACACGAACAGCAGATTTAAGGTCTGCTGACTGCAGATGGAAATCATTCTTTGTCAGCTCTTTATCAGAACTTTTTAAGATTCCTTTGAAGCATTTTAAGGCCTACACCATGCAACTGCTGAATAAAGGAAAAGTCCTGTTGGGTCAGTGTAGAGTTGATCCATTGGATCCTGGCATTCTTGACTCAGTGAAGAAGGCAAGTGCCTTGCAAAACCTTTAAATATGAGCTGTATTTATACCGAGATTAAACTACACACTGCTGCAATCTTATTACTCATTAGTTGACTTCTGGTTGCACTGGATTTTACCTGTAGCATTTATGTCTTTATATGGTGTTGAATGGTATATCGTCTTTGTTATCAGAGTAGTCAGGGAAATTAACTTCAATGTAATATGCTGCCATGTTTTTGCAACATGATTGCAAAGGAGAGATGTTTGTCTATTTTTTGTCTTTCTCTGAGTTTTGAAAGAAAGGCTGGTGATGTGGGGTATTCAATGCTCAGGCTCTTATTGTTGAGCAACACCCTTTACTTTTAGAGCTACAGTTGGTGAAGGCATTTTATCTGTTCTCCTGTGACACAATTACTTCCAACCCTTGATAGATGGTAAGTAGTTTATGGTCAGTGCTTTTAACAAATGGTGCTGTTGTTTGAGAATCAGACGGTTTTGTAGTTTTTCTGTGAATGACATAAGCATTTATAAGCATGCATTCATAATGTTTCATTTTAATGTAGGAAAATGTGCAAATGTGTAAGAAATGTTGTTAGATAACGAAGATGATAGAACAGAAATATATATATTTTACATGGTGTTAAACCAACATAAATTTAATTCAATTTTGTTAGTAGGATGCCACTGATTTCTTTGAAAGAACTCAATATTTAATGGAATTTAATGTCTATATGGCTGTATTGACCTTCCTCACTATGAGCATTTGCAAAAGCCTACAATCAAAAGTCGGTATTTTCTTTTGAAAATGATCACTGCATATGTTGGGGATGCTTTTCTCATAATAGGGGACACACAACATTAGGTTCACAAGAATTAGACGCTGGATTTTAGTAATTTTGGGGGAACAATTAAGAATCTCTAGTTGTTGTTTTCACAATTAGAGGAAAGGTTTCACAAATCCCAAACTGTGTTTTAATATTTTAAAGAAATGGAATTGGACTATTGGAATATTCCATATTTGATATTTTTTCATGCTCATCTATCTCTAAGATTGTTCTAATACCATCAAAAACAGTGAAAGATGTCTCATATTATTTTTTTACAAGTACACTGAAGGTTTAATACATTTAATATTGTGTTTGAAATAAATTCTGTTCAGGGTAAAATTACTATGTTCACGTCAATCAGTCTAAGTATTTTCAGAGACAATCGAATTTAGTTTCCGTTGTAGTTCTTAAATTTAGTCCTGATATGACATTACAAAGCAGGTGCGAACCTTAGCATTGATGGTGGCTAATGGTTAGCCAGGGGCACATTCTCAGTGTTTACAAACCGCTCATATATTATCTGTCACTTATTCACTGTTTATGTTTTTTTTTTCTGCAGAGTGCAGAAGAAGGATTTAGTAGTGGGGACTTTTTCGGTGGTCTTGCAACCACGGTCATTCAAGAACAATTTCCTTTCCTACTTTAGCCTTGCTACCTGAGTATCAAACATAAACATGATGTGTCAATCTTAAAGCACTCACTTTCATATCTCTGGCCCATAATTATAGGTTACACTCTCTTGATGAGAGATCTCGTTACACTCATGCATGGTTAAAGCAGGGAAGAAATGGAGCTACAGAGCTACCCATTATTACTCCATCCAGTTAACCAGAAACCCTATATTAATATTTCTCTCTCTGACTGAGAGACTGTTGTTCTATGATGGACTGGCGACCAATCCAGGGAGTGCATTGCCACTGCCAATGACCACTGGAGATAGGTGCCAGTCCACCCATAACCTCGCGAGAATAAGCGAGTATGGACAATGGATGGATGGGTGGATGGATCTACATGCCATCCCTAGTTCAGACTATAGATTATAACAATTTATCTTACCATATTTATGCTACTGACACACGCCTTTGTATTCCTGACACAACAAAACTATAATCCATTACTGGTTATCGTATTGGTCTATCTGTAAAGAAATTTGAGAGCAGCAGCTTTTCACAAATTCTGCTGCAAGAGTCCTGAACAACACCAGAAAAAACAATAATTTTAACCCAGGCTTTTATTAACTGCACTGGCCCCTTTTTTTGTGAAAGCATACCATTTAAAATTGTGTTAATGGTGCACAATGTTCATACTTGTATGTGCCAGCTGTGGACTCTTCCTCACCTCTAAGTTAGCAAAGCTTTGTAAAACTAGCTCACCATCAGATCTGTGAAGAAAAACTAAATAATTTTTAAGAGCAACGGAATGTTGTTGAATGTAACTGAAACAAACTGCAGGCCAAAATAGGAAGTCTTGTACACTGTACCAAAACACATTGACACTTTAAAAATATTATTTTGGTAATGTAGAATAAAAAACATTCTGTTCAATTCTTAAAATACAGATTGCAATGTCTGCCCTTTTGTTCGACCATGATCAGAATGTTTTGCAGTTGGGATTCATAAATATAACAGAAGGGTTGACATAAACAAAGAAAAAACAGTAACTAGACTCATGACAAAACATAAAGATTTGTCCTCACCAGAGAAAGTACTTTGTTATATTGTTGGAGCTAAAACGTTTCTTTTTTTATAAGTGAAACAGTTTTTCCGTAGATTCAGTTGAAGAAGTAGGAACAAATTGTATCTCTGTGACAAAGAGCTGATAACAAAGAGCCCAAAGATCCAATTAAACATAGTTTTTTCACATTAAATTAAATGATTCCTTTATCAGAATGACCTTGCCTAATGAACAATATATATTCCTCCTGAAATTGTCAGGTACTAGACTGAAAATGAATAAAAAAACAAATGGAATCCAAAGAAAAACTTCAAAGGACCATTAGAAAGTCTGCAGAACTGTCGATCAAGATTGTTATGGAGGATTACAAGGAAAGTCTGGCTGCTTGAAAGCACACTGCAAAGACTTGAAGCCTGACCTAACGCCTGTTTCAAACTAAGCCTCAGCATTGCACTGTAGCATAGTTTTTTGGTAAAACAAAATGGGGAGGCTTGTTATATGGATAGTCTTCTGTGATTGTTTTCGGACCTACCCCAAATCATTTTAACAGTTTGTGTAATGTAAATATCCTCCGACTGCAGTAGACCTTACACAACTAATTGGTGCTGGAGAAACAGTTGCAGGCCCAGTATAGAAGGGTGAGTGCAGAGCGCCTCTGCTCCCTACAGTCGAAGGAAACTCCGCTCACTCAGGAACTTTCTAAAAATAAAGGTGCAACGAGGACTGCACACATAGGGCTATGTAGGTTGTTAAAGAAAGGAATATAGCATAAGCCTTTTCTGGAGGAAAGTTAACCCAAATTACCTCTGTGGTGATCTGGTGCTAAACCAAACAAAAAGTCTAGTTCTGTCTAAACAAAACAAAAAAACAGCATGATATTGCCCTCACCATATTTCACTGTAGATATTATGTTGTTTCCATGTTTGTGCCAATTATTATCTTATCATCCTTTGGCAGCATGTCCTAAAATTCACATTTGGTTGAATCAGGCCACACCTACTTTTCAAAACATTTAGGTTTTGGGAGGTTTCAGCCTTACCTGGATTTATTTTCTTTGGAATAAGAAGCTTCAACCCTACTCCTTAGGTACAATACTGGAGAATATTGTCACGTGCATAACCAGCTGTCGACCTCTTGTACAGTTTCAATTTGGTCTTTTTTTGTCAGTGTATGGTTCTGTTTTTACCCTTCTTGTGATTGATACATTTCTAAAATTAGATCATTTTGATCATTGTAACCTCTCTGCTACCTATGGCTTTAAATGAAGGATGCAAATCAGCAAGTTTCTTAAAAATAAGAAAATCCTACTAGGCCAGCTGGATTTTTTTACTGGTTGTTCAGATGCTCTATAACTGAGGTTAGGTGTGTACCCAATAACTCTGAATGTTAAAATTCAATCTACAGTTGGTACAACAAAGTAATTGTCTAAGGTTGTGGTAGACTATGCAACCATAGTCCACCACCATAGCAGTTTTTCCCTCTAGCTTTGTTTGTTATACAGTTTAAGAATACAGAACAAAAATCTGATTAAAAGGTTGAACAAATTCTGAAGTTCTTATTCCTACTTTTGACATCACAAATACATGGTTATCAATAAAGGTCTTATATTAATGACATGTATGTACTTAATGCAAACTAAAGAATAAACCTATAAAGCTAAGGTATTAAATATTCTATGAGCTTTAGAAGAAAAAAAAAACACTTTTTTCTTTTTGAGTGCCTTATACAGGCTGTGTTACTATTCATAACATGTGCGTCTTTGAAACCAGGGTCTCCGATCAATTAAATTTGCCTCTCAAGATAACTATGTTAATTACACTGGTGTTTGCATGAGTCTCGCCGCTCCGCAGTGCACTTGGGACTTCAGACTGAATGGTGGAGCCAGATGGGAAGCGTTTCCGTAGGGCTGAGATTCTTAGATCATTATGTATTTTTCTGCTGCTGTTAGGAGATCAATTAAGCAGTGTTAAGTATTCAAAATCTTATCAAATACTTACAATGGGCTTGTTTAAAATTCACAGATCATGAAAATATTTGACATGATAGGGAATAATAAGGTCACCGGCCTAAATTTTCTATGTTGGAAGGTTTTCACTTATGTGGTGATTTTTTGTGCTGAGAGGGAAAGCATAACTTTGAGGCTAGATTTCTGATAGCATATAAAAGTAGGGTGACTCTCTCTGAACTGTGTACAGACTGAGCTTTGGGAAAACAGTCTTGGCCAAAACTGCTGAGCAATGCTCCAGTTGTAGTTCCCCGCGGGTGTTCTCTAACTCCAGCAAACTTTTGCGTAAGCGCTGGCCTGCAGTTCGCATCAAAGAGGCCCTTCAAGTGATCAGCTCTGGCGAGAGAAACGAGGATTCTGCTGCTAATCTCCTAAACATGATTTTTTATACCCCTCTGCACAACATGGCTCTGGATTAAAAGCATTCTATTAAAGAAAAGGGGCTTAACATATGGAATGGGGAGAAAATGTGCTTGGATGTGCTTAGCTGTCTGAGCTGCAGTTCAACAGGTGCTTTAATACTTTTGGATTACTCATTCAGAAATACTAAAACATCCAACTGAGAATACATATTTTCAGCCTTGCATCTCTTTTTACAAGGATACCTTGGCTTTAGGACTAGTTGTGCTTTTTAGCCACACAGAACAATAAACTTTGAGAGTCATTGAGAGTCTTTGTGGGTGTGGGGGATTAGAGTTGATTTGAAGAACAGTTTTTGCAACAGTTCTTTCACCTACTTTTAAAAAGTAATGGTACAGTCAAAATATGCAAACTTAATTCCTGGTCCTGATTATATCATTTGGCAGCTACTACATTCAAAAAGAAAAAAAGGAAAAGAAAGTAGCCTTTATGCTTATTATCATCTTCCTCTCCAGATTAGCTCAAGTGCATCCATTTGTCTGATGCAACAAAGTGTTAAGAGAGTTGCAATGATTATTCATCATTAGAGCAAATGCCTATACTTTACAAGCATTTAGATTCCTCACTGAGCATGCATTCAAATGGTATTTTGTTTTGATAGATTAAAGATGCGCAAGGCATACCAGTTTGCACCATGTGGCATGAAGCAAATGTTTATCTTCAAGTCTGCAATTGATGACAATAACAGGCTTTGTTATTTTCATTTAGTGCAGAAATGCGTTGCTTTTACTGTTCTAAATGTATAGTCAAACATTTAAATTTTAAAATGTGATTATAGTACACTGTAAAAGTATTTATAATTTGTCAGAGAACATAGGTAAACAAAAAGCATCATGAAAACCAAGGGACACAGCAGACAGGTCAAGTTTAAAGCAGGGATGGGTTATAAAAGAATATCCAAATCTTTTTTTTTAATTTAGCACTGTTCAATCCATTATTAGAAAATGGAAAGAGTATAGCAGACCCCCACTGCTACCAAGGCATGGCCATCCACCTACAGGAAAGTCCAACAGTCATACCTGGCAGATTTATGTTTAAAGTAATCTTGATTAAATTTTTAGAGTCCCAACTAGAATCTAATATAATCTTTGAACTGAGCTATACATTAGGGTGATGGTAAAAAAAAGCCTTCAAATCTCAAAGGATTGCAGCTTATCACCAAAGATAAAAGCACGCAAAATACTGGTCAGAAGTTATACAAAGGGCTTGATTGCTTTGATGCCAATAACAATTTTTTCACTTTTTTTTTTTTTTTTCCCCATTGGTTATTAAGGCTGGTATTAATAACCTTTGACATGGCATTTAAAAAACAAAGTTAATAGAAAACAATGAAAATTGCACATCCTTATAGCTTGTTTAATTTATCACGTGAAAGACACCTGTCTCCTTTCTTTTCAGAATTAAACATATTGGCTGAATTAACATTTGAAATTTAAACCCACCAGCGGTATGACTAATTTTGGGCTCAACTGTGCATGTCCTGTAATTTTTAAAATTCTTCAACAACTTTAATATTTTAACACGTTCTTCCCTATAAAAAGTACACTGACATATTAAATTGAATGGAATTCAAAATATACCTTTTTGTTGGGAACATAATGTAAGTTGTGCTATTGCTTTTTTCTTTAATGTGATGTGTTTCATATGTTTGGAGGGTTTAGTCTCAAACTTTGTATCCCAAGTGAAGCACCCAAGAGCCTTATGGACCTTTTTATTTTAAAAAATCTAAGTTAGAGAGCTGAATATTAAAACAGTGCTGCTAAGAATTTAAAATGGGGCTACAAGGAGGATCCCTTTACATTGTTCCAATACCTGAAGGCAACAAAATGTGAAATATGTAATAAATCTGCCAGTGCTCCAAAGTACAGTGGCCCACATTTGTTGATGTGCAAACCACATCAACAAATCACTACACTGTAACAAAATGCTGTAAAACAAATTGTAAAATTGTAACAGTATTGTACTGTTTTTTTATCAAAACGGTACCATACTGTATAATACAATGCATTCTGGGAAATATTTACTCCTGCTCTTAAAATACAGGTATTTACTGTAAATAGTATTGCATATTGGGAATGATGCCCAATTCAACAGTTAGAAGACTGTGCCGTAACAGAATTTTAACGTATTTCTCGGACAGACAATGTGACATGTGGAGATAAAAACGTTTTACTTTTCAACGGATATCCAACTTAATCTGCACTGTTTGAACACATCCGTGGGTAAGTTGAAAGTCATTTAAGCCATCTTGCAATGTTTTTTAACCTTTGTCATTTTTAGAGCTTGTTTTAACTTGACATAGAACTTTTAATCGTCATTGTCTTAATTCCCCTTAACGTGTGGTCGGAAAGCTAATAGCATAAAATAGATTGAAACTTTTAATTGACTTGGATGGTTTGAGTTAAATTAAATCTGTGGATATAAAGTTTTAAGCATTTTTTAAAGCTACTGTTATGTTTGAATGGGGAAAAAAACTCTTCGTTAGAAACAGCTTGCCAACGTTGTTGCTAATCGGATAAGTTTTCACCAAAGTTAATCAACAATACAATACAATACAATACCGAACACAGCATATTACTTTCATGTCTGTCACAAAACTTATGATTATTATGTATTAACTTTAGTCAGTTGAGCCATGTGAAACATTTCTATATATATTTTAATTTGGTAAATGCTTATCATGCAGTGTTAAGTCAGCTTAAAACTTATGCTGTATTAATAATTGCTGGCTACTGATTCTTACAAGTTTTAACAAGTTTGTAGTCACTTAAAGGGTTTTTCTGTTACATTTACATTTATATATGTTAGCTTTGAAAATGTTCTTATATCAGGTATGTGCTAGTGAATGTTCTACTGTATTCACATATGTAAGACACATGAGAATTAATTGCAATATTCCAAACCTATGTTTCAAGTCTGCGTGGCCTGACTGCCAAAGAGTATTCCAAAACTTTGCAGCCTTTAAATCACATGTTTACAGACATCATAAAAGAGGTCATGTGGTTAGGCCAGTACTGCATGGAGCAACTGAACTAAAATGTCATGTTGATGTGTGCAGCACCACTTGTGAAAATTTGCCTCTTTTTTTCTCATCTTAAAATACACAATAAAGAAGGTAAAACTGTCTCATGTCCATTTAAACATTGCGACAAGCAATTTCGAGTGTCGTTCTCTTCGCATATGTCCACATTCTTTCTGCAGCGTCGCCATAAAAATGCAGTTCCATCTCCTTCCATTGAAGATCTCAGGCGTAGCTGGCCTTACCTCTTCCACCAGAAGAGCTTCTATGCCCATTTTCTGCTTCTTACAGACCTAGATGTATTGCGTCTACTTCACCTTGCCATGGTGGAACGTGGGACAGCAATCATAGAATACTTCAAGAACAAAACCACAAACAAAGATGTCTGAGATGTCCTTTCCCAGGGTGAGGATACAGAGATGGCACACCATGTTGTCACCTTGTCCACGTTTCACCTTTTTTTTGAATGTTTTCACTTTACAGCTATCTGCTACAGTTGCTGATATTGAGAGCACCCTCACCCTCCCATCAACACCTCATTTAGTACTTCTTGGTAAGTGTTCAGTATGACTTCAAAAAATCTCAAAATTTGTCGGTTACCATTAGTTTTTTAATCGTCCTGAAGACATTTTGAATTTTAATAAAATGTGTGGTAAATGTGTGGTGAACTTTGCTACAAATAAGAATCTTAATATGGCCTATGAATTTTGCAAAGTACTGTATTTCATCCAGCTAATAATTATTTTTTAAGACAGAAACTTAAGTCAGGACACACTTTGTGGGCTGTACAACTTCACAGTTTGTTGTTCAAACCTTGGCCTGGTCCTTTTTCTGTGCCAGCATGTGTTCCCATTGGTAAACTGACTTCCTCTCACATATAGATAATGTTCAGTACACTAGTCCATCACAGGACCACATTGAGAGAAACAAGAAACAACCATGCACACTCACATTCACTAGAGTCTCACTCATATAATGCATTCACTCACACACACCAGAGAACATGCAAACTCCACACAGAAAGGTTCCAGCCAGGATATGAACAAGGAACCCTCTTCCTGTGAGGTGACGGTGCGAACCATCACACAACCGTGCAGCCCCTTTGAATGTCTGTTACTATAAAGTTAGTAAATTTATTCTTGATTTTAAATTTCAGGTGGAATGCTGGATGATAAGCGTTGACAGTCATATGTGAGGGAATTCAGCTAACCTTTGTTACCGGGCTTGCCACACTGTTTTCAGCATACTACATCTTTAACCAACAGTATCAAGAAGAGGCTTCCTGTACACTTGAATTCATTCAGAGGTAAGATCTGTATTGTCCATTTATGCTTTTATTTTAAATGCATTGAATACTACATTTATTCCATTTCAGAATCAGAATCAGAAAAGCTTTATTGCCAAGTATGTTTTT
This sequence comes from Girardinichthys multiradiatus, assembly GCF_021462225.1. Taxonomy (NCBI): domain Eukaryota; kingdom Metazoa; phylum Chordata; class Actinopteri; order Cyprinodontiformes; family Goodeidae; genus Girardinichthys; species Girardinichthys multiradiatus. The sequence continues at coordinate 14,590,418 of NC_061816.1, forward strand.
GGACATACAAGGAATTTGTTTTGGCATAGTCGGTGCAATACAATACAAATTAAACAGTATAAACATATCTACAATATAATATAAATATATGTGCACAGTTTTAAGTGAGTGAGAGTAAAAGTAGAGCAGTATAAGATGCAAGAGCGGTGCAGTGCAGGTGATCATTGTGCAAGTATGGCAGTGCAAATAAAGCAGGAGTCCATGCTGAGCGTTAATGTAACGCATAGAGTTACAAGTTACGGGTGTCCTGTCAGCAAAAAAGGGGGGGGTGTGGGGGAAAGGGAGAGTGTCAGGGTGGTTTCCAGGCTTTGTTAACCAGGCTGGTGGCAGATGGGAAAATATTGCTTCAAATACAAATTTTTTATTTATATCCAAATGCTAATCTCCCACTGCTGTGTTGATTTTTTTAGACGTTTTATTAGCATAAACCCAGAGAGAGGGACCAAAGCTACCTTGGGCAAGATCATCTCCAAGAAGACAGGCAAAGTTGTACAGAGATGGCTGCCACAGTCAACCCCCATGTTTCAACTCTACTGAAGAACATCATTGACTTTGAGTGGAATTTCATATAGGTCAGTGAGAACTCATTCACCAGGCTCTTTTTTTTTTTTTTTTATTATTGACACATTTTAATCAGAAAATATTCCTACTTCTGAAAACCCTTTCAAAAGTACTATATTTGTAAACAAGACACGTGTTCACTTTTGTATTTTTAATTGTTAGCAAATTTATGGTCAGCAGAACTGTGGCATACCATTATGTATATTAATTTATGTTTTATGCTGACTTGTTTAGGTGAATTTAAAAGACCCTGTTTTGAAGGGATTTAGGTTGAGTGAAGGAATTATTTGTCTGATGTATGCACTCTTATCTTACATTAATGTCAAGTCAAATCTGTGTTTTCTTTCTTTTTGCAAAAGTAAAAATAAACAATTTCTTTTTTATTTGACATATTTAGTGATTTGCTGCAATAAGTTTGAAAAAGAACCATGTTCTATTGAAAATGCAACAGTTATATTTTCATTTTTATTTTGTTTTTCAATCTTTTATTTAAATTTAGTTTTTAGTTTCACTGATAAATAATGAAAGTGTTCTCCTATGTGCATCTCAAGTTTTCAAATGGAATTGCTAAATGTAGACACTATTTTGAAGGAACTAAATGGATATTTATTTTTAGTAAGGATTTTCTTTTTTTTACAAAAGGTTAATATGCTTTGTTTGTATCAAATGTTTTTGGTGGTGCTTCCTATGTTGAATAAATGATCAAATTTTGATCTTACATTTTCAATTGTATACTTTTAGGCTATGCTGCTTTATTGACATTGCAGCTCATATCTAAATGGCATGGGTGATGTGAAGAACAGCAATTTGAACTATGTGGGGTAAAACATTTTAGAGAATGTGAAATATAATTTTAGTATATTGCATTACAACAGTAAAAACCTGTAAATGAAGGTTAGGATGCCGTAGATAAATGGTAAATTACTGGCAACCCAGCTGCCAGTAACTTACTGTAACTGCGGAAAAATACAGTAAAATACTGTAATCACTGAATTCTTTTTAAACAGTAACATACAGTAAAACTGATAACAGTAAGAGTACCGTAAAATATTATTACGAAATAGTTTGTTACAGTGTAAGTACAACTACAAAAACACAATGAAAACACACCTCAGATAGACAGGCAACACTCAGTAGCATACTGTAGGTTTTATAACCTTCATCCCAGTACACTTACACTATAACAGAGGAGCATCATATATGACACACATAAACAAGACATAATTTGATGTTTTTGCTTTGTTTCTTCACCTTGAGACCCTTGAGTAGGGTTTTTAGATACACCAACATACATGGAAATAAAACAAAGTGTGAGACCAAACTCTGCTTTTCAAATGCAGTATGAAATCAGTGTTTTCCCAGATCATCCATGGTTTATCTTGAAAGGTGAACCTCTTACTTTTTTCTTCCTAGATTGCTGCCTATGTAGTCCCATCTAAACTTCCATCAACACCCTTCCAGTTTCTCTGTCTCTGTTAATTAAAAACATCCCCAAAGAATAACCCTGCCACCACTATCATTTAAGACAGGCAGGGCATGTTATGGGTTTTAGCTTTCCACCAATTAAATGTAGGCCCAAAATTGTGATTTGTGTCTCATCAGACCAGAGCACCTTCTTACACATATTTGCTGCGTCCCTTGTATGGCTTGTAACAAACTGCAAAGGGCTTTATTTTAACAATACAAAAATATAGCCACTCCTTCTTAAAAGCCAGATTTGTAAAGAGCATGACTAAAACTCGTACTCCTACCTGAGCTGTGAATTTTATGATCGTGATGATTGTGATGATTCTGACAAGCAACTGAGAGACTTAATGTTTCCTGCTTTGAATTTTTCTTTTCCTTTTCCTGTCCAAACTTTGCCTTGATTAAGTCAGGTTTTTAAAACACCAAATTGGGAGCAAAAACCCTGAGTTGAATTTTTTTACATGTAAACATATGCTTACTGTCTATGCAAGATAGTAGTTCTGCTGCACATTTCTACTAGATATTTTTAAAAATGTAATTAGTTAAAGATATTACTATGAAGCAGAGCTGATTCATATTCATCAGATGTGAAACATTTTGGAAAAGTAGAAGTTAGACATCTTGACTGATCCAGGCGAAAGCTAACTTGCCCTTAGTCAGTCTTAATGAACAGTTCTGACTCCACTGTGAACTGTTATACCCGCTGGTAGTTCCATCTCAGTGATGAGTCACCCTGCATGCGGGTTCCTTATTTTCTATCCACTTGCTGTATCCAAAAGGAATTGGAGTGACGCAAAGCACTTTATAATAGGAGGTGGGAACTTCAAATCCTCAAATCAGGATGTAATTATACAACTAGGGGGATGCATGATTATAGAAGGTGTAATTACCGAGCTGCTAGAGTTTCAGAGGGGGAGACTAACATGATAATGCAGTCAGAGCAAAAGTTGAAGGGGTATTAGGAGTCACCTTTTAATCAGCCTCTGAGTATTTACTGACCATCAATTACTGTGGGTGTTTGAAGCATTTTTGTACAGATGATTGGGATGGATCTAGACATTTAACTCCCCATAACCACCAGAAAACAGTGTGGGGGACTTTTGCTGTAATTGGCATTACACAGTACAGAATAGGGAGAGAGTGCATTATTTATCTGATAAAACGCATTTCTTGCCTTTTACCTACATGACATGCAATTAAAACATTCTAGATAATTAAGTATTAGAGATGGAATTTCGCACCCCAGCTAGCTCAGCCGGTAGAGCATGAGACTCTTAATTTCAGGGTTGCGGTTTCAAGCCCCACGTTGGGCGTTCCAGTTCCTGTCCAGGGTGTACCCTGCCTCTCGCCCATAGACTGCTGGAGATAGGCACCAGCTTCCCTGTGACCCACTATAGAATAAGCGGTAGAAAATGACTGACTGACATGGAATTTTAGGCTATCCTATACTGTTTATCCAAGAAGTATAGGATAGCCACTGTTCCAGGAGAAATATGATTTTTTTTTGCTTCCTCCTAATTGTGGCAATTCAGATTCAGCTAAAAGTTTAAATTGCTTCAATTAATTCATTTAATAAAATCTACAAGCATAAACTGTTTTGACGGTTTGTTATGCTGAGCAATGTTTATGTCCCATTTTCTATTTATTCTATCGCAACCCACTGGTGCAGCAAAAGTATTCCAGCCCCTGTTGAAATTTTGCAAAATTACTCATGGACACTTGTAGTCAGATGGTGAATACCTAATTCACAGGCAATCAGCACTCTCATTAGAAGAGTATGCACTTGTGTTTTTTTGTTTTTGTTTGTTTGTTTAAGTGCAACGACAGTAGTCCACACTAAAAGTACGCAAAAATTACTTATGTAAAATCTTAACAAACTGTGCTTCTGTATATTTGTGTAAAAAAAGCAAACCACCCACACCAAAGACGAAACCTGTGAAATTAGGGAAGGATGTAAACAAATTATTTGGTTTGTTTGGAGAAGTGATGGAGAAGTGGTGGTTATAGTCTAACAGCTCATGTATATTTTTTGATAAAGCCTTCTTATTTTGTAGTTTCCCCAAGATAAAAGTCATTTAGTTAAAATTAAAATACAATTAATTAAAATAAACATTAATTTTTCTTTGTTTTATCCCATAACAATAAAGTTGTCAGGGTTCTGGGGACTACTCTCCCTTCTACCTGCTATTAACCCATTCAGTCACTAAATGGAGCCCAGGACCTTGGTGAGATGTGCACAGGTGTTCATCATCTGCAATCTTCTCCGGAGCTTCATAACGGAGACGCAGCCTGCACTTCGTAGCCCGAGTGTTAGCCCACAGTGGTAACTAGTCTGGCCCTGAGATTTACTCTGTGTTTTTGTATCCCTTACGCTTAGTTCTTTGTACTCACTTCTGGTGTGGTCCTCCTAGTTTCCTGTGACCTGGCCTCCTGTTTCTGAGAAGGACATCAGCTCCGATCTCCATACCTTCCATATAAGCTCCTCGGACCAAAATTGGCTGGCTGCCTCCTGAAGCTCCAGATCAACAAACATCTGCAAACGAACCTGCCCACTCTCCAACGTGAGTCAAGCGGACCTCCGCACACAGCTTCACTAACCATTCCTAGTTAAAGGTTGAAGAAGAGAATGTGACTGAAACTTACCTCATCCATTTGGAACCTTCACGTGGAGAGATCCAACATCCCCAGGCTTCTACCGTCCCCTCCTCTGGTGGCCTCCACCTTCTCATCCTGTAAGCAAACAATTCCTTGTCACTAAAAGTCACCATCATTCGTGAAAGAAGCCATACTCACCAATCTCTCTCCTTGTGCAGCTGATTCCTGCCACTTTCAAGTCCTGATCCGGACATCCTGTTAAGAATAAATATCCCCTACCTCTCCTCGCATCTGTTTGTGAACCTGTTTGTGACGCCAAACTGTTTTCTAAAATGGACCTCAGAAATGCTTACCACCTGGTCAAGATACGCCATGGAGACGAATGGAAAACAACATTCAAACCTTCCCTAGGTCATTTTGAGTATTTAGTAATGCCTTTTGGTTTGACCAACCCCCCACTGTTTTCCAAGCCCTGGTTAATGATGTCCTTTGGGACTTTTTGAACATTTTCGTTTTTGTTTATTTAGATGATATCCTCGTATATTCCAAAGACTCTCATGAGCACCGATGTCACGTCAGACTCATCCTCCAACATCTCCTGGAGACTTGTTAAGGCTGAAAAATGTGTTTCACACAAAATCAATAACCTACTTGGGATTTATCCTCAAGGGTGGGCAGGTTCGTTCGGACTCGGAGAAGATCAGAGCCGTTTTGGAGTGGCCCATTCCAGACACACGTAGGCAGCTTCAACGCTTTCTGAGCTTCTCTAACTTCTACCGCAGGTTCATTAAGAACTACAGTCAGACCGCAGTCCCCCTCACTGCATTAACGTCTACTAAAACCACCTTCAAGTGGATGCCAATAGGCCAACCAAGATTAATCTCACTAAAAGAATTGTTCTCAAAAGCCCTGATTCTAGTGCATCCTGACACTTCAAAACTGTTTGTTTTAGAGGTTGATGCCTCCGACTCCGGTGTTGGAGCAGTACTCTCTCAAAGAGCTGAATCGAATAAGAAGCTTCACCCTTGTGTCAATCCGACCGCTTCCTCTTTTTATTGTCTTTCGGGGGTCCCTAGTTTACAAAAACATTGTTCTCTAAAGGATGGGGGAAAACAACAGCTGCATCGTAAACAGGTCATAAACAGCTTTATACATTAACAACACATTTCCACAGTCTCCTACAACTGGTAGGGTCAGTTGTGACTTTTGTTGAGTGTAATCAGCCTTCATCTTTATGACCTCCTCAACTGGACTGCTTCCTTCTCTGCTAGTTCAGCTCCTATTTATGATCTTTGCCTGCAGACAAACTCACACATCCTTTCTCACACATACATTATGAAAGGTTATAAGATCAAATAGTCAAGTTAAAGAATAGGAGAAAATATAAGATAAATCTATATTCAATTATTCCAACACCTTGTGCTTTCTTTTCCCACAGACTAACACAGAAAGAATGCAACTATGATGTTGGGGACCGTGAATTACTGGCCATCAAGTTGGCGCTGGAGGAATGGAGACACTGGCTCAAAGGCGCTGCTCACCCTATTCTGGTATGGACTGATCATAAAAATCTAGCTTATTTACAGACAGCCAAATGCCTTAATTCCCGCCAGTCCCCACCAGAGCTATAAACATTAAGATGACAAAATGTTATTTAGGTATTTTTAGGGTGGAAACTTTCATTAAAGACATTATGCTTACCTTTACAGAGCAAGGTTCTGTAAAGCATCTTCTTACCAAAGGTATCATTTGGCATATGCATTTGTTTCTTGTTGCTGTTGTTGTACCTTACCAGTGCAAAAACCAAGGTATGTACAGAACAGTGACTTAGGTGATTATTTTAATTTGTAGTGTACAACTACTAACACACAGATACAGAAGTTTTTTATTTTTTTTTATTTTGATGTCTTTTTCCCTATTACATCTTGTAATTTTATTTAGGGTTACAAGATGACAGCGATTTTACTCTTCAGGAAACATGGAATCAAACGCACAGGCTTTTGGCTATATGATGACAAATCTGGAGAACTGTCCTCCAGATTCTGAAGGCTGCTATTTAAAACCCTTAAAGAAATCTATAGACATTTATCTGCTGCATGCTGACAAATACAGTATGCTACCCATTAAACTAAAATACTTTTCACATTCTTTCAGATGTACTGCATACGGCAGTTTAGGTTCTCTCTCTGGTGCATGCGGACTTTAAATTGCTTCATGTTTTAACTGATGGGGTTGAAATTCTACTCATTCAATCATTGGTTTACTTAAAAATAATAAATTTTAACCCTGCAGAACAATGAGTTTTAGATCCTTTATTTGACAAAATCCATTAATTATCAATTTAAGTTTGAGCGATGCAATATTTAAGGACTAAAGCAACTTAAGCTGTACCGTTGTCCATTAATAATGTCTCCATCACATACTGCCACAAAATAGTGACTATTTCTTTTTACACAGTGTGATTTCCAGCTCGTCTAATGGGTATTTCCAGCACAATAAAGCACCATGTCCCAAAGCTCAAATAATTTCAAACCAGTTTCTTAAACAAGACAATGTGTCCACTGTACTCCAAAAGCCACCTGTCACCTATTCTCAAACCAATAGAGCTCCACTATCATGTAAGTATGGAAAGAATATTTCTGAAACGTCAAATCAATGACATGAAAAATTAATGGATTTCTGATGTCAAAACGGTATCAACCACGTACCAGTTAAGTGGTCCAGAGTGGCTGATGAGTGCATGTGGCCGGCCAGAAGAATCTAGTCATAATGACTTACACTGAAAGCAAGGTAAAACCTTTTCAGTGGTGTTAGACTGCGAAATAATGTCTCACCTATTTGCCTGTCTTCTCTGATTTTTGAGTTCACTCACCCAGCTTTTGTGGTTGTTATTCCCAGGTATCTAGTTTACATCTGATTCATGAAAATAAGTTGCCTATTATAGTCAATGTGTTTAGCCAAAAACATTTCTACATATCTCGCAGAACTTCATTCCCTTTACCTTTTCAGATAATGCCCAGAATTTGCTGGGAAAGGTCAAATGCAAAGCTCCAAGCTACAGTAATGCACCTCAAACCAAGGAGACAATCAGCTAGAAAGTCAAAGCATTTATCTTAAAAGGCAATTCAATATTTTCACAGTGTAGGGTAAACTCTGCCAGAACTGCCCCGTTTCAATTTTCCTGTTTGTGTTCTTCATGGACAGGAACTCAAGACGTAGTTGTGGAGCGAACCATGCCTGGTTTGGGAACATCCAAGTATCATCATCACCTTTTACAAGTGACCTGGTTCTGTTTGCATCCTCACACCGTAACTGGTTTGCAGCAGGAATGGGATCTGAAGTGACTTATCTGGAAGGTCAGCCCATCCAGGTGTGAGAACAGGAAAAAGCGGGAGTGGAGTCTAGGTGTCTTGTTCAAGAGTTATGGTAAGTTGGAACAGCAAAGGTAAGAAAAAGGTTAAGCTAAAAATCAAAACTCCCAACTGACTTTCTCACCTATGTTCCTCCTGTTATATTTGGTCATGAGATAAATTGGAAAATTACCAAAAGACTAAGATTCCAGATGCAAGTGGCTGAAAGCTGAGCTTTCTCCATTGGGTGGCCAAACCAAGTTTGGAGATAAGGTGAGAAGCTCTGTCTTCACAAGGAGCTAAGAGTAGAGTTGCTGTCCCTGCTCATCAAAAGGAATCAGCTGAAGTCTTTTGGACATCTAATTAGATCCTCCCTATGGACATCACCTTGAAGGTTAGTCCCACTGGTAGGAGATTCTCACTGGAGCAACAATGTATCAATTCTACCCTAGGAATATTTGAGAGCAAATATTCGAGAAAAAAAAAGCACTGTGCTCCGAAAACTGCTTCTAGGATTGGTTAAATGACAAATTTGTGCCAATCTGTCAATAAATGTGTGTGAGCAAAAATGTTGTTAACTTCAAAATCTATCTTCCAAGTCCTTAGTCAGTTAAACAAATGACAGAGAATTTTATAAAAGTACTGCAATTATGAAGAAAACTGGATTGTGATTATGCTTTAGTCTTTTCAGCAGTCAGTCCTAAAATACTATAGACAGGTATCTCAAGAATTTATTTTGTTCGGCCAGACGTATGCACTCAAAGGAACTCAGAAGTCAATTTCACAAAACACTTCATCTCTGTGTGTTTTCTGAAAGGGCCAGTGCAAAAAGGACGTTGAAAAAAAAGTATTAAAAAACTCACATACAGTAAAAGTAAATGCACTGAACTGGATGCAACACAACACTATGAATTCAACATCCTTGAGCTCAATACACATGCACTATTCAGAATAGGAGTTTATCAAAAGTAACACATACATTTGAAAGGGTAGCTGTTTGTTTCCCCAGTTAATCCAAAAACATATATGTTAGATTCATTTGCAACAAAAATGGTAATGGCCTGTACTTGTATAGTGCTTTATCTACTCCAAGTGCCCCAAAGCACTTCACACAATGAGTCATCTACCCATTCATACACTGACAGTGGTAGACTACACTGTAGCCACAGCTGCCCTGGGGCAGACTGACAGAAACCATACAATTGATGCCACTGGTCTCACCATCTGCAGGCAAGGCGGGTGAAGTGTTTTGCCCAAGGACAGAACAACTAAGATAGATGCAGCAGGGGTTTGAACCGGCAACCCACTGGTTACAGGACAGACTACTATCATCTGAGCCTCAGCCGCTCTGAATTGCCTTTAGATGTGGAAGTTTTGTGTGTCACCTCTCCAGGGTGTACCACACCTCTTACTCTTGGCTGCTAAAATAGGCTTCAGCCCTCTTTGCAACCAGGTTGGATATACTGTGCTCAATGAACTGCTGTAAGACTGTTGTTTATTTTTAAATGCCTTGTTAAACTGTGTTCATGAATTCCATTGTAACTAAGCGATAAACAGAACGATTTTTAACAAAGAATAGTACGTTCTTGAATAAAACTACTGTAACATTGCAGTATTCATTGGCTCCCAGTTTGCCCACTGGGTATTTCATGCATGCATATCTCACCTTGAAATTACATATCACAGATGCACCTATTTTGCTTAGCCAAAATGAAACACCATAGGCTTGGAGAAAACAATTTAATTTACTGGTTTAAGGCAGCCTGTCTGAAAAGGCACTATTTCCACAACTATACCTTAAACAAATCCAAATCCAGTGATTCATAACCCTATTTGGGCTTTTATATATCAGTTTTGCCTTTTGAGAGATAACCTATAAGTGTAGTGCAAACCTATGTACCACCATTTGTGTTTGTTATTTTTTTTCTCATTAAATCTGGGTTGGGAGCACAAGCCTGCAGTAACTCATGTTTTATTTATGGAGAGGACGTGTCGGCTCTGCTCGTCTTCAGCTCAGGCTTTTTGATCTTCTTTCATTAGAGGATGTTCAATATTTATCATGGCTGTTTCCCCTTATTCTGCCCATGGACAGGTCCAACTCTTTTACCACTTCAGAGTCGGGCAGCCATTGTGTCTTTTGTGTATATTTATAAAGGAAATGATACAATTATCTGTTCAAGATGTTCTTGTATTATTGCAGATTTTTTGGTCAACTCTTAAATCAAATCGACATTTTATGAACTCCTCTGCAAGTATGAGGGTAACAGAATGTTCTTTTTTTGTTTTTTTTGGTTTTACATTCAGTATTTATTTCATTTATCTTTAAATTGGATTTTAAAGGTTTTTAGTACACGCAACACAAATTTAGCCATGGAAACAGACATGGGAATGGAACAAAAACAGAAAAATCCAACAGACAATGACCAACAGAAGCTCAAAAAGCACACGAAACAGTGGCTGTGGCTGAGAGTGGGAAACAAGTAAATATGAGTTAGCTGATGAGACATACAAATAAACTCTTTATAGAAAAGCATAAATTAATATGATATGACCTAAAATGTCAACTAACAACATGAACCCAAAGAAATGCTGAATAATGTCATAACAAAACAATAATTAAAATGTAAACACAAACGAAAACCAAAACACTTGGGAATCGTGAAACCGATCCAATTGATTAAATGCTCTATTTATTGTTCTGACTGCAGCTATTGGCAATTTCAGGTGAGTGGCTATTCTTTGAAGCCTTTTCCTGACTTATGGCAATCAATGCATATCAGACTTATGTCGGGGTCTGGGAGTTTTGTGTTTATGCTTTTCCTGCCTGCTATTATATTTGCCTGGTCCATAGAGGGCACTGTTGCTCCTGGGTGCGAGCGCACAGGTGTTAACTATCTCCTGATTGCTGACTGGGGGTATTTAAACCTGAAGCTGCCAGCACTTCATCGGCTGAGTGTTAACCTATAGTGGTACAATCTCTAGCCCAGATCTAAGCTTGTTTCTAGTTTCTGTAAGTGTTCTCGTTCTTAGGTTCAAGACCTGTTTGATCCAGCCTCCAGTTCTGGTGTTAAGCTTACTCCTGACCTCTGGATCTAAGTACCTTCGATACTTCTGGATTTTCAAGATTCAAGTCTCAAGTTTCCTTCTCGGATTAACTCCTAGCTGGCAGCTTCAGGATTGACAACAAATCGGTGAGCAGCAAACCCTGTCCACCCTCCAACATACTCACGGGCAAGCTCCTCGGAGGATTCTTCATCTCTCAAAGACCAAGCCATCTGGATAAACGAATCACGCCAAGGCAACTCCCGTGCTGAGCTCCCAGACTCCACATCTCCATTCCCCCTGGCGGTTTCATTCCTCATCCCTGTAAGACAGATCTGAGTTAAATACATTCTTAACTTATTATCTCATAGTCACCTGTTCTCCCTCTTCTCTGTGCAATTGGCGGTTTCCCGGTGCCAGATCATTACACATTCCCTGTGTAAAAATAAATATCTTAGATTATTGCAAGTTCTCCTGTTCTTCTGCATGTGGGTCAGATTTGTACCAAAAACCATGACACCTTACCTAAATGACATGTGCCCTTGTCTGTGATTTTGAGGAGTCACTTACAAAAACTGGCCTCTGTGTCACCTGATACTTATTCAATATTGCTGGGAAACCATGGAATTAAATGTTCCAAGCCACCCTGATCAACTCCAAAAATTAAAGTATACATCAAATAGACCAGAAGTGGGAAATGGATGGATGGACGGATGATGGTAGACAACCAGAACAATGAATAGCAGACAAACCGATGGAGGTAGATGATCAGTGGTGGATGGAGTACATCTCCAGGACAAGGGACACTACTTTAAAGACAAGAATGTACACAAACATTGAACTGCATAGAAGATGGGGACAGTAGCTGCATTTCCGTTACAAATGTGCACACAACTTTTTCAATATTCTGCCATTGTTGAAAAAAACACAGCATCTCATCTGACATCAGTTTGGATTGGTCTGAAAATTATTAACTACTGGAACCTATCCCCCGAACCTCAGCAGAATCCTCGACTGTCCGACAACCTTAACAGATGCTACTGCAGGTCTGAAAAGCAGCTGTTCACACCTCCAATCAGCTTATCCACATCTCACTCTGACACAAAAGCACCCCATGCACCAGTATTTCTCAATTACAGGGGGAAATATGACGAAGCCTACCTTGCCCTTGGATTCACCGTTAATATGATCAGAAATGCGAAAAGACCCGTTTGTGTTTTCTGTCTAAACACTTTGGCAGTTGAGAGCATGAAACCAAACAAATTAAGGTGGCACCTGGAGGCATTACACCCCAGTTATACCAGCAAGTCATTAGACTTCATTCATCAAAATCTCGATGAGTATCTCCAACAGGCTGGTCATTCTGTGAGCGGCATCGGTGAACAAAAAAGGTAAAACATAATTGAAGCAAGATTTTGCACAAAAAATGTCATATACTTTGTTAAAGGGAAAGAGCTGATGGAGCAAGGGTCTAATGTTTACAATGCTTAAAAAAAGGGTTCCTAGTTATTTATTTGTGCTATTTTTCTTTGCTATGTGAATGACAAACTGTTTTACTGTCAAATGGAGTTAAAAAACTGAACCTAATAATGGTTTAAAGCTGTTGTATATTGGCTTATTTTATTAATCTGTTTTAACAATCATATGAATTTATGAAGATCGCTGATACCAGCCACTCATACAGTGGTTTACAGATACAAAAACTACATAATATCAGGAGTCTCTGCTGTGTGAGGTTTCCCTCCTGCTTCAAGTGTTCCACCATCACCTGGTACCCAAGAAAAGTGCTATCACATGGTTAAATGACTACAGGCCAGTCACCGTAATGCCGGTGGTCATAAAATCCTTTGAACAACTGGTGTTCATCACAGGCCCCCTGCTGGACCCCATGCCACAGAGACTGTACTTCGAGCAGGCAACTCAAGAAGTACAAACTGCCACAGGAGCTACATGTCATCTCTCATACTGCCATTATCCAGACTGTCCTGTGTTCGTCCATCAGTGTTGTTTTGCTCATTCACAAAACATGACTTGTGCAAACTCCAACGAACAATTAGGTCTGCAAAGAGGGTACTCAGGGCCGACCTTTCCTCCATCCAGGGGTCAGGATAAGGCATCTAACATCTCTGTAGAGCCCATACATCCTGGACACAAACTGTTTTGATTTTTACCTTCAGGTTTGTGCAACAGAGCACTATTTTCAAAAACGACCTGTCACAGAGGCGGTTTCTTCCCCCTCTCTGATGAACACATAACAGTCAGAGTTCTCAGATCAATACGCTACATATTGCACTAATTCAACCTTGCCTTCCTTTTGTAAAAACAATGTATATATACATATATACAAAAAAAAATGTATTCCTATTTTCCTTTTTTCATATATGTATATTTCAAATGTCTTTAAACAAATTGGACAAATGAAGATGATTCTGATGGATGGATGAATGGTGTTGGGAGTGATGATTATTGATTGATTAATCTTGATCAATAATTATAATTACAATTCATAATTTGACAAAATCAATTTCTTAACCAAAATCCTCATTTATGAATCGAGACCAGAGATGTTTCTGGTGTTGTAATTGTGGCTCAATGCCTTTGACAATTACAACTGTCAAATACTCCGTAATAAATAATAACTATTGCCGGAGATGTCACTGTTTAATCGACCGTTTCTGCCGAAACGTGTGGAACTTTAACCTTATCTTGACTGACGAATCACTTTCGCACACAATAAAGACAAAACGCTCTCTTTTTATCTATGTGAATATTTATTAATCTTCACCTACTCAACATGCAAAGTTCTACATAACAAGGGTAACACATCTAACTAAGCAAAATAAAGCAAACAGCAGTGGGTGTGTATTGAATCAACCAGTTTTGCAGTTATCGCAAAATTGAGGATATGACGAAGGGGTGTGGTGGTGAGTGGAGAGTGGGGGGCGCAACTCCAACTGTATCTCAGTTATTCTGACTCATAAAACTTCCCCCAACCCCTGAGCAGATAAAGGGTTATAAAACTTTTGGCGGCAGCTAGCCAGCAGTGAGGTTGGAGACAAGGGAAAATTGAGAATTTCCCCATGAGGTTATTTCAGCAGTCCAGTCTCACAACACACCTGCGTTGACTCTCAGGTGGTAAAACACGCACAGAGCTAGCACAGCAGCTTCAGACATCAACACAACACATCAAAGTTTCAATAACAAGGTTACATGCACATATCGTTCAGAACACATGAGATCCTAACTAGCGATTCTGATCGCTCTACAACCTCTGACCCTGCCCAGGCCTTCTAATAAAGAAATAAAAGATTAAAATAAAAGATGGGTTTTACTTGGTGAAGCTCCTTCTGGGGCGAGTGAGAGGGAAAGAGGGGGGGGGGGGGTTGAAGCGTTGCTGCGCGTCCACAGTTAAACTCCAAGAAAGCGGTCAGTCCCCGTCCTTTGGCCTTCTTGACGAAAAGGAAAAATAGGATCTGACCATCAGCAGTCGACTAGAACCAAACAAGGAGGGAAAGTTGCATCTCCTTGAAACTCCGTGGTTTTGGTGACGTGTTAAACTCACGTCTTCGATCGGCAAAGTGAAATTTCTGGCCTTCTCATTCCAGAAACTTCAGTTAGGAATTGTTCGTTGTCCAACGAGAGAGAATGAATGAACTCTGCAAAGAGCTCTCCTCTTGAAGTGGCGCACTTCAGTCGCTAGTCCGGTTCCTAGCAGAAGGCGGCGTGTTCAAAACGGGTGCCTTCCTATATAGCGTCTTGTGACGTCAGACTTGGGACACCTAGTCATATCAGTCACAATGCTCGATGGGATATGTAGGAGCGGGCTGTCCTGGATAGAAAATGGCCGATGCCATTGGAGAGGCACAGTGACGTCCAACAACGTGCAGATAGTCCAATACTCAGCAACAAGTGGTCAAACAATGGCTAAACAGGTGGTTATAAAATATAGATATATGGATGGATGGACACTCAATAATGGATGGATAGATGGATTCAAGAATAGATAATCAATGGATGGGGGAACGAATGTGTGATTATAGGGATGGATTGATAATGGACAAGTAATGCCTAGATCCAACTTTTTAATCATGGGAATAGTGTCTTGAAATACCTCCCTTTGTCCGGACATGGGAGAAACCCTGCTGTTAGGCGTTACTAAATGTAGGCCTGCGGAATTCATAAAAAAGAACACAATGATGAAATGTATTCAAATAGCAGGTTTAATTTCTTAAATGGGCTGCACGGTGGTGCAGTTGGTAGTAGTGTTGCCTTGCAGCATGAAAGTCCTGGGTTCGACTCCCAGCCTGGGGTCTTTTTGCATAGAGTTTGCATGTTCTCCCCATGCATGTGTGAGTTCTCTCTTCGTACTCCGGCTTCCTCCCACAGTCCGTTAACATGACTGTTAACATGATGGTTAATTGGTCTCTCTACATTGTCCTTAGGTGTGACTGAGTGTGTGCATGGTTGTCCTGTGTGTGTCTGTGTTGCACTGCGATGGACTGTCGACCTCTCCAGGGTATACCCTGCCTCCCGCCCCCAGACTGCTGGAGATAGGCACCAGCTTCCCCATGACCCACTACAGAAGAAGCGGTAGAAAATGACTGACTGACTGAGTTTCGGTGTGCAATTATGCTGCTATAAAACATATATATGTAAATATTTTCAGTCTTCTTTACCAAGGATGCCACTAAGTGTGGAAGGTGCTGTGTTTTATCAAAAGAAAGTTGACATTCATGTGCAATTCTATTCTAACCATCAAGGGAACAAGGCCAGCTTGTGTTTTCGAACGTCACCATCCAGGTTCTGCTTGGGCTGCCCTCACCTCTCTTTTGTTTTGATGTTGCTCTGAGGTCACCTCTCATTGGTCTGAGCTGTTGCCGGTCAGATAGCCATGTTAGCAATCAGACCCAGCTGGCAGCCTGACAGCATGGCCCCTTCAGAGGTGAGGTCTGGCAGCATGTCACTGAGGGTTGGATGTAAAATAACAGCACCATGGGGGGATTGTGGTTTGAGCAGTATTTCACAGCTTTCTTTATGTGAAATTAAAGATGGGGTGTTACAGCCGAGCAGAGAACTTTTGATTTTCTGTGAAATGGGAAAGTGCAAAAATGACTAACAGAAGAACAGGCCACAGATTTGCCTTATAGTGCCATTATTTTTAGATTCATGCAGCTTGCTAGGCACATCTAATCTGGTGTATTTTCAGAAGTAGTCACTTTTTTCTTGGATTAAATTATCAAGCTCAGCAAGTTTGTTATTAAAGTGGAGGACATTCTGTGTCCTTGAAGTTGCAGTGAAGTACCAGAGAGCAGATGATGAGCTTCTGTAATGTGACACATTTTGAAGTCAAATGGAACATCACTCTGAAAAGTAGCATGATTGAGTCATTCAGATTGGTTGGATCACACAGCTCAAAATGCTGAATTGCGGTGGGCTGTTTGCCAAAACGTCTTGGTCTAAAAAGGTACTGAAGGATTAAGGCAATTAAATTAGCTCTTATCCAAGACAAAGCGGATCCTAACACATTTGTTTCATTCCAGCTTAACTTCCAATTAACAGAGACCAAATACTTTACCTGTTTAACATTTACTACTTTACTTTAGTACCTGCCAACCTCTGCAGTTGGAGAAATTGGATTTATAAAGAATAAAGAGACTGAACAATTGGTGATTTAGAGAGTGGCAAAGACATTACGTTTTGTATTAAATTGCCTTAACCTAAAGTCAATTTTAAAACATCAGACTTGAGTATATATAGACTTGATCCAAATACATAAATAATTGTAATGTAGTAAGAGGGAATCCAATTGTACTGCTTTGTCCCACCCCCTCGCATTACTTTTATTATTTGTCTAAAGAACAATCTTTGTGTTTCCCCGTTTAAAATATTTTACAGTCACATCATTCATTGTATTGTCAAGATTGATGTTTAACAATATATATTGTTTGGTGTGATCTTCATTAATTCTTAATTATTAGTAATTGTCATGATTCATGATACAACTGCTGTTGGGGAAAAACAGGGACTTTTATTAATCGGCAGTTTTGTGCTTCATGGAGACGTGGCTGTGTGGATTAATACCGGACTCTGCGGTTTCAGTTACTGGTATTCAGAATAGGTGAACAGGTGTGCCGGTCCAGGTGGCATGAAAATAATCATCGGTACTACCCAAGGTGCATTGTATGCAAGTGTCTGTGTTGGCATAGCTCATTTTAATAATTTCCATTTGAGTGATGTGGGGAGTATGGTGCAAGGTACAAGGTGCTAGTGATATTTTGGTGATTCTGATAACTTGGCTTTCAGAGTTGAATTTATTGTAGCTATTTTATAGTACATGGAATGGAATACTTCAAGAAACGGAAACTTGTCATAATCATAAACTATGGTCAATTGGAGAGAAAATAAATATTCTAGCAACATTCAAAAGGATGGCATAAAACATTTGTCATTAATAGAGGTAGCAATGACCAACTGCTGAGATGTTTAATCCATTTTATGGTGGTATATTTCAAGCTAACTTTAAAATTTTTAGAAAATTTTTTGCAAGAAAACTGAACACGTCTTTTAGATTTTAAAGAGAAAAGGAAGCCTTGCCGAAAGACTTAAATCTGTGTGTTACCCTCATCCCACTTCTTTTAACTGTTGAAACTGAGTGGTTGCAGCACAAAGGGAGGTTAGACAGAAAAATAGATTCAACACTCAGCAGTGGATCTCTGATGTTTTGAAAGATTTCTCTCGTATGTTCTCACAGTAAAGTCCCCTGCTTTGTGGCTGAGCAGATTTGTTGATGGCCCCCAGAGGTTCAGCTGTGCTTGACGCAGGAATAATTTTCCTCTCAAATACTGAACATCAGCCAGTTTTTTGAGAAGCTCTGATTTGTTCAGAAAAAAAAAGGATGACTGTACTGATTTGAAAAACATTTAATCAAATAATCTACTGCATTGATAAAAAATTGCTTTTTTGAAGGTTAGCTGCAAATATAAAGATAGTTCCACTTTCTGCTTTACTGATTAATGACTAGTAAAATTAAATTAAATTGCTTTTGGTTTGGTATGCCTTTGTTTGAGATGACCTTTAAACAGCCCTAGCTTTTGTGTGTGGAATAGACATGGTCAGAGTCATTATTGGTTATCAGCACATATCAGTTTGCCTCAGGCGTTAGTAGATGGGTGAAGGAGATGGAAGCGTGAAGGTGGGTCCTCTAAGATTGTCTTTGATGTAAATGTTGATCTCACTGTGAAGTCACTGCCAAGTACTTTACTACAATTGTTTAGTGGTAGTTACCTTTACATCATCTTTCACAATTGCTTTAACACATTGTGCTACTGTACATCAATACATTGCATATTTAAATTAAGAAGTTTGATTGTGTGGTGGTTGCACTTCCTGTATCCTTACTAGCCAAGCAGTTGTTTTCTTTCTGAAATTCTGCTACAATTTAACATATTTAATGCTAAACCTATGTTTAACCTATTTTCAAATGAAACCACTAAAATACAGGGGTTGGACAATGAAACTGAAACACCTGGTTTTAGACCACAATAATTTATTAGTATGGTGTAGGGCCTCCTTTTGCGGCCAATACAGCATCAATTCGTCTTGGGAATGACATATACAAGTCCTGCACAGTGGTCAGAGGGATTTTAAACCATTCTTCTTGCAGGACAGTGGCCAGGTCACTACGTCATATTGGTGGAGGAAAACGTTTCCTGACTCGCTCCTCCAAAACACCCCAAAGTGGCTCAATAATATTTAGATCTGGTGACTGTGCAGGCCATGGGAGATGTTCAACTTCACTTTCAAAAAAATAAATTAATAGAGATACAAATGCTTTAGTTCAGTTTTTTTTTTTTTATTCAGTATTTTACAAGTGTGAGGGAAAACTCTACCACTTTCAGTGAGAGGGAAACTCAATCACTGCCGCCTCTTCTCCCTTCTCCTGATGTTCTTTCTCCTCTTCAGCTCCCAGGTGTAGAGAGACCTGGAGCCTTGCGTTCTCACCCCTGGGGATTATTCTGCCCCTTCAGTGGGGTGAGAAATCTGATCTTCTTTCCCGGTGTTTCCTCTTAAGTTTTCCTGGACCTCACCGAGGGATCTCTGCGGAGCGTCTGTCGCTGTACACTGACTCCAGTGGTACCAGGTGTCGCCTTTACCCTTGAGTCTCACCACATGTGAGGTTCTTTCTGTGACCTGGAATGGACCGGTCCACCTGGGTTCTGACCACTTCCTTTTGATCACCTTCAGCAGGATCCACTGTCTCCCTGTCTGCAGTTCATGTGGAGTCAGACCATGCCTCCGATTCACGGAGCTTCTTACAGACATCAAGGCTAACGGCAAGGCCGTGACCCAATTAATTTTGGTCTCTGCACAGATTTTAGCCAATTTGGTATTGAGGGTCTGATTCATTCTTTCCACCTTTCCCTGGGACTGTGGATGGTACACTGTCCCAAAGGGATGTTTAAGTCCCAAAAATTTCTCCACTTCTATGAGCTCCTTGTTTTTGAAGTGGGTGCCATTGTCTGATCTTATTTTGGCTGGAAAACCATGTCTGGGAATGTAATGATTTATCAAACACTTTACCACAGACTTTCTGTCTTCTTTCTTTGTGGCCCAGGCTTCTGGTCAACCTGTGAAAGCATCCGCACACACTAGCAGATATCTGAACCCATTCACTCTCTCAGTCATATCTGTAGTCAATGATGATTTCTTTCCCTGCAATAGGATCCACTGGGAATTTCCCTGGCGCTGGCTTCAAGGTAGGTTTGGCATTGAACTGTCTGCATATTTCACATGAGTTTATCCAATGCACTGCCATTGGTTTTAAATAAAGATGCCACCAGTGCTCGAGATTTGTTGTCATTTGTGTGGTCCCTACATGCCCCATGCCATGGGCTTCCTCCAGGGCTGCTGTAGTGAGCCCTGGTGGTAGGATTGGACGTCCGTCTGGACTCCTCCAAAGTCCATTTTGGTCCTCACTGCCTCCTCTCGCCTTCCACATCAACTTTTATTCTGGTGAGGCCCCCTTTTTTAGTTTGACTACTTCCTCCAGAGTGGGCTCTGGTGTCAACCCTACCTCTGAACACAACAATATATTTTTTGGTTGATACCCAGCACACTGCTTCGCTGCTTGATCTGCTGCCTGATTTCCCAGTGCTACTCTGGTATTGCTGCTGTCATGTCCTTTGCACTTGATAACTGCCACCTCCTGTGGTAATAGCAATGCTTCAGCCAACCTTCTCCTTTCCTGTTCATGCTTAATGGGTTTCTGTCCAGCTGTCCTAAACCCTGTTCTCAACCATTGCTTTAGTTCAACATGCACTGCACCTGTGGCATATGCTGAGTCTGTGTAAATGTTTATTTTTTGTCCTTCTCCTAATTCTAGGGCCGCTATCACTGCCAAAACTTCTGCTCTCTGTGCTGATTGTGTCTGTCAGCTTTTCCGCTTTCATTGTTACAAAGTCCGACCCTGAGTCCTCCACCACTGCATACGCTGCTTTAAGTCCTTGTGTGTCATGTCTGAAACAGCAACCATCTGTATACAGATTTCTAGCATCTGTCAGAGATGTGCTTTGTAGGTCTGCTCTGATTTTTCCATTAAACTCCACTTTTTCCGCACAGACATGTGGTTCTCCTGACATCATTCTGTCTGCCATATTTATGCCCTCATGTGTGTATGTGATGTTAGGAGCTTCCAGCACCCTGCTCAGTCTCTGTTGTCTCAGTGGTGATAGTGTGAATGTCTTTGAGTTCACAAAAGCCACTACTCCATGTGATGTGAGAATGTGGAGGGAGTGTCCCATAACTACAAGGGCTGTTTTCTGGATTATATTAGCCATCCCTGCTGTATGTTTGGTGCATTCATGATGTCTTTTTTCCATGTTGTCCAACATAACACTTATGTACATAAGGACAGTTCTAGTACCCCCTTTTGTCTGGAACAGCACCCCATTTGCTGTGTGTGCTGTTACAGAAACATCCAAATATAATGGCAGCGTGTAGTCAGGGTGTGCCAAGTGCGCAGCTTGAGATAAGTTTGTTTTGAGAGTGATGAAAGCTTCTTCAGCTTCTGTGGTCCATTCCAAGGGGGCAGTGAGATTTGTCATGCCCTGTTTTTTCACTAGGTCTCTATGGGGAGCTGTGAGAACAGTGTAGCCGGGGACAAATGATCTACTGTATCCTGTAAGGATCAGAAATGACAACATGTTTTTCACAAAGAGTGGTTTTGGATGAGAAAGTACTGCAGATTGATGTGCAGGGGACATACCGGTCCCTGGCTGGGAGATCACCCTACCCAAGAAGTCCACCTGTCTTCTGCAGATTTGAAGTTTGGCCTTACTGACTTTGTAGCCTGTCTTGGCCAGATGTGAAAGAACTACAGCAGTAGCCTCCAAACATTCAGTGACAGTAGGTGGGCCAAGAGAATGTCATCAACATACTGGATGAGTGTAGTATGTGGTGGGAGTGGGCAGTCCTGATAGGAGTCTTTAAGAACTTGGTTAAAGATTCCTGGGGAAAGAGCAAAACCCTGTGGCAAACGAGTGTATCGATACCTATGTGATCTATAGGTGAAAGCAAAAATTTCCCTGCATTCTTCAGCTGAAGGCAGGCAAAAGAAAGCATTGGCCAGGTCAATGCATGTAAACCATGCATGTTCAGGATTAATTTTAGTGAGAGCAACATAAGGATTTGGAACAGAGACAGTAGGAGTGGACAGTGCTGCATTAACAGCCCTCAAATCATGTGCCATTCTCCATTTCCCTGTTCCTTTTTTTGCAAACTGGTAAAATAGGTGTATTCCACGGGGAGGAGTCAACCGACTCTAATACACCGGCATTCCACAGACCCTCAATTGTGTCCTTAATGCCCAGTTCAGCAGCGGGTTTATGAGGGTATTGGGACCTCCAGATTGGTTGATCAGAAGTAAGCTGAAAAGTAATGGGAGTACAGTGTATGAGGCCCACGTCCGTGGCACCTTCTGCCCAGAGTGTGGAGGGCATGCTCTGTACAACTGCAGCTGCCAGTGGGTGATCTGATTTTTCTCTACCATGTTGTCTGTCTAACTGTACATGTTCCAGGGTGCCTACATCTGTGGAATAATTAAGAATGTGATAAGTGTTCCCTGAAGGTGAATAGGAGAGGTTAGGAGTGGAAGAGAGGTGCCAATCCTGCAGGGAGAGGGAGCATTTTAACACCCCCCCTAACTCACGTGCTTCATGTCCTGGATGGAGTGCTAAAGAAACGTGCAGAACGCCATCAGCCCACATTTCAAACCACCCTTCCTGTTCTTTGGATAACTGTACAGAGGCGACAATGCCTTCTGGAGCTACATAAATGTCAGTGGTGACAATGTCCCACGTCTTACCCTCCAGCTCATCAGCAAAGATTTCCTGGTAGCATTCACAGTTATTTCTGTCATAAAACAGGGTGACATGCGACGGGTCAGGGGGAGGAATATAGGGTGCCAGAGTGGAGATCCAGGATTTCCACCGAAGGAAGAAGAGAGAACACCTCTGCACGCTGAGGATTCTGGGTGTAGCAAGACCCAGTAAATGTCAGCCATAGGATCGGGTAAAGGCTGAATTAAATACTGTCCATGTGAAAAGTGTGTGTTGCTGCCACATGAAAGTTGGGTGCCATTAGGAAGGTGCACCTGCAGTCCGTTTGAACCACACAGAATGGTTGCGCCCATTTTGATCAACATGTCTCTGCCCAGTAAATTTACTGGTGTGTCTGCCGACACTAAGTAATTGTGGTTCAAAGTTTGCCCTCCTATTTCAGTTCTTAGGGGCTTGGTGTAAGGTAGGACCTGTTTAGCCCCAGAAAACCCCATGACATTGGTAGTCCTTGTGGAGAGAGTGTTGGGAGGAGCTTGTTTGATGGTTGAGCATGCAGCCCCAGTGTCCACTAGAAAAGGAAGACTTTGTCCATCCACCGTCACGGACAGTAAGGGGTCCTCAATCCCTCTGTCCGGGGGGTTCTGTGGGGACCCTCAGTGGTGGTCTGGCCAGAGACTGGGCTCATCCCAGGCTGGCAATTGGATTGAAGGCTGCTGCTGTTGGCCTCCACGTGGTGGACCACCTGCTGGTCTTGCAAGTGGACCATACCATCCATTCTCTCCTTGAGGGTTCTTGTATGGACATTCACGAGACCAATGGCCTGGCTCTTCACAGTAGTAGCACACATCAGCATTCCCCCACCTCCGTGGCGGCCCTCGCTGGAATCCCCTTCCCCTGGGCCCACGTCGTCCCCTGAAACGACCAGCATGTGCCTGATGAGGAACAGAGGTCATAGACCCCTGTGCAAACGTGTCCTGGTGGCCAGGAAATGGAGGAGCTTGTGGTGGTTGGGAAACAGCACCTTCATACATTATTTTGGTGGTTTTATTCTCTTTTTTCTTTTCCCCTGCTTTTTGTTTTGCTTCAGCTAACTGCATTTTTAGTAATTGAGTCTGCAATGCTTTAAGTTCTTCCTCATCCTTCTTATGTTCCTCTCTTATTTTAGATAGATGGTGAATTAAATGGCGATCCCACGTTCCACTAACAGCCCCTGGCAAATCAGGATTGTCTTCCATGTTGGTTTTAACCTGTGTGGGTAAACCTCTCAGCACAGCGTCTCTGAACCAATCCCTCTGTGAGCCCTCATTGGCTGGATTAGTTCCTGTTTGTGTTTGCCACATGGATTTGCATTGATCCAAATATTCTCTTGGATTGGTGTTTGGATTCCATTCAAATTTAGGGATAGTGCGCCTCCTGGTTACAGGGTATAGGTCCCCTATCCACTGGGAATATTGAGTGAAAGGGTCTGAATCTAAGGCGAAGGTGGTGTGAGCTGTAGTTTCAACCTCTCTACAGGTGTGTGGTTTCATGCAACGTGCTGCAATCGCGCGGTAGTCACCTAGAGCCAAAGTGCTGCCTGCCGTCAGGGAATCTAAAGTTTGTAACCAAATAGAAGCCCCCTCAGTTATGGGTGGGAGCTTGTCGCAGAGTGTGGTACGATCCCCCAGGGAAAAAGGCTTATACTTGCGCTGGCCCCCGGTTCCAGGCTGATGGAGCAGGGGCATCTGTTTTTTATAGAACCCAGGCTCCCCTCTTGATGCCATCTTGCGGAGGAGGCGTGGTTGCATGATTTGAGCTTCTGGTTGGGGGGCACTGCGCTCAGGTGTGTCTTCTGGTGGTTCATGTAGGTTTGAGACGGCTTCATCATTTTCCTGGGCTTCACATTCTACACTAGGGGTGGGTGAAGCCCAAGGAGTAGATGTCTGTGGTGGAAGTGTGGCATCAGGCCGCCAGTCACCACACACAGCAACAGTCACTGAGCCTACTTGCTTAGATGGGGCAGGTGTTGCCATGGTCATGCTTTGGGGTGAATAATCTGTGCAGTGTGAACGGGATGAGGGATGGTACTGAGATGGAGTTAAAGTTGGGATGGGAATTGTTACACCATCCAAGATTTCTCACAATCTTCTTAGCTTAAACTCATCTGGGCTTAGTGAAGTATAAGAGCCAACAAAGAGCGCTTCAGATCAAGCTGGGTCAGTTACAGACAGAGAGTATTGTGATTCAGATAAGAAAGAAATTAAGTCCTTTTGTTTTTTTTGTGGAGCTGTAGGGGCGGGACAAGAGGTGAGAGCAGCCTGTGGGCTGGACAACCCACGAACAGTGTCTTCTTTGATGTCAAGTACAGGGTAAAGCCCTGTGGGAGGAGATGTAGGAGGGGGAGGAGGCTGAGCAGACGGCAGGGGAGGTGCATAGGGCGGTGGTTTGTCAGCTGTTTCCTTATTCCTGTCAGTGTATGGTTCTGTATGTGTGGTGTCAGGTTTATCGAACATTGCATATTTTCCTCCGTGCCATATTAAAACCATCTGAGACCAGAATGTCTAATTTTTTGCTGCCTTGTCCCTTGTCTCTTTAAACTTGCCTTTAAACCAACCACTGTCTTTGCTTTTCTCTTCTGCCAACTCCTTTTCTTTTTTAGCTTTCTTCATGTTCAGCCAAAACCATCTGCCAACACTCTTTCTGGTTTTTTCATCTATACCATCTTTCTCCACTTCCTCTTGTATTTTCTGGTTCATTTTCTTAATCAACTTTTCAGCCTGTTATTCCTCCTGAGTCTGCTGCACCAGCTGTCTTACAACATACACCTGTTCCTTAAACGTTTTCCAAACCAGTGCCTCTGCACCCCAACATGAGTCATTAAACTCCCTATCAAACTGGTCCATGTTTAGAAGAAAGGTTTTTGCACCCTTCTGTAAAAAGTTTTCCCTCCCTAGAAAAGTATTTGTACCCTGAAACTCTCCTTCTATCTTTATTCAGTTAAAATTCACTTGCTCCAATGCTTCTCAATCATACATCAAAACAGCAATCAGTTATCTGTCCTTGTTAACACTGCTAGGTTTCCAGACAGAGTAACTGCGTTCACACAACAGCAATGAGAGTTCTGCCGGCTGCAGCGCTTCTCTTCCACTCACTCTGTCTCACCCACTCCTCCTAACAATGTCTGTATCACAGATTATATTTTCCGTGAACAGCTCATGTAGTTTTATGTGTTTATGTTTTGTGCAACTTCTATTTTTTCTGGAATGCACTAAATGCCGTCCAGTTATGACTACTCTTGCTGAATCATCCTATTTCAGCTCATAGTTTCTCATGCTGGTCTTGGTATAAATGTCATTTATAACTCACAGTCATACTCTCACTATTACTGGTCTCACAGATTCATATGACCTGTTCACAGTAATTCATTTGCTTCACAGGACTTATAGTGTGTGCTTTATGTATTATTACATCTGTAATCTGGTTTTAATGAGGCGGAACTCGCATAAAACACAGCATTCACACCCTTATGTTTTTGCCTGGTCTCAGCTTCTGACTCCTTTAAACATAAAACTCTCAGGGACTCAAACCCTATTTACAGGGACTCAGACCTAGTCAAAACAGGTACTCCAACCCTTAATTCCAGGGGACTCAAACTCCATTTTGAGGGACTCTGACCCTTCTCAAGAGGGACTCAAACCCTGCTCAAAGGGAATCAAACCCTACTCAAAGGGACTCAAACCCTATTTAAAACCGCTTTCAGAATTCGTAGTTTCCCACACTATGGGCCTCAAACCCAGCACAATCATGAATTTTCGTCAAAAAACATGTGGAGTTGCCAAACTCAGGAAAACATCTTCAACCTCTTTTTTTTTTTTTTTTACTATTAATACTATTATTTAACCTCGTTCAGATTTCCTTATTTTTTTCTTATTTAATAAATTTTGCAGAGTTTTCCACTTACTTGGACATAAGACACCATTCAATTTAGGCCTATCGAAAAATGCCAAAAGCAGAATTTGATTTAAACAGGTTCCTGCTTACCGTATGTTGTTTTGTCGGGTACCCTTGGTGTCAGATGTCCGTTCGTGGATCTCTGTTTTATCCGAATCTCTCTGCTTTTCCCAAAATCACATTGGGAGTCACCAAGTTGATGGAGTTGTTCCCAGAAACTGCTGCGTGCTCGTTTGTTTTGGTAAAGCTAAGTCCTATGCTATACTGTTTTAGTAAAACTAAATAATAAAAGGAAACAGTTTATTTCGCCCGACCGGGGAGACGTGTCAGCTGAGTCACCATAGCACTTCTGACTTTTTCTCCCCAAAGACAGGGTTTTTATTCAAAAGCAAGGCGTGTACAATTACAAAGAAAAAACACATATTTTTAGCGAGTGTCAGTTGAACTCTTACACCTGGCATTCAGCTGTCTGTTCGACCTTCCCAACATTCCTGCTATTCTATTTTTGGACCTTCACAATATTCCTGTTATTCTGCAGACATGTACAGAAATATCTTCACAGTTGCAGGGCAGATTATAGCCAATCCAAACACACACACACACACACACACACCTGTTTTGAGCAAGCCACTAAGTTACACAGAACATTTCATTTCACATATTATTAAACCTAACTTGAGCATAGCAATGCAGACCCTATTAAGTATTTTACATATTTTCCAACAGTACCGACCGAATTCGGCCGGTACTACCAAGTACCAATCACATAAAATCAAATGATACCATGTTTTTGTACCTAAACACATCATTGTGACACTGAGGGAGTGGAAGAGAGGGCGATTTTCCATGCCGAACATGAACACAGCATTGCACGCACAAGAGCGTAAGAGCGCTCTTGAGCGTGCACAATTACACTCCCTGCAATATTTGTGACGCAAAGTGCAAGGGCAGCAGTGGGAATACTTTTAATCTGAGGAAGCACCTGGTTAAGCACAAGATTTGAAGAGTGCAAATTTTCATCAGACTCATCTATGGCTACAACTCTTGTATTCCCCACTGTTAGCATGCCTGCATCCGTTAGCAACGGTCATCTGCAGCCAGCAGATGGGGACTTGAGTCTGCAACTTGCACTGGAGTTGGAATTAAGTTGTAAAATCAAACTGGACTTGTCTTAAATATAGTTTCTTACATAGAGGGGATGCTTGAAAATAAAACAAAACCAAACATATGTCACATCAGTGATACATTGAAGCTGTTAGGGAATTTCTGACCCTTTTTATATGTGTAATGCTTTTTGTGGACCCACCTGAGCTCCCATCTCTGCCTACTTTTGTTGGATGCTGCACTCATTTTGTTTTAAACTCATGGTGGAGGTCACCAGGTTGATTTATGATTTATGAATAACCAGACCAAACTTAGAGACCGGCTTTTCTTTGCAGGTTTATGACAAAAAGGCTTGGTTATAGGGATCGTCGTATTGATCTAATTATCGATACTATCAATACAATGGTGAGTACCGGTATTGGATCGATACTAGCGTGATGAGATCAATACTTTTGTTGCAGTTTCTCTTCTATCAACCAGCATATTATTCGAATTTTGTCACGTAGTTCATGTGAATGCAGCTTCTCTCGAAATCTGTCTGTGTAAACACCACACCTCTTTTTTCTCTCTCCGCTGCTCACTCAGGCAAAGTGTGCATGAGTGAGCAGCTACCAAAATTCCCATTATTGCCCACTTGGTAATAAAGGGTTGAATCGTGTAATCAGGGGTGAAATTCAGATTGTAAACCATTACACATAATTATTAATGGTGTCCTATCTGAGTTACTGTAGAATATGAAAATGACTGGTTCTCCGGTTAAATATTAATCATGGACACTGTTTGGAGGGAAGAAGTAAACTACTCATAAAATCTGAACAGAACGCCAATTTTAAAAAATCTGAATGTCTTCTTTAGGTTTTATGCCCATCTAGCATTCACACATTATTTTGTCTATGAAGCACAACACTACTAAGTACACAATTTAGAAAACTTAGAATATCAAAGTTTCTGTTTTGGATCAGCCTATGATAAATATCTAGTATAAATTGAGTAGAAATGTGGTCACAATGCCTGAAAGAAAATGTGAATGTGAAAAGACACCAACATCCCATTTTTAGAGCTTTGCTGAGATAATGTCATCACCTACTATTCTACCCCAAAGCAATGTAAAATCTTGTGATTGTCTGAAGATAGATGCAGCACAGATATTTTGCAGATCTATTATATGACATCAGTAAAAGATAAAAAATGTAAGAAAGCAATCTAGTTTCTTGCACTGAACAATATGAGGACTAAAAAACATCATTATTTGTGTATAAATTACAATTTCTGTGTCAAATGTGGACAAGATGCAAAGAAAAGGGAAAATTTGATTTATTTGTTTTGATAATATGGTGTCAGGAAATATGGCAAACTGAGTATATAAAAGGTTTACTGAGAGGTACTGCGAGAAAGTTATCATAAATCATATCCTGCAGCTTTTGGTACCCAGTTTCAGCTAGTCTTAAAAGCTGCTAGAGGGAGATCTGACATGTTCTGCATACAACTTACCAATCAAAACATATGGGTGAACCATATTTTACTGATTGCAATACCTTGCTAAGATACTTCCTGTTGTCCCCCCTCACACGTCTCTTTCAGGTGGACTCAGCTGTATTGCATGAAGCTGTAAATGAAATGTCAAGGTCGCCGTCACAAGCTCAGACACTTGATGTTCTGCTTGGGGATACTTTTGCTGTATAAATCTTTTCAGAAACACTTTCTTGAGCCTGTTCTACCATAAATTAAGGGGAAGTCATTCTCAGCGCTCGCATTTGTCTCCACAGTTTCCAATCAATCTGACTTTGAAACTGGAGAAAAATGTCCGGGGAGAGTAATAAAATTCCCCACAGAAAGAGCCGCAGATGGCACTGGTTCCTGTGAGGTGGCGGTGCTTGCCGCTGATCCACCCCCTTTGGTAAAAGAGTCAAATTATGTTGGCTGGAACATCTGAGAACTCCAACTGTCCTTTTGTTTTTAAGCGACCAGAATAGATAGATACTTAAATGCTTCTTTGTGATTTCAGAAAACGTTTGCCTCCATACAAAAGGACTCTCTATACATTGTAAAGCACTTTAAAGAATAGGTTATGCGCTGGACATCTACCTCCACAATTAGTTTTGCTTGATGTAGCACCCCCTGATATTGATCCAAACTCTCTGAAGGCCAAGAGGCGGTAGATGAATAGCCTTCTCCCGCTTGCTCGATCTAATCCCTTTAACCTTGTTTGGCAAAATTATCATGTGCGTGTGTACAATTAAATCACAATTTGCCTATATACATAATTTCTAGCCCACATTTTCCTTCTGTAGTGGCTTGCATAAGTATTTATTTGACCTTTTTCACATTTCATTGTTTTAGTGAATAATCTTAAAGTGGAAAGAATATATATATAGTTTCAATATTTCGTTTCACAAATACATATCAAGTGTATCTTTGTGAGTCTTTCATTTTGATACTACTAAATACAATTCTCTGCAACACCTTATTAGTCCACCCTTGTGTAATTTATTGTCAATATAAATCTAGTGCAGTGTAACTGCTGCTTCTGCCAACATCTGATTATTGTCTTATTTTATACAGTAAAGAGGGCTTCTCTTTTTCCCAATCCTCCTCTGGCTCTTTCACATTCAACTGTGATAATAAGTGCATTAACACCCATAACCTGCTGTCCATTCATAGTTAGGCTGATATGTATGTCGGATCTGTCTGACAAGACAAGTCCTGCAGCAGTAATTTGTGCATTCTGGCATCTTCCCTTATGTGCCATGACAGGAATTACTGTCATACTCAGCTCACATTGCTTGACACGTTCAGTCCGTGTGTGCTGGGATTAAGGGACACAGCAAACATGGGGAAGAAGGTGCAATGATGAGATTTTGGTATAAACACTAAATGATTTGTGATGGAACCTAACGATGCTCCTCCCCTTTAACAGGGAGTGTTGGGATAGTTTTCCATAGCAGGGACAGGAAAGCTGGTCAGAGCTACTGGGAAGATGGATGAAACCAGTACACAGTAATTTGGACAGAAAACCTGTTGCTGAACACTAGAAATTGGGGTTGAGTTTTACCTTCCAGCTTCACCTTTCAACAACCCTAAACTTACAGCCTGAGCTGCAACATGGTCCATAAGCAGGTAGAGACATACTCCACTCCAAAAGATATACAGCTTTAATTAGAAGAAAAATTGGTTATACAAAGTAGTGACTCAGGGGAAAATATAAATGCACACCTCGGCAGAAAACAATACAAAGTATTATTTTTGTTTTGCTAAACAACAACCTCCAGCTTTCTGTTGGTCTATACCAATAAAGTGCATTAAAGTTTCTGGTTGCTAAATGACGTGAAAAAAATATATTGGCTATGAATACTTTTGCAGGATACTGTTATTGTCCCATTGAACATTTTGTTTGTGTGAAGACGTGGTTCGTCTTTCAGGTATACGTAAAGCAAGAGCTGCGGCATAGATCAAAGCTTATTCCAATCTGTGGCAAGCAGGGGTGAAAGAAGGCGGGTACAGTCCAGTACTGCTTACCACTAAAATATTCAGCGCAAGTACGCAGTACCAGAAAGAGGGGAGAGCGGCTGCCTTCTATAAAGCTTTCCTTCAGAACTAGTGGCTGCACTTTGGGTCAGACAATAGATCTGCTAGAAATCCGCTAAAACATGACTTAATCTGTTTATAAATAGTTTTTTTTTTACTCCCTTTGAATTGTTTCTTAACTGCCTGTGCTACGTTTTGGAGCTATGATTTGAAGCCTCAATGTTCTTGCCTTGCTTCACCCCCTCCCCTCGGAGCCTGGGGCTCTTGTCAGCAGCCAGCAGTGTTTTTCGCTGCTTGCACTGGGAGCGGACAAACAATAAATGATATCAAAGAAATCCCACACATTCTTGTGGTTGGCGGAAACACTTTCATTGTGTTTTAAATATATGACGGCTATCAAAAAAACAGGGAAAACGTGACGCAATAGTGAAATATCTAATTTCAAATAAAAAAATAAATACATGATAACAATGCAGATAAAAATAACATTTTTGTTCAAAAGAAAAGAGAGTTCCTAAACATGAAAAGTTTCCCCAGAAAATCTGAAATATCAACTGATCAAGATTTTGAGCAAGGTGAGGATCAGGGTGAGAAGGCACTATATCATAAAAAAGAAGCAGCAGCTGCCAGACCCCTAGAAACATGCACAGGTGATAGTGCTAGTCCTACTGCTTATCCCTCTAGTTGGACATAAAATCAATATGAATCAGAAAATTGTTTATCAATGCCTGCACCTTAACAATGAAAATGTCTTTTTTTCCCCATATTGTCAAGTGCTTCTAATTTCTGCCTTATCCATAGAATTGGCCAACAGTAAAAATATTGAAATGTTTTTATGTTATGTTCGATGTTTTATCAAAATGTTTTTAAATTTATTTGATTTCCACTTTTGGATTTGGCTTTTTGAAAATGCATGACGAGAGAGACAGAACAATATGAACCAATGAAGGTTTTTGTAATAGCAATAATGGCAAAAATGTAAAACTACTTCCCCCCCTGGTGTCAAGACTTAAGAATTGTTGTTCACAGAAGACATTGGCCATGAATTTTAGTCTGTAGCTGGTAGAGACATACCCAAAGAGACAACACAGTTTTTGGATTTTTATTTGTAGAAAATCTTGAAAACCACCTTTCCTGCTTCTTCCACTTTATAATTATGTATTGTGTATTATGTATTATGTGTTTTCACAAAGAAATCCAAATAGGCCAAAGTTAGTGGTTGTAACATGATAAAATCTGAAAATGTTCAAGGGGTCTAAGTACTTTTATAAGGCAATACATAACCCTTTTCAAAACTGTTTGGACTTGATAATTTTGTTCTCTTGAACCAATCTACTGAGCAGAATCCTTTTTTAAGATTTATGGATTTTTTATTATTCTAAGGAGAAGGATAAGAAAAGCACTTAGACTCCTCTGTCATGGCTATATTATTTCCAGTTTGTTTGATTCAATATATTATTCATTGTTTTCTTTAAAATTGTTTTGTCATAACATGATACAATATTACAGGAAACTTTGTTGACTAAGCCTTTTTTATGCTAGCAAGCTCAGCAGGAAGTTAATGGATTGAGAACAATTGGTTGAATTCTCTTGGCTGCCTCTTCTCTAGGAAAAACAATTTTTTCTAATGACAAGAACATATTTCCAATAATATTATGTTGAATAATTGATTTATTTTACCCAAACACATAAATACACTGAAGGCCAACAAATAAGGGTAAGAAAAATTTTTATTGTAAGATCTCAGTAAGGTTTTAATGACTGGGAGAAGCCAGAGTTTTTGTGTTGAACAGCAGGCTGTGCTCCAAAGTAGAGGAGACAGTGGGAACAGTGGATGGATTGTAAATCCGAGACTGGCTGAAGCAGGTTTTAGGTAAAATACAGTTAATATTTATTTTATCTGCTGATGCTTGCTGGCGAGAATTGACAAGTGATTGGCAAGTGATTTATGTGATGTAAAATAAAGGGGTTGGACCAGCCGGAGCTTCCTTAGACTGAATTGAGTTTGCTAGGTTATAATTGCAGGTGTGGTCTTCACCAGAAATTGACTTGAAGATCTGGTGGAAGCCATGAGGTAAATCCCATAGTGGTATTTCTAGAGCACAAAAAGTATGAAACAATTTAGCACAAGGAATGCTGGATTTCCGCAACCAACTCTAACAATCTGGCAAAGATTGGGATTCTTGCTGGTCAGAATCAAAGTCAAGTGAAACTCCAAACATTTATTTCTACAATAACTTGACTTCATGCAGTATGAACCAAGTGTTTAGGGAAAAACTTAAAAAAGTGACTCAGAGTGATATAAAGTTTGATTTGAACCAAATCATAATCCTAATGATGCAGATACAAATATTAAAATCCAACTGCATATATATAATTGAAATGTAATTGTTAAGATACCACATAGACAACTGTTTTGGATGTGAGTCATATGTTTAAAAACAAAACCATTTTTGTTTTACATTGCATGTTTACCTTGGTGCTTGCAAATTACCCACTTAATAGGACACGACAAAAATGGGATTGGCAGAATTCCTTCAGTAACAGTACTTCTATTATACTAAGATGTATTAAAAAAATAAGAGATTCATCTACCACATCCTTGGGATTGTGAAGAGAGATCTTTAAATCTCATCAGCAGTAGACTCAGAGTCTTACTTAACTCCATGAGCGGAAAGAATATTGAGGAAAAGACATTGGATTGATTTTGCTTGGCCAAGTAAGATATATGGGTCCTTTGAATTTAACATATAAATCTAACAATGGTTCTCATCTGAGTGACCGTTTTGACACTGGTATAGTAAGTAATGGCTGGAATGCAAAAGCGCTTTATTACCAGCTATCGATAACGTGGGAGGATCATGAGATGATTATGACTTTTTCTTTCTATTTTGAAGAAATTAATGTTCACCAGCAAAGATCACGCCACAACCTTGTAAATTTACTGGTTTAATGACAGTTAAAAGAGACAGACCGAAGGCATAGATGGATCAGAATGTTAAGCTTCGGCTGGCGAGTCTGGTGGTTTGTTAGTGGGGGTCCTGTCTCAGAAGGCAAATAACGTCGCCAAAGTAAAACCTCTCTGATAGTATATTAAGGAAAAAAAAAAGTCTGAAAAAAACTCTGAATGAGGAAAGTTGGATAAAGTGGGCATTGGTAGGGATGAGGTAGGATAATGAACTGAGCACATGTTGCAAAATTGAACTACACAGTAACTGAGATTACTCTTAATGAACCTGGACCTGAACTGGGGGCAACTTTTTTTGCACTCAAAATGACATTTTCTATGGATTGTTATTACATAAATTAACAGCAACTGCACAGAACGGAATTATATAAGTGTGAAGAAGGGATCATAGATATGGAAGACAAAGATGGGATTGAAAGAGGCAATAAAAAATGTAAGAGAGAGGAGTGTTAGGATGATGAAAAAAAATCCAAAAAGGGGTCTTTAAGAGGAAAGCAGGTTCATAAAGAGGGAAGAATGAATATGCAAAGACCATAATGCGGGATTTGAAAAGAGGGTATAAAGACGGAGGAAGAAGATGAATGTGAAAAGGGGCTTAAAAGGGTTAATGAGGTGTATGACTACTGTAAATGTGTATAATGAGGAATGAGAAACTGGGGTGAGTGGAATAAAAGGGGCCAAATAGGGATAAGGAGGATGAATGTGAAAAGGGGAATGTGACAGGTACATAGAAACAAAAGGGGTGATAAAGATGGATGAAGAGGATGTGTGTAAACAAGAAGGATGATGACTGGGGGACAAAAAGAAGATGTATAGAAAGATTATGAGAATTTATAGAACGAAAAGGGGTTATAAGGACAAATGAGGAGGATGAATGTAAATAAAGGGTTGTTAAACATGGGTAGAATGACAGGGGGTCATGAGACGGATTTGGAGGATGAATGTGAAGAAGGGGTTGATAAGTAAGATGATGTTTACAATAAAAAAAAGGTCATAATAAGGTATGAAAAGGATAGATGTGAACAAAGGGATAAGGAGAATGTAGGGTATAAAATGGGTCATAACAAGGGATAAGGGAAATGAAAAGGGGTCATAATGAGGAATTAGAAGGATGAAGGAGATAAAAGGGGTTATAATACGAGGGATGTAGAGGAAAAGTGAAGGTTTCTTGGCTGGAAGCTAGTTTAAAAACTACTCATCATTTTTTATAATCAAAGAAGGAACATCATAAAATGTTGACATTGGGATAGGGAATAAAGTTTGGAAGCACAAATATTTTCCATATTCTTATTTTTTGTCCCCCTTCTTATACTGACTTGGAAATAACTGAAATCAAATTCCATACTTTTCTAGAGTGCATAGAAACTCTTGCACAAATTCCGCAGTAGTGGAGCATGAGACATCTTTTTTGGAAACAAATCTTTATCGGGTAAACTTATCACAGCAGCCACTTTGCTGACATAAGGTTGGCACAGGGAATACTGTAAGACCCAAAACAATTTTATAAAGTGTAGTTTTCTACAAATCCAGAAATCATTACTGTATTTCTACAGACTTCTATCAAAGCATCACAACCTGTGACATCACAGTAAAGTCTGCTCAGCCAAACCAGAGCAGTTGATGTGCAGCAAAGGTTAATGACTGTATTTAGCAGAGCAAAAGCAATTGTATTTGCAGTATTTAGCTGTTTCTTTGATCAAGCCTCTTTATTGGGTATAATGAGGCCGCAGCTGTGAGGTTCCCAATTGTGCTATTGTATGATTTCTTTACAAATATGTTGGAAATAAATCTGTAACTGTCACAATTTGTACAGTAAAAACTTTTGATTATACACATGAGAAGATGTCATAACATTGATATGACTGTCACCATGTAATAATGACTGCAGACGGTGAAAATAAAAGGCAAACAACAACATGCTGATTGGCATTCAGGGAGGTTCCTCAATTTAGTCATGAAAAGTGTTGCAAAAAAGTCAGAGAAGCACAACAACCAGTAGGAAAGTGACTTTCTCTTTGTTTTTTGTTTGGTTGTTTTTCCCATTTCTGTGCACACGCATCAGCTTGGCTGTCGGGTTGCATTTGCATCGGGTCAGGTTGACAGCCTAAAACAAATAAGAACATTCAAGTTGACAGTGAGGTTGAGGGGGTTCAGAGCTGTGCCTGTGGTGTGAACTTAGCATATGTTATATTTTCTTCATAGCAGTACTCATATAACATGTGATTTACTTTAATGCCAAGTGACACTTTCTGCTGTATAATCAGAACTTAGTGGACATAATTAACCTAAATGTTGCAGTTATTTAGGACAAATGTATGATACTTAAGGCCTTCAGAACTGTTTAATCTGACTACAGAGCACTGTTCGCTAAAACCAGCCGCCACAGAGACAGTTTCTTCCCCCAAGCTGTTTCTCTGTTGAACATTCAATAGAGTACAAAACAACAGCATACAGATGTTGCAAATGCACCTTTTTATTATATATGTGTATATTGTACATTGTAAATATGTATATTCTGTAATACAAAAACAAAACCAAAGGGCAAAGTGTACCGGAGTCAAATTCCTTGTTTGTATGTACGAACTTGGCAATAAAGCTGATTCTGATTCTGATCAGGCTTTACGAGAGACTGGCTCCAGAATTTGGGAGTTGAGAGGATTAAATGGCTTACCTGCAGTCCTGATCTCAATCCCAATGAACACTTGTGGGATAATCTTGGACGTGCTTTTTATGCCAGGGTGGCCAACACACACTGGCTAACCTGTGCTAAACGCTTGTTGAGGAGTGAGATGCCATTCCACAGCAGTGTGTGCCTAAGCTAATGACCAGCATGAGGAATAGGTGACAGGCGTTTGTGGCTGTGCATGATTCACCCACACACCACTGAGTTTGTTAAATGAATAGACACTTAAATTGCCAATCTGTCCTGTTCTTTAGATGTCTATCACTCAGTTCAGTCTGAAAAGACTAACAAAGAGAGGGATGGCAATTACAAAAGTTTTAATGATGAGAAATTACATGGCTATTTCTTTGGCGCTCGGACCTGGGAGGAAGACATGAATGCTGAGAATGACATGAGCTAAGATGATCATTTGTAAGGCTTAGATTTAAATATGTATCCCCCCTGATCCGACACTGGTGGTGGATTGGCGGCCAGGGAGCGAGGAAGCCAGGAGTAGATGTGAAGGAAGATGGTGGAGGTGGGGTGGAGGAGGGATGAGCTCAGCTGACAAGCGAAGATGAACACGATAGAAGCTCCTT
This sequence comes from Girardinichthys multiradiatus, assembly GCF_021462225.1. NCBI lineage: Eukaryota > Metazoa > Chordata > Actinopteri > Cyprinodontiformes > Goodeidae > Girardinichthys > Girardinichthys multiradiatus. The sequence goes on from NC_061816.1 coordinate 14,627,557, forward strand.
TAAAAGCAAGGCGTTGGAAGGTGATTGGATGGAGAATCAGACGGACAGGATGCTGATTGGAAGGCCGGGAGACACACCGAAGAGTCACTGGAAGGTGGAGGCAGTGAAGGTGAGTCTTTCATTCTGAATTTTCATCAAAACTCCATTTCAATGAATACTTTGAAACAAGAGTCGATAACAAAATAAGCTGTTTGGCATTGTGAGAGAGGATTTGGCAGATATTTTGCAACCCACATTATCAATCCTGCTGTTCAACCCTCAAATTAATTTTCTTTACCATTTAAACAGGAAATAAACAGGATTTACAGCAGCATAATATTTATTTTAACCATTTAATTTGGCTGTTGCATCAATCATATTTAATATACAGATACTACACAATTTTGGGGGTGTGGGGCTGATACATTCTACATGAAATATGACATATGGAGTTTACAGAGCTAATAGCTTAAAAGTTTTTAGTAGTTTATATATCTCATGAAGGCTAGGGCACTGTTGAAACTGGTGTTTTAACAGGCATGTATGTCTGAATAATATAGTTTACTTTATAAAAAAAAAAACAACTTGAAGGTCAGTTTAGATTTGAACTCTGTTTTTTAGATATATAACACAAACAAATATGCTGCCGCCAATCAATAACTGAAAAAGAAAACCACTGGGCAGAATAAACACTTTAATACACTTTCTAAATATATACAGCCTGTATATACATATGGATCTATGTTTGCTGCCAATCAGATGCCATACAATGTATGTATCAATATGGACATTTAGTATTTAAAATATCAAAATACACATAGTTGGGTAGAACTCCAACCATTACATGGAGGCAAAGGGCTTCCAATATGTTCCTTGGTGTGCAATATGTAAAAACGTTATGTCATTAATGCACACACCACCCAAATGTATTAAGGCCGAAAGTAGGTGTATTCACAACAATAGTCTGCAAGTGGTTAAACTTCTAAAATATTACTCTGAATGTAGATATGCGCACGTTTAGGCAAATACCTATTTTCTTGTAGCAGTTTCCTGACTTGTGAAGATCTGCAAACACCTGCCTTGCTTGTTTGTTTTTTCCACTCTTTCCCATTTCAAAGAGTGGCTTAGAGGACTCAGCTTTAATGTGAAGTCATACACTATATTGCCAAAAGTATTTGTCTGTTTACTTTTACATGTACACGAACTTTGATGACGTCCTATTCTTGATCAATAAAGGTCCAATTTCTTGATGGCCTAGTGTTGCCAGCAATACGAAGATGTTTATAGTTAGATGATAAAACCAGAATTGCAGCCCTGCTTTAATTCATTCCAATGGTGTTCAAGGAGGATGAGGTCAGGACTCTGTGCAGGCCAATCAAGTTTCTTCACACCAAACTTTATACACCTGCAGCCATGGAAGTTATTGTAACACCAGAATTCTTTGATTTGCTGGTGTGGCTTAATACTTGTCAATATAGTGTATATCTACCTCAGGGAAACAGGAATTGATTAAACATTTTTACACTCTTCAATCACAGTCTAAATTACTAATTTGCATTTAGTCTTTTGTATGTATTAATAAAGGTGCCAATAATTGTTGCATGGAGTTTTATTACAAAGAATTGCTGGACTTTTTTTCCCCTCATTGAATAAATATTGGATTCAGAAAAAAAATCTGTGGGTGGTATTTTGTTTTGAAACTTTAAACATCTTCACCACAAGTGCCAGGGAATGCAAAAGTATTTAAAATAGGTGGGACTCATCAGACACTAATGCATGTATTGTGTCGAGCTCGGGGTTACCGTTAAGACCACTTTTATTACCAGGTGCACTTCAACACAGAGTGTTACAGACATTTTAACTCCATTGCGCATTCAAGTCAATTAGTACGCTTAAATATATATGTTAAAATAACTCCAAATTCATAAACTGATATTTTCCTAAAATGAAAATTTTATCAAATGTCACTAAAAACAGATTTTCTAAATAGCATCCCTAACAATTTTTAAATAATCCTACTGTTGAACATTTATTTTCTTTAATAATAAAATCTGTACAAAATTGTTGTTGCTTTTACATTGGCCACTTTTCAGATTCTGTACTGTGATAAAAACAACCTGTCATCAGAGATTGTCCACAGATTCTTCCTCTAAACCTCAGTGGAAGCAAAATATAAAGCAAGGATTGCTCTTTGCAAAGTAAAGGCAACTATTACTATCATTTACATAGTTTTTATTTTTTTATGTGCTGATTTTCTTCTCATATTTTGTTGAACACAATATATTTACTTAGTAAATGGGGTTTAAAAATGTGTTCAAATGATCACAAAATATTTATGCCCACAGTGAACATGAGCTGTCTTCTAATCTAATTTGGAGCTGACCTCTGGCATCCTGCTGTCCATGTTACTAACAAATGTGGCAGTAGAATCTCAAGGTAAAGGCATATGTGCTTTAATTAGTTATTCAAGACTGTGTTAAAGTTTTAGGAAAACAACTTCATTTTATATTTCTGTTTCTATTTATGTTCCTGTGTCTTCCTGTGTCACAGTCAGGTGATTTGTTTGAGACTTTTAAAGAGGTATTTACAATAATTCTGTTGACAAGGTTTCAAAAGTCTGATCCATTCCTAGCAAAATGTTTTGCTGTCTCAGAAGATGTTAAAAAGGGCAAATCATTGAAAAATGTCACCGTTGACTGTTTTATTCCATTGTCTAAAACTAAATCAGGAAACCAGTTTCTGTTAACTATCTTGTTTGGCCACCTGTCTTTCTTAGGAGATAACTCTTTGCAAAATAACAGCTTCTACAGTTATAAGGGCATAAATCAAATTCTTTACCACATTTGGACTTTCAAAAGCTGTGCATACTGCCCAAGGAACCAATTTCCTTTCTAAAGTTTTCAAACAAACTTTACATTTCCTGGTTTTCTACCACTCGGTGTCCACGGCTTACCATCCAGAGTCATAGGGTGCTCTTGATAGGTGGCATCAAACTCTCAAATCTATACTATGTCAGTACTGTCTTTAAATTAGAAAATCCTGGGATGACGGTGTGCCTTCGGTACTCTTTACTATCCATGATGCAAAGCAAAATGAGAAATTCAGGTGTGATGCTTCATGTCAAAACAGTGCCTCTGACTTTGTGTTAAGGTGCAGGGAGAAGTTATACTAAGCAACCTCTCCTGCAAAGGAGCCCCTTTCTAATGCCCAGACTAAAATGAAGACAAACTTTGACAAGTGAACAGTTCAGCGACAATTTTGCCCTGGTGATATGATGTAGGTACAGGTCCTTCTCAAAATATTAGCATATTGTGATAAAGTTCATTATTTTCCATAATGTCATGATGAAAATTTAACATTCATATATTTTAGATTCATTGCACACTAACTGAAATATTTCAAGTCTTTTATTGTCTTAATACGGATGATTTTGGCAAACAGCTCATGAAAACCCAAAATACCTATCTCACAAAATTAGCATATTTCATCCGACCAATAAAAGAAAAGTGTTTTTAATACAAAAAACGTCAACCTTCAAATAATCATGTACATTTATGCACTCAATACTTGGTCGGAAATCCTTTTGCAGAAATGACTGCTTCAATGCAGCGTGGCATGGAGGCCTGTGGCACTGCTGAGGTCTTATGGAGGCCCAGGATGCTTCGATAGCAGCCTTTAGCTCATCCAGAGTGTTGGGTCTTGAGTCTCTCAACGTTCTCTTCACAATATCCCACAGATTCTCTATGGGGTTCAGGTCAGGAGAGTTGGCAGGCCAATTGAGCACAGTGATACCATGGTCAGTAAACCATTTACCATTGGTTTTGGCACTGTGAGCAGGTGGCAGGTCATGCTGAAAAATGAAATCTTCATCTCCATAAAGCTTTTCAGCAGATGGAAGCATGAAGTGCTCCAAAATCTCCTGATAGCTAGCTGCATTGACCCTGCCCTTGATAAAACACAGTGGACCAACACCAGGAGCAGACCATCACTGACTGTGGGTACTTGACACTGGACTTCTGGCATTTTGGCATGTCCTTCTCCCCAGTCTTCCTCCAGACTCTGGCACCTTGATTTCCGAATGACATTCAGAATTTGCTTTCATCCAAAAAAAGTACTTTGGACCACTGAGCAACAGTCCAGTGCTGCTTCTCTGTAGCCCAGGTCAGGCGCTTCTTCCGCTGTTTCTGGTTCAAAAGTGGCTTGACCTGGGGAATGCGGCACCTGTAGCCCATTTCCTGCACACGCCTGTGCATGGTGGCTCTGGATGTTTCTGCTCCACGTTTTTTGTATTAAAAACACTTTTCTTTTATTGGTCGGATGAAATATGCTAATTTTGTGAGATAGGAATTTTGGGTTTTCATGAGCTGTATGCCAAAATCATCCGTATTAAGACAATAAAAGACCTGAAATATTTCAGTTAGTGTGCAATGAATCTAAAATATATGAATGTTAAATTTTCATCATGACATTATGGAAAATAATGAACTTTATCACAATATGCTAATATTTTGAGAAGGACCTGTATTGTTACCAGTGCTTTGGTCTGGCCTTGCTGCTCATTTCTCTGTCCCGTATTTTGGTCAAAGTAAGGATTCAGACACTGTCATTTGTACACCTGACTGCAGGAAAAAGACATGGTTATGCCATAAACTGGACTGTGAAACTGTTGAGCACTGCAGCTTCACTTGCGCTGAACTCGGAGGAATAATTTGATGGAGGCAGTGATTCTCTTTAGCCGCTGTGGCATATTTATTTAGTCACATTAACAGTGAACATCTTCTTCTCTTAAATTACATCTCAACGGAGGGAGGGAAAAAGAAACGTGACGACACAACATGTGTCTCTGACCTCTTTTACTTACGCCTCACAGTGGTGAAAATTAGGTACTACAACTCACTTGGTAATAATACACCTCACACACCTTAGCATTAACATGAGTACACAAATTGAATCTCCTAACACCCCCACTTGTACTCAGGTTGCAGAACATTGAACAGAAGTTAAACTATAAACCACAATACAGAAGTGGAACTCTTTCTCTCCTTTTAAACACCAAACATAACGCCTGCAAACTTTCTCAGTTTTAGCTTAGAAGCAGGTTTGGTCATGATATCAGCAACCATTTCATATGTAGTGCAATATAGCAGACAGACTGTCCCTTCATTTACAATAGACCTTACAAAATGATATTTTATATCCACGTGTTTGCACCTCTGTCTGCTCACAGGGTTTTTGGCCAAAGCGATTGTTCCCTGGTTATCTTCATACACTACTGTCTGTGTATATTTGAGACCATCAATTCCTTCCAATAACTGTTTTAAATATATGCATTCTTGCATTGTAGTAGCTAGAGCCATATATTCTGCCTCACAAGTAGAAAGCGCTACTGTGGGCTGTTTCTTAGTTTTCCAAGAAACTAAAGAACTGTTCTTGCTTAGGCTTACACAGTAACCTGTAGTGCTGCGTCTGTCAGTTGTGTCACCTGTCCAGTCAGCATCACTATAGGCTATTAGACCTAACTGGTTTTTCTGAAACACAGCTCCTTATTTGCAGTTCCTTTGAGGTACCTTAGTACATGCTTCACTGTGGCCCACTGCTCCTCTGTTGGTTCAGAAAAATATTGTGATAACTTGCTTACCACAAAACTTAAGTCTGGACGTGTACACGTTGATAGATATATAAGGCTGCCTACAGCCTCTCTATACATCCTTACATCTTTCATCTTAATAGCATCTTCTGTGTAACACAATTTTTGGTCACAGGGAGTTTCCCTGGGCTTACAGCTCTGCATGTTGAACCTTGTCAATATCTTGTTGACATATGTTTCTTGTGACATTTTCACACATCCATCAGAGTGAACAAAATCAATACCAAGGAAATGCTTAAGTCTGCCTAAATCCTTCATCTTAAATCTGACTGAAAGCATCTCCTTCACTTCATTCATAACTTGTTCATTGCTTGATGCTATTATCAAGTCATCAACCCAGATAATCATGATAGTTTTATGATGTCCTGTCTCCTTTGTATAAACACAGTGATCTGCCTGATTTTGCATGAAACCATTTTTAGTCAGATAATCATGCAGAACTCTGTTCCAGTTTCGGCCAGATTGTTTCAGCCCGTACAGAGATTTTTGAAGATTTCATAATCGATGGGGGCGTGTAAGTAAGCTGTTTTCACATCCATTTGATGGAGTAACAGATCCTCCTGTACTGCTTTTTGCAGCATCGGTTTCGTATTATGGCTGCTGTTTGAACAGCGTAGTTCCATAGACCTTTAGGTAACTGACTTTCAATCAGCATGCATCTACCCATCTCAAAGAGAGTACGCCAGCCTCTTTCAGCAGTGCCGTTTTGGTGAGGTGAGTATGGCGCTGACGTTTCATGCTTAATACCCTTTTCTCTTAACAAGGTTTGAAAATTTCTACATGTAAACTCTGTGCCATTGTCAGACCGGATACACTTTACCGTCCCGTAAGGGGCAACATCAGCTAGAAACATTTCTGTTGCCTGCAATGTATCATTTTTTGTCTTTAAAAAGTACACAAATACTGCATTTGAATAATCGTCAGTGAATGACTGCACATATTTGTATCCATCAATAGACTCTGTAGCTATTGGACCTGCTAAGTCTGTGTGCACCATCTGCAAGGGAGCCTTTGCTCTTGTATCAGGGTTTCTATTTCGGGTTTGTGCAAACTTTCCCTGAATACACACCTCGCACTTTTGCTCTGGTGTATCTGTTTTACCTTTAATCTGCATACCATTAACCACCCTCTGCAAACTAAGAATGTCGTCATAGTTGCAGTGGCCTAATATCTCGTGCCATGTCTGTATATCGTGGCAGGTGTTACACTTATCAATGTCATCAGCTTCGGTTGGTAAATAATACAACTTACCATGTACACTAATGTTAAACTTAGTACCGTCTTTGTGGGTTAGCATGTCCTGTCCTTGTTTAAAGGTGACTGTTGCTCCTAATGCTGTGGCTAACTTCACCGAGAAAATGTCCTGGGGATATGACGGAATAAACAGCGCGCCTCTCAGCGTTGCTCTGTGTCGCTGTCCTACACGGTCGATCAGGAAGACCTCAGCATCTCCCCGCTGCTGAGTGACGCCTTTGCAGAGGGTTCCGTCTGCTAACTCCACGCAGTGCGTTTCAGGTTTGAAGGTGTGATCGAAGCTCTTAAATTTGCCTACGTCATTAATGATGTGTGACGTAGCTCCCGAGTCGACCATCAGACCTTTCTCCTTGATGCTGCGCGCTGACTGTTGCTGCTGGATTTTGACTTCTGCTTCCTTGATCTTGAAGGCATAATCCGCCGCTGCCGCTCCAGATCCGATGCCGCTCTCATCTGCGACTTTCCGCGCTCCATCTTGTTTGTCTTTGTGTCTACAGGTGGTATCATTATGCGTGTTGCTCTTGCAATGACGGCACCACGTCTTTCGTCTGCATGCTTTTGCTCGGTGCCCTTTTGTTCCACACTTAAAGCACACAATGTCGGCATTACTATTTTCTCTGCTCTGTGTACTTGACCTGGTGTCCTTTCGCCCGACTCTTGTCACAGTCTTCATTATATTGTCAGTGGATTCAGCCGCGGTTAACTTTTCAGTGTCTTCAAAACTACGCAACTCTATTTTAAACTCAGGAAACGTTATATTGTCCTTGTTGTGTGTCACATGTATTGCAAAAGGTTTAAAACTTTCAGGCAGTCCTTTTAAAACCATAGCAATCAATAAGCCATCGCTTAATGTCTCACCCGCGTTGCGTAGAGCCGTAATGGCGGCCTCTGCCCTGATGATGTAGTCAGTAACCATTTCGTCGTTCCGCTTTTGAAAAGATGTCAGCGTGGTGTACAGGTGGATAATGCGGGGTTTACCCTTTCCGGCGTAGTAGTCCCTCAATATTTTAAATGCTTTTCTTCCATAATCGGGTGCATCTCTCATAATTAATGAGAGGCTTTTATCATCCAAAAGTTGAATCAGCTCGGCATATGCATCAGCATTTTTCTTACCATCTGCCGCTACTTCGGCTTCACCGTTGGGTTCCCTCAAAACGGTATTCTTCAATCCTAATAAGTGCAAGTGTCCGAGGACTTTAGTTTCCCAAAGTTCATACTTGCTCTCATCTCCGTCAAATATAAGTCGAGGTGACCTGCTTGTCCCTCGCTGATCCATGATGCTATCCCGCCGTTAGCACGCTAGCCGTCGCGACTTTCTATCGGTGATAAATCATCAGAACAAAAATTCTCCTCGAGTTGCTCCTGGGCCCATAACCTGTTGAGCACTGCAGCTTCACTTGCGCTGAACTCAGAGGAATAATTTGATGGAGGCAGTGATTCTCTTTAGCCGCTGTGGCATATTTATTTAGTCACATTAACAGTGAACATCTTCTTCTCTTGAATTACATCTCAACGGAGGGAGGGAAAAAGAAACGTGACGACACAACATGTGTCTCTGACCTCTTTTACTTACGCCTCACAGTGGTGAAAAGTAGGTACTACAACTCACTTGGTAATAATACACCTCACACACCTTAGCATTAACATGAGTACACAAATTGAATCTCCTAACAGAAACCTTATCATACCAGGGAAACTACACCAGCAGGAAAGCAGAAAAAAAATGTCGAGATTGATTTTCCTGTTTTCACATCCTATCCTATGTTTTGTGGTATGATCATGGGTGATGATGGTTTTGTTTTACATTTGGAGGAACATCCTGGTAGGCTAGCAAACCCAGAGTTTCTTGCTTGTGTAGAGTTTAGACTGACACGCTTTCATTCTTTCATATGGCTGGTCATGAGTTCAACCCAAGCTCAGATGGGAGGTGTGTGTCCAAATGGAAAAACAGACGAAGAACTGTTAGGTGACATGATTCTTTGTGACAACACATTCCTAAGTCAGAGTCATATGTTGAAGGTTACCAAATGTGACAGGGCATGTACTGTCTAGATGCCTGATGGTATCTAAAGGTTATTAGAACCCCTTGCTGAGGGATGACAAAAATCACAGGTATGTCTTTTTTGAAATGTTTATAAAAAGGGCCTGTGGTCATTGTTTCGGAGGAATTCTACATTTGGCTTTGGATTTTACCAAATCAGTGCACAGATATGTAATTCTGATATGGACCTGGTGGAAATAAACTCCTTCTTTGTTCACCTAAGTCTGTGTCAACAACGGGAACAGCCCTGAGGCATTTCCCGCCAAAATCTAAGACACATTTTTCATATCTCACTGAGGCACAGCAAGAGGTCATACATGGCAAGTATTGTCAATAATTAAATTAAGGATTAAATGATGTCTGTATTATTAACTGGAATTCACAGATAAATATTTGCTGCTGTGAAGGGAAGATTTTTGCTGATACTATTTTACATTTGTTATGATGTGTAACCATAGAAACAGTGTTTGTTTTTTTTTATAACTGGGAGCAGGTCATTAACATCTCAAAAGCTCTAACAACACCTCAACTACAGCCCCAAATCCCAGAAGAGTTGAAAAGGAGGCATTGTGGATGCAGAGCATGAACACAGAGGAGAGTGAGAAAGAGGAGGTTCAAACAATCTTTTCTATTGATCATAATGGGCAATGTGAGATCTTTGGCAAATGATTTGGATGAACATCAAGCCCTAACAAGGATACAGCCAGAGTATCTGGAATGCAGTATTATGTGTTTCACTGAGACATGGCTGTGGGGTCATATCCCTGACTCCAACGTCACACCATCCCCACAGTTCCCCAGTAACAAACCCTGGTTTCCCAGTGATCTGAAGAAAATACTTACAAAAAAAAGACATTTTATGGAGGTAGACAAGGGATTATTGAGAGGTATAAAAAGCAGCTTAAAATCAAGATAAGAGCCAGAAGGTTTACAGGAAAAATCTGGAGAGCAAGCTCCAGCGGAACAATATCAGAGATGTGTGGTCATTGATGATGTATATCACAGGCTTCAATCAGAAAGAGGATCCATAGACCCACAGCTCTCCTGTCACACCTCAAATGTTATTTCTTTCATCTTGGCCATAGACCCTTTTGCTTCTACATACACTATATTGCCATAGGTTTTGGGTCACACCACCAAATCAATGAATTTTGGTGTTCCAGTCACTTCCATGGCTGCAGGTTTATAAAGTTTGGGGTGGAAAAACTTGACTGTACTGCACAGAATCCTGATATCAACCTTCTTGAACACCTTTGGGATGAATTAGAGCAGAGGTTACAATTCTGGTTTTCTTATCTAAGTATGAACACACTCTTAAACCTTGGGGAAGATGTTTAAAGGCTAGTAAAAAGTTGCTATTGCTGGCAACCCTTGACCTTGTAGATTAGTAATAGGATCTCATAAAAGTTAATGTGCATGTAAAAATAGACAGTCAAATACTTTTGGCAATATAGTGTATAGTGTATTTGTCTTCAACCCAATCCCGTCTGTCTCTAAAATTCAGGTAAGGAGGCAGCTGGAGAGATCGAAACCAAATAAGGCTGCTGGTCCAGATGGTCTCAGCCCCAGAGTCATGAATACCTGTGTCAAGCAGTTCTGAGTTATTCTACCACACCCCGTCAACCTTAGCATGGCCCAGGAGATGGCTGCAGTGTTGTTCACATTCTGAGTGATCGTAACTCAACATAGTTTTGAACACACTCAAGACACATTAAGGACGGTTTACCTCAGCCCACCTTCAGAGATAGCCTGGGGCAATTGTATCTGCATTAATTTTGGATTCTGAATGCTTTCACACCTGGGATACATAGAAGGAGCTCCCACCAAGACTCCCCTCATGCAGCAGAGTAAACTGGACAGCTCTTGGCTGAAACCAAATAAAGTTCTGTAAACAGCATTGCCTAAAATAGCACTGCTGTCAGCCAATTTGAAATTACCACTAAAACAGCTAAATGGACTACTATGAACCTGTTTTATTTGTTTTAATCCCCCCCCCAGGTGGAATTTTATTGGCCTGTGAATATCAGCACACTGTATGTGTTTGTTAATTTCTCCCTAATGTGATGTCTATTTATTATTGGTTTTGGAGCTAAACTTGCTGCATTCACACAATTATAAAGTGACTCAGAGAAACCCCACAATGTGTAGAATATCCAATCACATTGATGAAGCTCAATATACCTGAATTTATTGAGTGGTAAAATCAGGCATCAGCTTACTGCTGTGCTGCAAAAATCTCATCTTGTTTCGTGAGCTAGATAAGTAAGCTCATAACGAGTTTGTAGAAAATATAACTGCAAAAACTGTTAGGACTTGCGAGATAGAGGACCCCAGAATGCAGACTAGAAGGCAGCATGTCGGTAAGTGCAAACATTCACTTTCAGTAAGAGGCAGTAACAAAATATCAAACTGGCAGGCAAGATAGGCAAGGCATGATCTGAACAAACAAGGCGTGATTAGGAAATGACTCTGCGATGACTAACTGAACAGGTGTGTATATATGGAGAGAAAACCAGGTGGAGCAAGGAGACGCAGGACCTTTGAAATATGAGAGATAGGGGTGTTACCAAGAGTTTGGGTGGAGTTTTGTTGCAGATGAAGAATCCTTAAATAAGTCTGAAAACATTTCCTGCAAGTGTTCTGAAATGTTCTGAAGATTACTATTGAGCTAAAGATGTGTCTCTCGGACGTCTGACATCAAGGAGATATTACCACTTCAACATTGGCCCCCACTGACAACCAAGGTGGGGCATGCCCTGTATTTGTTTAATGTTTGTGAGGTAGTAAAGACCTCACAAACATGTATAGTAAAGCTGACTGAAGTAACAGTAATATTTTTATTAAATAAAATATAACTTACTGGTAAGAGAAGGGAATCACATCAATAATTGGACTTGGGACATAGGAAGAACATAGAAACGCCAGGCAGTCCAACAGGGTATCGTAAGAATCCAGCGATAAATAATTGAAAACCAGAAGCTTTAATACTGAGAGGAGTGTGAAGAATGACATAGCAGGTGAGTTAGGGGATAATGTGGAGCAGCTATGGCAAAAGAAGAGGAGAAAATATTATGAAGGGAGACTAATTTACATAGAGGGAGCTGAACAAAGACACAAAAAGACTTCTAACCAAGGGAAAAACTGAATTGAGAGAAATAAATCCAAATGCAGAAAAAAACATGATACAAAAACAAACTAAGAAACAAAAGACAAAGCAATAAACTAACTTGGAAACACCTACTAACAATAATGAACACAGAAAAATGAACTAAAGAAGGCAAGACATAAATAAACAATAAAACACAAACACAAATAAAAACCAAAACCCAAGCAACCATGGATCAACACAATTTGATGAATTAGAGATAGGGTTTGCTAGGGGGGGTAATTTCATATACAAAAAAGAAAACATTTGTATGCTGTAATATAAAAAAAAGAAAACATTTGTATGCTGTAAAAAATATGCTTATGGCAATAAAGTAAATACAGCAGTGCTTTTAATGCACTACAGGTCCTTCTCAAAATATTAGCATATTGTGATAAAGTTCATTATTTTGCATAATGTAACGATGAAAATTTTACATTCATATATTTTAGATTCATTGCACCCTAACTGAAATATTTCAGGTCTTTTATTGTCTTAATACGGATGATTTTGGCATACAGCTCATGAGAACCCACAATTCCTATCTCACAAAATTAGCATATTTCATCCGACCAATAAAAGAAAAGTGTTTTTAATACAAAAAACGTCAACCTTCAAATAATCATGTACAGTTATGCACTCAATACGTGGTCGGGAATCCTTTGGCAGAAATGACTGCTTCAATGCGGCGTGGCATGGAGGCAATCAGCCTGTGGCACTGCTGAGGTCTTATGGAGGCCCAGGATGCTTCGATAGCGGCCTTTAGCTCATCCAGAGTGTTGGGTCTTTAGTCTCTCAATGTTCTCTTCACAATATCCCACAGATTCTCTATGGGGTTCAGGTCAGGAGAGTTGGCAGGCCAATTGAGCACAGTGATACCATGGTCAGTAAACCATTTACCAGTGGTTTTGGCACTGTGAGCAGGTGCCAGGTCGTGCTGAAAAATGAAATCTTCATCTCCATAAAGCTATTCAGCAGATGGAAGCATGAAGTGCTCCAAAATCTCCTGATAGCTAGCTGCATTGACCCTGCCCTTGATAAAACACAGTGGACCAACACCAGCAGCTCACACGGCACCCCAGACCATCACTGACTGTGGGTACTTGACGCTGGACTTCTGGCATTTTGGCATTTCCTTCTCCCCAGTCTTCCTCCAGACTCTGGCACCTTGATTTCCGAATGACATGCAGAATTTGCTTTCATCCGAAAAAAGTACTTTGGACCACTGAGCAACAGTCCAGTGCTGCTTCTCTGTAGCCCAGGTCAGGCGCTTCTGCCGCTGTTTCTGGTTCAAAAGTGGCTTGACCTGGGGAATGCGGCACCTGTAGCCCATTTCCTGCACACGCCTGTGCACGGTGGCTCTGGATGTTTCTACTCCAGACTCAGTCCACTGCTTCCGCAGGTCCCCCAAGGTCTGAAATTGGCCCTTCTCCACAATCTTCCTCAGGGTCCGGTCACCTCTTCTCGTTGTGCAGCGTTTTCTGCCACACTTTTTCCTTCCCACAGACTTTCCACTGAGGTTCCTTGATACAGCACTCTGGGAACAGCCTCTTCGTTCAGAAATTTCTTTCTGTGTCTTACCCTCTTGCTTGAGGGTGTCAATAGTGGCCTTCTGGGCAGCAGTCAGGTTGGCAGTCTTACCCATGATTGGGGTTTTGAGTGATGAACCAGGCTGGTTAACTCGTTGATTCAGATGATTAGGTTCATAGCTCGTTTAGAGACCCTTTTAATGATATGCTAATTTTGTGAGATAGGAATTTTGGGTTTTCATGAGCTGTATGCCACAATCATCCGTATTAAGACAATAAAAGACCTGAAATATTTCAGTTAGTGTGCAATGAATCTAAAATATATGAATGTTAAATTTTCATCATTACATTATGGAAAATAATGAACTTTATCACAATATGCTAATATTTTGAGAAGAACCTGTATATGCAACTGGTGAGGCAGCTCAATGAATGACTTTGCACTCTAGAAAATGTACAGCGCTCTGTATTTTTGTTTTCTCTCACCTAACACACTGTAAATGTGTACTCCACTGTTATATCTACACAAGTATAACTTATGGAAATGAGATGGTTTCTGGCACTGTCCTGAAGATGACAGGTTGCAAAACTGTAGACTTGATGAGCACATTCAAGCTGTGATCCAAGCAGTGAGCAGTCAGAACAACCCTGGAGATACACAAACAAAATCATGACCAAGATGGTGTGTGACATGCACGTGGCCAAAGCTGAGAATAAAGCCTTGTAGCAATACATCATCAAAGGAAGACCTAATGTGACAGTTCCACACCTCTTCTGTGCAAGACAAAACACAGTACAATCTGTCAGTGAAAATGATATTATTAGAGCTGCGGCTGACCTGCTCTCCTTTAGGGAATAGTCCCAGAATAAAAAGAGAAATGTTGGTTAAGTACATTGGTAAGCATGAAAGTTTCATAGCAACAAACAGAGGGCAGTGTTTATTTTTTTTAAACCCATTCATATTTTAACTTGCCTCGAACAGAGCAAAGACAAAAAAATATACAAATCTGTTTGTGCTGATGCTATGCATTAATGCAGTAGGTATAAAATATGGGCGATACATGTATTTTATCGGCCATATTTGGCATATAATAATGCCAAAAATACGAGAGAGAGGTTATTTTCATGTGAACAATTTCTATGTGCAAGAATGCATGCTGCATTAGGAATTTAAGATTAAGAATAGAATCCAGTCGGCTGAGTGATAAACTAGAAAGAACAAGGACTGCTTTTCAGCTCTGACCCTTGACAATTTTGCATACAAGTGTTTCGGTTACTGCAGAGTTTGCATGAGATTCATTTTTGAATGCATCTGTTTGTGTATTTTGCACATTATATAACCCAGATGCATCACTGTTAGATACGGTAAGAGGTCACAATTGGGTTCTGAATTTCAGAAAGGAACTGCCGAACGTCCAAGAATCTCCCAGTGTCAAAATGACCCTTTGCAGACAGAACAGCTCTAAATACAGTAAGATTGTTATTCATGCTGGCGGTAATGACACCCGGTGACGTCAATCGGAGGTCCCCAAAGTTAGTGTTGCTTCGGTGTGTAAGTTTGACAAAACAATGTCGGACTCCGTAATTTTCTCTGGTCCCCTCCCCGATCTGACCAGTGACGACATGTTTAGCCGCATGCTGTCATTCAATCGCTGGCTGTCTAGGTGGTGTCCAGAAAACAATGTGGGCTACACTGATAATTGGCGAACATTTTGGGGAAAACCTGGTCTGATCCGGAGAGACGGCATCCATCCCACTTTGGATGGAGCAGCTCTTCTTTCTAGGAATCTGGCCACATTTATTAGTTCTCCAAAACTCTGAAAACCCAGGGTTCAGACCAGGAAGCAGGGTCATAGTTTAATACTCCTCTGTGTAGCTTCTGTACTGCTACCCACCCATTACCCTATTAAGACAGTGTCTCGCCCACAGCCAAAATTGAATAGATTAAAAAATAATCTAAAAGGAGGAAATCAGGAAAATTTCCAAAAAATAAACACAACTCAGACTGAAAATAAAAATAAAACAATTGAATGTGGTCTACTGAACATAAGATCTCTCTCTTCAAAAAGACATTGTTAGTTAGTGACCTGATTTGTGACAATCAGATTGATTTATTTTGCCTCACAGAAACCTGGCCGCAGCAAGAGGATTATGTTACTATGAATGAGTCAACTCCTACTAATTATTTAAATTTTCACATTCCTCAAAATACTGGGTGAGGAGGAGGAGTAGCAACCACCTTTCAGTCCGATTATTGATTAGTTCCAGACCAGTCAATAGCTACCACTCTTTTGAATATTTAATCCTTAGTTTTCCTCATCCAAATTGCAAAGCACTAAAACCACTTCTGTTTGTTGTTTTGTACCGTCCACCAGGCCCTTACTCTCAATTTTTAGATCAGTTTTCAGACCTTTGATTTAGTGTTAAATAGAGATAAAGTTATTATAGTGGGGGATTTTAACATTCATGTTGACACTGAAAGTGATAGCCTAAATATAGCGTTTAATGCTATCTTAGACTCAATTGGCTTTGCTCAAAACATTAACAAACCTACCCACCATCTGGCGATGCTGTAACAACCATTAAATAATCTGTTCCACTTTTAATTTCCTCATTACCACTGAAAAGCACAGTGGAGGGCAATAATTCTGTTTCTGCCCCTTCACAAATTGATTATTTTGTTCATAGTGTTTCTTCATCATTGCGTGATGCATTAGACAATGCAGCCACCTTGAAAAAGAAGGTAATCATTCATAGGAGGCAGGCTCCTTGGTTTAATTCAGAGCTGCATACTTAAAAGGGAATGTTAGAAAATTGGAGAGAAAATGGCGCTCCACACACCTAGAGGATTCTTACTTAATCTGGAAAAATAGCCTACTGTTGTATAAAAAGACACTTCGCCAAGCCAGAAAAGCTTATTTTTCATCATTAATAGAAGAGAACAAGAATAATCCTAGGTTTCTTTGTAGTACAGTTGCTAAACTTACACAGAGTCATAGCTCTGTTGAGCCATCCATTGCCTTAGCTCTTAGCAGTCATGACTTTATGGGATTCTTCTTAAATAAAATTGATTCTATTGAAAAGAAAATCTTTGACATACTCCCGAAGATGATTACTTTGTCCTTAGCAAGTGAGACAACATTGGAAGTAATTGCAGAACCTGATTTGTGTTTGGACTGTTTTGATCCTGTGAAGCTTCCTGAGTTATCAGAAATAATAGCTTCATCTAAACCTTCAACTTGTATGTTAGACCCAATCCCAACCAAATTATTTAAGGAAGTGTTTCCTCTGATTACCAGCCCCATTTTAGATATGATTAATCTATCTTTAGTAAATGGATATGTACCACAGGCTTTTAAGGTAGCTGTAATTAAACCTTTACTTAAAAAACCTTCGCTTGATTGAGATGACTTGAAAAATTACAGACCTATATCTAATCTTCCATTCTTATCTAAAATTCTTGAGAAAATAGTTGCTAATCAAATGTGTGAGCATTTACACAGCAATGACCTGTTTGAAGAGTTTCAGTCAGGCTTCAGAGCTCATCATAGCACTGAAACAGCTCTGCTGAAAATCACTAATGATATTCTTATGGCCTCAGATAATGGACTTGTGTCTGTACTGGTTCTGTTAGATCACAGTGCTGCATTTGATACAGTCGACCATAATATTCTCTTAAAAAGGCTGGAATATGCTGTAGGGATCAGGGGAACAGCGCTACGCTGGTTTAAATATTATCTGTCTGACAAATTCCAGTTTGTTCATGTAAATGATAAATAATCTTTAAACTCCAGGGTTAATTGTGGAGTACCACAGGGTTCAGTACTTGGGCCAATTCTCTATACTAAATATTTGCTTCCAATAGTTCAAATTATCAGGCAGCATAGGATACATTTTCACTGTTACGCTGATGATACTCAGCTTTACTTATCCATAAATCCTGATGAACTCAACCAGTTAGATAGACTACAAGCATGTCTTAAAGATATAAAAACTTGGATGACTTTAAATTTTTTGCTTCTAAATTCAGACAAGACAGAAGTTGTCGTCTTTGGACCAGAGTCTTTAAAAACGAAACTGCTTAGTCAATCACTTAACCTGGATGGCATTAAATTGACCTCCAGTAATAAATTAAAAAACATTGGTGTTACTTTTGACCAGGACATGTCATTTAAATCCCATATTAAACAGGTTTATAGGATTTCCTTCTTTCACCTCCAGAACATTGCCAAAATCTGAAATATTCTATCCAGGAGTGACGCTGAAAAACTAGTCCATGCATTTGTTACATCAAGGCTGGACTATTGTAATTCTCTACTATCAGGATGTCCACAAAAAGCAGTTAAAAGCCTTCAGCTTATTCAAAATGCTGCAGCAAGACTTGTGATGAAAATTAAAAAGAGAGATCATATTTCTCCTATTTTAGCGTCCTTTCATTGGCTCCCTGTTAAATCCAGAATAGAATTTAAAATTCTTCTCCTCACATATAAAGCCCTTAATGATGTAGCTCCATCATACATCAGAGATCTGATTGTTCCATCTTTCCTTTCTTTTCCTTTTCTTGCTCTCGGTGGAGGTGGACGCTTTTTCTCTGTCTCCCGCACCCCTCCCATATCTGCCCTGCTTCAGCTCTGTGTCTTGTCTTTTTTGGAGCCTCTTTTTGTACATCTTCCAAATTCTTCCAAAATATGGATTTGGTCAGCTGGTCTCTCAATGCAATTGATCAAATTTTCTCGACGAGAAGACAGGGGTCGGGAGAGCCCACTTGCCCGGACGGGACATTTTTCTCCGGATACACGATGGACTCCTGGCAGAAGTGGAGGATTGTGTGTCTGTCGATAATGTCAGTCGAGGATGTGGAAGATGTGTATATAATTGGATGTTTGATTTCAGGATTTCTGCTTTTTGGAATCAGCGGTTACCTGGCATATCGAGAAATTCTGAAAATGTCAGCAGCTGTTCTGGCCATTGTAAGGCTGCCTGGCATGTGTGATGGGATCTTCAGAGCAATCAACACTCAGACTGAGATGTTACGTGAGCTCAATCGCAGACTGGATGTGATCCTTACACAGGATCGCAAGCAGGTTGCGGTTCCTGGACTCAGGGGTGAAATGTTGGAGAAAGTTGTTCGCTCAGATCTGGCAGAAAGACCAGGAATTTGGCTGTTTGGATTTGCCTTTGAGAAGCAGCAGCGAGACTCTCAAGGCTGACGGACAATTAAGACTCAGCCTAACCCAAATAATTATTGTTTTTCTGAATCTGGCTCCTCTGCACGGCCTTGATGGCTGGCTTTCTTCAACTTCTCCTGGAAGTTATGTAAACATGAGGCTCTGCTCCCTCTGCCCCCTCCCTTCCCTGAGGACATCTGTGGACCTGCTCAGAACTTGGCCGGTTGATGTACATGCCATATGCACCCCTCACACCACCTTCACCGTTCCCGGCATGATGTTGTTTTGTGAACTTGTTGCTTTTTTGTGCTGAGGTTTTTTTGCAGTCTCAAACTGTATCCTGCTAAGGATAAAGTGTGAAATGTGATATTTTTCCCTCTACTTACCTAATGTGGCCTCTTTTCTCATCTAGCAAGGGCAGTGCCTGTGAGTGGGCAGCAAAGCCTCGGTGACCCGTCCCCCCATTGTCTTGTGTCATGATGTATGTTTGGATGGGTTGTACTGGAATTCTAATTTCCCCTCGGGGATCAATAAAGTATTTTTTAATTTGAATTGAATCTTTGTTCCTAACAGGGCACTTCGTTCTCAGACTGCAGGTTTACTGTTGGTTCCTAGAGACTCTAGAAGTAGAATGGGTTAATCCTTTAGTTATCGAGCTCCTCTCCTGTGGAACCAGCTCCTGGTTTTGAGACGACATTGTTGTAAATAAGCGCCATTTAACTAAATAATCTGAACTGAAACTATCTGTGTAGTTATGCTGCTATAGGCTTAGACTGCTGGAGGACATAATGACCACTTTCACCCTCTTCGCTACATTCTCACACTACTCTCCAATTTTGCATTATTTGCTGTTATTTCAGTTTTTAACTTTGTTCTCTCTTTTCTCTTCCTAGAAGCTACACCTGGCCTGGCTCTGTGTCTACCTGTGACACCTTTCTGGAGAGGGGAATCGTCCGAGCTTCTGCTGGCAACAACTTAATGCTCACCCTCTACCGATGATCCACATGGCCCTGTCTTTTAGTGTTTAACCCTTTCTCTCTCCTAGACATGGCGATTGACTGAGCTTAACTGTAACTAACTGTATGTGCTCTCTTTTAGACTCTAACCCTGAAAACTGAGTTTATCTGTTCTTTCTTTCTAGGTGAAACGACTAAAGGAGCTACATCCATTAACATTTACTTTTCCTTCCCATAGAACGTACTCCTGGATCAGTGCTTCTTTGTTCTCTTTGTGTCTCTGCTCTGTTCTCTCTAACCCCCAGTCGGTCATGGCAGATGGGCGCTCACACTGAGCCTGGTTCTGCTGGAGGTTTCTTCCTGTTAAAAGGGAGTTTTTCCTCTCCGCTGTCGCTACATGCATGCTCAGTATGAAGGATTGCTGCAAAGTCAATGCCATTGACTGTCCACTATCTCTACATGCTAATCCAGGAGAAGTGAATGCTGCAAGTCACTGACTGGATGCAATCTGCTGGGTTTCCTTAGACAGAAATTTTTTTTTATCCAATTTGAATAAATAACTAACTCTGACTGCACTGTTCAATGGTTAGGATTAATTGGAATGTATGTACCTGACTATTGTGAAGTGCCTTGAGACAACATGTGTTGTGAATTGGCGCTATATAAATAAAACTGAATTGAATTGAATTAAAGTCAAAGGAGATGATCCCTCCAGCCGAGTGAGAGTTGGGCTGGAAAACAAAGTTGGTTCCAAGACAGTAAAACAGCCTTCTCACCCAACTGTGGGTATTCGTTATTTGTTCTCGTCTATCTGAACCTGCTGGATGTCAACTTTCTAGTTTCCTCATTAAACTTTCCTCAAGTTTAAATCAGATACTTAAATCTTTGAATTGAATCTTGAGTTTAAATAGTTACTCAGCAAATGATAATCTAAACCATTCTCAGTCCCTTTCTGAATTTTCCTTTAAATGTAAGACTTTGCGTTAGTTTCTTGGTTTCTTTACAACAGTTAATTGTATTTTTTTTTTTAAGTTTGATTACTGACATGCTAATTGTTGATTAAATTATTAATTTTTATTAATAATTATTATAAATAATTGGATCAAACATAATCATTCACTTCAACTTCAAACTGAATTGTCAATATTGAGATTTTGTAAATATATTTATTTTCCTATTGCTTTTCATGAATGCAACTGGGGCTCACGAATGAAGTAAAATGTTTAAATTGATAAACAAAAAGAGACTTAAAGGAGTGTACTGCACTAGAATAATCATAGAAATTAGCTACTTCAATCAGCTGCAGATTCTGATGACAGAAGGACTGACAGGTGGCCGTGCCAATCATGCCTGCAGGTGACGTTATTTGTGGAAAGCAACAATAACAAATTAGCACCTGTCAGAGGTCGTCAGAGGGCCATGGAGCTGGGTCAACAGCTGTTGGCCAAGTGATTAAGGTGGCTGCCAAGTTGAGAAAGAAAACGTCAGAAAATAGACCAGGACTTTATTAGAAAGCATTGCCCGCAGATCACATTTGTGTCAAATAGCAACAAAACATTTTGTAGATCATTAACTGCTAAATCTAATTGAAGTAAAATATTATCACTCCTACAACTCTAAGAAACTGAGCTTTATCTTTTTCTTACTTTAATGAAAGAGGCTTGTAGATGCATTACTGTTTAATTCAGAAGCCAGCTTTTAGAAGTAAGCAAATTTTCTCAGATAGCTGGTTTTGGCATTCTTTAACCTCCATACACACAAGAAAATTCTGTGGCTAGCAGATTACATCCTTGTCATCAAGAGTTTCTATTTAAAGCATAGGTATACATTGTGATGGAAAGCAGATGACATGATTTATCAGGGTCCTTCCTGAAGACAGTGTTTATGGTGACTGATGTTAGAGGCCCACGCTCCGCCGGCCACTCCGAGCCTTCCGTCTCAACAACCTTCTAAATCCCATTTTTATTGTGATTGGAGGTCATCAGCAGAACTGTCAGTGTGCAATTTCACACAGAAAAATTGCCATCCATGCTCGCGGACAGACAAGTAAATGGAGTGCCGCGTCAATAAACCAAGCAAAGACGAGACATATAGCAGTTAAATGATAAAAAGAACACGAATCTTCATACTTTTGAATCGTTTTGTATTCAATACATAGACTCTGCAAAAGGGTTCTTGCTGTTTGAAGTCTGTCTGGGTTCAGCCTTTTTCATGCTGCAATTCCTGAGATTATGGTTTTTTTAGGTGTAAAGTGTTGTTTCTAGCCACGAGAAGAGTGTAAACTTGTACAAGGTGTTTCATTTTGGAACTCTGTGTTTGTCAGACTATTGACTGGTTTATAGTGTTGAGAAATCAAGCTACTTTGCCAAGGAAAAGTGTTTACCGCCTTACAGATTCTTTCCGTTTTATCACTCTTGAAAAAAAATGTGAAACTCTTGATGGCAGTTGTCACCAAATGTGGGACAAGTTATTAGGTTTGGAAAGCATGTTTACCCAAAAAAAGCATCTTTTATCAGTTCTTCTGATGAGTCTTCTTGCTAAACAAAACCTGCTTTCTAAATAAGATGGCATGTTATTTACCTATTTAGAATTGTTGATATCGTGTTAGCAAACATAACTAAATTGGTAGTAGCTTGGAAATCGTCCCTAGCAAGGTCTTGGTTAAACGTATATATATGTTACCATACAAACAATAAAAGATTGTGAATACCACATACTAAGTCAACTTGCTGAAACTAAAGAGTAAAACACATCAGAGGCGTGTGTCATGTAAAAAATACCACTGGCTGTTTTGCTAAATTAAAACTAGTGGTATTTCCTCATTAGGAACATTATACTGGCTGGCCTAAAAGTTGAATTTCTGTTTAATCTTTTTTTTTTTCCTTTATAGTGAACAGCAGTTTTATGGACAAAAATGCCTTGCTTATTTCTGGGGAGAATGGGCAGAAATGTTGAAGGAACGGAAGAGTCACTCAAACAGTCACTGGTTACAACAAAGAAATGTGGTATACATCTCTGAATACAATGACACATGAAGCAGATGGTCTACAAGCAGCCGAAGACCACAGTGGATACCACTCCTCTCAGGTAGGATCAAGAAACTCTGGCATGGGATACCAAAATTAAACAATATCAGACTGAAAATACCCTTTCTGGTCTGATTAGTTACAGTTTCAGTTGCAACGTTTAAACAGTGGGTTCACAATTTGGCAAACACAACATAAAAGCATGTACTGTATCCATCCTGCCTTGTATAAACATTGTACGCAGGTGGTGGTGTTATGGTGTGGATGATATTTTCCAGGCACATTTTGAGCCTCTTTGTACCAAATGAGCATTGTTAAATAGTATTTTTGCAAACCTTCTCCATCCCTTTGGGACCACAGTGTACAGTCAAAAAATGAGGCAGAGCATTTGATTATACAGCAGAGACCAAGTCATTGTTGTATTTAATGGGAATTTGTGATGAATTACCCAAATAAACTACACATCTAGGTGAGTGTTAAAATACAGTATTCCAATTCATGTAATTCTTATATAAAGATAACAGAAAAACTGGTTAACCTGGGTCTGAAAAACATGTTTTATCTCAGCAGAACCAATACAAATATAGAAACTGAAGACACCATCTAGGAATCGAGCCAGACTCACAGTTTCTGATAAAGTGAGCAGATTTTTTTAGTTGATACATTAGGGCCCCTGATGATAAGGCAATGTTGTACAAAGCAAAGCTCCTGTTCAGGAGAAGGAACAATAAACAAAGGCATCACACTTGCTTTGCATTCTCCCCCTCCACCTCCTCTTTTGGTTCCATTTCAAGACTTCCACTGAGGAAATATGCATACAGTATGCTAAGAATATGCGCATAGCTCCACTGCGATTCATAACAGTGGAGCATTTTTAATCTTTTGTATTGAATTAACAAAAAATGTGCATTAGCTGGTATTCATTATGCAAGGCAATGACTCATAAGTAATGTGCAAAATTATTAGGACTTCACCATCCATTATTGTGACTGATTTTCACACTGACTGGATTGAAAAATAGTAAAATGGAGTGGAATAAGAAATAAGATGAGACCACAGGAATGTATTCAGCCTTTATTTCAAGAAACACTAAACACAAACACACCTTGAAGCCATATTTCTTCGAATGTCTTTTTTGGCTGCAGAAAACACGTCACATCATGTCTGTGCTGTTTTCAACTCAACGTTCACATTTGCTTTCTGTTATTAGCAGAATCACACTGCAGCTTTAACCTGCTGCAGGCAACTTGAGCTATTTAAGGAAATCAGAGCCACACCAAGTCTATAAATGAAGCATAGGGCGAATAAGGCCAAGATGTGGTAGGGAGGGGGTTCAGGAGTGGGTATAGAAAGGATGGGGCAGGAGGAAGGACTGTGACAAGGTGGAAAAAGATCAGAGAGAGGAAATTACGGAAATCAGGAGATTCCAAGGAGTGGATAATTTGTAAAGTGCTACTAAGGCATACAGACATGGGAATCATAAAAGAGAAAGATGAAACTTCTCACGTAAAAAAATCTAGGGAGTCTGATATAAAAGAAATAAAGTAAATGGGCCTTACAGAAAACAAAGAAAAGGTTACATGAATTTAGGCAGATGCTGTATTTTTTGTATTTACAGACACCAGGACTGTGGGGAACTGGGTCAACTTTATATTTCTTCAGACCCTGTCTACACCAATATGGATATATTTAAAACACAAAGCTGACATTTTTCTTTGCAAAAAATTTTTATTCAGGTACTCAGTCACAGAAATATAAACTTTTGAAATGCTTTATGAGCGTGAAAATTTCTAACAACTCAATTATTGGCATACAGCTAAAAACAATTAAGAATATCATGAAAAAGTTTTAAATTTTTTGGCAAACTTTTCAGAACTTGTCAGAAAGAGAAGTGCCTATGTTATAGATTCATTACATAAGGCAATATGTCAAGTCGCTTATGGTGCGTTCAGACCGACCATGATTCCAGGAAATTTGTCACCTCATTTGTGTGCTGTCGCTCACCTGACATTTCGGCAGCAATTCAAGTGGCCAAAACAGGAGAAGCTTCTATCTGCTGCTTGCCGGTTTTAACTCAATATGGAGCAAGTTTCGGTGCCGGCGTCGACGTCCCTGAGTTTACCACAGATTCTCCAGAGACAGAACCAGTTTGGAGAGTACCACCACCTACTCCAGGAGCGGCATCTGGATTAACATATCTTTCAGCTGTACTTTCGTCTATCCAAGATCCAGTTTGAGGACCTGCTGTCCTGCATCAGGGACGACTCAGCCTCCGGGACACCAACTACAGGCACTGTATCCCCACTGCAGGATCCCTGTCCATTTGTCTTTGGTGAGTAAATAAATCTCAGCTCAATAGAAAAGCCAAATTGTACTGCCTACATCTTCTAAATATAATAAACATTTTTGTGCCTAAGCATATGGACGAGCACTGCCAAAATACACCAGACAAGAGCTGATATGACAACAGAATGTAGCATGGTATCACATTAAACAATTATGTAATAACGGCTCACCTAGTAATCAGACTTGGTGACACAGGCATCTAAAAATGTAATCCTTATGAATAAAATGTAATTTCTTACATGTACATAGATGTACCCTGGGCAAGTGCTGAGTTTCATACTTGTATGACAACTTTTGTGCTGAAAAGGGGGCTATAGATGCGACAGGAATTGAGAGAAAAGTTCAAATGTTTCAACTCCAGCTAAATTCGCGTTGCTTCTTTCGCAGGTTTTGCTTCACTTTTGCTTCGCTCTATTCACGTCAATCGGAGCATTTGCATCGCGTCGCCTCGTTCACATCTCTTCTCTCCTGAATGCCCCTCTAAATAGGGTTAACATGTAAATCATTCGCTCCTGTCGATTCATATGTGGTTGGTCTGAACGCATCCTTACAGGTAATGAAAACCAAATAACAAACAAATATTCTGAACATGAATGCCAAGCTTCTGAAAAGTATGTTAATTTCTATGCACTCAATACATGGTTGGGTTTTCTTTTGCGTCATGGCATGGAGACCCTCAGCCTGTGGCTCTGCTGAGGTGTAATGGAAGCCCAGGTTCCTTTGATAGCGGCATTCAGGTCATCTTCATTGTTGGGTCTGGTGTTTCATCTTCCTCTTGACAATACTCCAAAGATAATTTATGGGGTCCAGGTTTGGCCAGTTTGCTGGCTAATCAAGCACAGTAACACCATTATCATTGATCCAGTTTTTAGTGCCTTTTCAGTGTGGGCAGGTGGCAAGTCCTGCTTGAAAATTAAACCAGCATCTCCTTAAAACGTATCAGAGTAAGGAAGCATGGAGTGCTCTAAACGTTCCTGGTAGATTGCTGTGTTAAACGAAGACTGTGGACCGACACCAACAGATGACATGGCAACCCAAATCATTACTGGCTGTGGAAATTTCACACAGGACTTCAAGCAATGTGAATTCTGTATTTCTCCACTCTTCCTCTAGACCTTGCTTTCATCTGAAAAGAGGACCTTGGACCACTGAGCATCAGTCCAGTTTGTGGTTCAGGGGTGGCCTGACATGGGTAATGCGACAGCCTCAGTCCACTCCTTGTTGTTACAGCCAGTGGTCATATGTGCTGTTTTCATAAGCTTGCCTACAGGCTGCTGATGGGCCTGCTGGAGAAACCCTGTTCCTCCGTTCCTGTCGCCTTGGCTGCGCGGGACTCCTGCTGGTGGAAATCACCCTTATTTGTGTTCTTCTTCACTGGTTGCTCTCTTCTTTGCTGTTCCTGTTGGACTCAGATCTTCCTGGGCGCTCTGCGCTCCTCCTGCTGGACGTCACTGGGAACTCATGTGGACTGTTCATTTCCTGTTGCCGCCAATGCGCCGCCAATCACCGAGGAGTTCGCCCTATATAAACTCTCTGCACCTGCTACTAGGCGCGGCTGTGACTTAATCTGAGCAGCCCGCCACTTGTGCTTATGAAGCTTTGCTGCTGTTTATTTTTGTTTATTCTGGTTAAGAAAATGGTAGCTGTTTGAACTTAACTTTGTCCTCCCTGGTGACTTGTTTAGAACTGGCTGGCTTGATTTTGGGAAAGCCCATTGAATAGGTTTCAAACTTAGGGTTTGATTTCCTTTGAGTGTTTTGATTGCTTTGTTTCACTGTTTGCTGATTGCCTACACCTCTAGGCCATTTTGAGTGTTTTATTTGGTTTCTTTCTTTTGTGCTGGAGGCTGCTTGTTTCTTTGCCTCAGGTTAGTTTTGTAAACTTTGACTTCTATAATTTTTCATTCCACTTGACTTTCTATGAATATGCTTGGATACAGCACTTTGAACAACCAGCTTCTTTAACAAGGACCTTTTGTGGCTTACCCTCCTTGTCAATATTTGTCTTCAGTCTGTCAAATGAGCAGTCTTCACCATGATTATGTAGCCTACTGACCCAGACTGAGAGACTCATGAAACCTTCACAGATGATTTAGGCCAGTTAGCTGATTAGGGCAGTGATTCCCAACAGGGGGTACTCGTACCCGTAGTGGTACGTGAGCAAATTGGAGGGGGTACACAGAAACATTTAATATTGTATTTCCAAGATGACGGGTAAATATCATCAGTTAGCAGGAATAATTCTTGGATGTGTGATGCTTTATTGGCACCCAGGTGCAAAATACACCAAGTTTTATCAACCAAAAGAGCAAAAAGGCACAATAAAACAACTACAAGTCGGAAAGATTAGAGCAGGGGTGTTCACCGGCACGACGCTCCACCAGGAGAGAGAGAAAAGTAACAGCTGTTTCTACTCTGCCAATCTATCAAAGCTTATCAAGGACAAGCATGCTCAGGTGTCTCATTAAAGCTCAGTTAAATGATGAAAACAAAGTAAAACTGATACAAAGAGCCTGAACATTATTTTTGTTATTTTTTTAGGCTTAAATGCCTGTTTATTGTGGTCTTCAATAGAGCTCCAGTTTTTTTGTTCTAACAAAAGCAGGTTTATTATTTATGTTGATTTTGTATTTATTTAGATTACTTATTCACTTTCACAGCGACATGGTTATCTTTATGTTTAATTTGAGCTGAAAAGAATAAAATGCCTAATTGTTTAAGTTATGGAGATTAAATGAAAGGTTTTTCATTTAGTAATCATTTGTTATCCATTCTATTTTTACTAACATGTTTGACAGTCACGACTGAATAAAAGGTTCTGACCTGGCTCGGTGGTCAGAGGTGAAATAATCCCCCTGGCTCTATAAGAACGAGCTTGGTTGGTTGGCTGGTAGGTAGGTAGGTATATATATACAGATACATGTAGATAGATAGATAGATAGATAGATACCAAAACCAAAGTGAGAGGCAAAAAGAAGCATGCAAATACACTCAGAGGTAAAAATAATATAAATAAAAATAAGAATAAAAGACTGTACAGTAAGGGGAAATTTAACATGTAAGAAAAAATTATGTAGTTCTTAAAAATAGCATACACAGATTAAATGTGCAACTGAGTAGGGTCAATACAAAAACTGCAACATTTGTATTTATATTTGTACATAAATAATAAACAAGTCTACAATAAATGAAAAAAACAAAACAAAAACATAACAGCAGGGATGTAAAGGCTTATTGTGTTTTAGTTTGTTGGGAGCAATAATGGTTGTAAAGCTGCCAGGAGGAAGGACCTACGATAATGTTCCTTTGTGCACGGAGCTGGCATTCCTGATGAGCTTATCTAACAGCTTCCTCTCAGCGGTAGATAAACTGCTGCTCCAACAAACCACACCATAGAAGGCAGAGTCTGCTCTGACCCTTTCTTTAAAGAGCATCAGTGTTGTGACTCCCGTTCCAGTTTATTGTTCAAAAGAACACACAGGTACTTATAAGGGTTCACTACCTCCATGTCACTTTCTTGCATGTTCACCGGTGTCAGTGTAGTGGGTCTGCGCCTGCGTAAATACCCGACCAACTCTTTGGTTTTCCCTGTGTTGATCAGGAGATGGTTCGCTGGCTCTACTTCACAAAGTTCTGTGTCCACTGTCTGTACTTTGAGTTGTCCCCACCTGTGATTAATGGCAGAGTTATTAGAGAACCTTTGTAGATGGCAATCTAAGGAGTTGGTGGAGAGGTCTGCGTGTAGAGGGTACACAGAAATGGTTTAAGCATAGTTCCCTGCGGGGCCACCATATTGCTGACCAGCCTGTCAGACACACAGCCCTGCATCCTCACAAACTGCTGGTGGCCAGTGAGGTAGTCCAGTAGCGACTGGGAAAGGTGGTGTTCCACTCCTGACAGCTCCAGCTTGTCCCTCAGACGTCCACAGAGTCCAAGAGCACCAGAGAAAAAAAAAAAAAGAACATGATCCTCACAGGCTTCTCCAGATGGGTCAGAGCTTGGTGCAGAAAGTATATGTTGTCATTGTTCTAAGGCTTTAAAGTGGCTTGTGGAAAGGACTACTGTTTGAAGGGCTGCATTCCAGTAGATTTACATTTTAGGAAAGCTCTACTGGCGTTAATTAAGCACTCCCTGTGCTGCATCTTCTCACCCTCTGACTTTGTGACAACCTCCCTTGGCCTCACATTGGAGTAACATTGCAACATTTGCAAGAAGACTTGATCCTTACACATTAAATCTGAATCAACCCAGGGCTAGTTTCCAAGCATGTTGAATTGTTGGCTCCAGTTGACACAGGAACAAATAATAGTCCTGAATATTTACCATCAGCTCCACTGGCTACAAAAGAGCTTTGCCCAGTGCACTTACTTGCCAACTGTTCTCTGTGACCATCATCATTGACTGCAAAGTGGCACAGCAGCAATAAGTTAACATTGCAAGTAAGAAAGAAAAATACTGACTCCAAACATAAGATAATGCTAGCATCACTTGAGCTGCAAGATTAAATAGCTCCAACTCGTATAGTCTACTGATACTTGTTAAACATGATGTCTCATGTTTATTTAAATGCTGCCTCAGTCTATAGAAGCTTAAGACTCTAAAACCACTGCAGCAACTAATTAGGCAGTCATTAACATAACAAGGCAGTATAGTGCGATTAATTAGAAAGCTGCTTCAGCATCGCACTTGAGAAGCCAAGCATTAACATAACATTTATATTATTGTTCATTTTATGGTTACTGTGTAATCTCTGCTAACTACAACTGAAAAGTAGACAATGACTACAGCTGTATTTCATGGTATGCTGAAAAGCATCACATTTAGTGTGACACTAATAAAAGGAAGTAAATATTAATCCAGAAGCTGAATCTGTACTACCCCTTAAATGCATTGATTACTTTAAGTGGAATATTAAAAAATAAGTTAGGTATTATAAAAACTGTAAAATAATTAAAAGATATATAAGTAATGAACTGTAGAAAACTTTTACAGTTATGCCAAATTCTGTAATAGCTTAACAGAAGTTGGGGAATGCAGAGAAAAAGGGACCAGACTATAAAACTAGAAAAAAAAGACGTGAAAGAACTTTGGTTAAATCTCTGAGCCAGAAGACAATCAATATTACTGTTAGAGTTAAAAAGCTGATAATTACAGATCAGTGCATAATAAGACACAAGATGAACCAAGTAAGTTTGACTTGCAAGGGTGAGAGCCAGTCCTCTGCTAAACAGTGGGAGAAGGCCTCACAGACCAGGAGAAGGCCTTGCACCAGCCTTTTATTCACAACTCACATTCTTACAAGTAAAAAGCGGGAATTGGTTCAGCCAATTCTTAAAGAGAACATAAAAAAGCAGTCATTCCCGTATATGGTATGAGCATGTCATGTCCAGAGAGTGATCCACTCCAGACCGCATTCCTTAACTCTCCACTCCCTTTTACACAATAAAAAACAATCACAGGAATCATCTTAACCAGAGTAGAACTTAAAACATAAACCTAGTTTAAACTAAACAATGATAACTTATATACAGTTTTCCAACAATTACCATGGAAGGTCAGTGGATTAGTAAGGGGCAACTGACAGTCTTGGGTTGAAACCTTTACCTGATTATAAAAATGAGGAAGTTTCCAAAGTGAGCAAAAACAGAGAACTAAACTTCTGTTCAGCAAACAAGGAAAAACAAAGACAAAGTGGCAATTAAAAGTGTTTCATATTTCCTTTTAAGTGCTGGTTTATTTATGTTGAAATCAGCTTTCGTTTGGGACTAAAGGCCATAAATATCTTTCAGATTGGTTTGCCCATGTGACGAGGTTGTTTCTCCAACACAGTTATTGTAACACTCTAAATTAATCTAGACCAAAATTCATTCCAGGTTACATTTGTATATAAATGACTTTTTCTCCCTTGTGAATTAAAGCGGTCTTATAATACCCAACTGTATTTTCAGTCCAATTAAAACTACACAAAGCCTTGCTCTAACATAATTACCACAAGTTGGAGGCATCATCTAGTGTCTAATTTAATCAATCCATCTCCAGATTATTGAAAAATATACCTAAGGGGTAATGAACCCTTTTAAAATATTCTCCCTTTTTGGCATAAATTGAGGTGGATGCTTTTATAGTACACTTCTCATAAGTTTGTCTTTTAGTGTGGAGAGACTACACTGAAAAAATATGATACTAAATGGCTTGTAAAATTTCAGTTAACTGAGACACTCAAACCCAGTTGTAGAGACAAAGTTGCCTCTGTCATAGTGTTACGTATGGCTCTGACCCACATGCTGAATCACGCTTAAGGGAAACGGGTACAAGTTTGAAAAAGGTTTATTTAAGGAGAATAGATCGGTATGGTGTCCAGGAACAATTGTAAGGAAAAGCAACACGTAAGTTGCACAGTAAACGAAACCGGAACTTAAATGTGTAATGTCTCTTACAAGGAGGGAGTAGGCAATCCGCCAGGGGGAGAGGGACTCGGACTGGAGAAGAAGTGAATATGGAGACAATGGTAAGTCCGATGATTTCTTAGTTACTTGGGTTAGAGCTTGGAGTGCAGGCGTAGCGTTAGCGGAGAGGTAGAGGGTGGACAGGTTAGGTTGAATGGTCTCTTGAGAGTCCAGGTCCGGAAGCAGCCAGCCGGGGAAGTTCCAGAGTTTGACGTCGGGTAGGTGTGTGTGGAAGATCCTTCCTGGGGAGATCCTAGGAGCGAGGCTAGTGCGAAACAAAGCCACAGGGGCCAGCCTGGGTAACCTCCAGGTAGTCACCAGTTCTGTTCACTAAGAGGAACACAGAACAAGTTAAACGTTGTCGAAGGCATAGTATACATAAACTTAATTAATACGAGGCTGGCTGAGTAGATACCACAGAGGCTAATACTCGAGCGACGAGATGCTGGCTGCTTCCTGGTTAAGTACTCCAGGACTCAATCACCGAGATGGAAAACACCTGTCTCCACCACTGCTGAGCACTAGCACTTGGAGTCAACAAACACAGACATAAACATATAACAGAAACTCCAGCTCCGACAGCCCCCCAATACACACAATCACTTTTAATGTGTAATTTGTACCATGAGACAGAACGCAAGCCAAGATGAATCCCACAAGTCATAATGGGATGTAACAAAAGAGTGAATAACTTTCAGTGTCCTGAAATGACACATTGGATCTGATCACAGCGAAATTTTGAAAGCAGCCTGACTGAAGCAGTTCAGTAATAGGGTGATTGAAATGCAAAGAAGAATTAAAACGCACAGCAAAGTTCTTGGATACTGGCATAAAAAAAGAGATGGGGAGCTCAGGGATCAGGGCAGATCATTAAAATTTATTTTTTATCAGTGTTCAGCTTGAGGAAAATTTGATCTATACAACCATTATTTGTGAGTGCAGTTTGGACAAAGACTCTCGGTCTATTGTTGGGACTTGTGCATATATTTAAGCCAAAAACGTGCTTAAGATAATGTTATTCAATTGACAGATTAAATTGCAAATGCACTAACCAGCACCGGGGCTCATTTCATTTAATATTTTTCTTTTCAATGCTATCTTAAACTGGATGATACTATCAGATAAGTACCTAACTTCTACTTAACTACAAACACTAGCAAAATATGTACAATCCCTGTCCCTTTAAAAGCAAATGCATGCACCTCTAATACACAGACATGAACATCTTGAAACATTTCCATTGGGGAAATTACATATAAAAAAAGGTTTTGCATAGTGTGAAGCTAATTTAGTTGATAGCAGCAAACACTGGTGTCTCTGTTTTTAGGAGGCATCTGCAATGCAAATATTTGTAGTGAAACTGCCTCTAAATGAGGGAATTCTTTCATTTTTCAGAATGGGTTTCTTTCTTAAATGTTCAATGGAGGTCCCGGACTTAGGTCTCCAATGTGGCATTTTTAATTGATTATCTGTGATTTAATGTCAGTATTTTTGTGTGCACCAATTGCAACACTTGGTTAAAGATTTGGCATGTTATTTTATTAATCCAACAATTTTGAGTTTTCACAGTGAAAGACAGACTGTATTGGCTGCTGTGGCTCCCTGAAACAAAACAGGTTTTGAATTTGTATGACACAGCAAGTTATTGATAACTTATTCTCTAAAATCTTGTTTTAGCCTAAAAGAAAACATATTATAGTAATAGAAACTCAATTTAGGTTCCAAATAAAAGTTATTGATGCCCCTCATCCTCAAACAGTCCATCCATAAATTATAGTTTGTTGGATTCTCAATGTTGATGGATGAAATGGGATGGAATAGGTAATCAAATTTCTGACTTTCTGCCACAGCTTACCCATATCATCATCATGTACAAATAGATTTACACTGATTCTTAAAAGCATGGAGCAAAGCGCATTTGAATGAATTTAAATCATAACACCTCTATTAATTGCCAGATACCAGATTATTGCATATTTTAAGGGGCGCTGGGCAACTTTATTGTTGCTAACAGTTTATGAAGTAAGAGAACAACCTTTTCTTTTAGTTTTATCCATACATTAATATCTGTAACCACAATTCAATATGCTATGAGCCAAATTAGCAATGACAGCAAACATGCTAGCATTGACCAAACACTGCTTTGTAAACTTTGGTAAACTGGTTTGTGTTAAACACGAGCAAGAAACTAGCTTAATGAAGACTGTAGCTGTATGTGTCAAATGAGCTATATCTGAGTGACCCTCTGACTTCTCCATTTTGTGTATAAACCTTTTCTGGCTGTGGTTTTAAGAAAATTATTTAAATATTACAGAATTTTAGCCATTCCAGTCAAACATCATGGGACAGCTTAATTTAACACGGGCAAAAATGTGTTTTCAAACAAAATGTCATTTAATATGTTTGAGAAACATTTAATGCAATTTCACACATAGATGTACCTAAATATATATCTGTTTTGATTTTAATCATTTTAAAGATATTATTTTCCATTGCTGGGATGACTGTTTAACTATTTAACTGAAGTTTTTCAATAACATTTTTACAGGTCGGATCAAAGGTTTTCTCATTCAAGTCATAACTAGTAACCATTACTGTATAGTTTTCTTCACTCTTAAGTGTGAGTGTATTATTATTATTAGGAATTTCATGTAAAAATATGTGATGTGATGGAAATCACATTGTGTGGTTACAAAAGCCAGCATGTGTTGGATATGACATGTGGCACAAATCATTCCAGATCAATGTTGACTTTTATTTTCTTTAGACTAAAGTAAAATAAAATTTAAAACATATCTAAATCTGAAATATTAATGCAAATTTAATCAGATGGTATAAAACTGAGCTTGTGCAATCTCTGTGCTAAAAACCAACAAGCAAGTGAGACACCTTCGACTTTCTGTTTGAAGCAAAATTAGACTGGTTTGTAGTGATTAAACTTTTATTATTATTTTTTTATTTATATACATAGACTTTGTCTCAAACTTATTCACACCGCTGACAGATTAAAATCATTTAATTTCATTAAACCAACAAGTGTTTTTCCTAAAGGAAATGACAAAGGCATCTCAAAAATAAAAAAATACTAAAACAACCAACATACAGGTGGGATGTTTAGGAAATAATGCTTTCATTTACAAAAAAAAAAAAAAAGATTGTTGAAAATTATGTATACCCTTCTCAATAATCTATTTTTTTTTTAGCATTACAGTAATCAACCAGTTTCTGCTGGTATATTGATAATTTATCTTAATAATAAGTTCCAAGTCGTTGAGACTGGAAGGTCTCCTGGCTTGGCTACTCCAAAATGTCAATATTACTTCTAATAAAGATGTGGGTAATATAAAAAAAAAAATATTTTCTTAACTTAGGTCTTAGGAGTACATAGGTGTGCTCCATCAATGTCAAATTATACATCTTCATATGGCTGTGTATGATTAGTTAAATTATGAGATGTTAATAATCAATTTGTGACCACCTGCTGATTAAATTAAGACAAGTCAAGTTTATTTATATAGCGCTTTTCAGCAGCAAGGCACTCAAAGCGCTGTACATGAGGAAAAACATTACAATGATACAAAAAATCAAACACAGAAAAAAACAAAACAAATGACATTAAAAATCCTTGGGATATTGGTAAGAGCTGGTTCTAATCCAATCTTTCTAATAGAGGTAATTAGCTCATTAAGTCCTCTGTGGTAAGGAATTAATTCAGTGCTAGAAGAAAAATGATAATATTAATCCTTGAGGTCACTGGTATGAGGCAGTTGTGGTCCCATCATTCAAATAATAACAGTCATGGGCGCTCACTGAAGTCTAAGCAGAGTAGCTGGGTTACTGATAGGTCCAAACTTTTTAAATACTAATAATGTTTGGCTTTCACTGGTATGAAATAGTTGTAATAAAGTCCTTTTAAGAAATCTAAAAATCTATGGTCATTGGTGTAAAAGCAGCTATAGTCCAAATTTTCAAATACTAATAATATTTGGCTTTCGCTGGTAATCCTTCTTAATTAAGCCCCACATTCTAGATCTACGGGGTCTCAGGGGTTGCACTCTAAATAGTATTAACTTTAATTACAGATCCATTCTGAGCTGTGAAAAACGAGCATATCATTGGCAACTTAAGTACACTACCAATACATTTTAGTTAATGCTTAAGTAGGCAACTGAAGTAAAGATTTTCAATTTATTAGCGGGACGAACCCTATCAACTACTTTCTGCTGATGTATCACATAAAATCCCAGTAACGTATACCAAAGTCTGTGGTTGTAACAACACAAAATGGGAACAAATTTAATGTGCATAAATATCAATGTAGTGAACTTCAATTAATTCCATTTTGAATACATTTTTATCCATTCATATGAAATAAAGCAGACTTTGCCCTGTAGCTCAAGCCGCTGTGTTTTCACTCAGATTGCCTCCTTGGTTGTTTCAGTTTCGATCAAAAATCTGAAAACATTCATTATGCATAATCACCATTTTTTAAGAGCTTTAACAGGATTTCATAATTACCGTTCCACTTTGCAAAGCGTGACATTTAAATTTGTAATTTGGCCAGAATGCTGCTCATTCCCATCTTATTTCTAGACCAATAAATACACTTCAGAGAAACTGTTACATTACACTCAAATAGAAGATGCAAAATATCTGTGCCTAAACAGTTTATGGAATGAGATTTCTTCTCTCCTTTTATTGCAGGGGGGGAATTGCTCAACCGTGCATCGCAAATGTGAGCAAGGCTTGTTTTCTGCTAATGAAACATTGTTATGAGACACTGCAAAGCCAAGCTGACGGTGGCTCAAAGAAGGAGCAAGGGATGCATCAATTTACTACAAATGATTTTAGAAAAGGATTGCAGCATAATACAATATTTGAAATATAAAGAGTCGCTGCTTTTTCTAGGTTTTTTGTTTTTTAGAAATACAAGATTATTAACTTTGTGTGGCATGGGCGATGATGTAGCTGCTCTCATTTGACTGTTAAGAGTGAGGTTAATTACATCAAATTACTCCAATACCAGCAACATCATGTTTATGTTTACTCCATATATAGTGCCCATGTTTTGTGCAAGGCTATACATGCCTCCTCCTGTATTTTGTTACATTGTGCCTTGTAAAAGGCATTCAATGTGAACACTTTATCACTCTGCACATTGCAATTACAAACTTCAGTGTATTTTATTCAGATTAGTTTGTGACAGACCAACAGAAACTACTGCATAATTGTACAGTGAATAGGAAACATAATATGGTTTTCAATGTTTTTAGGAATGGGTGGTTGACAAATAACAATTCTGACTGTCCAAGAAAATATATTTAAATATTGTTGCTCTGACAACATATAGAACAATAATACTAACAATGATGCAAGTGCATTACGATCTCTACTTAGCATTTTGATTCAAACAAAAACATGATATGGAGCAACTGTCCGGCATCTGTGTGCCCTCACGAATAAGACTTTGCTTTCCAAATAATTTATAAATATTTGAGTTTTCCAGTGCATGTAAAATTATTTTGTGTATCAATAGTCACATAAAGTGTCGATATCCATGCATAATTTTAAAGCAAGTTAAAACCAAATACATTTTGTCCGAACAAGGGTTTTAATGTGGTGTGACAGCATAATGTACACTTTAAACTGGCAATAATATGGAAATTCTGAAGATGAAAAGGACCAATACCAACTGGTTAGTTACAGTAGTATCTCTGGAGGGATTTGCAAAGTCATCAGGTAAGTTTAGCTTTTTTTGATTTTTAATCAAAAAGCTATGAATCACCAATAGTTGTCAGTGTATTGTGTCTTACGGTGTGACTTTATTTACATCAAAATTTAATATTTCTTCCAAAATTTATTTATTAATTCTTAAAAAATCATTACTGCCATGTGGCTATTTGTGAACTACAAGCTTGCTGCTTTAGTTTGCTAATAAATTAGTATTTAGGAAAATGAGGAAAAAGTAAAAATCTCATACCTGGACAGACATAGCTTTACAAGATGTCATGGCCACAAACAGCATATAATATTATAACTACTAGTACTACTACTTACTACGACTATAATAATAAATTCCTTTAATAGGTATTAAGAGAAGAAACAAAAAAGAAAGATTAAGATAATTATTATTATTAAGAGAAGAAACAAAAAAGAAAAATTAAGCCATTTAGTGTCCAATCGCTTCCTCGTTCTAAGCAGCATGTTGAGAGAGAAATGGAGACATGCACAATAGAAACACAGAAAAAGAAAAAATGAGGTTGATGCCATTATGAACTGGAGGTTATGAATAAACTCAAAGGGGAACAACTAAAAGCAGAAAAATACAGGAAAAAATATTAATAGCAAACTCATCATCCTGTTTGCTCTGTGAAGCAAAATAGGGATTAGTGACAGGAAAACAAAAGACACCAAATAAGTAAATAGAGTCAACCTGTGTGGGATATAATTTACATAATTAATAATTACAGCTAGTCTGTGAAGATCCCACAAGTTTAACAAAGCACTTTAGTGAACAAGGATTATGAAGACCAAAGAACACAACAGACAGGTCAGAAACAATATTTTGGAGGAGTTTAAACAGAGCTAGGTCATAAAACAATATCCCAATCTTTGAACATTTTATACAGCGATACAATATTGAAAAAAAGAACGAGTTGGCACAGCTGCATGCTTATGGCTGTCAACCTAAACTGGCCGGCCCAGCAAAGAGAATGTTAATCAGAGAACCAGCCAAAGGGCCCATAGTATCTCTGCAGTAGCTGCAGAGATCCATAGCTCAGGTGGAAGAATACCTTGACAGGACAACCACATATTATGAGACACAGGAAGCATCCAAAAGAGGGTGCTCTAGTTAGATGAAACCAAAACTGACGCTCAGGCACCTGAAACACACCACCCCCATCATGACACCATGGTGGTGGCCGCAGCATCATGTTGTAGGGAAGTTTTTCTTTAGTAGGGACAGGGAAAACTGGTCAGACTTGGTGGAAAGATGCAGGAAGCAACAAGCGAGTGGTTTAGATCAAATATATTAGCATGTATAATTTATAAATATGTACTGCTTTGTGTTGGTCTGCCACATAAAATATTTATAACATACATAAAGCTCCTCATTGTATCATAACCAAAGTAGACGTAGAAGTTTGAGGTTTATGAATTCTTTTGCAAGTCCCTGTCTCTAATAATAGATATTTTTGGCAACAAAAACTTGCTTTTTATCTCATTTGGTTTGCAGGTGATTATGCAGGTCTAAGTGTTGTTGGAAACATTATAAACTTCACTGGGCTGAAAATGGCTCTTACATGTGCAGGACAAGCGCCGATGTTCAAATAAATGCAATAATAACAAGACAGCAGACTCGATGCTTTCCACAACTGACTGATGTGAATCGGTCTGCGTCATTCACACTCACTCCAGGTTATCCACCTTTATTAGAAACGTTAACTGGGTTGACCTTTTTATTTCAGGCAACATTTCTCCTTTTTGGCAGGGATTTCTCACACTGGGCCATTAATCAGCAGCAGGGAGAAGCTCCCGAAAAGGAAACACAAAAGACACTGTTTTGCCTGTACCGCATACACATGCTTCAAAGGACATTATGTAAGCTGTGTAAGAGCGGACACAAGATCACATTAAGATTCTGTCCACTTACTTACAATTATTACAATTATTCTGCCCATTTAAAAAGCACTGATCCGTTGCCTCATGCCAAAATAGGTCACCATCTGGAAAATGCCAAACACACCACGTGCTTTGGAGTATTTTACCTTTCATATTTAAAGTCTAGTCAGCCATGGGTCCTTGTGATGACACAACTAGAAGGGGCGCTGAAATCAATAAAAATCTCATTTAGATAAACTGACAGGTAAGCTTTCCCTTCCAGCCAGCATTATGGAGAGCATATCGTGCATTACTGCATGTCAATGCAGCTTTGCACTCAATATCTGATGAGTGATGATGCACAAGGCAGTCTGAGCCAACTGAAAGCAGAGGGAAGTGATGAAAAACTCTTTAATATTATATCCTTCACAGTAGCTTCTAATAAATCATTCCACAATATTGCTTCTCAGTGCACATTTTAATTAGAATTGTATTAATGACTGAGTGAGTTTTGATAGTAGATCTTATATTTTGGATTAGCATTCCACTATTTTATAATGCAAACATATAAAGCTGTGTATATGCTTTTATTTAATAATATCTAACTTGAATCACTTGACAGACACAATTGAAAGTACATTGTGATTTTGTCATAACTTTTTAGTTAAATCCAATATAAATTGTACAAACTGCACAGCACAGATAGTACATAATTGTTTAAAGACAAAAACGAAACAAAAAAGAGAAACATAGATACATTCAACACATCTAGATACTTAGCATTGTACAAAATCCAAAGACATGTTAAGGATAGAAAATTGTAAAGTTTGAATGGGAGTCAGTGCAACTTCTGGGGTGTTTGGTGCGATAAACTATTTAGGTGCTTAGAGGAGTAAAACAACATCATGTTGCTTCTGTTCACCGTTTGGTAGCATTATTTAGAAGTCAGGGAGTACTTTCTGCTTTGCTGCATTGTTTTGGCACAGTCTACTCCCATTGCTTGTCGGGCTGACTGATGAAGGCCCCAACAGTTTTAAACTGTTTGTCAAGCAGAATTTTGGGTACTCTATAGGAAAAAGCAAACAGTAATAAAGTGACAGGTTACAAACACTGAAAATATTGCATCTAGTCAACTGTTAGCTACTAATGGCGCTAAAGTCGGTATCAGAGTGTACACCTTAAAAGAGCTATTTAACAGTTTTCAGTGAGAAAAAGATTGCATTTGGTCCACCCTAGTTCAAAATCCAAAATATTAGAATTTATACTGGACTGTCCAAACCAAGCCTGGTTTACCGAACACCGAAGAGAGATTCTATGAAATACAGTTTTATACAAATGAAACCTTTATTCTATTTGTGAGAACACAAGAAGGGACATTTTTAATACCTTCCGTGGTATGACAACCACCTTAGAATTTGGCAAGCATAATATATGGACTTTTCAAAACTGTGTACAGGTTTTATGTATGTGAACAACAAATAGGGGATTCTTCATCTTACCAAAGAATACTGCTAAATCTTGTTTCGTATTGTCCTCACAACCCCAATATATATATATATATATATACATATATATATACAGTAAAGACCAAAGGTTTGGGCAAACCTCATTCAAAGAGTTTTCTTTATTTTCATGACTATGAATATTGTGGCTTCACACTGAAGGCATCGAAACTATGAATTAACACATGTGGAATTATATACTGAACAAAAAAGTGTGAAACAACTGAAAATATGTCTTATATTCCAGGTTCTTCAAAGTAGCCACCTTTTGCTTTGATTACTGCTCCACACACTCTTGTCATTCTGATGATGAGCTTCAAGAGGTAGTCACCTGAAATGGTTTTCCAACAGTCTTGAAGGAGTTCCCAGAGATGCTTGTTGGCTCTTTTGCCTTCACTCTGTGGTCCAGCTCACCCCAAACCATCTTGATTGGGTTCAGGTCCGGTGACTGTGGAGGCCAGGTCATCTGGCGCAGCACCTCATCACTCTCCTTCTTGGTCAAATAGCCTATACACAGCCTGGAGGTGTGTTTGGGCTCATTGTCCTGTTGAAAAATAAATGATGGTCCAACTAAACGCAAACCGGATGGAATAGCATGGCACTGCAAGATGCTGTGGTAGCCATGCTGGTTCAGTATGCCTTCACTTTTGAATAAATCCCCAACAGTGTCACCAGCAAAGCATCCCCACACCATCACACCTCCTCCTCCATGCTTCACGGTGGGAACCAGGCATGTAGAGTCCATCCGTTCACCTCTTCTGCACCGCACAAAAACATGGTGGTTGGAACCAAAGATCTGAAACTTGGACTCATCAGACCAAAGCACAGATTTCCACTGGTCTAATGTCCATTCCTTGTGTTCTTTAGCCCAAACAAGTCTCTTCTGCTTGTTGCCTGTCCTCAGCAGTGTTTTCTTGCAGCTATTTTACCACAAAGGCCTGATTCACACAGTCTCCTCTTAACAGTTGTTCTAGAGATGTGTCTGCTGCTAGA
The DNA here is from genome assembly GCF_021462225.1 of Girardinichthys multiradiatus. Taxonomy (NCBI): domain Eukaryota; kingdom Metazoa; phylum Chordata; class Actinopteri; order Cyprinodontiformes; family Goodeidae; genus Girardinichthys; species Girardinichthys multiradiatus. The sequence goes on from NC_061816.1 coordinate 14,669,190, forward strand.
ACTCTGTGTGGCATTGACCTGTTCTCTAATCTGAGCTGCTGTTAACCTGCGATTACTGAGGCTGGTGACTCGGATGAACTTATCGTCCGCAGCAGAGGTGACTCTTGGTCTTCCTTTCCTGGGGCGTTCTTCATGAGAGCCAGTTTCTTTGTAGCGCTTGATGGTTTTTGCTTCTGCACTTGGGGACACTTTCAAAGTTTTCCCAATTGTTCAGACTGACTGACCTTCATTTCTTAAAGTAATGATGGCCACTCCTTTTTCTTTACTTAGAATTTGTATTATGGCAAGAAAAAAGCAGCTAACAGTCTATTCAGTAGGACTATCAGATGTGTACTGTATCCACCTCCTGCACAACACAACTGATGGTCCCAACCACATTTATAAGGCTTGAAATCCCACTTATTAAACCTGACTGGGCACACCTGTGAAGTGAAAACCATTTCAGGTGACTACCTTTTGAAGCTCATCAACAGAATACCAAGAGTGTGGGGAGCAGTGATCAAAGCAAAAGGTGGCTACTTTGAAGAACCTAGAACATATTTTCAGTTGTTTCACACTTTTTTGTTCAGTATATAATTCCACATGTGTTAATTCATAGTTTTGATTCCTTCAGTGTGAAGCTACAATATTCATAGTCATGAAAATAAAGAAAACTCTTTGAATGAGAAGGTGTGTCCAAACTTTTGGTCTGTACTGTATATATATATATATATATATATATGTGTGTGTGTGTGTGTGTGTGTGTGTGTGTGTGTGTACATTGTAGTGTGTGTGTGGCCTGTAACTCTTGTCATTTTGTGTTTTTTTTCTGTACAGTAGATTGATTGAATTAAACATTGCATGGATGGTTATAGGCAAACATGCCTTTTAGCTGACAGTGACACTCTGTTGTTGTTTTCTGCTATTGCAGCCAAGGCTTGACATGTTTTTGGTTCAGAGATGGTAACTCCACAGACCTTAGTTGTACCAAGTGGTTATTTTAGCTACTGTTGCCTTTTTATCGCATCCTCTGACATAATTTTGTTTTTCTTTTTTTTGTCAATTCAACTGTCCTGTATTATTGTTGGTCTGTATTTCTTCCTTTATTGGATCTTTCCCTGTAAACCCAAAAGATGGTTTTCAATTAAAATCCTATCAGATCAGCAGTTCCTTAAAGACTAAGACCAGCCTGTCTGGCACCAACAAACATGTCAAGTTTAAAGTAATTTAAATCTCCTGTCTTTCTCAGTCTGATGCTGGATTTGAATTTCAGCAAGTCTAAATGCTTTGAGCTTCTGCCATATTTGTGCTCATGAGAATTGAACAAGGTGTACCCAAAGAAAAAAGTGGTTGGTGACTGTATATAATGTATATTTTTAATGCAAAGAAAGATAGCTGTCCCTGCTTAATCTCCCAATTAAATGTTTGATCTACTTTAGAGCCTTTTGTTGAATCATAACAATGTTCATTCAGAACATTTTCTGAACAGTTATTTTTGTTATGATTCAGTAATTGGATACTAAATTATTTGCAATACTATTTTTGTTGCATTAACTGGATGCATTTATGTTGGCTTTCAACTTGATCAAGCAAAGGGGCCCATTAACTTATTCGTTGTTTCCTAGATCTGTCACAAATAAACAGCTTCTTTTATATCACTAACCAAACACTACTGCCTGTTTTTCTATTTCCCCTTCAACTAGATAAATAGTCCCTGCTCGCTTGTCAAGCTGACGCAATACTCAGAATTTTGCTGGTGGAAAGGAAGAAGAGATAATTAGACACCTTTGGTTTCTTTAGAAATCTTCTCTATCTTTTTTGTTGTACCCCGTATAACCTTTAGTGACAGAACAATTTAGATGGAAACATTGAACACAGCCAAGACAAAATTATAGCCACAGCACTGGGAACCAATAACCAATTTTCAACTTGTAACACAGACACTTTGTTCTGAACCTCATCAAATGGTAATTAAGCTTTTTCCCGCTGGAGACCACCGTTTAGCTTGAGCAGGCTCAACAATAGACAACTCAAATGCAAGGATCTGCTTGTGATGGAGAATAAATGTAGTGGACTGAAAGTACTGCCTCTGGACTGGCAGATTTGTGTGCCCCTTTACCAGAAACGCCTCCCCCCCTCAGCTATTACATTAAGTTTCCCAAGTTTCTATTACTCCACCTAAGAAGCACTATAAGTAAAGGGTGGTGATGCGACTTGGTGACAGACACTGTCAGAGATCCACTAAGACCCACATTCTCAGGATATCAGTCTTTGACAGGGAGCGAGACTTGATAAATGAAAAGAAGAAGAACAAAAGTGTGAAAAGCACTTCAGGGAGGGGCTCCTCCTCTGAGTCCTTTTGACATGTCGACAGCTGATACTCGGGCACTAATGGGGGTTTGACATAGGGCTGATGGGCACCCAGCCTTGCAAGACGGAGGTAAAAGGCTTGTTCCATATGGCTTGCTGTAGATGTGGCAGGCAGCAACTGCTGACAGGAAGCAGATTGGGTGTAAAAACTCACTGCATGGAGGAATATTAAACAAGCAATCGTCTGAATTGCCTGAACTTTGAAAGGGACAGTTTAGAATTTTCAGAGAGATTTTTTGTAAAACGATTATGAGCAGTTAATGTCCTACAAGCAGTAGATAACTCTCCTGGCGTCTTCGTTTAGTAAAAATCCAGCTTCTGGTCGTGGAGTCTGAAGCTAACATTGAGTTAAGTGGGGCAAAGACTTATGGTGGTTCATATAAATGCTTTTCTACGAACTTTATAACACTCTCCTGTTTGTGTTGCAGTTATTTGCCCAGAAGCTGATTGTTTTACAGGAGAAATAGATGTTGACCAATCAAGTACAATCCCTTTCAATAGTAGTAGTGCAATATCATTAGTACTTTACATGTTTACAAGGCACTATAATAAATAAAATAAAATAGCAAAGTCAATTTTTCAAAATAGCTCAAGCTTAGTTAGATTGAATGGAAAGCATTTAATCTGACTGGGCTTGAGAATGTTTAAAACTAAAATTTCAAAATAAGCAAGAAGAAAACTGAAAGATAAAAAGGAATTCAGACAAACATATTTTGAGCATAACACTTTGAAAAAGCATTTATTCTTTCCAGGATATTACCTTGGTGATTAGATCATTGATGTGACAAGCTGTATGCTTGCTTAAGTATAATTTCAAGTGACCTGGAGAAAAAGAGTTCTTGTAGGTGACTAGTCAAATCTGATGTGTTTGTGTACACTACATTGCTAATATAGCAAGATTAACTCAAGGAAGTTTTTACCCAGTTTTTAACCCTAAACCTTAACCCAAGCTTCTAATTGGCCTATTTTGCATAGCCACAATCCAATGACCTGTCATAAATTAAAATAACCCACCTTTTTGAAGTTATTGTACTGGTCTTTTAAAAACATCAAACAGACTTGATGTTATACCCAGAAAATCTGTCTAAATCCCCTTGGATCAAACAATTGAGCAGCGCCTGATTAAATGCCTAGCAACTGAAGAAGCCTGCTTGTGGGTGTGACCGTTTTTAATGCAGAGAAGGTATTACCCTCCAATCTGGACTTTATTCAACAATGCATAATGCAACAAAACTCACAAAAGGCACCTTTAGGAAACTGAACATCCAACTTTGCTTTCAACTTATGGCTTCTTGTCCCCAAGACACATCATCTTTAGCCTAATGTTTAAAAACTTTAAACTATCTCTGGGATCACTACTCCCTGCGTTTCCCCAATATGCTTCAACGCAATTAGCCAGATGAAATCTAATTTATACCCGGTGGTGACAAATGGTCAGTGAAACGAGAAATGATATAATTACCTTTCAAAAAGTATTGTGGACCTCATTTAACTGACGTTAATTAGTCTTAACTGTTTGAAACTACAGCTGAAAACCGTCCAACTGTGAATGGTTGTACAAGTTTTACTTATAATTAGGCTCTCCGCTTTAGCAGATTTTATCTTCAGGACTCAACGCATTAATAGGACTGTTATCTAGGGATTTGCTCCAGGTTTCAATGAAAACACAGATCCTTGCAAATATGTGAATGCAATTTAGCTCTATTCTGGCTCCATATTTGAGATAACTGCTCAATAACAGGTTGCTTTTGTCTTCAAAGAGACTGTTAACCCTCCTGTTGTCCTCATTTTCTGTATACACCCTGTGTCCTCTGGGTCAAAATGACCCGTCTTCACTAAACCCCCAATATAAACAGCTTAATTGAAATTTAAACACCAAATTTCATCTTGCATATTGTCATTGAGCTCAAAATGTGTGAATACTTGAGTTCTCCCTCTTCACTTGAATTTCTATAGCTTAACAAAAGAAAAAAAAAATGCAAAAAGGAGTTTTGAATACATTTTTATTCATCCCAATGACTCAGTTTCATTTTTTTTTCTCCAGTGAACAATTTAACACAATGTACAATACAAAAATATGAAAAATAACATAACCAATTCAACTAATTAGCATATGTAGGGCAGTATACAAGTGCACAGCCCTTGCAGATATATTTCTTACACCTGCAGCACTCAGTATGTGTATTACAGTCCTTCTTTTGAGGGCAGAACTGACATCTCTTTGTCTTACTTGCCCTAGCTGGGGAAGTGGCTGTGGTAGATGGATCCTCAGGTTGATCAGGAGCTCCTGCACTCTGAATAGCTTTCACAACTGCTGCTGAGGGTTCTGTGCGGGGGACATGCTTCATCCTTTCAATGAGTGGAGTTACAAGTGCCTTTCCTAGCTGCTCCAGGAACAACCTCCTCTTGTTCTGCTTATGAGACATCCAGGTTGGGTTGATCTCTCTCCAAATCACAAAGGCATTGTAGGAGGAAACATCAATGATGTTGTGGAAGGTGACCAGGGGCCAGCAGGCAGTCATTCCTCTGTAGCTATATGTTCCAATCACCTTATCCAGGTTGTCCATACCTCTTTTTTGAGGTTGTAGTCTAGGATGATGATTGGCTTCCTGTCCTCACGATCGCTAATGTTACCGTCTGTGTGCAGTCTGCTCAGAAGAACTACTTTCTTGTTTTTCTTTGGGAGGGAGGAAACTAGAGTGGTGTGGGCATGAAGGCAAACTTTGAGAAGAAGACCTCTCTCTCCTTTGATGCAAGCAGTGCAGGTGGGAGCTCGGACTTATTCTTTCGAACTGTACCAACCATGGTGATCTTCCTCTTCAGGAGCTGCTGTCAGAGTTCATAAGAGGTGAAGAAATTGTCACATGTCACATTGTGACCCCTCAGTCCCTCTGTCACATCAAGCACAACTCGCATCCCCTGGTTCTTCTCTGGGCATCCACTGGTCAGCTTCCCAGAATAGACTTGCAGTTTCCAAGCATAGCTTGATTTGGCATCGCAAGACACCCATGACTTGATCCCATATTTTGCTGGCTTGCTGGGCATATACTGCCAGAAAGGACAACAACCTTTGGACAAAAGACATTAGCATCAGTGATTAGTATCAGTGTCACAGAAAACAGTCAAAGAAATCAATAGTGAAAATCACTTTTATTATAAATATGAAAACAGATTACCTCTAAATGGAACCCGTTGCTCATCCACTGTTACGTCAGGCCCTGGATTGTAGAGGTAGGGCAGCCTCTCCACCCACTTGTCCCATACCACTCTTATGGCTGCAAGTTTGTCTGACACACGTCTTGCTGATCTTGACTCACAGTCATCAAATCGTAGCAGTCTTGAGTAGGTGTGAAAGACTTTGAGTGGCATTGTGGCTCGGAAAATTGGCCTTCCACTCTCAGCATCCCAAAGAACGTTGCTCTCTAAGGATGGGAAACAACAGCTGCATCGTAAACAGGTCATAAACTCCTTTATCTTTTAACAACACACTTCCACAATCTCCTCCAATCTTAGGATCAGTGCGTTGTCTGTTAAGCGCAATCAGCCTTCATCTTTATGACCTCCTCAACTGGACTGCTTCCTTCTCTGCAAGCTCAGCTCCATTTATGATCTTTGCCTGCAGACAACTCATCACATCCTTTACTCACACAAACATCATGAAAGGTTATAAGATCAAATAGCCAAGTTAAAGAATAGGAACAATATAAGACAATTCTTTATTCAATTATTCCAACAGTCTGCACCCACCTTCTCCATTGACGGCTGCTGGTGAGTGCATTATGGGAAACCTAGCTTACCCAAGTCCGCAGAAGGATGCATCAATGCATTCTCGATATGGGTGGAACAAGAGCTGTAGTCCGTCCAACAGCGTGGTCGACCAATCAGCAATGTCTCATGTCATCTACTGGTACCTACCTTTTTCGGTAGGTTAATGTTGTGTTTTTTGAAATGTTGTGTTTTTTTTAATGTTTTTGCATTTTTTGAAATGTTGTTGCTTTTTTTGAAATGTGATTTTTGAAATGTCGCTGCGTTTTTTGAAATGTTGTTTTTTGATTTATTGTTGTGCTTAGTTAATGTCGTTGCGTTTTTAGAAATGTTGTGTTTTTTGAAATGTTGTTGTGTTTTATAATTTGTAGTTGTGTTAAGTAACTTGTTGATGTGGTTTGTACTTCAGGGCCACCGTACTTTGCACAAGTAGCACAGGAGTCTGGTCTACATTGCCAGGTTTAAATGGGACCTGTTCCCGGTGCAAAGGGCGACAGGGCTGCCTTTCGTCACCGGTCCTGTTCATAACTTTTATGGACAGAATTTCTAGGCACTTCCAGGGCTCGATGGGGTGCAGTTTGGGGACCAGTGGATTTCATGTCTGCTTTTTGCTGACAATGTGGTTCTGCTGGCTTCCTCCAGCAAGGCCTACAACAAGCACTAGGGCTGTTTCCAGCCAAAGTGCGAAGTGCTGATTCAGCTTCGCCGAGGCCATGGTTTTTGACCAGAAAAAGGGTGGCTTGCCCTCTTCAGGTTGGAGGGGAGTACCTGACTCAAGTGGAGGAGTTCAAGTATCTCGGGTTCTTCTTCACAAGCGAGAGAGAATGGAGCAACTTTTTGTCTCTTGCTCCCATTTCTTCTTTTAGCATTGTGAAGCTCTACTTAGAACATTCTTAAGATCCAATAGTCCAAAATTGAATTTTTTACCTGGTCTTAAGGTTTTAATCAGAAGTGTAAATAGTTAGAAGGACGCCTCAATTGACAAAAAGTAGGTTAAATAGTAGGTTAAGCTTCCATATCGACATTTTGTGGGGCAATTCCCCTTTTAAACACCCTAATGTGTGACCTAACGACTTGATGTCGCATTCTGCACGAGTGCAGCATGATGAAAGGCAAATGCTACTGTAGTTTTTTTTTATGTTAAGGAATGTAAGGAAGTGAGTATGCATTTCCTAAACATTCACATATAGACTCATTTAAAATAAATACTGCAAACATTGTTTTCCTTCATTTCGCGCTCTCAGTTCCTATAATTTCATTCACGGGCTGCTGAACAATCACTAACTGCACTGGATCAAATAGAACACTGCACCCAGTTTGAGGGGTTTTATGTGCTGCATCCTTGTGCTGTCACAATTGTTTCTTTGCAGCTGCCTAATTGCTACAGTAATTAAGTCCTTTATGCAAACAAAAAAATGCGTTCTCTTTGAGGGAGATTACATAAACTCAAATCAATTTAGACAATTTCCTGAAAATATAAACTTTGTTAGGATTTTTGTCTTTTATTTTGCAACTGCAAAGGTGTTCTCATTTGTCTGTTGTTTGAGTAATTACAACACAAATTTGTTCTGCAGCCTGTTCACCAACACTCCTTATAATAATTATCTCACACTGATGAACAAGCTGAGGAGCAGATTGTCTTTTGATTCTCGACTGTGTTGCACCTACTCAGCAGCTGGTCCTATTGATTCAGATCTTCTTAGAGACTTGCGGTGGTTTCTTGCCCAAGCACCATGAAGCTAAGTGACTTCTTCCACATCATTATGCACAGAGCTGCAGGTTCTGTACACTCAGGTGGAGAGTCAGTAGCAGCTTCAATTTGATCAAGCAGTTCTTCTATCAAGTGTTCAGTCTTCCGCAAACAACTTAGGTAGAATAGTGATTTGGGAGTAGCTTATCACAAGGAATGTGACAGTTTTAGCCTATATCCTACATATGTCTGTCCATGGTGGCTTTTGCTTTGGCGCATGGATAGAATGTCTTAAATTTGTCAGTGAAAAGCTAAATCAGAATCAGAATCAGCTTTATTGGCAAGTTTGTATATACAAGCAAGGACTTTGACTCCAGTACACTTTGCTCTCTGGATTTTTTTTTTTAGGCATTATAAGATATATTATACATATATCTTTATGTCCTTAAATATACATATATACAAATATACACATATACAAAGGTGCATTTGTGACTTCAGTATGCATTTTTTTGGTACTCTATTAAATGTTCATCAGAGAAATGGCCTGGGGAAAGAAACTGTCTCTGTGGTGGCTGGTTTTAGTAAACAGTCCTGTGTAGCGGCGGCCTGAAGGTAAAACAGTTTATGTGCAGGGTGTGTGGGGTCTGCAGAGATTTTTCCAGCTCTTTTTCTGACCCTAGACCTGTATAAGTCCTGGATGGAGGGAAGGTCAGCCCTGATTATTCTCTCTGCAGACCTGATTATTCGTTGCATTCTGGACATGTCCTGTTTTGTGGATGAGCCAAACCACACCGAAATGGATGAAGACAGGACAGACTGAGTGACGGCAGTGTAGAAGATGACCAGCAGCTCCTGTGGAAGGTTGTACTTTTTGAGTTGCCTCAGGAAGTACAGTCTCTGCTGGGCCTTCTTCCGAACAGTGTCTATGTGTGAGGACCATCTCAGGTCCTCAGAGATGGTGATTCCTAGGAACCTGAAGTGGTCCACAGCTGAAACGGTGTTGTTGAGGATGGTGAGGCGGGTGTACGGAGGTGGTGTTCTCCGAAATTCCACCATCATTTCCACAGTCTGACAACACCAGTGTACCAGCTGATCCACCTCCTGTCTGTATGCAGACTCATCACCATCCTGGATCAGACCAATGACAGTGGTGTCATCTGCAAACTTCAGGAGTTTCACGGACAAGTCCGCTGAGGTGCAGTCATTTGTGTACAGGGAAAAGAGTCGGGATAGAACACACCCCTGGGAAGCACCAGTACTTATTGATATGGTGCAAGAGAAGATGGTCCCCAGTCTCACCTGCTGCTGTCAGTCCGTCAGGAAGCTGTTGATCCACTGACAAGTGGAGGCTGGGACGTTGAGCTCTGTGAGCTTCTGGTGGAGGATGTCTGGTATGATGGTATTGAAGGCCGAGCTGAAGTCTACAAACAGGATCCCGGCGTCCGTCCCTGGATGGTCGAGGTGTTGCAGGATGAAGTGTAGATCTAAGTTGACAGTATCTTCTGCCAACCTGTTTGCTCGGTAAGCAAACTGCAGGGGGTCCAGCAGGGGGCCTGTGATGTCTTTCAGGTGCTTCAACACCAGCTGCTCAAAGGATTTTATGACCACAGACGTCAGGGCTACAGGCCTGTAGTCATTTAATCCTAGGATGGTGGGTTTCTTGGGCACTGGGATGATGGTGGATCGTTTGAAGCAGGAGGGGACCTCACACGTCTCCAGTGACTTGTTGAAGATCTGGGTGAAGATCGGGGCGAGTTGATTTGCAAAGGCTTTCAGGCATGATGGGGAGACGTTATCAGGTCTAAATGATTCAAAGAAGCCTTAAGGGAAAGTACCGTAGTCCAATGAGATCAAAATCCATATTAAGGTCTTTGACATTAACTCACAAGGGTTGTTTGGAGAAGAAATGTTGAGAACGACCAATGTTGGAGCACATCAAGTAGGCATGATTAAGTAGCCAGATGGACAATTTTTAATGTTGCTTTGTAATGAAACAGCAAGAGAGAAGCATGTGAGTGAACCTAAGCAGTATCGTGTGAGTAAAATGTGTAAATATAAATACAGGACTAACATCAAAGTCACAAAATATCTATGGTGGCCTGAGACCCTGCTACTAATAGCTGAACATTTATACATGTGATGACATCATGACATTGGCACAAAGAGATACTTTTTACTTTGTTTAAAGTAAGTGATACAGTTAAACTGCAATTACATATAAACTGTGTAACTTGTAACTATATTCAGCAACATTTTTAAAGTAACCTTTTCAACGCAGCTGGGAAGTGACCCAAAACATACCATCAAGGCAATAAAGGTTTGGTTAAAGAACAGGCAAATTACAAGCAACTGCTAGGAAGATTAAATGATTTGGAGAGTTTTTCATCCTTACGGAGAGGAATACACACTGGTGACTACAACTACTTGAAATGTCTTACTGCTGTGGTTGCCATTTAAGGTTTCTTCCCCAACTTTAGTCTTGTTTATTGGGGAACAGATAGTTACCTCACTCAGTGGCATCCGAATAAACGTTTTACCTTTTATGTAATGGGTTTTTCTAAATTATGGTTGTTATTCTGTCTCTCTCAAAAATTGAACTAACAAAAAACTAAAGACTATTAATTTTGTCAAATGTGAGCACACATACAAATTCAACAAATACCCAACCCCCACACCACAGTTTTCTTTGAAGTTGTTAGTTCAAATAGCTGACTGAGATTAAGTTACCTTAGAAGGATAGCATGTTTGTGTGGCATGAACATGTTTGCTTTGTTGTACCTAAACAGAATGACATAGATTGCTTTTCATTTGCCCTTTCTCAGTTTAAATTGACATTTAAGGGATTTTGGGAGTTTTTTAGACTGCATTTCTTAAAGTAGCTTCAAGCTGATTCCTCTGCAATATTCCCCTTACTGTATGTCAAATTAGTCCAGTTCTTTAAATCTTTTTTTTTTTTTTTGTGTGCAATACCATAATTTAACATGACTAAACTCAACTTTGATAGATTTAGGTAGGGGCCAGTTGAACCGTTTAATGTCTTCTGCATTAGGAGTATATAGAAATATTTAAATAACAATCACCATCCATCTATTAACTCTACCGGCTGGATTTACACGGATTCTCTCTATTCAAAGCAAGCAAAAATACTGTAAGTATCTGCAGGTGCAGACTGATGGATGGTGGTCTGCCTCCCTCCATGAATGGCCCTGTGTGCTCGGAAACCTGCAGCCTTTGATTTAGCAGTGTGCTGGGAATGGATTTTGGTTGCACCATAATGTGGAAGCTGGGGATGCTTTGGCTCAGGATGAGAGTTGTGCTCTGGGTAATGGATGCCAACTGAGGGGGTAATCATAGCAAACACTAAAATTAGTCCCATCAGTACCAGGAGACTGTTAAATATGAAAACGGCTGAATAGTAAGCCAAGAATGTGTCTGTTTTAGTATTTTAGGGTCAGAACCTAACACTTTAAAGGTAAATCTGAGGAAAGATTCCATAGTAGCTGCTGTTTGCCTTTTTTTTTTCAGTTTGCAGGCCTGATGGAAACTGTAGAAGCCTAACAGCATGGTAATTATTATGAGTCTCAATGTTTTTGAAACAACTTCCACAAGATGCAATATTACACACTAAATAGTGTTTAAAATGCTATATCAAGTATACATGTGGCTTTCTATTACATTTAAGCAACAGATCAGTTGGCATGTATAAATGAGTTTGATAGTATGTTAATGACATAAGCCATATTTTGAAGTAATTCAATTCAATTCAAAAATACTTTACTAATCCCAAAATGAAATTAAATGTTGTTGTAGCTCATATTATGAAGGTTTCCTCAAAGAGCCGTTGTAGATGCTAATGGCTGTGGGCCGGAAGGATCTCCTGTAGCGATCCGTCTTACAGCAGATCTGAAGAAGCCTCTGACTGAAGACACTCTGTTGTTGTAGAACAGTCTCATGAAGAGGATGCTCAGGGTTCTCCATAATGTTCTTCATTTTATGAAGAATCCGTCTTTCCACAATGATCTCCAGAGGTTCCAGAGGAGTGCCCAGAACAGAGCAAGCCTTTTTTATCAGCTTGTTGAGCTTTTTTAAGTCCCTGGCTCTGATGCTGCTTCCCCAGCAGATGATGGCAGAAGAGATCACACTTTCCACAACAGACTTATAGAAGATATGCAGCATCTTGCTGCAAACACCAAAGGACCTAAGCTTCCTCAAGAAGTACAGTCTGCTCTGTCCTTCTTGTAGATGGCTTCACAGTTGCATCTCCACTCTAGTCTGTTGTCCAGGTGAACACCGAGGTATTTATACTAATGTTAATGTTAATGTTTTTTGAAGTAATGTTTTTTGAAGTTATTTTCAGTTATAGTTCCTTTAACCATAGAGAAATGTTATATTTGTTGGGACACACAGCCATGGATTTCAACATTAAACTCCGGTACGGACATTTCTGGAACTTTCAAAATAAAGTGCAGTAACCGTCTTCCGGCACAGCCAGGAAATGGGATAACTGCGGACTTCCTGTGATGCCACTACCCAAATAAAAGCACAGCTGTTGCTACATCCGCCCTCTTCCACACGGTCTTGCAGAGGGACCGGATAGGGGAGACAAAGCGCGCTAATGTCTTTTGCTGGCAAACAGACATAAACTTCGCCCCTTGGACAACGTTTCCTCACCATGGTTCATGAGGTTAGGTATTTTGGGCAGAGAAAGATTTAGGATGAAATGATCCAAACATTTTTCATTTTGTGAAGTTTGTGGGAAACTCGGCTATCTTAGTGCTAACAGGCTATCTGTAGCACACGTGCCGGTTTGTGTTCTTTGTATGTTTTAAGGTTAACTGCTAACCTGTAAGAACACGTGCTTCCTACTAAAGAGTATTCAACAGAAAGGTTGTTGGTTTTCAAGCTAGTGAATAATAGTTCCTATGTTCTCAAACATAAACATTGCATGGCAATGTTGCATCACTCTTTTGGTCATGATTTTCAACCTTCATTGATCAACTTGTTTATATTGTACATGGCCCATTAGTCTTCGTTATTCTTTAATTCTGCTTGGTAGTTTAGTTGGATTGTTATAGCATAGTAAAGAATTTGTTGATTGAAATATGTTTGACTTTGAGTTGACTTATTTTTGTTAATAAATTCTTGTATTTTAAGAAATTGTGTAAATTCATTCCATGTGTGTGCAGAGTTTATGCTGTTCAATAATGTCAGAGCTCGTCTCACACCTTTCTATTTTGTCCTAATATCATCGCCTTACTGGGCTGGTATTCACAGGACAACCCTTAACAGACCGAAATATTATTTTATAAAATATTAATATTAAATAATATTCTCAGATTCATAATCACAATATATTGGAGTGAGTTTGTTGAAAAGTCAAGAAATCTTCTGAATGTTGGATTGCTAACAGCTAGTTTGGTATACTTCCCCCATTTTAGTTGATTTTAGTTATTTAAAACAGCTCAAACTGGATGTTAAATGTCATAGGATACAGAGTTATGTTAGTGGATATTAGACGTCTAGGCTTTCACAAGAGACTTTTGTTAAGTTAGGTATCATCAAGATTCAAAGATGAGGCTCATATTTTACTTCACATGTGTTGGGATTATGATTATTGATTAATTAATATTTATCAAGAATTATAATTTAAAATCATAATTTGAGAACATTTATTTCTTAACCAAAAATCCTCATTTATGAATTGAAACCAGAGAAGTTCTCTGTTGTTGTAATTGTGGCTCAAAGCCCTTGATAATTACAATCATTAAACTTTCTGTAAGAGATAATAACTATTACTAGATGTCACTGTTTAATCAACTGTTTCTGCCGAAACGTGGGGAACGTTGACCTTATTTTGACTGACAAAGCACTCTTGCACAAAATAAACACAAACACTTTCTATTTATCTACGTGAATATTTATTAAATCAACAGCCCTGATACAACTCGCTCTTCCAATTCAATAATCTTCACCTAATCAAACACGCAAAGTTCTACTCAAAACGGAAAACATTATCTAACTAAACACAATAAAACAGCCTTAAGTGTGGATGAAATCAAACCAGCAGTTATGACAGTTATGGCAAAATACAAGAAGGATATTATGCTAAGCGAAGCTTTGAGTGTAACTTCCCCCACCAGGCATCAAGGGTCGTAAAACTTCCCCCAACGCTGCAAGCTCAGTGCACACAAAGAGTTATAAACGTTTGGCGGCAACCAATAAAACATGAAGTTGAAGACAAAGAAAATGGTTGATTTTCACCATAAGGATATTATAGCAGCTCAGCTTTACAGCGCACATGAGCTCAGGTGTTCACACAGTAAAACACAACTTCAATTCAATTCAGTTTATTTATATAGCGCCAATTCACAACACATGTTGTCTCAAGGCACTTCCCAAAGTCAGGTACATACATTCCAATTAACTTGCAAAGCTCGGCGGCTTCAGAGTCCAGCGATCATCAAAATTCAATAACACCTGGCATGCAAATACACTTCGAATACATTAGACTATAAGTGGCAATTCTAAATCGCCCTAAAATCCTACTCTATCCTGCCCAAACTATTTTAATAGAAATAAAAAGCGAACGGACTTTACTTGGTGTAGTCTTCCTTGGAGCAGAGAGGTAGAAAAAAAAGGGGGGGGAGGGGGAGTTTCCACGCGTCCGTGGGTCTGTCCTCGTCCTTTGGCCTCCTTGGCAGAAAGGTGAAAAATATGACGGACCGTCACTAGTCAACTAGAACAAAAACAAGGGTGAACATTTCTTCTCCTTGAAACCTCCGTGGTTTTTTGGTTACGTGTTAAATCCACGCCTTCGATCAGTAAAGTTGAAACTTAGAAGCCTTCTTATTCTGGTAAGCTTAATTTGATGAGTTTTCTGGCCAGTGGGAGAATGAATGACAGTCCACGTGGGATTTCTTCTCCAGAGTGCTGCACCCCAGATGCTGGTTCGGTATCCAACTTGGAAGCAAAGCTGAGAGGTCTCAGAGTATGTTATATAGCCCACTGTGACATCAGAGCTGCGACGCCCCTGTCCTATCAGCCGCTTGGATTTGTAGTAGCAGACTATCCTGGGGTACAAAATGGCCGATGACGCTGAACAGCATAGTGGCGTCCAGCAACGTACAAATGGTCCAATATTCAGTAAACAAATGGTCCAACACATGACAAGAGTTAAATCAGGATAACTTTAGTTGTCTATATATTTATTCTAAAATAAACGGCAAATAAATATAGCAGTAAAGGGGCCATTTGGTCAAATTAGAAATGAAGAGGCAGAGTCAGTGCAAGGTTACACAGCTTTGTCGGCAGTAATGCAGAATATTCAATCCGATAATACTGTGTGTTCATCCTAAAAAGAACACACAGATTGGAAAAAAATTAAAAATTAATTGGTAAATCTCAGCAACGCTGCTGTTGCATAATTCAAAATTAGCTACCAGCTCTGTCTCATCTTCATTCATTTCAAAACAGAGCTGACATCCTTAATTTTTATGTGAAACCTCACTGAAGCTAATAGCAGTCTCTGTGTCTTGTCCACAGGCTAAACCCGATGAAGTCCTTGCTGAAAGGAAGTGGCTGTTGCCCCAATGAGCATCAAACAATTTTGGTGTTGTTTAATGTTTCAACTAACTACTGAAATAGTAGGTTTTTTGCCTGTTAATTATGAAGACAAATGCTTGAAAAAATTGAGCGGGATCGCCTGCTGTCATGATGTTATCACTGGCATACTAACAGTCATTTTCAAAAAGTAATATCTGCATGATAACATGCCGTTTAACCTGAAAGAAAACCTACAGTGAAAAAAAAAAAAAACATTCTCAGGGAATGAAAAAAAAATTAAACGGACATAAAAAGCTTACACAGAGAATCAGAGCAAAAATGAATACACTGAGCATTAAGTGTCGCTGTGGGTGATTATGTGCGTGGGTTCTAATTGGCAGCAAGAACCAGATGAGGTTATTGGTAAGATGGAGATAAGGAAGAAAATAACTGGAAATGAAAAGTGACTAAACTTAAACACCATCTGTGTTACTGCAGTGACTAACACAGTGTTGCCAGTTTAGAAAAATGCTAAATTTGTCCCCATCCTGAGATCCAATGGTCAGGTCTGTTGTCAGGACAACTATTTGTTGAGCAAGCATATTCATATTGATGGCTTAGTCAAAGCCCAGATCTAAGTCCAATTAAAAATCTAGAAATAAAATTTAGCACAAACAAGGCAAGAAGAAAAAAAAGATTGTATAAAGAAAGTCATTAAAATTCCTCATTAAAGTTTGCCCCAGGCCATGTAGGCAACATAGTAAACACGTGAAAGAAGATGCTCCTGTCGCTTCCTGTCTCCAGTCCTGAACTTTCTGGCCAACATGCAAAGTGCTGTTTGGCAGTAAACCAAAAGTGCATATATCATCCCTACAGTAAAACATGACAGTAGCAGCATCATGGTGTGGTGATATTTTTTTCTCAAATAGGGAGAATAAAATTGGAAACACTTGGTGGGAAGATGTATGAACCTAAACACATGACAATTCTTGATGAAAATGTGACACTAGGTGGCAAAAGGCATGTGACTGGAACAGAGATTCCTTACACACACACAAAGCTACATTGGAAAGTTTTGTTGTCTGATGAGCTAACCCCTCCCTCCTACTTCCCTATGTCTAAAGGGTTTGCTTAATCCAGCTCTCCATCCAACGGGTCCGGACTTCCCTAAACCTGAAACGTCTTACTAAGCAGGTTTACTGAAAGTTCTGTTTAAGCTGGTGTCGGGAAATGACTCGCCCAGCCTCTGACAGCCTTCATACAAAAGTCTCGCCCTTCTTCAACTGTAGGTCTGGACGACTGAGTAGCCTATGGCAGTCATCCACACTTTCAACAGTCACTTTTGTTCACGGCTGCTCATTCCCTATTTTTACAACTGGCTCTTGGAATATGGGCTAGGTTAATTTTAGTGGCTCAGCATGAGCCCCAAGTGTGCTGTTTTAACAAACTTGGCTAAGGCAACCTATAAAAACCTCCCAAAATCTCTTAGAACCAGGCAACAAGACTTTTTACCACCAATGAAAAACCAAAAATAGGGTGACTCAATTAATTGAATGTCCACGATTTAACTAGAATTTTATATGCTTTCTTTAATTAGCAACGCTTATGCAGGGGTCAGTAACAGCTTCAATTCGGCAACATGTAATAATTTCAATAATATAAATAAATCAATCAATTCAGCCTGTCTTACCCTGATGCTGAAACTAATGAGTTTGGAGAGCCTTTGAAGACGGAGGCTCATCCATGCACCTGATGGAGAAGAATTCTTCTGGTAACGAGTGGTTTCTTGAAGGGAATACGACTTAATCTTCAGTTTTCTTCCTTTAAGTGGCAGGTACTGATGCTCCAGGCTTCAATGGTTAAACAGGATCTTTGTTGTCATATGTCTCAGAAGACAGTAGTTTCCAGAGGCTGAAGAGTTGAAGGAAACCCGGAGACATAAATAAGGTTGATTCAAGACTTCCAGAAGCCTGAAACTTAGAGCAATCAGCTATTCACCAATCAAGTTCACTTCTGTTGTCTGGATAAAGAGCCTTTAGATGAAATCAGATTCTTAATCTAGAGGCACAGTCCTTCTAAGGCAAACGGGTTGATACTCTTTTTAATGCAGTCGATCAGCTGGGCTGTGTCTCTGGTCCTCTGATTCATCTGTAGCGTCTCTCCGATCTTGTTCGCTGGTCTTCTGCGAGGAAACAACCAACTAGTTCCTCTATTCTTGCCCATTTTATAGAGCATTTCCACCAAACCCTTTGTGCTCATAGGCCAGTGGATGTTGCCATGGCTGTCCCATTGGTCACCCATGACATAAGGTGATTTTCTGGAATTTCCCGAGTTGTGTCCATATCAGACATGCCATCATCACCTCAGTCCTGAGCTGTCTGCTGGCCTCTTGTTTGCCCTGCGCCCCCGCCTTAGTCATCAGTCTTGTGCTGTAAGCTGCAGTGCTCACTTCCCCAATTCCCGAACATCTGCTGTATTCTTGTCTCACTCAACGTTACACTTCCTCTTAAACAGAGGATTTAATTCTTACATTGGTGCTGCTCAAACTTTTAGTTACAGCGTTTACTTCATTTACAGTTTAAAACCATTACTTAAACTTCATCCTTTTTATTCATACACCACACAACATTATCTCTTTCATATATAGCTGATTGAGAATGTCAAACCTTAATGTTTTTTTGTTTTTTTTCTAATTCTCAGTTCTTAACCACATTTCAATCATACATCTTTTAACTTGTTAATCAAAGATTACTAATTTTATTCAATACATGTGAAAGAATATAAAATCATCATACATCATTTCTTTGGATATACTTGTTTATATTTTTGCAAAAGATAAGACAGATAACATGTGGCAGATAATATGTGGCTCCACACAGGCCTCTCCAGTCTCTCAGCTCCAGAATATGAGAACATGCTTGTTTCACTCCCCACTGCTTCAACTGTGTGTTTTTAATAATTATTCCATGGATTATTCATAAGGATATTTATTGTAACTTTTATGGAGTTAACTGTGAGCAGTTACTAAATGTTGCATGGATTACATGGAGAGATCTCACCTTATTTTGACAAAAGGCTTAAATTAAAGCATATTAATATTGATGGGCTAGTCAAAGGCCAGACCTGAATCCAACTCAAAATCTGTAACAAAAGTAGAATATTGCCATAACAGATGCTGTCCATCAAATATGGCTGGCTTTAAAATGTTTTACAAATAAGAATAAGCAAAAAGTCTAGTTTCTAGAAGTGCAAAGCTGGTAAAGATATATCCCAAAAGACCTGCCCTTGTAATTGCAGCAAAATGAGGTTCTACACCATTTTGGCATAAGGATGCTGAATATATGTATGCCACACTTTCCATATTTTTATTTGTAAAAAAATGTTTTCAAAATCGTCTAATTTCCTTCAACTTCATAATGATGCCACACTTTGTCTTGGTCCTTTTAAATAAAGTCCAAAAAATGCATTGAAGTTTGTGGTTGTAACATGACAAGATATAGGCGAGTTCCGTTTACAGTGCAAGCTATCTAAAAATAAGCTATCTACAAATAACCCATCACTGTTTTAGCAGTAGATAACACTAAGACATATCATTTAAGTTTCCTGAACAACAATGGATCTTTTGATGTGCTTGCTGTGATTCACACAGTACAGTCCCTCCGGTCCCTGGTCCTTAGAAGCGATCACACTTGAAATAACACTTGCTCCTAAAGGAACAACTCTTGAACTGTTTCTAAATTTTAGCTGTTTAATCTAAATAAGGCAGAGGAATGTTTACAGAGATCAGCGCTGAGGCTCTTGTCTCGGACTGTCGCCGTCTGTGCATGAGGGCCATAGCTAGAGCTCTTTCACTTTTGCCTTGGAAGTGGTGGCCTAGCGGTTAGAGTGGGGGATTTGCATTATGGGCCACAAGTACCCGGGTTCGAAATACAGCCTGCCACTCTGGGTCCCTGAGCAACACCCTTAGCATGCTCCCTGGGCTGCTCCCCACTGTTCCCTAACGGATGGTTTAAATGCAGATGACAATTTCTTTATTGCGAGATCAATAAAGTCTTTATATTATTATTACTTTCCTTGTACATAAAACACACATTTTCCCAAGATTGTCTTTTCATGTAAACCTTAGTGAAGTGTGAACTAATTTTTCCTGGTTTTCTGCAGACAGCTCTGCAGGAGGAGAGAGTGCACACTTCCAGGTTTGGATGCATTTTCCCTCAAACTCCCAGGGATCTTCACCATCATGTCCAGCCGTGGTCTGCTCCACTATCTCCTCATCTTATTTTACATTTTTAAATTATATTAAATAGCTCATGATTAGACAGTCAAGGTATCAACTTCCTGTACTTGCTGGTTGATTATTTGGTTTTTGTTTTTTTTTGTTATTCCAATAAAGATTTTACCCCAAACGTTGTGTCTCTGTTTGTGCTGTAGTTATCTGATGAGTTTAATAAAATATGCTCTGTTCCTCTGTTTACCTCAGACCTCCAGTGCTTTGCACAGTAATGCTGATTTTACTATTTGACTTTTTTGCAGAAGTTATGCATTTACAGTTTAATTAAGGTAACAAAAGAACCTTTAAGTTGTCCATCATTTATTCACATAAGGCAACCTATGTACACTGCTTTCTGCTTAACACAAGTTTCACAAAGCTGTTAGGGTTTACACTTTCAAAATAATACTGGGACACATATTGGTCAGATCACAGCACACTGTCACAATTTAAAACCACCTCTTCACCTTCACATGGCAGCACCATGCTCAGTGGTATGTTACCCTGCAGCAAGGTGTGTAAACATGACATCTAAGGTATTTGTTGTTGGACCATTTGTTTGCTACTACGTACCCCAGTATGGTCTGCTACCACAACTCTCAGTAGTAATTGCAGCTGCTACCACAACTCCCAGCAGGGATTGCAGCTGCTATCACAACTCCCAGCAGGTATTGCAACTGATAAGAAGGGGCGTCGCAGCTCTGATGTCCCAGTGGACTATATAAGGGCACCGGAGACGCCCACCATTGCTTTTCATGCTGCAAAACGGGACCGGTTAACCAACCACACAACTGAAGCACGCATCTTTCTGGAGAAGAAACTCACACGTGGGTTTTCATCAATTCTCCCCACTGGCCAGAAAACTCAATGAATTAAGCTCACAAGAATAGGAAGGCTTGTAAGTTTTAACACTTGACCAAAACCCATGGAGGTTTTCAAGGAGACAAAATCTTCCTCCTTGTTTTGTTCCAGTCGACTGCTGTCGGTCTGTCATAATTCTCCACTTTTGCCAAAGGAGGCCAAGGACAATGACGACTGCTTCCCTCTGAGTTAGTTACGGACGTGTAACTACTACTCCCTTTCTCTCCCCCCACTCCAGATGAGGCAAAATAGCTTGGGCAGGATAGAGTAGGATTTTAGAGCGATTTAGAATTGCCTCTTATAGTCCAAAGTGTTCTAAGTTGTATATGCATGCCATGTTTGATTGAAACTTTGATTGCTGTTGGACTTTGAAAGCCGCCGTGCTTTGAAGCTGTGTGTGTGTCTGTCTCACTGTATTTTGAAACCTGAGTGCAGACCCAGGTAAACTTACAAGTTGGACTCTTAGAACCTCATGGTGATAAACTCACCATTCCATTGTCTTCACCCTTCGTGTTTTTCCATTGGTTGCCACCAGGAGGTCTTATGACCCTTTGTATGTTCCACTGAGCTACACTTTGGCGGGGCTGCTCTCAAAGCTTCGCTCAGCACCATATTATCTCTTGTTTTTGCCATAACTGCTGGTTTGATGTCATACACACTCAATGCTTTTTTATCCTGTTTAGTTAGTTATTTTACCCTTTTGTGTAGAACGTCACATGCTTGATTAGGTGAAGATTATTGAATCGGAATAGCGAGGTGTATCAGGGCTGTTGAATTAATAAATATTCACGTAGTTAAAGAGAAAGCGTTGGTGTTTATTTTGAGCAAGAGTGATTTGTCTGTCAAAATAAAGTCAAAGTTCCCCAACTTCGGTGAAGCGGTTGATTAAACAGTGACATCTAGTAATAGTTAATTATTAGCACATACAGTTTCTTCCCCCAGGCTGTTTCTCTATTGAACATTCAATAGAGTACAAAATGTAAATACAGATGTTGCAAATGCACCTTTTTATTATATATGTGTATATTGTACATTGTAAATATGTATATTCTGTAATGCAAAAACAAAACCAAAGAGCAAAGTGTACTGGAGTCAAATTCCTTGTTTGTATGTATGAACTTGGCAATAAAGCTGATTCTGATTATTACTGAGAATTTAATAATTGTAATTATCAAAGGCATTGAGCCATAATTACAACACCAGAGGTCATCTCTGATTTCGATTTGTAAGTAATGATTTTTTGGTTAAGAATTGTTATTTTCTTTCTTCCAAGTTATGATTTTAAATTATAATTCTTGATAAATATTAATTAAAAAATAATTATAATTCTTACATTGTGAATGTGGTGGATACAGTTGATCGGTTGATGCAGAATAGGTGTGCCATATGCTGGATGGGAAGATTCAGCCTCAGGTGCATTAGAGTCAGGAGGAGCATCTAGAAGGGTGAAAGTTTTCGGCCAGTCTGTGGTAAACAGGGAAGGATCTGAGACAGCACACCCATCACAACAACGACACACAACTTTATATCAACTTTCAGCCGCTGCAAACAAATAACAGGTTGCAGAAAATCACAGAGTGACTGGCTGAGGTCATTCTGCGGTTAGTGGGGAAAACCCCCCCCAGCAGCCCGCTCTGCTTCAGCCTCTGAGGGTTCGCCAGGCTCTGCTTCAGCCTCTGAGGGTTTGCCAGGCTCTGCTTCTGCCTCTGAGGGTTTGCCAGGCTCTGCTTCTACCTCTGAGGGTTCGCCAGGCTCTGCTTCTGCCTCTGAGGGTTCGCCAGGCTCTGCTTCTGCCTCTGAGGGTTTGCCAGGCTCTGCTTTTGCCTCTGAGGGTTCGCCAGGCTCAGCTTCAGCCTCTGAGGGTTCGCCAGGCTTCACGCCTCTGGGGTTCCACAGAGTTTTTGTGGGGGCCTCTATTCTCCTCTGTCGGCCTCCTGACCTACCTGCAGGTTCACGTCGCAGGCCGCCACGGCTTCGCCGCCGACCGCCCAGAGCTCTGTGGTGCAGGTCTGGTCGCCCGCCGGAACTCTGTGCCTGATGGGGACGACCCCCTGAACTTTGTGCCTGCTGGGGACGACCTCCTGGTCGCCGGCCTGAACTTTGTGCATGCTGGGGACGACCTCCTGGTCGCCCGCCTGAACTCTGTTTTTGTTTCTGGCCCTCCTGCCAAGGCCCCCTCGGCCCACCCTGTGTGGGTTGTTTTTGTTTCTGGCCCTCCTGCTGAGGCCCTCGCCGCCCACCCTGTGTGGGTTGTTTTTTGTTTCTGCTCAAGTCTTGTTTTCGGATCATGTCATGCCTCTCTCGCCTGCACGTTTGTTGTTTTGTTCCTGCCTCTTGCTGTGAGTGAGTTTTTGTTTTTTGTCATTAAAACCTTTTTACTTACCGACATGCTGCCTTCTAGTCTGCATTCTGGGGTCCTATATAGCAAGTCGTAACACCTGCAGCCACTGCGGCCTGTCTGCGGAGCTCTGCTGCTACGAAAATACCAGAGCACATTTCAAACTAGGCTCACTCTTGGTAAACTGACTGCATGGATGAAGTTTTGAGGTCGACTTTGTTGCCTTACTTTTTGTCAGAAAATAATTGTGGTATAAAAACACTAAATGTTTGCACTCACCTTCCCCATTGACTGCTGCTGGTGAGGGCATTATGGGAAATCTAGTTTACCCAAGTCTGCAGAAGGATGCATCAGCAATGTCTCATGTCTTCCACTGGTACCTACCTCTTCCGGTAGGTTAATGTTGTTGTGTTTTTTGAAATGTTGCGTGTCCAGGATCGGACTGGCTGTCTAGACACGGGATGGTCTTCAACCCAAAATAAGTTATATTACTGGTGCTAGCTACAGCCCAATAACCATTGGATGGCATTTGCAAGGGAAAGTCTCCAAAAAAAAACATATCCAAAGATAAAATAACATTAATTTGCAATGTTAATATAAATAAAAAAACATGGACACATTTTATGCACGTGTGTAAAAATCTATCAAGAAAGATCCAAAATATGCAATATTTCATTCTTTTTTTAATTTTATTATTAAAGACAATTCCTTATTTATGATGAAAGGCATCTTTCAAAAATGTATGTTTGAAAGTACCTATGGAAGTGAACCGGAACAAATTTCTCTTTACCCCAGCAAGTTTTTGGTCGCCACCCTTGCATTCATTTCATTTTCCTGCACTGGCACCCTCGCCTTACTGAAATGAATGAGTGGGTCTTGATTTTTTTCTCAGCACAACCCACAGTGTTGCCAAAGACATGTGACTGTTGTTTTTATACTTGGAAAAACTTTGATAGAATGAAAAGCTTTCAGAGGTTTGAAATTATCCCATTTTTTCATCAAAGTGTCTTACAGTAACATAAATCTTTTGGTATATAACGTTCTATTTATTCTGGGCACAACCACCTTTCCTTTCTGGAGGCAAAACAAAAACCTGGAGCACAAAGCAGCTTTAAATTAGCACAAAACATAACCCACAACACAGACATGTAAGCTTAATGGAAGTGCTCTAGTTTACAATGTTTGCTTCAGGCTTATTCAATTTCTTGCATTTATTGGCTTATTTTATGTCAACAAATTCCAATAAGAGATTATAACACAATTTAGATGTAAACTGCACAACCCAGTTGACTCATTTTTTAGCTGTTAATTTGCCGTCTCCACTGCTGCTGAGAAATGTGGAATCTAATGATTAATTTATCCCCATAAAAAAAGTACAGAGAATGAAAGGTGTGGATTTATGGAAAAAGAAGCGAATTTTGAATTGATCCTGGCTTTGGCTCATCCACAGCATCTCTCTTATTACACACATGCATTGCAGGATTAGACAATAGCCAGCACTGTGTCCTCTGGAACAGATTATCGCCCATTTGTATATGTTCCAAAGAAAATCCAAAAAGCATGTGCATTTTTCTAAATTTTATACAAGAGAAAAGCAATCTTTAAAAAAAAAGATCACTTTTCCTCTGAAAATACCAACACATCAGCCACAGTGTTCGGCTGACTTCATTCACTTTCAGAGTAAAAACCGGACCTTTTTAAATCTTCTGAACCTTACAGCAGCACAGTCTTACCATTTCCTCGCTCTCTTGCCTCAATGCATTTGACTGCACTTTCTGTGACATATTTTCTGCTTTTACTTTGAATATCACTTTTCGCTAATGCATATTCCACACTTCCAACACTGATGCATATTAGTGCTGGATGTGTCTCCACTAGTAGAGATTGAACCTGTGCAGTGATGTTGGATCGAACATTTACTCCGCCATGTTGGGCTGTTGGAAAAAAGATGGCAAAATAGTCGGAATTAACACCAGCTAATGATAGTGATAGTATTTGTGTTATTTTGACAGGATTCCTGCAAAATAATCAATTAGCTGTTGTAGCTGGAGCCACATCATTACGTCATCATGAACATCTTTTCAGTAATTTGTCCTCCCTGTTTTTTGGTGAAGGATTGTAGTGTATAAAAAAAATTAAACAACACAAATTATATTATCTATCCCAGTATCCCAGCAAATAGACATCCTAATATCATCAAATTATTTTATTAATGCTGTTTTAAACTGCCAGCGGTGCTTGCAAATGCTTCATACACAAGACTGATCAGCTAATCTCTCATCCACACTAAAATCAGAATCAAAATCAGCTTTATTGCCAGGTTCGTACATACAAACAAGGAATTTGACTCCGGCACACTTTGATCTTTGGTTTTGTTTTTGTATTACAGAATATACATATTTACAATGTACAATATACACATATATAATAAAAAGGTGCATTTGCAACATCTGTATGCTGTTGTAGCAGCTCCTGTGGAAGGTTGAACTTATTGCGTTGCCTCAGGAAGTACAGTCTCTGCTGGGCCTTCTTTCGAACTGTGTCTATGTGTGAAGACCATCTCGGGTCCTCAGAGATGGTGGTTCCTAAAAACCTGAAGTGGTCCACGGCCGATACAGTGTTGTTGAGGATGGTGAGGGGGGTGTATGGAGGTGGTGTTCTCTGAAAGTCCACCACCGTTTCCACAGTTTTGAGTGGGTTCAGTTCAAGGTAGTTCTGACCGCACCAGTGTACCAGCTGATCCACCTGCTGTCTGTATGCAGACTCAGTCTGATGAGGTGCAGTCATTTGTGTACAGGGAGAAGAGGAGTGGGGATAGAACACATCCCTGGGGGGCACCAGTACTTATTGATCTGGATCGGGAGAAGATGCTCCCCAGTCTCACCTGCTGCTGTCGGTCCGTCAGGAAGCTGTTGATCCACTGACAGGTGGAGGCTGGGACGTTGAGCTGGGTGAGCTTCTGGTGGAGGATGTCTGGTATGATGGTGTTGAAGGCTGAGCTGAAGTCTACAAACAGGATCTTGGCGTACGTCCCTGGATGGTTGAGGTGTTGCAGGATGAAGTGTAGACCTAAGTTAACAGCATCATCTGCCGACCTGTTTGCTCGGTAAGCAAATTGCAGGGGGTCCAGCAGGGGGCCTGTGATGTCTTTCAAGTGCTTCAACACCAGACGCTCAAAAGATTTCATGACCACAGACGTCAGGGCTACAGGCCTGTAGACATTTAATCCTAGGATGGTGGGTTTCTTGGGAACTGGGATGATGGTGGATCGTTTAAGGCAGGAGGGGACCTCACATTTCTCCAGTGATTCGTTGAAGATCCTTGTGAAGATTGGAGCGAGTTGATTTGCACAGGCTTTCAGGCATGATGGGGAGACGTTATCAGGTCCTCCAGCTTTTTTTGTTTTCATGCGCTGAAAGAGCCTGTTTACATCTTCCTCGGAGATCTTTAGTGCAAGCAGAGGATCTGAAGGTAGGGGGTTGGTAGCTTTGTGGGAAGAACTTGTTCCTGAATGGGATGTGGCGGGGATGATTTGAGGTGTGAATGGCTTCTTGTTATGTCTGCAGTAGAAGCCATTCAGACGGTTGGCCAGGAGACAACTCTGTTCAGGATGAGTTGGGGGGCTCCTATAGGCAGTCAGGTTTCTCAGACCAGTCCATACAGCTGAAGTGTCACCAGTAGAAAGGCTGTTCTTAAGCTTCTCACTGTAGCTTCTCTTAGCTGCTTTGATCTCCTTTGTTAGTCTGTTCCTGGCCTGCCTGTACCGTGCCCAATCTCCACTGCTGTGAGCTTCTTCCTTTTCCCTGCACATATTCCTGAGGTGGGGATTAAACACAGCTTTCAGAACAACACACTGACTGGAGATTATTAAAACAGTTAAAGTCCATCATTGGTGATTTCATAATAAACTACATGAGGATAAAAAAAAAAAAGATTTTTTTTTCAGTGTAACATTTGATAAATCAAAAATGAAACTAAACTCCACAGTTTTAATCATTGTGCTCTGAATGTTTTTATTGGCTATAGTTCCTCATGATCCCACTCGTCGTTCTTGACAATAATGGTTCTTTCCTATGGTCTGGCAGTATACTTGTGCTGGTATAGCACTGTTTTTTAATGCAAGAGCCAAAGTTTCTGTGGAAACATATATATATATATATACAGTACTGTGCAAACATTTTTGGCAGGTGTGAAAAAATGCTGTAAACAAAGAATGCTTTCAGAAATATCAATGATGAATGTTTATTTTTATCAAAATGCTAAGTTAGCAAACCCAAACATACAGCCAAAGTCAGTAAGAAGTGATGGTATAGCCCCCACAGAGCCCTGATCTTAACGTCATTGAGTGATCACATGAAGAGACAGAAGGATGTGAGAAAGCCTACATCCACAGAAGATATGTGGTTAGTTCTCCAACCAGCCGAGTTCCTTCAAAAACTGTGTGTCTAGAAGAATTGATGGTGTTTTGAAGGCAAATATTGATTTGATTTAGATTTCTCTTTTATTCATTCACTGCATTCTGTTGATTGATAAAATAAACCATTAACACTTCCATTGTTGGAGGCATTCTTTGTTTACAGAATTTTTTCACACCTGCCTAAAATTTTTACACAGTACTGTGTGTATACATATATATATAGGGTTTAAAAGACAGGGGTTGGGAGAGCCCGCTTGCCCGGACGGGACGTTTTTCTCCGGATACACGATGGACTCCTGGCAGAAGTGGAGGATTGTGTGTCTGTCGATAATGTCAGTCGAGGATGTGGAAGATGTGTATATAATTGGATGTTTGATATCAGGATTTCTGCTTTTTGGAGTCAGCGGTTACCTGGCATATCGAGAAATTCGGAGAATGTCAGCAGCTGTTCTGGCAATTGTGAGGCTGCCTGGCATTTGTGATAGGATCTTCAGAGCAATCAACACTCAGACGGAGATGTTACGTGAGCTGAATCGCAGATTGGATGTGATCCTTACACAGGATTGCAGGCAGGTTGCGGTTCCTGGACTCAGGGGTGAAATGGGATAAATCTTGGAGAAAGTTGTTCACAGGAATTTGGCTGTTTGGATTTGCTTTTGAGAAGCACCAGCAAGACTCTCAAGGATGACGGAAAATTAAGAGTCAGCCTAACCCAAATAATAATTGTTTTTCTGAATCTGGTTCCCCTGCATGGCCTTGATGGCTGGCTATCTTCAACCTCTCCTGGAAGTTATGTAAACATGACGTTCTGCTCCCTCTGCCCCCTCCCTTCCCTGAGGACATCTGTGGACCTGCTCAGAACTTTGTGGCCGGTTGATAAACATTCCAACGTACCATCAAGGACAATGGCCTCTGTGACAGTGCTTCATGGACTTACTTGCACTCACACACATGCTCAAGATAAACATATGCACCCCCTCACACCACCTTCACCGTTCCCGGCATGATGTTGTTTTGTAAACTTGTTGCTTCTTTGTGCTGAGGTTTTTTGCAATCTCAAACTGTATCCTGCTACGGATAAAGTGTGAAATATGATTTATTTTCCCTCTACTTACCTAATGTAACCTCTTTTCTCATCTAGCAAGGGCAGCGCCTGTGAGTGGGCAACAAAGCCTCAGTGACCCGTCCCTCCCTTGTCTTGTGTCATGATGTATGTTTGGATGGGTTGTACTGGAATTCTAATTTCCCCTCGGGGATCAATAAAGTATCTTTGAATTGAATTGAATTGAATTAAGCACAAAGATACCTTGGTCAATAAATGGGTACTTGGCCTTTTGGCAGTGTGGGCAGGTGCCAAGTCCTGCAGAAAAATTAAATTGGCAGCTCTATAAAGTTTGTCAGCAGTAAGAAGTATGAATTGCTCTAAAATATCCTGGTAGGTGGTTCCTCTGACTCTGAACTTGACAAAACACATTTTAACAAAATAAACAGAAGACATGTCTCCCTGAATCATCACTGACTGTAGAAACCTCACACTGGACTTTGAGCATCTTGGACTATGTGCTTCTTCACATATCCTACAGACTAATGGATATTGATTTCTAAACGAAAATTACCATAGTTTAACTTGAGAATAAAACTGCACTACTGTGCCAAAGTCCAGTCCTTTTTCTCTTTATCCTAGGTAAGACATTTCTGACATTGTCTCTGGTTCAGGAGTGGCTTAACACAAGAAATTATTCATTTATCTGTGTGTTAACTAACCCCAGCTACAGTCATGCATTATGGATTTCCTTCAAACACTTTAATGGGGTTTGCCTCACAATCCCCCCTAACTTGCAGTTATTGCAGTTGCTTTTGCAAATTCTTATTACCACACTTTTTCCTTCTGCTTAACTTTCCATGAATATGCTAGGATATAGCACTGTGTGAAAAGCCAGCTTCTTTAGCAATGACCTCTTGTTCCTTGTTATCCTTGTGGACTGTCTGCTAGACATCTGTCATGTAAGTATTTTGAAGGGACATAACATAACATGTATGTACTAAAAGGGGGGCGGTGGTGAATGGCTGAAAGCCACAACCCTAAAAATCCTTAGAACTAAATACTTGCAATATATCTACTGATTGATCACTTTTTAGCTGCAGCACAAACATGGTATCTCATTAGATAAAAGGAATATGCAACAACTAAATACACATTGATTTGTTCAACAGTTGTAGCATATCATAGTGGAATTTTATAACTACAACCATTTTGCTAATCTCATTGTATTTCCTTCCTGCTAAATATAACTACAACTTAATATCTATTACCTTAAACTCTATACAGTAAGTGTTCGTTTGGCCTCAAGTATCCAGAATGGGTGTATCAGCATTAATTCTTGATTTGATTTCTTTGACTAAATTAGAGCTATGAGGAAATGGCTGAGCAAGATGGCCCTTGTTAGGAAGGAAGAAAGAGAAAGACGAAGGGAAGGAAGGTGGCTCCCATGACATGGCAGCGGGCCAGGGACAGTGACAGCTGACTAATGACTTTCACTGAGGGTGTCAGCCTCAGATTTATGTTCCCCCTATTCCCGAATCCACTCTCAGTATCTTAAAGCAAGAGTTATTCATGAACTATGAAAGCACGCACACACCCTCAGAGATTTAGGACTGGAGCTGTTTTCTGAATCAAATATCAACACGAAGCAAGTAAATAAAATGCAGGGCAAACTGCAAGCATCAGACGGCAATCATCATACCAAATCAAGACCACAAATATACACAAATGTCCTTTACTCACCCAAGAAAGCATGTACACCATTCCCAACCTCAAAGGACCAATGAGACAGTGTAGAGATTACCCTGACCTTTGAATGATTATAACCTAGACATAGTACCATCTTGGGACTGCTTTCCTGCAAAAGTGTTAGGGAAAGAAACTATAAAAACTTCATATTAGGTACCTTGGTTAAACTTTTCCGAGGAGATAAAGTTTTTAAGCTTGTGACTAGTACTGTTTCCTTTCCTTTTCATTCATGGAAGAGAATGTACCACACTAGTGTGAGCTAAATGCCAACATCAATATTTTAACCTGCTTGTAATAACTAGCACAGCAGTACCAAGAGTGACCTACTCTTCTCTCTTTTAATATTTATCATTTATGAAAGCAAACATCCTCAAAGTTAGAAACGGATGGGAAGATTTTAGGGTGAATTTAGGACAAAAAGAATTAGATGAGGCTTAATATAGATAGGACTTTGTAATGGAAATTATTTTATTAAGCATTCCATAGTGTATGACCTTTAGGTTACCTCACTCCTCAGAACATCTGTGTTAGAGGAGGAAGCTGTAAAAGCCATTATCAGAAGTTTAATAGTTAAAACTCATGCTTTAAGGGTGATATCTCGGGAAGGACAGATGGGTTCCTAGATAATGTTGTCACCTCTGAACCCGAGAAGGGTCTGGGCTCATAAAACACAGACTCTTTGAAGTTGAGATAACACTGTCATGTTCTGGTATAAATACTGTGTGTAAATGTTGATCGGGGCTCTGCTCAACTGACTTGCTTGGTGACAGAGTCATTCAAACGCTGAATGCCTTTGAATAAAACTTATAAAGACAAAGTCCGGATTTTCTCTTGTTATGAGTCAACTTCTACCCACTTTGATAAGAAAATTCCACAACAACTTCATAATGGAAAAAATAAGGGCATAACTAACAGACACGTTGTACTTTATTATGAGTTACTCAGGTGCTCTCCTTTCTAATGCAGCCCTTGGCAACTGCCCATATGGCTCATGTCAAAAACAGCTACTGAGACAATAGCATAAATTGCTTGCTACATATTGCAAAGGAGATTCCCTCCTGTTTTTGAAGTGGCCGTATTCTTTGTTGACTGTTCTTTTTTTTTTGTCTTACTGTGATGAGTTTTTATTACTGTTGAATGGTCTGCAAGTTTCTAATTCCCAAAGACTACAGCAAAAGGAGTTCACTGTTCAGAAAATACCTCAAATTCAAAGTTTGTTTAACAATCACTTGTCAATTTAACACATTTTACCAAATTTGCATTATGTCTTTCTTGTGGCTATTTG
The DNA here is from genome assembly GCF_021462225.1 of Girardinichthys multiradiatus. Taxonomy (NCBI): domain Eukaryota; kingdom Metazoa; phylum Chordata; class Actinopteri; order Cyprinodontiformes; family Goodeidae; genus Girardinichthys; species Girardinichthys multiradiatus. Next base: position 14,700,501 of record NC_061816.1, read on the forward strand.
ACGAGCACTAAAGACAAACTGTCAAACTGTTGGAGGACGTCTTTGAGGATAATGGGAACCACAGAGCTCCCTGAACGACCACATATGGTTCAAAGGCACTCCACTAGGAAGGCTAAAGCGGCTAAGAATGGAATCAATATAGATGAGTAAATTTTCTGTCACAGATAGGGTCATTACTGCAAGCTTTTTGACACTGCTTGAATTTGTTATTTTTTTTTTGTTTCTGTAATGTTTTTTTTTTTTTGCCTGTAATGCCATTAGCCACATACAATTATACGTTTACACACAGGTTACACCGTACCTGGTTCTCACGGAGAATTAAAACATTACTATTTCCATTATTTCCATTTCTATTTTCCATGAAAGTCATAATTATTTTATTTGATTTCTCTCATGTAATTAGTATTCTCATATTCATCATCTTCCACTTATCTGGGTCACAGGGCAGGGGCAGCAGTGTTAGCAATCTCAGCAGAGTTCCCTCTCCCCAGACACCTTCTCCAGCTCTTCTGGGGCGAGCCCAAGGCTTCCCCAGACAAGCTGGGAGACATAGTCCCCCAAGCATGTCCTAGGCAGTGTCCTGGGCCTCCTTTCGGTGGGATGTGCCTGAAACACCTCAGGAGGGAGGCATCCAGGGGGCATTTGAAACAAATGGCCAAGCCACCTCAGCTGACACCTCTCAATGTGGAGGAGCATATTTGGCATTTATTTCTTCAAATTGTTTCTTTTAATCCATTCATCCATCAGTCGTCTATATCCACTTATCCCTGCAACGTAGCAGGGGGCATGGTGTATATCTACAGTAGTCACTGGGTGAGAGGCAGGGAACACCATGGACATGTCGCCAGTCCATCAAAGGGCAACACAGAGACACATACTAATGCCTAAGGGATATTTTGAGTAACAAATTTAACCAACTGTCATGTTTTTGTGTTTGTGGGACAGCCAGAATACCCAGAGAGAACCCATGCATGTGGAGGGAGAACATGCAAGCTCTAAGCAGAAAGACAGAGGCTGGGATTCCAACCCAGAACCTCAGTGGTTTAAGGCAATAATGCTTAACACTGTGCTGCATTGCAGCACGCTTTCTTTATATGCGATACTTAAATTTGACTATCATTCTTTTAATGGTTTTCTTTACTTTAACATATTTATCTTTACTATTTGTTCCTTTATTTCACTGTAAACACTTTGAATGACCCCGTGTATGAAAGGTACTGTATACATAAACTTGCATTGCCTTGTCTCAACCCAAGCCTAAATCCAGTTTGACATCAGGGTAGATTTTTTGTTGATTACTCCAGAACTACCGAAGAAACTGTAAATGTTTAATCAAGCCTAGCACTATGTCTCAATTCTCCTAATGGATGGACATTTTGACCTTTTTGGTTGAAATAAGACCAATAAATCAAAGGAAACAATAGGTCACACAGTGTAAAAGCCATGTATTTCAGGCTTCAGCACTCAATGTACATTGCTGTGAAAACGTATTTGCCCCATTACAGACTTCTTCAGTTTTTGCTTTCTCTTCAGACTTTATAACAAAAAGAAGCTTCCAGATTAAGATTTTATTTATAAGGAAATGTACTACCAAACTACCAGATGGGTCTATGTTATGGCGGCCATGGCTTTTTTTTAGTAAGTGCCAGGCCTACAGAATAAAATGACTTAAACTTGACCACTTTGATGATGTGAAGGCTAAAAGTTCTCAAAAAGCAACACACAAGCACAGATGAGAAACAGAGACATTGACATCTATCATTCTGGAACAGATTACACAGACATGTCTAAGGCTTTGGACTTCAGTGAACTGCAGTAAGATATATCATCCACAAATAAAGAAAAAAGGGAGCCGTGGTGAAGCTTCCAAGAAGCGTCCAGCCTACCAAAATTACTTATTACTGATCCAAGAAGTCACAAAAGACCCTAGAAAAGCATCTGAAGTACTACTGCAGGTCTCACCTTTCTCAGTTATGCTCAGTGTTCATGTTTAAACAATAAGACAGAGCCTAGGCAAAAACTCCATTGGAGACACTTAAGGCAAAAAGTCACTGCTGACCAAAAATAATGCAGAAAGCCTGTCGAATATTTCTCCAAAACAGCATCTCTTAATAATGGAAAACATTCTGCAGGCTGAAAAGACTAAGGTGGAGCTCTTGGGAAGGTGTGTGGCCAGCTACATCTAGTGTAAGACAAACAGCGTTTTAGAAAAAACTCATAATACAGACAATCAAACATGGTGGTAATAGTGTGATGGTCTGGAGCTGCTTAGCTTCTGATGACTTACAGGCAACTTACTGGAAATGATAAAACCATTAATTCTGCTCTCTACCAGAAAATCATTTAGGAGATTGTTCACCCACTGGTTCGTGACCTTGCACCACAACATCTTGATGACCATCTGTAAAAGGGGGGAATACGTTTTCATGGCACTTTATCAGCATGGGTCTTATCAACACATTTTGCAAGTCTGTTTATTTCGGCTAGTTCCAGTGTTAACTCATCTTTTTAGCATCTGAAGGTTTGTTAACTGGATGAGCAGAACAACAGACCATACTCTACAGAAACAGCACTTATTAGAGTTGTAAATGACTCATTTATAAAGAGTAATTCTAAAAAAAACATCCCTCCTTGTGCTATTGGATTCTCTATGCTGCCTTCAACACTGTTGACTGTGACATTTTATTGAGCAGGTCACACACATGGGTTGGTTTTTCTGGCCCAGTCATTAATTGACTTGAAGCTTATTTAAGTGAAAGACTGTTTTTGTATCACTTGGAAATTTTAATTCTACCAGCGTGGAGTACATTATGGTTTAATTATTGGACAATTACTGTTGAATCTTTGAATCATTGCACACATTATTCAGAAACACTAAAAATACTATTACAATTCTGCAGAAAAGTTACATTTCTAGATTTCTTTATTGTAACTTAACTCCTGTATACTCATTTATTCAGCGTGTCATTGACATCAATACATGAATGTTTGGCAATTTCTTACAATTAAACAAAAACATAACAGAAATAGTAAAATATTTTGGTGAAAAAACCTCAGGCACAAAGCTCAGTAAACTGTCTGATAAATGCAAAAACAAAGCATGACATTTAGGTATAATTATAGACAGTGATCTAAATTTCAAAAGGTACATTAACACTATTAACAAATCTGCCTATTACCATTTAAATAAAATAAAAAAAAGTTAAAATATGTATTTAGAAGAGTGACCTTGACAAAACTAATCCATGCGTTTGTCACTATTACGTTTTATTATTCTAACAGCCTTTTTCACTTGCCTCTCAAAATCTGCAATTAATACAAAACACAGCACAGCGTTGTAGTAGGCACTAAAAATTTGAACATAACTTTCCAATGTTTACCTGTAGAAACCAGAATCAATATAAAATCCTATTACTTGTGTAGAAAGCATTAAAATATCCTTCTCCTCAGTATATAAGACATTCAGTACATTAACTTGGTATTTACATACAAGATTACTCAGGACAATAGGCCATGGAAACTTAGTCAGACCACCCTGTACTTTGTTCAAAGGGTAAAGCTGCCTTTTGTACTTGCGGTCCAATGTAATGGAATTAAATCCAAATAGATTTGAGAGAGGCCCCTTTTCTAAATTTTGAGGTTAGATTAAAAACCATTTTCTACCAAGCCTAGGGTTTATATTTAAATGTATGACGACCACATTTTTGTACAAAATGGAATATTAATGTCTTGTTTGTGTGCATCTTGCAGATGTATATTTGTACATTTTATCACCTTTGATAAATGAAAAAAACAAATGTGTGGTTTTTGCATTTGCACTTTTATTAGTATTTTTGTCTTTTGATGAAATACATAATGTGTTCCTTTGTACATGAAATGTACTTTATAAATAAACTTTGACTTGATTTGATATGAATTTCATAGCAAAATAAAGACGTTTTTACAGTATCTGTGGTAAATAAACTTAGCAATACAACATTCTTGGGTAAAGATAGTCATCCTATCTATGTAATTCAACCTGGAAAGACTCACATAATGGAGAAACCACAAGAAGACGGTTAAAGAGTTTATTAATGAAAGATTATTTCTTTGGTGCTCGGACCCCTGAGGAAGCCGTGAACGCTGAGGATGAAATGAGTTTGAATAAACATCTTATGATTATGATTAGGTACGTCTTCCCCACCGGGATCCGATCCTGGTGGTGGCGGCGTAGGCCTTGGTATGGAAGGAGTTGGGAGACTATGGTGGAGAAGGGGTGGAGGAGGGTCGAAGCTCAGCAGAAGAGCGGTGTCTTCCATGCAGATGGTCTTTAAAAGTGATGCCCTGGGAGATGATTGGCCAAGGAGGAGTGCGGACCTGCCGTTGATTGGATCAGCCAGAGAGGAGTGATTGGACGAGACGGGATGTTGAGTCTTCCATGTTGAATTTTCATTTAAACTCCATCTGTTAATTATTCCTAGCTTACAATGTACACTTAGGTTGATGATAAAATACTCAATGATATGAGTAAATGAGAGGTATCTGTGCAAGTGAGATAATCTCTTAATTTGCATACAGTGTCAGAGTGGAGCGTCTCATGTTGTATGGTAGTTGGGTGCAGAGGTGCCTCTGAGCATAAATAGAAAAGTGACTTTCACACGTCACGCATCACATGTGCTTTTAATCCAAATAGCTTCCTGGTGCCCTGAACATAAAGCAGTAAAAAAAAAAGGATTAGGGAGGATGGAGGTATTGAGAAGCAAAGTAGGGAGGTGGGTGCTGGCAAATATATGATGACTCAATTATCCGAGCCGCATGTGTGCCTGCATGTTACTGAGTGTCTGGTCCACCAAGCCTTCCCACGTTGACGACCCCGTTATCCGTGCAGGTTAAATGCCAGAATGGTAATTAAAGTGGAATGGTTTCATCGCCAGCCTAATCCAGACTGGCACCAAGAAGAAGGCAATCTAAATGTTTTCACTTGGGGATCAGCAATCGCACAGAGGGTCTCAAAATGAGATGTACTGACACACATATTTGCGCTTGATAGAATCATTCATACAAGGAGATTAAATCTGATAAACATGCACGCAAACACACATCTGCACAGATCTGTGAACATTTTAGCAGAGTTATTATCAAGCACATAAAGACATTTTAGAGTAGGGAACTGGAGATCCCAGTCAGTAAATGAGAGTTTGGCAAGCAAGGTAGGGGAACCATCATTACAGTCTGAGAGCTGTTTCACCATCGACTCCCAGATGGCTAATTGAGAATAGTTTAATGACACCATCATTTGCAAAAGACAGAAAAACAGAACAGAAAGCATGTGTTGTTTTAGGTTTGAGTTGCATGAAACCAAGCAATGAAGAATCATTGAAATTATTTCCTTAAGGTGAACCAATATATTAATACTTTCTCCCTGTATTTCCATAAAAAACAAAAACAAAACAAAACAAAAAACACAATTTCTATCCAAATACATTCAATAAAATAGTAAGGTGCAACAGCACTGACTTGGTGGCTGAAAATAAGATCTATTCTATTGATACCCCTTTGTTAGCCTACTGTTAAAATAAATATCCTTAGTAAATGGATATGTACAACAAGCTTTTAAGGTTGCTGTAATTAAACCTTTACTTAAGAAACCTTCACTTGATTGAGATGACTTGAAAAATTACAGACCTATATCCAATCTTCAATTCTTATCTAAAATTCTTGAGAAAATAGTTGCTAATCAAATGTGTGAGCATTTACACATCTATGACCTGCTTGAAGAGTTTCACTGAGGCTTCCGAGCTCATCATAGCACTGAAACAGCTCTGCTGAAAATCACTAATGATATTCTTATGGCTTCAGATAATGGACTTGTGTCTGTAATGGTTCTGTTAGATCTCAGTGCTGCATTTGATACAGTCGACCATAATATTATCTTAAAAAGACTGGAATATGCTGTAGGGATCAGGGGAACAGCACTAGGCTGGTTTAAATCTTATTTGTCTGACAGATTCCAGTTTGTTCATGTAAATGATAAATCATCTTTAAACTCCAGGGTTAATTGCAGAGTACCACAGGGATCAGTACTTGGGCCAATTCTCGATACTAAATATTTGCTTCCAATAGGTCAAATTATCAGGCAGCATAGGATACATTTTCACTGTTACGCTGATGACACTCAGCTTTACTTATCCATAAATCCTGATGAATCCAACCAGTTAGACTACAAGCATGTCTTGAAGACATAAAAACTTGGATGACTTTGAATTTGCTGCTTCTAAATTCAGACAAGATAGAAGTTGTCATCTTTGGACCAGAGTCTTTAAAATAGAAACTGCTTAGTCAATCACTTAACCTGGATGGCATTAAATTGACCTCAGGTAATAATGTAAAAAACCGTGGTGTTATTCTTGACCAGGACATATCATTTAAATCCCATATTAAACAGGTTTCTAGGATTTCCTTCTTTTACCTCCGGAACAATGCCAAAATTAGAAATATCCTATCCAGGAGTGACGCTGAAAAACTATGCATTTGTTACTTCTAGGCTGGACTATTGTAATTCTTTACTATCAGGATGTCCACAAAATGCAGTTAAAAGCCTTCAGCTGATTCAAAATGCTGCAGCAAGAGTTCTGATGAAAATTAAAAAGATAGATCATATTTATCCTATTTTAGCTTCCCTTCATTGGCTCCCTGTTAAATCCAGAATAGAATTTAAAATTCTCCTCCTCACATATAAAGCCCTTAATGATCTAGCTCCATCATACATCAGAGATCTGATTGTTCCATATGTTCCTAACAGAGCACTTTGTTCTCAGACTGTAGGCTTACTGGTGGTTCCTAGAGTCTCTAGAAGTAGAATGGGAGACAGATCCTTTAGTTATCAGGCTCCTCTCCTGTGGAACCAGCTCCCAGTTTTTGTCCATGAGGCAGACACCCTGTCTACTTTTAAGACCAGGCTTAAAACGTTCCTTTTTGATAAAGCTTATAGTTAGAGTGGCTTAGGTTATCCTGAACTATCTCTGTAGTTATGCTGCTACAGGCGTAGGCTGCTGAAGGACATAATGACTACTTTCACTCTCTTCGCTACATTCTCGTACTACTCTCCAATCTTGCATTATTTGCTGTTATTTCAGGTTTTAACTTTATGTTCTCTCTCTTTTCTCTTCCTAGAAGCTACACGTGGCCTGACTCTTTGTCTACCTGTGACACCTTCATGGAGGGGGGTATTGTTGTGGAATTTTCTTATCAAAGTGGGTAGAAGTTGACTCATAACAAGAGAAAATCCGGACTTTGTCTTATAAGTTTTATTCAAAGGCATTCAGCGTTTGAAGACCCTGACACTGAGGTTAGTCAGTGAAACAGAGCCCCGATCATCATTTACACACAGTATTTATACCAGAACATGACAGTGTTATCTCAACTGCAAAGAGTCTGTGTTTTATGACCCAAACCCTTCTTGAGTTCAAAGGTGACAAGGTTATCTAGGAACAGACCCAACTGCCCTTCCTGACATTGTCCTAAAAGATGAGTCTGAACCATTAAACTTCTGATAATGGCTTTTACAACTTACTCCCTAACACAGATGTTCACAGAAGTGAGGTAACCCAAAGGTCACACACTTTGGAACACTTAATAAAATAATTTCCATTACAGTATCGTCCAAGCTTCTGCTGGCAACAACTTAATGCTGTCCTTCTGCTGATGATACACGTGGCCCTGTCTTTCAGTGTTTAACCCTGTCTCTCTCCTACTGACTGAGCTTTTACTGTGACTAACTGTATGTGCTCTCTTTCATACTCTAACCTTGAAAACTGGCTCAGAGTTTATCTGTTCATTCTTCCTAGATGAAACGACTAAAGGAGCTACAGCCATTAACATTTACTTTTCCTTCCCATAGAAAGCACTCCTGGATCAGTGCTTCTGTGTTCTGCTTCTATGTTATTTTTCCTTCTCTACTCGGTTCTCTCAAACCCCCAGTCGGTCGTGGCAGATGGCTCTGCTGGTAGTTTCTTCCTGTTAAAAGGGAGTTTTTCCTCTCCACTGTCACTACATGCATGCTCAGTATGAGGGATTGCTGCAAAGTCAACGGCATTGACTGTCCCCTGTCGCTACATGCTCATCCAGGAGGAGTGACTGCTACAAGTCACTGACTGGATGCAATCTGCTGGGTTTCCTTAGATAGAAAAACTTCTTATCCAATTTGAATAAATAACTGAATCGGACTGTACTGTTCAATGGTTAGTTATTAATTGGAATGCAAGTGCCTGACTTGAAATCTATATGATTCGATTGAATTGACTTAGCCCATTTTAAAGTTACCCACATTTCACACAATGCAACAGGAAACAACACTCTCCAATTATTTTTACCTCTGCCTTCCTCCCTTCCTGTTGGATGAAGTAAGGGAGAGTCAGGTTTAGCCTAAACCGGCTCAGTTATGGTTGAGGTGCAAACACACCCTCCGTTTCTGCTACCTGTGTGACCCCTTCTCTTTTCTGACAGAGAGAGGTACCCCCAATCCTTGTGGTTTTTAGTATAACAGTGGCCACCAGTGGGCTCTACATGGACACACTTTATCAGTGTATTATTTTACTTAGTACCCCTACACATAGCCCATTCTAAAATGGCCAAACTCTAACACTTAATAGTTTAATCTAACCTCCCCAAAAACCCTATACCATTCCAAAGCCTTTGTGAAGTGCCTTGAGACGACCTGTGTTGTGAATTCGCACTATATAAATAAAACTGAATTGAATTGAACATGCTATGTACTCCAAAACGTTGTAATAGAGTGCTCTTAAAGGTGACATCTCAATGAAATATCTCTAACTTCAAATGGGCAGGAAAGTTTTTTTCAAGCCCTTTTTTAGCTTGGTACTATGTTATATAAACATCCACTACACTGAAACAACTTCTCATAAAATACACTGAGTTCAACAAAACTGAACCATTTTGTGGTATCTGGTAGCACTTTATTTACAAACATAAGCAAACAAGAGTTACCCACTGGCATTTCCAAAGTGTTCCAGGTGAAACTTGGGCTTATGAACCATTTATATAGTATATTTTATTGATGCCATAGACAATAAGCAACAGTGTGTAACCATTTTCATTAACTTCTCAAAGGCTTTCGACAGAGTAGATAATATGCTATTAAAGCAAAAACCAATCAGTGTTAGTCTATCAGAAAAGGCTGTTGGGTGGATTGAGAATTATATTTCAACAGAACCCAGGGTGTGATAGATGAGGGCATTTTACCTGTCTTCCTTCATGCAGCCAAAGGTGGTCCCAAAGGATTTGGCCCCGGCCACTTTTCTTTATTTTGGATACTAAGAATATTGATCATGGAGTGTCAAACCCTAATTTCCATTGTTTTGCTGATGATACAGTGATGTACTCATCAGTGATGTACCACACCTCATCAGGCACTGCATCAGCTCCAACAATCCATGAATGCTGTTCAGAAGAGTTTTTGTGAGTCTTTCCTTGTTCTGAATACAAAAAACCCCCAAAAAACTTAATGTTTTCCAACTAAAAAAATTTAATATTTCGATCTCCCATCATCACCACTCCTTCATGGTTCAAAATCAAGTTAGTGTCTGAAAACAAAAACCTAGGAATTTTAATTGACGTTCTCACATAAAACAGCTGGTAAAAAAAAAAATTTTAAACTAAAGTTAGAACTTGGCTTTTTCTTCCGAAGTAAGTTTTTGTTTTGAGGGAAAGAAAAGATTTGTGTCTGCAGCTTTTATGTCTTTGCATGATTATTGACATTTATATGAAAGCCTGTCCACAGTGTTTCGATGCTTTTGACAGTTTATCACAGCGCTTTGAGATTCATCACAAATCATAAAAGTTTCACTCATCATTGTGTGTTGTATTTTAGGATTGGATGTCTGATTCTTTTAGTGCGAAGATCAAAACATTGGCATATCCTCATTTATAAAGCTATTCTCGTCCTTCAAATTTATTATCCATTTTTACTATGTTCACTTGCTAATCTTTTCCTATTGAAGGTGTCAAGGGCTCGTACCAAGTTGGGGAAAAAAGCTTTTAAATATTCTGCTCCACATGCATGCAATCAGCTGAAAATTCAGATACATTTGAAAGATTCACCACTTCAAAATGGATATTAAACATTTTAAGTAGTCAGACTTCTGAATACCACTGTTTATTTAATTGATCTGGTTATAGGGCTGAATAATTAATTCGGCTTTTTCATTTTTACTCAGTTTAGTTACCTTTGAAGTATTATAATGTGTTAATTTCTGTATGCATTGTGCTTTAGTGCAGTCTCTAGCTGCTGTCATTTTGGCCAGGAAAACCTTGTAAATTAGTTATTCCCTGTCAAAATAAAATGTTCATAAAATATATAAAATCTTTTGACTAACATTTTTTAGCATATTTTTTGGTGAGGGCTCGTACTGAATATTACCAAGCTCTCAACATAGCAGTAACCTTTTTGATTTTTGTAGCCTCCATGGAAATCCAAATATTTTCATAAGTAACTTCAATTATTTAGACACTGATAAACATTTTGTATTAGATATCCAGTTTCAAGCTCCAGCTAACCAAATATACCTTTCAAAGTGATCTGCATCAAGATTCTGTAACCTTTGACAAAAACTAAAAACAGAACTCCATCTTTTGTAGTCTCTTTTTGTTGCTTTATATTAAATTTTAAAGTGTGTATTTGCAAAATGTGTGTGAAAGTTTAAGGGTTTGGCTTTTAATATGTTTAATGCTGAATCTTTACGCAAACATAAATCCATTTGAAAATATTCAGTTCCTTTTTTAATCAGCGGTCAAATTGAGTTTAACAACTAACCACTAAATAATATGGGGTCTCTATTACCCCTTACATTAGCCACAATTTAGAAGAGTAGTTGTCAATAAGAAAGTTGTGGGTTCGATTCCAGCTTCCTCCTGCCACATGTCGATGTGCCCCTGGGCAAGGCATTTAACCTCAAGTTGCCTATCGGTCTGCATATCGGTGCATGAATGTGTGTGCGTTTGTGAATGCGATTGGGTGAATGTGGCTCTAGTGTAAAGCACTTTGAATGGTCATATGACTGGAAAGGTGCTATATAAGTTCAGTCCATTTACCATTCTACCATAAACCTCTTCTAAATTCCTGTTGAAGTCCAAACCAGGCACAGAACTGGTGAGAAGCCCTATTGAATCAAAACATGCCAGACCCACTTGCCATTTTGCCTGTCATAAGAAAAAGAAAAGAAAAACAAATTATTTTGGTTGTGATAAAGTTTTTTGTGTACTTTTACTTTTGTCCCTCACAGAAGTAACAAAGTCAGGCTTTTCTTAGATCTTCAAACATTTAGTGTCAAGCACTGGAACACTTGAACAAATGAAAGGGCAAACCAAAGCATTAAAGCTCTTGGTTTCTGTTTTGTACCAGTAAACATCACTTTTATTATCTTGTTGCTATGTAGCAACCAGCATCACAAAGTTGTGACTAACAAGACCTTCTGCTAAATATGTATACAGATAATTTCATGGAATATAATAATAAACTAAAAATGATGGGCTTCATCATAAGTAGATATCTTAGAAAAGTGAGAATCAAGAACAAAACATCATAGCTTAATTGATTGAACAATAAGGAATTCAATGTTTTTTTAAAAAAGCAAGGTTTTCATCCACACTCAAGTGACTTAACAATGTGTTCAGTTGATGAAGTTCAAGTGATCAGAATAGTAATGTTAAATTTCTAATAGAAGACAATTATTTTATGGCCAAACAAGTAACAAGTAATGAGTGGATGGTCTCCGCTTCCTTTTCATTATTGCATCTGTCATATCTGCTTGTGTTTTTGTTATATTACCTGGTCTAGTCCTTTGTTTTCTGTCTCCCTGCACTCCAAACCCACACCTGTTCTGTGTTTTCCCCTGATTGTCTGGTCACTTTTGTCATTGGTTCCCCCTGCTGTTCAGTTATGTATTTAAGCCCGTTTGTTTCCTTTGTTTCCACTGGTTCCTTATGTGTTGTTTGTGTTTCTGTTCACGCCTGCTACTCTGTCCGAATCCAGCTACGAACAATAAAGACTCGTCATACCTGCACACCTCGAGCTTCAGGAGTTCTTCACCGCATATTGGTTAATCAAAAAACCTCATTACTACAGCATCAAGTTTTAAATCAGTTGCACATCACAGTATCATAAAACATATATCACCTACGCTTTCATCATCTGAATGGAAGAAGATCGCTCAGAATTGTTGTCTGAGAGCCAAGAGATTGCCCAACAGATTTACTTTCACAAGCGGAGCATCACAGCTAATGCTTTAAAGTTCTGATTGATATTTATAAAAAAAACTTTATTATAAACTTCTTTGGGAATATTTCAATTGTTACAGACACGGAGACTGAAATGAAAAGGAAGACAGAAGCTTGAAAAAGAGAGAGACGGGGCAAAAGGGAAAAAGGGGAGAAAAGAAGGAAAGAGTGGGGGAGAGAAAGAAGGATGAAGACAATAAAAGATTACACCCGGAAGCTGTTTTTTAATAGCACACAGTATTTATGATTGTAAAATGTACTTAGTGAGAGGTGCAGCCCAATATAAAACGTCTGTGTATCTGTCAACACCTGAAGCTTAACACCTGTGAGTATGAGTGTGGACGTGCTTTGTATACAAGGTTTCTCCACAAAAATATGCAATAGGGAGTTTGAGGACCCACCGACCTGCCTCGTGGTCCCCGGGCGGACACTGAGGAGATCCTAGCCACAGACATCCAAAGGCCCCCAAAAGCACAGGAGGCCAAGGAGAACCACCGCCGGGACTACCGCAACCCCCCCAGAGAAGACCAGTGGAGAGTCCTGCTTTAAACATCCCGAGATGTTTAAAGCAGGGCTTGGTAATAAACAACTTTCCAAGCCTTGAATCCAACCTCCAACATCTGGAAATGGAAAGGGTATGGTACAGCTGCAAACCTACCAAGACACACCAGTCCACCTACAGGTCCTTCTCAAAATATTAGCATATTGTGATAAAGTTCATTATTTTCCATAATGTCATGATGAAAATTTAACATTCATATATTTTAGATTCATTGCACACTAACTGAAATATTTCAGGTCTTTTATTGTCTTAATACGGATGATTTTGGCATACAGCTCATGAGAACCCAAAATTCCTATCTCACAAAATTAGCATATTTCATCCGACCAATAAAATAAAAGTGTTTTTAATACAAAAAATGTCAACCTTCAAATAATCATGTACAGTTATGCACTCAATACTTGGTCGGGAATCCTTTGGCAGAAATGACTGCTTCAATGCGGCGTGGCATGGAGGCAATCAGCCTGTGGCACTGCTGAGGTCTTATGGAGGCCCAGGATGCTTCGATAGCGGCCTTTAGCTCATCCAGAGTGTTGGGTCTTGAGTCTCTCAACGTTCTCTTCACAATATCCCACAGATTCTCTATGGGGTTCAGGTCAGGAGAGTTGGCAGGCCAATTGAGCACAGTGATACCATGGTCAGTAAACCATTTACCAGTGGTTTTGGCACTGTGAGCAGGTGCCAGGTCGTGCTGAAAAATGAAATCTTTATCTCCATAAAGCTTTTCAGCAGATGGAAGCATGAAGTGCTCCATAATCTCCTGATAGCTAGCTGCATTGACCCTGCCCTTGATAAAACACAGTGGACCAACACCAGCAGCTGACACGGCACCCCAGACCATCACTGACTGTGGGTACTTGACACTGGACTTCTGGCATTTTGGTATTTCCTTCTCCCCAGTCTTCCTCCAGACTCTAGCACCTTGATTTCCGAATGACATGCAGAATTTGCTCTCATCCGAAAAAAGTACTTTGGACCACTGAGCAACAGTCCAGTGCTGCTTCTCTGTAGCCCAGGTCAGGCGCTTCTGCCGCTGTTTCTGATTCAAAAGTGGCTTGACCTGGGGAATGTGGCACCTGTAGCCCATTTCCTGCACACGCCTGTGCATGGTGGCTCTGGATGTTTCTACTCCAGACTCAGTCCACTGCTTCCGCAGGTCCCCCAAGGTCTAGAATCGGCCCTTCTCCACAATCTTCCTCAGGGTCCGGTCACCTCTTCTCGTTGTGCAGCGTTTTCTGCCACATTTTTCCTTCCCACACACTTCCCACTGAGGTGCCTTGATACAGCACTCTGGGAACAGCCTATTCATTCAGAAATGTATTTCTGTGTCTTACCCTCTTGCTTGAGGGTGTCAATAGTGGCCTTCTGGACAGCAGTCAGGTCGGCAGTCTTACCCATGATTGGGGTTTTGAGTGATAAACCAGGCTGGGAGTTTTAAAGGCCTCAGGAATCTTTTGCAGGTATTTAGAGTTAACTCGTTGATTCAGATGATTAGGTTCATAGCTCGTTTAGAGACCCTTTTAATGATATGCTAATTTTGTGAGATAGGAATTTCGGGTTTTCATGAGCTGTATGCCAAAATCATCCGTATTAAGACAATAAAAGACCTGAAATATTTCAGTTAGTGTGCAATGAATCTAAAATATATGAATGTTAAATTTTCATCATTACATTATGGAAAATAATAAACTTTATCACAATATGCTAATATTTTGAGAAGGACCTGTAAACTGAAAGGCCAGAGAAAGACAGCATTCAGTGGAGATACAGCCAAAAAAACTTTTTTACCTCTGGCGGAGCTGGTGAAAAATGTTGACAGGAAAGCAATCTGCCATGCACCTTCACAAATCTGAACTTATGGAAGCATATATATAACAGAGAGGGGTAAACAAAATGTTACCTCATGGAGGATAATTACAAATGCCGGCCACCACATTGAGCGTTTTTCTTTATAAAATATTGTTAAAACATGTATGAATTGCTTTCCTCTTCACAAGTATGCAAGTTTTTATTTGGTCATTACTATACAAGTAAAACACATTGATGTGACATAATATGAAAATTCTTCAGGGGTAGTACTATTTTTGGAAGGAACTGTACCAATGAGGTTGCATAACTGCAAGTAATTAATACCTAGTGGTCGCTCTTAAAAGAAATATTGACTGTATGCAGTATAAAAAACTTAAGTTGACAACTAGATATGACAGATTGACTTCGGTCAAGGGTAGAACCAAAGTTTCTTTCCCTTTACAGCTTTGTCTTGACATTAGGCACAAACAAAAAGATTTATCCAGTTGCATTTGTGCAAAAAAAGCCTCAGAATATATGTATGATAAGCAAACACGCTGCTGTAAGCCTTCATGGTTTAAATAGTGAGTTCTGTCACTTGGGTTTGTTGAAGTGTTGCTGCAGGAAGCCCGCAAGAGGAATCAGCAGTCATCTTGCAGCAAACGTGACAAAGCCATGCACAGACACATGAACAGGCTAGATCGTAACACTCTCTGCCAGCTGTAAGAGAGAGATACATTATTAAACCCTTGTGGTGATGTACCGACCCCCACTTGTCATCCAAAGCTTGCATTGTTCCAACTCCCACTCTGTGGATCAGAGTGCTGGGTTATTACAAGGCTTACAGATCCAAAAGTGGTCTAACGTTTATGTGTTTTAGACAAAAAAATGTCCTTTTTCTGTTGTTTATTTAAGTTTTAGAAATAAACATGTAACATAAACAGTCTCCTTAATCTGATTTCAGTTTTTAATCACAACATGTTAGATTTGCTGGGCAACAGTAAACTGAAATTGAAACTAGCAACTTTCAAAATTTACCTTTGTAGTTGCATTATTAGAAGGGCAAACGAGAGAAGATAACAGGTGTTTGTGAGACAAGAGATGTTTGTAGGAACATTTGAGTTAATAAAAAAACAAAACTTTGAACAAAAACTGGTCAACACAGGATGCATATGATGGTACCAGCTGTCCGCTCAGAAAATTGGGTCTGTGCTACTTCATGCTCACCTGCATAAAATGGAGCTTTGCCATCATAATTTTAAAGTGTCTCAACCATTAGTTTTGGCATTAAACTTACACTTCATCTTTGTTTATTTAGCGTTTTAATATTCCTGTTATGCAATTGTAGGGACCTCATGTTTCGGAAAACCCCAATAAAATGCTTTTAAGACATGCAAGCACCAGGTAAAAGACTGAAAAACACTGCCACACAAAAGATTTGGCATCCATAAAAACTTTATTTTAAGACATCAAAATTGTCTGTATATATGATTATTTCGAAATACACTGCCTGGCCAGAAAAAAAAGGTCACACACTCTAATATTTCATTGGACCACCTTTAGCTTTGATTACAGCATGCATTCGCTGTGGCATTGTTTCGATAAGCTTCTGCAATGTAACAAGATTTATTTCCACCCAGTGTTGCAATAATTTTTCACCAAGATCTTGCATTGATGATGGTAGAGTCTGACCGCTGCGCAAACCCTTTTCCAGCACATCCCAAAGATTTTCAATGGGGTTAAGGTCTGGACTCTGTGGTGGCCAATCCACGTGTAAAAATTATGTCTTATGCTCCCTGAACCACTCTTTCACAATTCGAGCACTATGAATCCTGGCATTGTCATCTTGGAATATGCCCGTGCCATAAGGGAAGAAAAAAAATCAATTGATGGAATAACCTCATCTTTCAGTATATTCAGGTAGTCAGCTGACCTCATTCTTTGAACACATACTGTTGCTGAACCCAGACCTGACAAACTGCAGCAAGCCCAGATCATAGCACTGCCCCCACAGGCTTGTACAGTAGGCACTAGGCATAATGGGTGCATCACTTCACCTGCCTCTCTTCTTACCCTGATGTGCACATCACTCCGGAACAGGGTAATTCTGGACTCATCAGACCTAATGACCTTCTTCTATTACTCCAGAGTCCAATCTTTATGCTCCCTAGCAAATGGAAGCCTTTTTTTCTGGTTAGCCTCACTGATTAGTGGTTTTCTTAAGGCTACACAGCTGTTCAGTCCCAATCCTTTGAGTTCCCTTCGCATTGTGTGTGTGGAAATGCTCTTATTTCACTATTAAACATAGCCAGGAGTTCTACTCTTTTTAAAACGATTTAATTTCACCAAACGTTTAAGTGATCGCCGATCACAATCATTCAGAAATTTTTTCCCACCACATTTCTTCCTCGAAGACGATGGGTCCCCGCTATCCTTCCTTCTTTTTTTCTTTTTTTTTTAACCATGTCCTATCCGGCTGAGTAGTGCTCAGAATTGTTGTCTGAGGGCCAAGAAAAAGCCCAACAAATTTACTTTCATAAGTGGAGCTTTACAGCTAATGCTTTAAAGCTCTGCTTGATATTTATAAAATAAACTTTATTAGAAACTGCTTTGGGATTGTTTCAATTCTTATGGACATGGAAACAGAAACAAAAAGGAAAAAAAATAAGAAGCATGAAAGAGAGAGAGGTGGGACAAAAAGGAAAATGGAGAAGGACAAGAGAATTGAGGCTAGAATAAAGGATGAAAAGAATACAAGATAAAAACCCTGCTTGCTTCTACACCAGCAGAACATTCATATTAACAGCTTTTTAACCAAAAAATGCACGGTACTTATGAATGCAAGATGTAAATGCGGCTCAATATAGAACATTTGTGTATCTGTTAACACCTGAACCTAAACACCTGTGGGTCTGAGTGTGAGCGCACTTGTGTATACAAGGTTTATCCATATAAATATGCAATAGCGAGTGTGAGGAGCCACAGACCTGCCCCCTGGACCCGGGACAGATACGGAGGAGATCCAAGTCATAGACATCCAAAGGGTCCCCAGAGCACAGGAGCCTCAGAAGAACCATCACTGGGATGACCGCAACCCCACCAGAGAAGAGCAGGGAGAGTCCCAGGGGAACAACCCAGTAGCCACAGTGCAGAAGCCCCAGGGAGTTGCAGCGACAAGCCAACAGGCCCCACCAGCAGCCGTCTATGCCGTGAACCAGCCATGGACCAGCCATGGACCCAAAGACCCGAGACCCCGGGAATTATCACTCCCCAAGCAGAGGCCTGACAGAGCCCAGGGGTCCAGGCCCTGGCAAGCAGCCACCAGGAGTAAGCAGGCACACACCAAAGCACCCAGCCCCGGACACCGAGAACCACAAGTACATCAGCGGGCAGAGACACCAACCACTGGCAGGTAGTGTAGCGTGGAGGAAATAGACCCCACATTTGATGGGAGGCCTACACTGATCCAGGAGAGGGAGCAGTCCAAAACCCAACCTGACACAAAAAACAGGCACACACAGTCACATTCATACATTCCCACCCTCATGTGTAAACATAAAAAAACTCACACCCACGCACCCAACCCAACCCCCCACCCCGACCCCAGTCCCCAACGATACCCATCCTCATCTTGAGAGGGGGCTATGTACAAAAGAGTCTACATGGTCCAAACTAGCCCGCCAACCAGAATGAATTCTGATCCTAACACCATGAGCCCCAATGAACCCCAACATGAATTTCCCACAGGGCCACCATCAACCAGGACACAGATATCGAACACATGTCTCCGAACCCAAACGCCATGAATCCCCTCCCCACAGCATAGGGGCACACCCCCACAGGTGGGCTCCATCCCAGAAAAGCCGACGGAGCCACACCAACATAGTGCAAGCTCCACACACAGCCCCGCTCCAAGCACCCCCACCGCATTCCTGTCCACCACCACACAGCGTGCCGCAACGGCAAGGGCCCCACAAAACGCTACTCCAGCCCCTGCCCACACGCGCAACAGGGCAGACACGCCCACAACAGAACCCCCGACCCCACACCAAGATGGGACAAACTCACCTGGCAAGAGGTCCCCTGCCAGCAGTAAGCACCTATAGGGGCGGTATCCCCCATCACGCCCACTGCAACCACCCAAACAAACCACATCACCGCCACTACAACAATAGCTCAGCTCTACCATCATCGCTCAGGCGATCCAAATGTCTGCTGCCCCGGAGCCTACCACAGCCCGGTCAAATGTGGTGTTGATGCATTTTGTTGTAGTGTGCATTTAAAAAGAAAAACAGAACCCTCAATTTCTACATGCAACTTAACCCTTAGAGGTGAGCGCAGGCAGAGGTTAGGTTCATAAAATACACTCCCTCTTGATGCCATTGAGCACACCCACCCCCAAGGCCCCACATGTGAATGTCATGAAAATGCTCTAAGTCAGAGTGTCTAAGTTGTAGAATAAAATTGGTGTGCAGGCTGCCATGGGACCGCAGAGATGGAAAACCCACTAGTGTTTTTTTTCAGCACAAAGTCGAGCTTGCTCTAAGTGCAGGTTGGGGTCTTGTGAAACCCTTAGTCTCTGATATTATTTATGGTGCTCATGGGGACTTTCTCAAAGCATTGTCATGGAGAGGAAGGTGTCTGGTTTAGAAACCGCAGGGTCTCATCTCTGGTTTTTGGCAGATGATGTGGTTTGTTTGGACTTTTCAAGCCATGTCTTTCAGCATGGATTTAAACACTCAGCTCAGTTAGAAGTGAGTGGTATGAGTGTCCACTCATGAAAGTGTGAGGCTATGGTGTTTAACTCGAAAGTGATAGAAAGCTAGCTCTGGGTTGGGAGTTCTTCTCTGCCTCAAGTGGCGAAGTTCAAATACCTTGGTTTCTTCATCACGAGTAACAGGATGGAATACAAGATCAATAGACAATTGTAGCTTCATCAGCTGAACAGAAAGGTGAAACTCTCGATTCACAGATCCATCTACCTTCCAACTCTCAGAGATCCTAATCTCTTTTGAGATTAGGATTATGACTGAAAGGACAAGATGCCAAATAAAGTGGGCTGAAAAGAGCTCCCTCTGTAGGGTAGGGTGGACTGAGCTTTAAAAATATGGTTGAGGACCTTCACGATTTGCAGGGGACCTTGATGTAGAGCCACTATTCCTTTTGCATCGTAATGAATCAGTTGAGGTGATTTGGACTTCTGATCAGTGTGCCTACTGTGAGGATTTATAGGCACATCCCACTGGTAAGTGACCCTGTTGGAAAAAACAGAACCAGCTTGAGTAACTATACATCTCTTCTGGCCTGATGGGAACACATTGGGAACCAGCAAAATAAGTTGGAGAGTGCCACTAGGGAGGGCGTTGTCAGGGTTTTCCTTCAAGAGTTACTTTTGTTCTTCAGGTTTCGATAACACAAACAGAATTTATATATTCAATCCAGATGCAAAACACTTATTGTGTGAGGTTCTGGCTTTATCTTGCATGCACCAACTGTCTACAGATTGTAAAAAGATTAGACTTGATAATTGCTGGTTCCATCTTGGTTACCAAAGTTTAGGGATCAACACCTGTTTGCTGCTCTTTTTATTGTATTTTTAAAGGCCGTGCAAAGTTTGTATGTCTGTCGTTTTCTTAAAATATGTCCACTTGTACTAGATTTACAACAAGCTCAAAGCACAACATATATACACACATATATATATATAAATTATTCTGTTTATAGACTGCCAGGTAGTTACCAGGAGAATACCAGCTGCTGATGTTTGGAAAAGGCTGTAGGAGTTATGCTATTTATGAAGCAGGTTGATTTACATCACCTAACCTTCCCCAACAACCGCAATGAACACATCTAGTCATAAGATGGTAATTGAGGTCTGAGACCTTAATGAAAAGTTATCAGGAAGCTTAAAACTCTTCTAGTGCTTGCCGCTTTATGACACCTAAGTTATACTAACAAAATTATTTCCTACTTTTAACCTCAGATATGGGAAAGGAAAAAAAGATAAATCAATAAATCATTACACATATATAATCTAATGTCTTAGTGCCCTAACTCCTAATGTTAAGTCAAGCCAAGTTACAATGTCTTTGCTTTCATATGACTTAAACTCACGATTGTGAGTTGTGAGTTTTCAAATGTCCTCCGTCCTTCCCCTCACAAAGTAGTTCCAACGTTTCACTGGGCTCTGCAAGTGCTGACAGAGATTAATTTGTGTTTGTGTGTGTGTCTGCTGATCGCTCTGTCTCTAAAAAAAAACCTCTGGTCCAATGGGTAAGTCCGCTAACACATGCAAAGAAACAAGACTCACATACAATCAACGTATAAGATATAATGATGCACACACACAAAATATTCTTAAGTCATCAGTAATTCAGGCTGGGAGCGTCGGAGAATGACCTTGTGTCTAGACCTTAATGCTGTTCTTCACCAACGAGTTATGACCAAAAGGCACGGCTGTCCTTCATTACACCCACAATTCTCCTTCAAACTTATTTAGACGGAGTCAACTTTGACCTGTATCCCATAAGACTTTGTTCCTTGAGCCGCCGAAATGTCTTCAAGGATGAGTTGAGCTCCAAACCAAATGAACATATTCTACCTTTAAACTTTTGTGATTTGACTTGCCAAGTTTCTCAGAAATGGCATAAATGTATTTGCCCTAGCGGGGCAACTTATGAAGGTTACAGCACCAAAATACACACTGGAGTGACAATGCTATGAAAACTGAGCTATCACTTGCAGCACAGTAGATGTTCATGGACTTCTACAAACACTTTGACATGCAAAGCGTGAGTGGCAGTCATGAACATGCAATGAGAAGGATGTACAAACACTAATGGCTTCTGTATGTTTTACAGTTCTGCATGCACAAAAACACTGAAATGTATTATTTGTAATATGTTTGTAATATTTTTATGTCCACTGTACCCAAAAGGTGCTGACATACTTTGTAAGCGAGTGGCTTGGACCTCGTTAAATATGTGCTCACATTCCACTCAGAGATATACAGTTCTCACTACAGCCTCTTATGGGGTGTTAATGTGCTGGTTGGTACACTGTTTGCCTGAGGTGAAGAATAGGACAACTGAAAAGAGAATAATGTATCATTTCCTACTAGAATATTGATGCAGCTTTTGTATGCTTTTTCCAGGGAGATGAATTATCCAAACTTGGAAAACACTAAATTTCCTCATAAGTATTTGTTAAACTTTACTATTGTAGCGGTGATCCACCTTCTAGACAACGAGGGATGACAGCAAAGAGCACAGCTGCGAGAAGCACTCTACATGCCATTGTATCCACAATAAATTTTCTCAGTCGCAAGGGCAGCAAATGGAGGAGCAACTATCACCTTCCAGCAGGGGAACTGTCATGTGATGGACAAAGATGGACTCAGGTTTGACATATGAAAGTGGTAACCTGTACTATTTACCCACAATTGAGGTTGTGACAGATGAATGCAAAGTATGCCATGATTTGCAGACTTGGCATGATATTTTGGGCCATTGCAATTATGAGGATGTAGAAAAGCTTCAAAAGATAGTTAAAGGTATGGAGATAAAAGGAAGCAAAACTAAACCAGGGCAGTTATGTGAGGTGTGTACAAAAGGGAAATTCACCCAGACTAGAAACAGAGAGCCAGACATAAAGGCTGACACACCTTTACAACTAGTTCACACTGATCTAACAGGCCCCATGTCAACACCCAACATAGAAGGTTACAGATATGCACAGTCATTTACAGACGATTATTCTGGCATTATCATGGTCTATTTTTTGAAGTCCAAGACTGATACTCTTCAAGCCACTGAGAAATATTTGGCAGACATGGCACCTTATGGGGAAGTGAAGTGTATCCGCTCAGTTTACAAACAAAGAGTATAGAGCTATGTTAACCAAGAATAAGATCAGGCATGAGACTTCGGCACCTTATTCACCACACCAGAATGGAACAGCAGAGAGAGCTTGGAGAACCCTCAATGACATGTCCAGATGTCTGTTACTACAACGTAAGTTACCAGATACGTTTTGGAACTATGCTATGCAAGCCGCAGCATATGTGAGGAACAGATGCTACAACAGACGAAAAGATAAGACACCTTATAAAATGATCTCAGGAAAACAACCAAATGTGTCCAAGTTGCAGAAATTTGGGTCACAGTGTTATGCTTACAAGCAGGAGAAGAGCAAGTTTGACTCAAGAAGTGAGCAAGGTGTCTTTATCGGTTATGACAAAAACAGCCCGGCGTATCTAGTGTATTATCCTAACACTGAAAAGATACAGAAACATAGACTGGTAAGATTCACAACTAAAACAACAAGAGAAGAAGAGTCACAAACTGAGCCTACCATAGAATATGTTCAAGAGGATCTGTACACAAGAACTCTTGCAAAAGACGATGGAAGTGTTGAAAATGAACCTGATAAAAGATATATTTCTGAGGTTGCACCAGAACAGACTGTGACTAGAAGGAACCCACCAAGAAACAGAAAGAAACCAGAGCACCTACAGGATTTTGAGACTGAGGATGCAGTAGATAAACTACAAATGAGTGTAGACTCTTGTTACAGAGCAGTTTGCAATATTCCTCAAACTTATATGGAAGCTATTGCATCGCCTAATTCAAGGCAATGGAAAGAAGCTATGAGAGAGGAAATACAGTCTCTGAAAGAAAATGAGACTTTCATCCTCACCCAGCTACCACACGGCTAAAAGACAGTGGGGGGAAAATGGGTTTTTGCACTAAAAAATGAGGTTGATGGAACTGATAGATTTAAAGCAAGGTATGTGGCGAAAGGTTACAATCAAAAACAAGGCATCGACTATGAAGAGGCATTTTCACCAACAGCTGACATGACAAGTGTAAGTGGTTATGCAAAAAGCAGCACAAGAACATCTAATATTACATCAGATGGATGTTAAATCCGCATATTTGCATGCGCCTATCGAACACGAAATTTACATAGACCAACCAGAAGGTTTTGAGAAAAAGTCTAAAACAGGAGAAAAACTTGTTTGCAAGCTACAAAAGTCTCTCTATGGTCTAAAACAATCAGGCAGAAATTGGAATGATTTACTGCATGTTTACTTGAGTGAAAATGGTTACAAACAAAACCCTAGTGACCAATGTTTGTATAGTAGAGAGAAAAATGGTGAAAAGATCATCTTACTGGTATGGGTGGATGACCTTATCATTGCAGCCAACAGTGAGGAGGTTTTGAAGGAAGCTAAGAAGATGCTAAATGAAAAGTTCAAAATGAAAGACCTAGGAAGACTGAAACATTTTCTGGGAATAGATTTTGATCAAACAGAAGAACAAGTTAAAATGCCACAGAAGAAATATGTCACCAAAATATTAAAGAGATTTGGAATGGAGGATTGCAAACCAAGAGAGACTCCATGTGAACCAAAGCTAGAGTATTCAGATAATGCAGACAGAATGGAAAATCCAAGAAAGTACAGAGAAGCAGTGGGGAGTTTAATATATGTGTCCACATGTACATGACCAGTTTTGTGGTCAGTAAACTGGCGCAACACCTCACTGAACCAACAGTAGAGCACTGGAATACAGTGAAACACGTTATCCGATATCTAAAAGGTACAGCAGAAAAAGAGTTAAGTTTTAAAACAATTAACTCACAAAACCTCGGACTAAAAATTTTCTGTGATGCTGATTGGGCATCAGATACAACTGGTAGGTGCTAGGTTAAATGATGAAAGTTCTTTGATCTTTTGGAAGACGAAGAAGCAACCAACAGTGGCACTGTCTACCTGCGAGGCAGAGTACATTTCATTAGCATCTGCAATACAAGAATGTTTTTTTTCTGGAACAACTTCTGAAGGGCATAGATAGTTACCAGTATTCACAAACAAAAGTTTATGAAGACAACCAAGGCACTGTTGCACTGGCTAAGAACCCAGTGAACCGACAGAGATGTAAACATATTGATATTAAGTACCATTTTATTAGGGAAGTAGTTAACACTGGACAGGTAGTGCTGCAATATTGAAATGGGTTGGTGCCATCAGGAAAATGTGTAGTTTTACAAAAAATCTGGGCTGCATGCAACTGGCTGCTGAGGGACCTGCAGGGCCCCCAATGACTGACGTTGGTGACAAAACTGATGCAAATGTGAAAAAAATCATTAGCATTTTAAAGAGTTTGTGTGGACCACAAGTGTATTAAGTAATGTATTTTGGAGCTTTTTCACTTAGATGATTTAGTAGCTCTAATAGACGCACACAATGAAAGATCTGAATTTTTCTGCACCCATTGGGGATCCATGGACATGTGTAATTTGGGTCCTCCTGTCTCAGTATATTTGGTAAATGAACTTTTTTTTACCCATATGACTTACCAACATTTTGCTTTTTACACAGAGTCACATTCACCTATCTATCTTAACAAATCTGACATGATCTAGGCAAGCTGAAACTGAACTCACAACCTTCCAATTGTAAGAGGACTACTCTTCACATTGAGCCACAGCTGCCCATTAAGACATGTGTAGCAGTGGTTCTCCAAAATTTGACCAGCAGAATTTAGTGTTGCTAAAAAGGATTTCCTGATATGAGAAGGTGTTTTCTTAAACCAGGTACAGGACCAGTCAGAGCATCAATAATATATGCACCCATTGAGGGAATAAGACAGAAAAATATTAAATGAGGAAGAATAACCTACTGCTCAAGCTAGAGTGGTTAGTAAGAAACAGAGACCAGTGTGCTTGTTTGACATCTGACATTGAAAAACCAAAATATTTGATCAGACAGGTTCAAACATTACCCCTCATAGAAGCCAGGGAGTGTTTTAGGGAGAAAGTAAAACTCTAATCAAAGCAGGACAATTGCTCTATAAAACAGCCTCAGGGAAAGTGAAGCGATGAGCTGCCAAACAGTGATAAAGTGACATCAGTAGCCCACTAATGATAGAAAGAATATTCCCACCAAAGAACTGCAATGAAATATTAATGTGAATTTGTTTAGATATATATCATAACCTTTGTTTCAATGTAGTTGGTATAAAAGTAAAGTAATGAGTTTATTGTCTATTATTGCAAACAATGGAAAGGCAGAAAGTAAAAGAAATATGTAAAATTCAAACAACAGAATCAATTTAAATTTTCTTTTTATTTCACTTATGTGTTAAATCTACATCCATGCACTTGGAGTACACATCCAAAGGCTTCATTTTGCATTTCTAAGGAATATTGAACTATACCCTCTCCTTTTTCAGTCAGCTGATATTTGTTTTTAATTTGAGCAGAATGCTTTACTAGACAAACGGTCATAACAAACAAGGGTGTGAGACATCCAATAGCCTTAAGCCAGTTTGAAACAGTCTTGTGTGGTAAGGAGGCTAAATATGGCTTAGGGGCCAGATCCACAGAGAAAAATAACACAAACTGGTCTACTTCATGTTCCATGATAACCTACTTCTCACCAAAATGGCACCAGCAGTGTGCATGGCGACACATCAGCCTTTTTGTCTCTTTTTTCATCCTGGCTGATGTTAGTTCTCTTTCTTAATATAATTGTTTTAATTACTTGAGAATGTGTGTACACAATCGCCAGTTATTAAAAATTTAAAGCATCTTATGAAGTAGCTCTGAAACAGCTTATGACAGGACAAGGTTATAAACCTTCTCCTCCACCCACTGGTTCGACTTTTCTGGCCTTTTTGCTTTGCATCCCTGATGTCAAACCCTGGATGACCCAAGGAAGCAGGGAAAACCAGCTGGTAGACGCAACAGATTAAGGGCTCATCGTTGTGCTTCTCTTGGATGTGTTGGACCTGTGGAATATACCCGTTGATGCATTTTGCCAGTTTTTCCTGGAGTTCCCTCATACTTGGATCAATCGTTTCTGGCACTGCTGTTTCCAAAACAACCTCTGACCTGTGGATGTGGTTTGGGTCACAGAAATCTTCGCACCTTTGCCCATCCTCGTGCCCCAAACATTGCCTGCACCCTTCAAATGGTCTTATGTGATGCTAGATCGCTGGAACATAAGATATTCGTTTTAAAGTACTTCTTCAAGTTATAGCAGCTGGATTTTCTGTGTCTAACAGAAACACGAATTCGACGTAGTAAGTATGTTGCTTTCTCTGAACTCCTTCCTCCAGATTGTTCTTTCTTCAACCTCGCTCACTTCTCCGGTAGAGGTGGAGGTCTAGCAACTGTGATTTAGCCGTCATCAAGTTTTACAACCTAATTCATTCTCCAGCTTTGGACTTCAGCTGATTGAATTACATTTAAGCAGTCTGGTGTTGTGCACTGTTTTTTATCATCCTCCTAAGATTAAATATTTTATATGAGAATTATCCAATTTTATGGCTGGAATTGTTCTTAGGTCTGACCGTCTTCTAGTCCTTCATGACTTTAATACTCATGTTTGTTGGAATCCAAAACTCTAAGCCAAGGACGTTTTACGTGTTAAAGACGCTTAACTTAAATTAGTGGGTAACTGTCCCTACTCACGAAAAAGGACACACTCTTGCTGCTGTCCCTGGGTTTGGATGTGTGTATCTCAGAAGTACGTGACTTGAGTGTCTCAGGTCACGTTCTTGTACAGTTCACCATTTCACTGCACTGCTCTGTGGAAAAGCTGTATGCTCCAGAATGGAAAAGAAGTGTGCTTAATGCTTCTATAGATAGTCAATTTTCTGTCATATTCCTCGATTCTGGGATTCTTCTTGTTCTGTCAGAGCCTTGGCTTAATGAATATACAACTGACTGCAGACATGCTGAGAGGAGATGGAAAAAGACTAGACAGTAATGTTTAATGTCTGTGTGCTCGCTGCTAAATACCCCAGTTAAAAGCGAAGGGAGAGCAACTAGTTGTGTTTCACGTTATTTTGCTGAATTACAACAACTCAGCACAGCTCGAAAACACCGTTTATGACCAGAGATTTCACATACACTACACGAGAGCGCGTGCGCGCTTACCTCCAAAATAGAACGGTTGCCAAAGAGATCGGTGCGTTCGATTTAATGGACCGGGAGATTTTACACAGATGGTGCACAGACATAAAAAACCGCCGCTTGCATTAGGACAGAACAAACAATAAATTACTTACCATCTACAGACTTTAAAATGAAAACCTCGAAAACAACCGAACTGTCAAATGTTTAATTTAAATGAAATCAAAACTTGATCACAATGCAGAGAACAATTACTTATTTGATCACATTGTCAGGTGATTCTGATTTCTGCCTTATACAGACAGCCTAAATATATATCTATCTACATATATCTATATACAAGGTTTGGACAATGAAACTGAAACACCTGTCATTTTAGTGTGGAAGGTTTCATGGCTAAATTGGACCAACCTGGTAGCCAGTCTTCATTGATTGCACATTGCACCAGTAAGACACAACATTATGGGTGACATACCAGAGTTCAAACGAGGACAAATTGTTGGTGCACATCTTGCTGGTGCATCTGTGACCAAGACAGCAAGTCTTTGTGATGTATCAAGAGCCACTGTATCCAGGGTAATGTCAGCATACCACCAAGAAGGACAAACCACATCCAACAGGATTAACTGTGGATGCAAGTTGAAGCTGTCTGAAAGGGATGTTCGGGTGCTAACCCGGATTGTATCCAAAAAACATAAAACCACGGCTGCTCAAATCACGGCAGAATTAAATGTGCATCTCAACTCTCCTGTTTCCACCAGAACTGTCTGTCGGGAGCTCCACAGGGTCAATAGACACGGCCGGGCTGCTATAGCCAAACCTTTGGTCACTCATGCCAATGCCAAACGTCGGTTTCAATGGTGCAAGGAACCAAAATCTTGGGCTGCGGACAATGTAAAACATGTATTGTTCTCTGATCAGTCCACCTTTACTGTTTTCCCCACATCCAGGAGAGTTACGGTGTGGAGAAGCCCCAAAGAAGCGTACCACCCAGACTGTTGCATGCCCAGAGTGAAGCATGGGGGTGGATCAGTGATGGTTTGGGCTGCCCAATACTTGTGCTAAATGGGCACGTCACTGCCAAGGACTACCGAACCATTCTTGAGGACCATGTGCATCCAATGGTTCAAACATTGTATCCTGAAGGCGGTGCCGTGTATCAGGATGACATTGCACCAACACACACAGCAAGACTGGTGAAAGATTGGTTTGATGAACATGAAAGTGAAGTTGAACATCTCCCATGGCCTGCACAGTCACCAGATCTAAATATTATTGAGCCACTTTGGGGTGTTTTGGAGGAGCGAGTCAGGAAAGGTTTTCCTCCACCAGTATCACGTAGTGACCTGGCCACTATCCTGCAAGAAGAATGGCTTAAAATCCCTTTGACCACTGTGCAGGACTTGTATATGTCATTCCCAAGATGAATTGATGCTGTATTGGCCGCAAAAGGAGGCCCTACACTATACTAATAAAGTATTGTGGTCTAAAACCAGGTGTTTCAATTTCATTGTCCAACCACTGTATATATCTATATCTATATATATGTCCCCAGTGCTTCCCCAGCCCCGCTCTACCTCCGCCCCTAAGTACCGGCAAGAATTTAAAAGTACTTTCACCCCTGGCCATACCTATCTGAAAGGACTATTTATGCCAACATGAGTCCCATCAGTTTGGAAACAGCCCCTCTTAGCTATGGTGTGCCCCAAGGCTCAATTGTGGGTCTAGCTCTGTTCGCATAGTATATATTGGCTTTAGGGTCAAACTTTTCATTGTGTAACCTTTCGTTCCACTGTTTAGCCAACGAAACAGATTTATCTACCCTTGAAAGCAGGGGACAACTCATTTCAGCTTTTATTGTGCTGTCTTGAATATGTCAAACAGTGGCTCTCCCTAAATCTGTCAAATTAAATAAAAACAAAAACAAGGTTTGTCATTTTTGGAAACTCTGTTATAGACAATGCTTTGGGGCCTTTATCCCCCTATTGTAAAGACAACCTTAAATTTATTGGTGTCCATCTAGATGCTTTCCTTGATCTATGTAGGCAGGTGAGTGCAATGGACCAATCCTGCTTTATTTTAATCTAAGACAGCTAACTAAGCTATACCTTCCAACTGATGTGTTTGAGCATGTCCATATCTGTGTGTTGCTTGCTTATTGGACTACTGTAACTCTGTAGTTGTCGCTCTGACCAATCCTCTATTTATCGTCTCCAGTTAGTCCAAAACTGCTGCTCGTGTGTTGACTGGTACGAAACTCAAGGAACATATTACCCCAGTGTTGGCTTCCCTACACTGGCTTCCTGTGTCTTACAGGATCCTATTTAAAATTAAAAATTTTTTTTTCTAAATTATTACATGGTCATGCCCCCTACTACCTGTCTGAGCTGCTTTTATTTCATGCTCAAAAAACAACCATGAGGTTTAATGCACAACTAATGGTATCCTTTCCAAGCTCTGAACTTATTTCTCGATGAGACAGAGCCTTTCCTGTGTCAGGTTCCAAATTTTGGAATAGCCTGGTTCTTCATATTAAATCTCTGCAAACTCTGGAGCATTTTAATCACTACTGAAGACATTTTTTTTTTAACTGGCTTTCAACACGTTGACTCAAACCTTTTGTTGTCACACTCTTAAATTGCTTTATTGTCTTTATTGTGTTTCCTCCTAATTTTATTTTATCTTAATTGCTTCACCCTCATACCTTTTTATATTTCTGGCTGCTGTTGTCTGTTTAAATAGCCATTTAAAAAATTTTTTTTGTATTACATTTAGTGTTGACTGTTTTTATTTCTATTGCATTTACTGTCATGTCTTATACCATTCTTTGGCTGATTTCTACTTGGAAAGCGCTTTGTGCAGCATGAGTTCTTGGAAATGTGCTGTATAAAGAAATTGGACCTTGAATTCTACCATTGGCAAGAAATTATTTGAAAACCCATTGTGTTGTTCTGATTTTATCTTTTATTGCTTTATCAAATCTCAGAACATAGAGCCTGCTCTGAGGGGGAAGCCATAACCACTCAAAGCATAAAGAGCAATGTATAGAATAATAGTTATAAGAAAAGTATTTGTAACTTGTTTTAATTTTATTTTCAAATTCTCAGGAGGATAGAACATAATAATATAGTTTAACAGAGTTGTTGTTTTTTATTGCTTTTTTAAACACTTTGAAATCTCAATTGCTTTTGTTTTAGACCTGTTTTTTTCACTCTGAACTAATGGTTTACCCAGCTGGTGTCGTGCCTCTCTACTCTCAGTGGGTCAAATAAATCCTTGCTTTCCTGACATGCTCAAGCATCTGAGCAGACTGCTCATAGACAACTCTCAGTAGATATCATTGATCAAGTGCTAGAGAGCTGCTGATCTGAATAACTTCACTGCTGGTGGTGTTGGATTGCTTTTTCACTGTGCTTTCCTTAGATTTCTCCTGTTTGGTGTAAGCCATCAGCTAATCTCTCACTGCTGTTGCACAACACCATGTTTATACATCACGAGGTTTCCAACAGAGTTTTAATCACATTTTTAACTGCTGAAACACTCAGTATAATTCACATTTTCAATCATGTTATCAGCTTAAATGGAAAAGCAGGGAGAATGAGGATGGGGTCAGCAGTCTCACTCATAAAAAACATATCCATCTCTTTAAAAGGATGTATGATGGCTGAGGATTTCAGTGGGTGAACTACTTATTCTAAGTATTGCTCTGTGCTTTAAAGTCCAACCTAAAACATGTCTTTGTGTTTCTAGCCTTATTAAAAAAACACTTTTTTTTTTACCAATAATGTTTATTGTATTTTCCTGCATGTGAAAATAAAAAGTAGCAGGTTGAATTCAGAAGATCTGATTGGTGGCTGTTATCCAGCCATGAGGTTCCTGGATAGTTATTCATTTTGAGCACCCATCATGTGATCGTTGACTGCCTTTGATAAAGGCGACGGAAATTGCCAGAGGTGCCTTTCTATTTAAATAACATTTTATTTTCAGAAACCTATTTGTCATGCTTATTTATGGTGATGATAATGAAACATTTTCAAATTAGGATCTTAGAATTACTTGGTGTTGCATTTATAATTACAACCAGTTAATTATCATTAATAATTGATAATTATTAACCCAAACAATGCTAAATGTCATTGTTTAATCAGCTGCTCCAACGATCGGTGGATAAATGACACTTGCACGAAATAAACACCAATGCTTCTCCTTATATATGTGAACATTTATTGACCATATATAGCAATACAATTACTATTCTGGTTCAAAAATCTTCACCTAAATATATATGCACTATTCTACAGAAGGGAGTAAAAGGACTATCTAAAAATAATAATAAAAGAACGTATATGTGCATTGAGTGTCTATGAAGATCAAACCAGCAGTTATGTGGACAAAATGTGCAATTTGGGTTAAATGGAAAGTGGAGCACAACCACTGTACAGGGCAGCCTTCTTTTTTTAAAAGTCCAACTCCTGCCTGAACATGCACCTTGCTGATTGCACTCCATTATTCAGTCACACAGCAAATCAAACAGCTCAGCATAAACACTTCAATCAGTATTGCATGCAACAAGTTGATACCTTGTTTAAGGTGAGGCAAGTTGATTCCCTGTTTAAGGTGAGGCATAGTTTACGGTGATTCTAAATCACCTTAAACCATTCCTCACGCTGCCCAGACCTCTAAATACACCCATTCAATTTAATATAAAAAGAACGAAATTACTTTGACGTTGACTTCTTCTCTTCACCGGTTTGAGGGTGGTTCGTAGGTCTGAAGAAAAAAAAAGGGTGGGGACCAGAGTGTCTTGCATCCATGATCAACTCAAAACAGTCAGCTTCCAGAACGGGGAAAATATAAGGAACCGTTGAAGTCGACTGAATCAACAAGGAGGAAAACTCATCTCCTTGGCAACAAACCACTGTGGGTTTTCACCTGCGCCGGAGTGTCGGCAGGGTCTTCGATTGGTTATGAATCTTCTGGAATGCCCGTGTGGAGGAAAAGTTTATCTGCGAGCTTTTGTCTTTCCAGATATGTGCCTCTGTTGTGTCGTCCCGTGACACGCGCTGGAAATGTCTGCAAAAACCTTTGTTTCCTCAGCTTTTTTGTCCATTGCTGCGCAGTCGCACTATCTGACCAAAATGGATGACTCTATCTACTGTATAAAGCTCAAGAGAAAATACATTATTTTACCAATTGTTCTGTGCAAAGTTAGAATCCCAATTTTTTTGTGACTACAAAATAAAGGAATTTTTCACAGGTCGAAAACTGTGTTTTAGAATATTAGTGTACATTTAGATTTTTCTCTTTAGATGATCAAGGATGCTGCATCTGCTTGATGAAGAGCATCAAGATGTCTGTGGTTAATGCTATTTAAATATTCTGAAATACATTTATCTGCTGAGAAGTGATTGTTGAGGTTGCGCTGTTGAGCTAGTCTAACTTGGTTTAGGGCAGAATGTGTTTGATTCTCTTTCTTTTGATACGGACCCTGGGTCCATTTCTTCAGTTTTAATTTTCTTACAGATGATCTGACATTTTTTCTCAAGAGCCCTCTGATGTAGAGTTACCCAAGTCCTGCTGCAGCTAAGCATTTCCAAATCATGACACTTCCAGCTCTATGCTTCACATATGAGGTTATTTTCCTGGAATGCTTTATTTGGTTTATGCCAAACATGTTGTAGGTTCAAAATAATTAGATTTAACATTCATCGGTCAACAGA
The DNA here is from genome assembly GCF_021462225.1 of Girardinichthys multiradiatus. Lineage (NCBI taxonomy): Eukaryota > Metazoa > Chordata > Actinopteri > Cyprinodontiformes > Goodeidae > Girardinichthys > Girardinichthys multiradiatus. Next base: position 14,733,768 of record NC_061816.1, read on the forward strand.
ACATTATTGCAGAAGTCGTAGGTCTATGTCTAAGTTCTCTCCAGAAAACTCTAGCCCGACCTTGATATGTTTCTTAGCGAACAAAAGTTTCCACCTTTCACACCTGTTTGACGAGGGCTTGCTTTTGCACACCAATGCTTTCAATCCCAAAGTAAAACAGAGAAGGAGAAGCAAGCATTTGACAACTGAAAAGGAAAGAAGGAGGGGGGCCTTTTTATGTGTTAAGAGTTGTTGTAAAATAGTGGAAATTAACTTTAACCATACTGACCATCTGTTCTTCCTTTTGTTTCCCTAAACTGAGGCCCGACTGCCAGTGAGAGACTGACTTCTCATAACGACTCTATGGAACCCTAGTTGAAAAAAATCTGTGAATTATCCCTTTAAAATACACAATATATAGAAAGGACACAACAATCGAGGACTGCAGACAGGTTGTAATGCTAGTTGTTTACTTTTTGTGTATAGGCATTAAAAACAAGCAGTCTTGATTCTACTACGCCAGATTAAATGGTTTGTTATAAGGTTTGTTTGATGTATGATTTCATATTGATAAAATGAGGTTTTGATGAATGGCCACCACAATGACCTACTCACTAGGAATTGATGGTACCCACAAATACCTTAGATTTCAAAAGGCATAAATAATTTTCTTTTGGCACAACAAAAAACAGCCTTTTTATAGCAGCCAAACATGCATTCACAATCATAATTAATTTAAAATTGAATCTCAAATGGAACTCAAAACAGTGTTGATACTGTAGAGAAAACCTGCTGTGGCATATGCGGAGGTATATTTATTCACGCTGGTAAAACAAGCAGTGCTTGGAAAAAGATGCTTTATTCAGAGAAGCTCTGTCAGTGCTCTTGTCAGGCTTAATTTGCTCCTCTGCAATGGATCCGTGCACAGCGGAGTGACACCACAACCTCTGCCAGCCACAGATAAACCCGTAATGGAGACCTCAAATCAGTGCATTCACAAGATTGAGCAGGTGGGAGGGATCACCTCCAGTGCTGGACCAAGTGTATATGTTTGTAACGCTTCCTGAGTGTGAATTAACTAATAGAGAAACAAAAAGAAGTTTTTTAATTTAGTCAAACAAGTATATTTGTTCAGCTCCCTGATTCATCACTTTGTACAGCTGCCAATCATATGGGCTATGTCTATATCGGCTTTGCACATCTAGACTTAAAATGTTCCTCCTTCTTTGTGAAAGTTTTTAACCTCTGTCAGACCAAATGGAGAGCCTTTGTGAGCATAGGTTTTCAAGCATCAACATAGATGCCTTATCCAGACATTTAAGTCTGGACTTTGGCTGGGCCATTCTAACACATGAATTTTATCTAAACCATTCCAATATAGCTCTGTCTGTATGTGAAGGGGCCGGCGTCATCCTCCCAAAAGGTGAGTCTCTTCCCCAGAAGGGGACATTTTCTGGAGAATTTTTGTCCGCTGTAAATCTGCATTTTTAAAGGTTTATTTATTTAGCATTTAAATTATTTTCATTATGTTTGACTGAAACCTACTTATCTGTTCAACAATAAAGAGAAAATGTGCTTTAAGGCTATCAATATTTATCATTTGGAAAAGTTTTTCAGAAAACATGGCGAGGAAAACTGAGCAGGGAACACTGAAAGGAATCAGTTGAAAAACCAAACTGATGCTGGACAAAAGGGTTAAAAAAAGAGCTGTCCTGATTGATTTGCAGAGTATTTCCTCAAGCATGATGCCTGTTGTTCTAAAGGTCAGATGAGAAAAAGATAAAAGTTTAATGTCTCATCCCAACTCAAAACTAGACAGGGAATTATTGATTTGAGGCCTACAGAGATGAAAAGACAGGAGGGTATAAACCAAGATCATAATCTTGTCATGACCTTCAACATTATTTGTTTAAATGGGCCACAGTTTGGTATCAAACACTTAAATCCCTTCAACAAAATGTAGCAATTTCAAACAAAAATAAGTAAAGATTGTTATAAAACTAGAGAGCTGAGTACACTTCAATGTCAGACATTAGCACTTTCAGGTGTTAAAACAATTGTCAAAAAGCATTTTATTTTGCTTGAAAGCTGTAATCAAATTAATATAAAAAAGAATTTGCTCATAATTTTCCAGACCATTAACCTTAACTAGAAATTACAAATTTAAAAGCTAAGTGTTAACTTTCTGAAGAAGGGGAACACATTTGTATGTAAGATTGGTATTCAAACAATAACTACAACTGCTCTAGGTCAATTCAGCCCCTTGCCAATTCCCATCCATGGATTACTTTTTCATCTCTTCTTGTTTCCATTTTGTACCTTCAAACAAACCAAAATGTCACACTACAACTACAAAGATGTGAAATGACAAGCCCCCAAAACCGAGCACATATGCTAGGGTTAGCAGAGCACCTTGGCAAAATGCTTCAGGTTTGAACACCAAGCAAGACATCTATGCTCTGTATAATGCAAGACCCTATCTGTGTTGAATAAAGCTTTGGCCACACTACTTGATTTTTTTTGCTGATTAAAACCCTCGATTCCCAGTCGAAGAAAACCTGCATCAGTTTCCACTAGTTGTGGTCAGTTGGCAGGAGGAGGCAGTACACAAATCTGTTAGTGTGGGATGAGGTGAAGACTGGAGTTTGCAAGTGTGTGAGGGGAACTGAGCCAATCTCAGTGGCAGCCATGCACACATTCTTGAATATTTGAACTGATCACCAACCCAACTGTTACTGACAGCCAATGAAAAACAGAAGCTCAAACTTCATAACCGCTGTGACCCGACTTCTTTTTAAACTGTATTTGTAATTATACAAAATTAAAAACATTAATGCACTGGGCATAGTACAAGCTATCACCTAACTACTTACAATCATGAAGTGAAAATAAATGAAGCAAAAAAAAACAACAAAGAGATATATAGGACTAAACTATAGTAAATAATTAAGAGCCGTATTGAAATCACTTAAATGATTCTCATATTGCATACATTTGCAAAACGTAAGTTAACAAATTGACATTTCTGAGAGAAGTATTGTCCAAATAGAACAAACCTGTTTATTATACATTATTATACATTCTTAATGTCTCTTCACATGATCCAGCCCAAACAATTATACTATTTCCTGTTGAGATAGAAATATTACAATTTTAGAAAAAAGCCCCCTTAACCCATATTAAATGTGCCAACTCTTCACATAAAGAATACAGACAACACAGAATACAAATAAAGAATACAGTCAACATTATAAACGTCATATTTACTTGTGGCTTTAACTTTGCATATTTTATATTGCATCTTTTTCATTTTATGTGGCAGTTTAACAGAAATATAACCCTTTCTGAGAATATCTTCTAATACTGCCACCTACTGTATTTTTGCTACATCAAACTGTTACCTTTGTGTCACCCTTGTGAAAGTTTCCCCAGTCAGATTGATGCATTCTGTTAAGTTTAGTTGCCTAAAGAAGTCCTGTAGCATGTGATCTCTCAGCAGGTGCAGTTGTCAAGTGTGTCATCCCAATTCCCTGATTCATGAAACAGAAACTAGTCTGTTAGTGTGAACGCTTAGTCTTTTCAAAATACGGGGCAACTATGAAATTCACATTTGTACCCAGTTTAAGAAACCTGTATTTATATATATATATATATATATATATATATATATATATATATATATATATCTGATGACATTATTAACGTTTTAAGGACTCTTGGTCCAAAATTATAGCAGCTTTCTTAACCAGGTTATCTGGTGTTACAACAAAATATCTGTGGCTGGTATTAAACATTGGTTGCACAGAGGAACAGTCATAAGCACTGTTGCCTTGTAGCAACAAGATCCTAGGTTCAAATATTTGCCAGAGGCCTTCCTGTATCAGAATCAGAAAAGCTTTATTGTCAAGTACGTTTTTGGACATACAAGGAATTTGTTTTGGCATAGTCGGTGCAATACAATACAAATTAAACAGTATAAACATATCTACAATATAATATAAATATATGTGCACAGTTTTAAGTGAGTGAGAGTAAAAGTAGAGCAGTATAAGATGCAAGAGCGGTACAACAGTGCAGGTGATCAGTGTGCAAGAATGGCAGTGCAAGTAAAGCAGGAGTCCAAGCTGAGCATTAATGTAACGCATAGAGTTGCAAGTTACAAGTGTCCTGTCAGCAAAAAAGGGGGGTGTGGGGGAAAGGGAGAATGTCAAGGTGGTTTCCGGGCTTTGTTAACAAGGCTGGTGGCAGATGGGAAAAAACTGTTCTTGTGGCATGAGGTTTTGGTCCGGATGGACCGCAGCCTCCTGCCAGAGGGGAGAGTCTCAAAGAGTCTGTGACCGGGGTGGGAAGGATCAGCCAGAATCTTCCCTGCCCGCTTCAGGGTCCTGGAGGTGTACAGTTCCTGGAGCGACAGTAGACTGCAGCCAATCACCTTCTCAGCAGACCAAATGACACGCTGCAGCCTGCCCTTTGGAAATTGCATGTTCTCCCAATCTATGTGGTTAGTCTGGTTTCCTCCCACACTCCAAAAGCGGAGTTGCCATGTGATGGACTAGGGACCTGACCAGTGGAAAATGGTCAAATGTCAAGCTTATATAGTATCACAACACCACCGGTGAGCAAGTGCAATAAAGAAGCAATGTAGTGTGTTTTATTTAATAACTGTAAAGGTCCCCATTTTAAGCATATTAATGGCATTGTTTTTTTTTTTTTTTTTTTACAAAGTATTGGACTGTAACTTGGTGTCGGCCAGTGACTTGGACTTCGGACCTTTAAACATGAACTTTGAGAACCCCTGAAAAATCTCAGATTTTTAAAATATCTAAGTGGGTAAACAATCAACCTTTAGATGAACCCTCTTTGATCACTTTTTAAAAGATTCGGCTCTCTCTACTCTTAAAAATTAAAGCTTCAATGTCAGAGAACTTTTGAAATCGCAATGTGAAATGTATTACTATGTTATGTTCACTTCCTCATGTTCATTGCATGAGAATGCTGAATTTTTGGCTACTTATTCCTTTGAATATTTTAGCCTCTTCTACTCAAGAATGTATGGTATTCAGCAAGCAGAAATATTTGAGAATGGAAACGTGTTTTTCAAAATATAGTCTGTCCTATTATGATGTGATACACGGCACTTGCTTCAAATGAATTTATTAAGTCAAATGTTCTGTCAGAGTTGAAGAAAGTTCTGGTGCATTTGGAAATCACAAAATTCGGGAAGGCAAATGGACAGTCAGCAAAGATCTTAAAAATCCAGTTTTAACAATTTATTTTATAGAGGTTGCCCAGAAGATATTCAGTACAAAAAGTGTATGGTAGACATAATGATGCATCTTAACAAATTACTATATTGGTGACAGTTTATTACAGTCGATGTTTTCTATACCAGGTTGGGTTCCTTTTGCATGAATTACTGCATCGTTGTGGAATGGCATGGAGGTGGTCAGCCTGTGGCTCTGCACACCTGAATTTGTTTACGATCATTCAAGGAAATTACATATTAGTGTTTCTGGTGTCAAGCTGATTAGAATTTTTGAAGAAATTGTTTTTATTTTATCATATCATAGCCCACAAAATGAATATAAATGTATTTATGGTGCAAATTAGTAACATCAGATGAATTAGGTATGACAGTAATTAAGATTTCCAGTCTCTGGTTTGTAGGTTATTTTCTTAATGCCAGTTTAACTGAAAAGGATATTAAAATTAAATTAAGGCATGTTTCTGTGCAGTCATTGCTGCTCTATCATCACAGAATTTCAAATGAACCTTGATATTGCAAAATTTTAACCAGATGTAGTTCATCCAATATTAGGACCAGAAGCAGTTTGACTTGGATTTGTGACCATAATCTAAAAGGGGTTAAGGAAGTAATAGCCCATCTCCTGGATACGTATGTGTGTGGTGGCTGCTGAAGTACAGACTCCTCCAAAAACTGCGGTTACTACCACACTTCCACTCAACTTTTCATTAACATCAGAATCGGTTTTATTTGCCACGTTTGTGTACAAAAGCAAGGAATTTAACTTTGATTCCATTTTGCTCTCAATGAAGACATTTTAAATCTGTATAAGAAGTGAAATAAAAATATTTTTGTTGCATAAATATGTGTTACAACAGAGAAAAACATAGTTAAATTAAGCTCTGGGAGTTATCAGTGTCCTGGGTCAGCCAATAACAGTGGTGTCATCTGCAAACTTCATGAGTTTCACAGATGGTTCAGCATAGTTGCAGAACATCCCTCCGGGGCATGGTTGCTGATAGTTCTTGTGTGGGAGAACATACTCCCCAGTCTAACCTGCTGCTGCCCGGTTAATCTTGGGAAGTTTCAGAGCGATTTCATGCCATTATCCTCCATTGAAGGATAATGACTTTTTCTGTAGTTTACTACAGCACCAGCACCTAAGAAATTAACTTGAAACCCTTTAAAAACTGATCACTGCCAATGACTGTTTTTCATCTGTTCTCTAATGTTCTTTAGATCATAGTTGGTCCGTTTCTTTTTAAGGATTTTTTTGTATTTATTCATGCATTGCAGTGACCTGGGTGTGGTTTGTGAAATTTCACTCCACCATCTAAAATATTTGGTTTAACACAGCTAATCCATGATTTAACAAGCAGGTACTTACTTGTTCATTTATATTTTTTATTGTGATTCTCAGGAAAATAACTGTACTAACAAGGAATGGCAAGTTCTTACTGCTTGATGGGTTTGTTTGAATCCCTACATTTACAGATTTCTCAATAATTTGACAGCAACTTTTTTTTCTCCACTACCAAATGTAGAAGACAATTTTTATGCCATCTGGGTTTGTCACAGCAGGTACATATGAGTTTTGCAATGACAGTGATGCGTTACTGATCCCGGGAGTTTTACCACCCTAAATACCTGCCCTGAGACTCATTTACAGTCTTCTGTTGTTACAGTAAGTCACTTGAGAAAACCCAGTGAAAACTAAGCTTCACATTTAAATTTAGTTTCCATTAGAACTCCATTAAGAGCCACACCTTATGCTACAGAGGAGTTTAACAATAATTGACTTATTATCAGTTAATTTAGTATTACTCTCTGTCCACTATTCAGTCAAGAGATAAACTGGCTAATGCATCCCCTGTGAGTTGTCAATCTATAATTACACCCTGCCATTTTTGGAGTTTTTTTATGCTCTTCTCTTCTGACCTCCCAAATGCATTGCTGTGGCAAGGCAAATGTCACTAAATGCCAAACCAGGCCAGCCGTCCCACAAGCCAAATGTTAGTTCATCCGAGATGTCAATTTCCACTTAGCCTGACCAGCTGTTCGCTGGATTGACTCTTTTTAACCTCGACAACTCAAAACGAGACTGACCCTTCGGCCTCAGTTGGCTTTAGTAGGTCAATAGAGGCTGTGGAGGAGAGTCCTGAAAAGTGCAGGGAAAAAAAATGCTCTGTGTGTATTTGTTTACCCTACAGAGTTCCTGCACAGTCTTGAAAAGTATGAAATTTTGTTTCAGTTTCTGTGTCCTCTATTTCTTTCTCTCGGTCCTTTTTATGTCCTTTTTATGTCTTTACATTCATGTGTCCTTCCTTTTGACTTTCATTGTGACCTGTCTTCATTCGTTTGTGTTTTCTTCCTTATGTCCTACCCAACTTCACTCAGTTTTACCGTCCTTGTGTCCTGCCTGCATTTTGTTTCCAGTGCCTTTCCTTTTTCACCTTCCTCGTGTTTTTTCTAAATTCAATTTATTTCTTACTTTCCTTGTGTCCTTCCTCCATGCTTTTTTCTAGTGGCCTTCCTCTTCACCATCCTTGTGCTGCTTCTTTTCTCTTTGTGTCCTTCCTTTCCTTCTGTCCTTCCTTTGATTGTGCCCCATTACACTTCCATATGTCCTTCTTCCTTTGAAGCTTTGATTTTAAAGTGACCTTACAGGTCTTAGAACTCTGGAACATTGCACCCGAAAAAGCAACATTTTGTAAAGTAAAATCGTGTGGGAACCCTGAATATAGTATACCAGTGGGAGAAATCTGAGACAGAGTGCTCACAACCCTTTTTTTTTTACTGCAAATAGAATCTGGAAGTCTTGCATGTAACCATTTATGGATTAATATGACTCTACACTGAAATGAGGCTGCAGTTATTTAATGCCTCATATTGAAGAGGGTTCCTTCTTGGGGTAAATCAGTCTTTTTGGCTCTGACAGTTGTGTCATGTTTCGAGAGTGTCTTTAGCTGTGTCTTTCAAGAGAACAATCTCCATACTAATGTGTTTTATCAAGTGCAAGGACTGAAAGGGAACTAGTGGCTCTTCATTAAATCCTAACTGCACAGTTTTAGGGTCCATTGTAATAGGCACAAGCCGAGACCACAAGAAGGTCACATCCAACTATTGACAATAATCATGCATGTAAAACAATGAAGCTACTGTGTGAAGAATATCAGCAGCTAAAAGCAGTAGGCACATGGCTTGATCAATAAGTAGGAATTAAAAGTGTAACACCAGTGTAGCAACATACTAATTACCGGACAACAGAAGATCACTCCAGACTAGAACAGCAGACATATTCTCAAGTCTTTGCACCACTTGCTACAAAAAAGCCAATCCAAGTGCAAGAATATATGGAATCATTCAGTATTGCTGAAGAGTGTATTTAATTGCTTAATGTTGAAGTAAAAAATATGGAATTAATGTTGAGGAAATACTGTATCAAATCACAGTTTTAAAGGGAGGAAAACCAAAGATATGTTGATTGTTGGAATATGGCATAACTCATAACTGAAGGAAAACAAAAAATTACTAAGACACAATCTTCCAATTGCCATGCTCAGAAATCAAAAGGTTGTGGGTTTGTTCCCATCTTCCCTTGTCAACTGACAATTTTTTCTTGGGCAAGATACTTACCCAAAATAGCCTAATAAGCTTTGTACTGGTGTATGAAAACATGATAATTGTGACTATGGGTGGATAAATGACATTCTAGTGTGAAAGTGCTCAGAGTGATCATTATCAGCAGAAAAGTGTGATAAGTTCAGTCAATTTATATCTTAGGTAACACGAACCAAAACAAGTCTAACAATGCATATTTGTGTGCACTTAAAAGTCTTAAAGCTGCTAGTTGCTCTTGTCCTACTTTGTCTGAAATACAGAGCAAGTACAAACATAATAGCAAGGTTGTAAAAGGGAAGAATCCAAGCAGTTCAAAGAAGGTATCAAAGAAGGAAGAAAGAAAATAATGTTCAACTGAGTTGTAACAACTTTTCCAGGTACTAATTGTGATATTCTAGGGTTCATGATTAAATGTTTTTCACCCTATATGACCTCAAAAGAAGTAATATTAATAACAATGCCTCTTGCATTTTTTTTAAATCTCTTCATGAAGCCAAAATATTTAGCTAAACAACTGACTGAACATCCTTTAAGTATAAGGATACCATATTTCAGTCCAGCCAGGTTTCCACTGATAGCAGTCACCTTTTCTACAAGGAACACATCAACTTAAATGCCCAGAAAGTAGCATTACGGTAGTTCAGTTATCTATCTTACCAGGGGATATGTATATAGAAATGAATGCCAACAGAGTACCTAAAAAGAGCAAGTAAGGTTCCAAACAGCCAGCTCTGCTGGTTCTCAGATATTTGGCTGATACAAAAAAACCCTGCCAGAGGAGGAGATAAAGGCCACTGATACCAAGAAGAGAACACTGCTTACAATGCATGGAGGATTTCACCCCGAGTCCATCACCCTAAGACTTCACATTAAACTGAAGTAGAGAAGCCAAGGAGTGTGAAAACTACTATCAAGGATGAACAAGATAGCCCTAAGCAATGAACTGCCAAGTGAATGTCTCTGGCAGCAGAAACTGTGAAAAAGAAGAGTAACCTTTATGAAAGGATAAGCAGCTGCACACAACATATGCCATCCACACATTGAGGGAGTGGATCATATTGAGAAATCCTTTCAAACCCCATGAGTGCCTGGTAAGGACAAGACTGAAATCTTTGATATGAGACATTTTTCTCACTTTTTGAAAGCAACCCTTCTTTAAACAACTGTTTCAAATAAATTCTTGTTAATTATGCTCATTGCACTTTTGTGGAGTGCAGGACAAATATTTGACCTGCCAAAAGGTTATTTCACCTGAGTTGTGTATCTCCAAACCTCCTCCAGAGTTACCACGGATCCCTTGGTTGCTTCTCTGATTAACGCTTTGCTTGTCGTGTCTATCAACGTAGGTGGACAGCCATGTCTTGGCAGGTTTGCTGTCAAGATGTACTCTTTCCAAGTTTGGATTCTGAAAGCAATTAGTTGCACATTTTTAGGGTGTCACAGTAAAGCAGGTAAGTACAAATGCACACCATACTTTTCAAATTTGGAATAAAAAGATCTTCAAATGAAAAACAGTGCATTAGTATGTGTTGGTGTATCACATAAAATTACAAGATAATTATGTTTCTTTCATGGTTGTAAATAGACAAAACGTAAAAAAGGTCAAGTGGTACACATTTCTTGCAAAGCGCTTAATCATATACAAGGTTGAATGAAAATTATTCAGTTTATCAGGAAAATGAGCTGACTCCTGCAAAATGACTGCCTTGAGAGCAGCCATATCTGGCTATATTGCATGCCCTGTTAGCTAGCTGTGAAGAGAAGATGAGCTTTCCACTCTGCGCCATTCAGTTTGACAAGTATGTGCAAATGGAGTGAATCACTTCAAGTGTACCCTGGGTAAAAGTTCTCCTTCTTCCACTTGCTCTCTCCTCTCCCACTGTGAGACTAAACATCTGTGGCTAAGGTGACAGATTCTGCAAGTCATCCATAACCATAAATCTGACAACTTCTCATCTGGGCGGGGAAGGGAGGATACATCGACACACCAGAGGGTGTAATATAGCCGTCCAGTAGCCAAGCATCCCCAGAACATCCAGAGAGTTGAATATAGAATAACCTGACAGCGGGTACCATGTGCAGAGATGTTAAAACCTGATCCCAAGAGAACAGTTTTATGAAGGCCCTTCCCAGTCTATAGCCTTTACATATGTCACTGTCTACTGAAACCGATTTCAAAATGATACTGCATGCATTCCTTAACAGCGTTAAAGGAATATGTCTTTAAATATGTACTGAATTACGCTTCATCTAACCTTACAATTACAGCACTCCCTTTATTAATCAGGAAAAGACCCAAACCATATGTAAATAATATTTCAATGTATATTAAGTCAAATTTAATTTGACCCTGTATGAATAACAGATGTGTAGAAAGAACACATTGGAATGGAGATGCAGGGATCCTGGCACCGGTTCCTATGTAGACTTTCCCAGACTGCAGGGCTCCTAAGTATGGAATTTGATTTTAAAATTTTCCAGCTCAGCATAGATTTTGAAAAGAAAGAAATGAGTGCGGAAAATAATTTTACTTCCTGTGTTCTCCACAGTATAGTTTAGATGTTGCATCGTTGCTTTCCTCATGTCCTTCCTTTCTTGCTTTTATGTCAACTTCCTTCCTTATATCAATCCTTACATTCTCCTCTTTCTCTATTTCCGTTCCTGTCCATCTTTTTTAATTTTCTTCCTTTTTTTGTATCCTACCTCCCTTTTCTTCATGCCTTTTTCCCTGACTGCATTCCCTTCCTGTGAGCTTCATTCTTTGATTCCTTGAGTCCTTAATTCATTACTTCTATAAGTCATTTTTCTCTCTTTAATTTCATCCTTGTGTACCATCTCCATTCCTTTCTGGTGGCCCTCCATCTTCCCTCACTTTTGTTTTTTTTTCTATTCATTGTGTACTTTTCTCCATGCCTTTTTATATGTCCTTTGTCCTTTACTTTTTTTATTCATTTCATTCTGCATTGTGTCCTTCATTCTTCCATTCCCTTACCTATGTCCTTCCTTTTTTAGTCTTTTATTCTTCTCTTCCTTTATTGTGTTCTTGTGTTCTTCATTGTGACCTGCCTCTTTCCTGTGTCCTTCCCTCCTTTTTTCTTTCCAGTTTGTTTTTAGCTGGTAGCATATGAAAAGCCTGCATGCTGTGGAAACATCTGTTGTAACATCATAGAGAATCTTCGTATTATATATTTTACAATGCACATATAAGACAAATAAATTTTTAGAGATGAGTCTGGAAATGTGTGATATTCTATAGGAACCCTGGCACATGCACATTAAGATAAGTATGCACTCCTCCAAACCCATCAAAGGGAGTTATCTTGACTTTGCAAAATGAAGTGCATCTTTTCAAAAAACCATGACATGGAAAAATGTGATACAAGCTTTTATTAATCCAAAGTAAACTTTAAAAAAAACTACAAGTGGCCAGCAGAATACACCAATGAACAAAACATTTCTGTCATTAAGATGGAAATGTTGCCAAGCTTGTTGTCAGATACAAAGTTGGCTAGCTAGAGAATAATGCATTGTAATAACACAAATTCAGGCATTGTAGCATTGTAATTTCAACCAAAATAAATTTTGACGGGTTTTAAGACCTATAGTTTGCTTCAGCATAAAGTACCTATTTCAAATTAGCACCACAAGCCCTTCCTAAAAAGGCACCAAGAACAACCAATGACAGTTTTAAGAAAGGTAACATCTTATGAAAATCTGTTATCTTTGAATGAACGTTCTGCATTTGAAATACAGTACCACACATTTCAGAAATCGCTATGCATACCTTTAATATCATAATGCACTTTTAACTAATTTGTTTAAATTCAATAAATACATAACTGATTTCTACATACATTCATATATTTGCATTCACTGTCAGCCATTTTAATTTTTTCATTGCTTTACTTTGTCTAACTGTAAAATCAATATGTCAAGTAAAATGCAGTTTTTGCAAAGCAAGTTTAGAGTTTTTTTTTTGTACAAAGCTCCCCTTCCAGCATTGATTTGATAAGGAACATTTTTAAGTGACTATGATTACATCATTTTCAGGCAATCCCATGCTCCAAAGCTATCTCAATGGTCAACAGCCTGTGATAACCAGCCTTATTATGTCTGATGCTACCAACGTTATTGGAAAAAATATTATGTAAACAACAATTTCACCATCTTTTACGTGACTAGAATGGTGTTTCTGTCATGTTAAACCAATCACGAAAGTTTACAGAGGTAACATTGTGTAACAACCCTTTCCTACTCCCAATGCTCTCACAATGCTCTCACAACTAGATGCTTGGTCATCACCCAATATGTCTGATGATACCAAGTTGTCACCACCTGTGAAATACCGCCACTATTAGCAGCTAATAAAAGATACCTTTGTAGAACGTTATTGGAAAAAATATTATGTAAACAACAATTTCACCATCTTTTACGTGACTAGAATGGTGTTTCTGTCATGTTAAACCAATCACGAAGGTTTACAGAGGTAACATTGTGTAACAACCCTTTCCTACTCCCAATGCTCTCACAATGCTCTCACAACTAGATGCTTGGTCATCACCCAATATGTCTGATGCTACCAAGTTGTCACCACCTGTGAAATACCGCCACTATTAGCAGCTAATGGTAACCTCTACAAAAGACATATTTGAAGCTATGGCTAATATATCTTGGGGGTCAAATACAATGAGTGTTTCTCTGTATATGTGGCTGTATTGTGTGAGTGTTGCAATTTCATCACAACTGTTGTCGTTTTAGAGAGTCCTAATCTCATTAGTATTACCACAGGCACATGGAAAAAAAATGAGATGCTCCAGTTTACAGCAGTATTGTGACAAAATGTCCCAAGGAAGTTCTTGGACCAAGGTGGTTAATCTCATTGTCTAAACACTTAAAATACCAGGAGTAAAGTTGTAAGACAATAAGTATTGAGATTGTATATATATATATATATATATATATATATATATATATACAGGGGTTGGACAATGAAATTGAAACACCTGGTTTTAGACCACAATAATTTATTAGTATGGTGTAGGGCCTCCTTTTGCGGCCAATGCAGCGTCAATTCGTCTTGGAAATTACATATACAAGTCCTGCACAGTGGTCAGAGGGATTTTAAGCCATTCTTCTTGCAGGATAGTGGTCCTCAAGAATAGTTCGGTAGTCCTTGGCAGTGACACGCCCATCTAGCACAAGTATTGGGCCAAGGGAATGCCATGATATGACAGCCCAAACCATCACTGATCCACCCCCATGCTTCACTCTGGGCATGCAACAGTCTGGGTGGTAGGCTTCTTTGGGGCTTCTCCACACCGTAACTCTCATGGATGTGGGGAAAACAGTAAAGGTGGACTCATCAGAGAACAATACATGTTTCACATTGTCCACAGCCCAAGATTTGCGCTCCTTGCACCGTTGAAACTGACGTTTGGCATTGGCATGAGTGACCAAAGGTTTGGCTATAGCAGCCCGGCCGTGTATATTGACCCTGTGGAGCTCCTGATGGACAGTTCTGGTGGAAACAGGAGAGTAGAGGTGCACATTTAATTCTGCCGTGATTTGGGCAGCCGTGGTTTTATGTTTTTTGGATACAATCCGGGTTAGCACCCGAACATCCCTTTCAGACAGCTTCCTCTTGCGTCCACAGTTAATCCTGTTGGATGTGGTTCGTCCTTCTTGGTGTTATTCTGACATTACCCTGGATACCGTGGCTCTTGATACATCACAAATACTTGCTGTCTTGGTCACAGATGCGCCAGCAAGACATGCACCAACAATTTGTCCTCTTTTGAACTCTGGTATGTCACCCATAATGTTGTGTGCATTTCAATATTTTGAGCAAAACTGTGCTCTTACCCTGCTGATTGAACCTTCACACTGTATATATATATATATATACAGGGCTTCATGGCTAAATTAGACCAGGGTACTCGAGGGTTCATGGGAGTTGCCCAACCGGTCCACATGTGTTTTGTGGACCTGGAGAAAGCATTCGACTGTGTCCCTCGTGATGACCTGTGTGGGGTGCTCCAGGAGTATGGAATCAAAGGCCCTTTACTAGGGGCCATCCGGTGTCTGTACAAGCGGAGCAAGAGCTTGGTTCGCATTGCCGGCACTAAGTCGGACCTGTTCCCGGTGCATGTTTGACTCCGGCAGGGCTGCTCTTTGTCACCAGTCCTGTTCATAACTTTTATGGACAGGATTTCTAGGCGCAGCCAAGGGCCGGAGGGGGTCTGGTTTGGGGACCAGAGGGGACTCCTAGATGCCTTCCTTGGGAGGCGTTCCAGGCCCACCAGGAGGAGGCCCAGGGGACGACCCAGGACACGCTGGAGGGACTATGTCTCTCGGCTGGCCTGGGAACGCCTTGGGCTCCCCCCGGAGGAGCTGGAGGAGGTGTCTGGGGAGAGGGACGTCTGGGCGTCTGTGCTGAGTCTGCTGCCCCCGCGACCCGGTCCCGGATAAAGAAGACAACGAGTACGAGTATATATATATTATACATATATATATACTTATATATATATATATATAAATACTATAAATACTTTATAGGCCCAGTGCCAGGCCCATAGCTTTCTCTGACTGTACAATGTTCTTTGTTCATCTTCTACTTATTGTATTTATATATAATTTCTTTATCTGTTTCAACTGCCTCTCCTCTTTCTGTCTGTCTGTCTGCCAAAGTCAGTCTTATAGAGCCTGGGGGATAATTTAACCTCCGACAGCCAAGCCAGGTCAAAACCTTTTATTCTGTGGTGACTCGACTTTAGCTGCTGGACATGAAACACATGGGCTATTTTGTGTACCTGTACTGTCGCTGAGCAGGAGAGTTAGCCCTGTTGCTCCTCGCAGGAGAAAGTAGAGTAGCGACAACGCGGGGACAGATATCGCTCACTACATGATCTAATAAAATATATGACATAAATTGTGAAAACTACTATTAGTACCTTGTTGCTGGGGTGGGGCGCCCCCCTTGGATAAGTTAATAAACAGACATTAAGAAAAAATTTGCAACAAAACACTTAATAATAATATTTAGGAACACTATATCAGTCTTACTTAGTTTTTTTTTTTTATAAGTTAAACCTCAATTTTGTTGTTACTTCTCTCTGTCTCCCCCAGTATCGGAGCATCGTACAGGAGAACAGCAATGACACACCTGCTTTTATCTTTCCCACCTGTAGTTGTGCCTTTTTTGCTCTTTTGGTTGATAAAAGCTTGGTGTATTTTGCACCTGGGTCCTAAAAAACATGACACATCCAAGAATCATCTTTACTATCTGTTGATATCTGCCCGTCATCTTGGAAATTAAATATTTAATGTTTCCATGTACCCCTTGCAATGTGCTCACGTACCACTAGGTGTACGAGTACCCCTCGGTTGGGAATCATTACTGTAGTTTAGTCACAAACTGACTTTAACAGCCACAGTCATTTGTCAAGTGCCTCAAGGATACCTTTCAAATTTTAATGTATATGATTCCGTTGAACCATGTATTTTGCATGCAAATTGCTACATTATGATGCAGAGCGTCTTACATACATTCCTTTGTTTCAATGTGTGTGTAGTTTGGAGGACCCATCTGCACTTAAAGTGTTTGCAACAAAATTGTACTTAATGAAAGAAGTCCAAAACACTTACAGATGCCAACAAATCAAACCACGAAGGAAAAAAAAACTCAGATGGAACAGGAAGCATGATTGCATAGCAAAAAAAAAAAAAAATTATAAATTGGCTTCGAAATGCTTGGCTAGCAACGTTGTGTTACATCAAATAGACCTAACCAAACTTGGCATCTCAAGTTTACATTTGATGGATATATGGCTTCCCCCTCTTAAAGATGAACAAAATACATCTTGACATAGTTAATGTTTCTAAATTGACCAAGGCAGAGAGTTTGTGGACGTGTGACTGAACGCGACAGTGTGTTTTGAAAATAAATAAAGTAATATTTCACTCAGCTGAATCATGAAGTCTGAACAAAAAAGGGCAATTAACCAGTCTGTATCCATAAATTTGACTTTTTAATTTTTTCATCCATTTATTTTTCTTCATAAAATGTTCTAACTCAAAATATGGTTCATCTGTTAGCACAGACAGGCATTCTTCTGTTCTCCTTGACAACAAGAAATCCCATTTTATCTATTTAGTACTTTTACTAGCAGAGGCTCGTCTAAAAACAACTGTGTATACTGGAAACTCAACACAATTGGGCTACAAGTGCTAAAATTGCAAGCAGCCTAGGGACTCACTATATACTTTGTGGACTGGCTAAATGACTGGGTAGATGCTTTATTGAGTAAAATGTTTTGACAGGTGATATATGAATCATAAATACATACTCAACACATTATTTGATGAATATGTTACAAATATTTAGATGCCTTACTGAGGGTTTCTTGGGTTCACAACATGATATCAGTGGGGAGGCACATCAAAGGAAGGCAAATAGATTGAAAAAGCTGAATTAAACAGAAATTTATTACTGTGTAATAGATTTCTATTACTATGTTGCCTTGGTTCAAAGTGATCTGGGGCTCTGAGCACTTTTAATATAAGCAAAACATAACATGTAAGAGGTCAAAGAGGATGTCGGATTTTGTTTGGCCTGCACACTACATTCCAATCGCCCTGCAATTGCCCAGCAGACTCTAATCAAATCCAAACATCAACAAATATAACATGGTTGAAGTAACGTTGGTGAACAAATAGAGTACTCCCAAGTAAACAACTCTTCAGTTTTTCTCTGTTTGGAACCTGAGAGTTAAAAGACAAGCTGCTGCTTCCTTAGAAAACCTTTAACCAATTAGAATAATAAACTGTACTTGACTGTATGTTTTATGACTGCAATCGATCTGGAACGCATGTAATTTACTTTGAATAGGTCTGTAAGACTGGATTGAACGGAGTATATATTTATGTTTATAAACTGAATTGTTCTTTTTTATAAAGTGCCTTGAGACATTTGTTGTAAACTGGTACTATATAAATAAACTAAATTGAATTGCTAATGCCTGAAATGCTAGGCACAAATCACTAAAACAAACACACAGACTCATACAGATGCATACACACCTACATATATACAGTGCCTTGCAAAGGTATTAATTATCCTTGTTATATTCCAACTTGTAATTTAAATGTTTTTTTAGTCTTACTTTATATGATAGACCTGCACATAATAGTCTAAGTTGCTGAAGTGAAAGGAGAAATCTGGTACTGGTTGGTTAAGTAGTAGATGTTTGTTAATTAGTGTCAGCTGTTTTGGTGTTGATGAAATTAACAACATGTGAACTAAAGGGGCAACAAGGAGACAAACCCAAAAACAGGAATGGTTTGCACGTGGAGGCCGCTTGCTTTTCAGTAGTGTTACTACTGGTCAGATGAGCATGAGGTAATACCTGAAACCTAAAGAGGTTGCACAGGCAGTTCAACTCCACCAGGATGGCACATCAATATGTGCCATTGCATGAAGGTTTGCTGTGTCTCCTAGCACAGTCTGAAGAGCATGGAGGTTATTCCAGGAGACAGGCAGTTATTTTAGGAGAGCTGCACAGGGCCGTTGGAGGTACTTAACACATCAAGAGGTCCAGTATCTGATCCTTTGTGCAAGGAGGAACAGGATGAGTACTGCCAGAGCCCTACATAGTGACCTCCAGCGGGCCACTGGCATGAATTTGTCTGACCACACCATTAGAAACAGACTTCATGAGTGTGTCCTGAGGGGCTGACATCCTGTAGTAGGCCCTGTGTTCACTGCTCGGCACCGTGGAGCTTGACTGTCATTTGGCATAGAACATTGGAATTGGAAGGTTTGGCACTGGCACACTGTTCTTTTCACAGATGAGGGCAGGTGGAGGCAAATCCAAGCCATAATCTTCAAAATGAACAGATATTAACACTTTCCACTCTGTATGCAGTACAGCAATAAACAAGTTGAATTGCTTAAATAAATCATGCATTCAGGAATATTCAACCTTGAAACTGTCAGAGTCTGGAGTTTGGGCTGTCTGCTGCTAACCATCTTCCACTGCCAGGTGCTGCGGGGTTGTGTGAATGGAGTGCGACAGGTGTGGCCCGTTCCGGTGATTACTGGAGGAGTATAAGAGGATGGTTTGGCAGCACTTCTTTGCCTGAGTGTTTTGCCCTTCAGTGGTACAACTATCTGGCCTCACCCTTGTTCTTTGAATCTTGTTGCTCTTGAGGAAAATAACCTTCCTCCTTGTCTCGCTCCTCCTAGGACTCAGACCAAGCCACACTCCTTGGTGGTGACAGACCACTTCCTAACTTGAAGAAACTCCGGATCAAGCCCCAGCTGGCGGTCCGCCTCACTCGGTGCTCCTGCCCCGCTTATGCGCATCCTGCACACCCTCCAACGGTTCCTCCTCGTCCAGACCACGGAGGCGCCAGGCGGTCCCCTGAGCAGCCTCCCCACCCTCTCCAGACTCATCAGCCATCTCCCTGGCTTCCCCGCAGACTGTAAGCATTCAGCAGAGTTTTGGTTAGCTGTCGAAAGCCTGGTTACTTACTTGACCTGTTTAATCCCCCTGCACTTCTCCGGTTCCCAGGAGAGGTTTACATATTGTCTGTTATTTCCGCCTAGCTTAACAAACAACCTAAACCGTCCACTGTTCTCTGAGTTTTTTTCTGCATGTGGGTCCAGACGGCCACAAGAAATATGACAGAAACTTATAGAGATGTACATGTACATGCCATATTGGCTCAGATACTTTACATTAGAACTATTGAAAATGTATAACATTATTACTTACACACAAATGAATGTATATATTTAGAAAAGCATGGGAAAATATATGTTCCTTCTCATTAAGAGGATAACTAAGATGTATTTTTTTCTAAGCTTCTCAGCCATAGGCATTTATATTGTCAGAATGGGTAGCTGTCTTATTTTTAGCTCAGACTGTTAGTAATTCACGAATAATGGCCAGTACCTGTAAGCAGTCTGGTGTGATGATGCCTTTCTCCAGTCAGTCTTTAGATTTAATGAGCATAATTGATAGAATTCACATCAAAATACAATTCACTGAGGGGGAGGGATAAAATGAAAGAAACAACAAACACAGGAAGTCAAGGACAGTCTGAGCTGTCTCTAGAGAGATACGTGGAATCCTGTTTTTGAGAAACAGCCACAGAGCATCAAAGATACCTTTGTAGAACGTTATTGGAAAAAATATTATGTAAACAACAATTTCACCATCTTTTACGTGACTAGAATGGTGTTTCTGTCATGTTAAACCAATCACGAAGGTTTACAGAGGTAACATTGTGTAACAACCCTTTCCTACTCCCAATGCTCTCACAACTAGATGCTTGGTCATCACCCAATAAATGTATGCCTGTTTGTAATCCTGACAAGTAGAAGTGCCTAACCCTAACTGGAGTTCAAGTTCAAGTCAATTCAACTCTCAATTTCGATTTTTCCGGTAGTAATAGAGATACACCTCTGAAGTCTTAAATGACTCAGGCAGATCTCAATATTTATAAAACGTTTTATAAGATTGTTTTAGCCACCATCCAGAATAGGTCCTGTAATTTAGTAAGATGCACTGCAGCACAGTAACTCAATATTTTCTGTTGGCAGAAAGCTTTAATTCAGACTGGTATTTATGCAATATGTACGGGGTACACCACAAATAACCTGTAAATACTTATAGGGGACATTGCCTCTGGACTGGCAGACTGGGGTGGTAGTCCCCCTTCATAAGAAGGGTGACCGGAGGGTGTGTTCCAACTACAGGGGGATCACACTCCTTAGCCTCCCTAGTAAGGCCAACGCCAGGGTATTGGAGAGGAGAGTCCAGCCTATAGTCGAACCTCGGCTTCAGGAGGAGCAGTGTGGTTTTCGTCCCGGCCGTGGAACACTGGACCAGCTCTATACCCGCTACAGGGTACTCGAGGGTTCATGGGAGTTTGCCCATCTGGTCCACATTCAATTAAATTAAATTCTAAATACTTTATTAATCCCAAAGGGAAATTAAATGTTATTATAGCTCATATTATGTAGGTTTCTTCAAAGAGCCGTTGTAGATGCTGATGGCTGTGGGCAGGAAGGATCTCCTGTAGCGCTCCGTCTTACAGCAGATCTGAAGAAGCCTCTGACTGAAGACACTCTGTTGCTGTAGGACAGTCTCATGAAGAGGATGCTCAGAGTTCTCCATAATGTTCTTCATTTTATGAAGAATCCAACTTTCCACAATGATCTCCAGAGGTTCCAGAGGAGTCCCCAGAACATGTGTTTTGTGGGCCTGGAGAAAGTATTTGACAGTGTCCCTCGTGATGCCCTGTGGGGGGTTGCTCCAGGAGTATGGAATCAGGGGCCCTTTACTAGGGGCCATCCGGTCTCTGTACAAGCGGAGCAGGAGTTTGGTTCGCACTAAATCGTACCTGTTCCCGGTGCATGTCGGACTCCTGCAGGGCTGCCAGTCTGTTGTGGTGAAGAGAGAGCTGAGCCGAAAAGCAAAGCTCTCAATTTACCGGTCGGTCTACGTTCCTACCCTCACCTATGGCCATGAACTTTGGGTCATGACCGAAAGAACGAGATCCCGGATACAAGCGGCTGAAATGAGCTTTCTCCGTAGGGTGCCTTGCACTCCCTTAGAGATAGGGTGAGGAGCTCGGCCATCCGGGAGGGGCTCGGAGTAGAGCCGCTGCTCTTCCACATCGAGAGGAGCCAGTTGAGGTGGCTCGGGCATCTATACCGGATGTCTCCTGGACGCCTTCCTCGGGAGGTATTCCAGGCACGTCCCACCAGGAGGTGGCCCAGGGGATGGCCCAGGAACGCTGGAGCTACCATGTCTCTCGGCTGGCCTGGGAATGCCTTGGGCTCCCCCCATGTCTGGGGAGAGGGATATCTGGGCTTCTCTGCTGAGTCTGCTGCACCCGCAACCCGGTCCCGGATAAAGCGAAAGACGATGAGTACGAGTACTTATAGGGTAGTTTCAAGCTACTAATGGTATGGGGTATTAAGGGAAGAATATGGGGCATTTTCTGGGTACTTGAACGAGCCCAAGAGAGGTATTAGGGGGTTGCCTTACCCTTGTCTGTAATATAACAATTGCTACTCCATACTTACAGTGTTTTTTTAGAGAGTACCTACAGGGTAACTACTGCGACTTTCCTTAATCAAAATGGAGAATTACAGAGGCACCTACAGGATAATTTTTGGGGATACCTACAGAGGTACCTGGGGGGTTCTCACAGGGTACCAACAGCGAGTGGGCTGTATTATGAAGTCATTGTTACCCCACACATGAGTGCTTGCAGGGGTACTGTTAGGGTAAATAATTACAGGGTACCAGATTAGTATTTGGTAAAGGGGTATCTGAAAGGGGCCTGCACTGTACCTATGGCTTTTAAGCAGAGGTGGGTAGTAACTAGTTACATTTACTTAGGTATATTTACCTTTTTGAAAGGTGTACTTCTAGGTGTAGTTCTTCGGCATTTTCACTTTTATTGGTGTAATATTATTTTGAAGTAACGCTACTCTTACTTGAGTACAATTTCTGGCTACTCTACCCACTTCTAGTTACTTTGCTGAATAAAGATCAAGCATGCTTTAACCGATACTGCACCAGACACACACCTACAGTTGATGAAAAATTGAGATGTATTATTTTTCACACATAAGCTTCAATGTTCCAATGTTATTTTATATTTTCTTAGCCTGTTGTGCCATTTGGAGGTCAGGTGATAATATATTATATATTGTCACTGGAAGTGTTTTGCATTGTTGTAACGTATATACATTAGAAACTGTAAGTACTGGTTTGTGGAAAAAAACATATTTGGAAATGTGTTTCTCTCTGAGTTTGTCAATTTGCAATATACTTCTACTGAAATCCTTTTTTTTATTGAGTATTTTTTATGTTTATTTGACAGGGGCAGAAACAATAAGCATAGATCATTACCTTGAAACAATCTGATGCCTGCATCTTGGTCTTTATAGCATGGCTAATTCGCAACACCTGTCCCTAGAAAGGCCTTTAACAATTAAATTAAATGGAAAGTGAAACATAACAGTTAATTAAGTAATAGTAATAATTTTTACTTGAGGTAAAATATGCTTAAGTAATGCTATTATTACTTTAATAAATTTTTTGGCTACTCTATTCAAATCTGTTTCCAACAAGGCAGAACGTATTGGGTTTAACAAGGGTAAATAGGGGGTACTTACAGAGCTACCAATGTGTCAGTTACAGGGTATCTACAGGGATTGGTTTTTAAGATGAGGTCACTAGTTTTCAGGTACTTGCAGTGTATGTACTTACAACCTATCAGAATATTAAGAAGGACACCTGGCGGTTATTTACACGGTAGCTACTGTTAAAATGTTTTCATGTGAGGTCATTCTTACCCAATTAAAATATATTGCTTGTCAGCAGCAGACCATGAACTAAGAGCAAACATTAGAACTGTTCATAGTTGATAGCCAAAAACCCTAAAAGTAGAGATGAGCCTGTTTTGTTAGCACTACATCATTATTTTTTTTTTTATTAGGCTGAAACTGGATGCGACATCATCACGCCTGCTTTAAAGGCAGCCAAATTGTAAATCTATATCCGTTTTTTGCTGCCATCTTGGTAGTCCATCAATCCACTGTGATGGCTAGTTAACATTAACATCAGTTGTTTAAAAGGTAATTTATTTCCAATTCAGCAAAATATTTTGGAAACATTTTATCAAAACAGTGTTTTATTTACCCTTCTCTTTGCATTGTTATCTGGTTGTTCGAACACATACCAACTGTTTTCCTTTATTAGTTTTATAGCTATTTGACGTCATTCCAAACCCCTCAAAACAAACCCTGGTTATAACGGTGATACCACTGCATCGTGTATTAGGTTATTGATTTCAGCTTATTCTCATTTGTTCCTTAGTACTACTTTTTCCCCATAGTTTATTAGTCTTCCTTATTCTTTTCAGCTTTACTTAAACTCAACAAACATTAAATGACTGAAAGTATTTTGTAAATAAATTCTTGTTTTTTGTAGAACATTTGTTTGTGTTAATTCTGTATGTGTGTAGTGCTTGCTGTTTGAAAACGCCAGTGCGTGAATTCACTCCATCTATTGTTCTATAATACCAGACTTCACCAGGCAGGTATTCATAAAACAATAACTGACACAGACTGAAGCTGTTTGGGTGTTAATTATAATAAGGTGGTGCCCTGACTAATTTTGATTAAAATTACTAACTTTATTAATTACTTATTATTAGCATATTAGTATTATTA
Source organism: Girardinichthys multiradiatus (assembly GCF_021462225.1). Lineage (NCBI taxonomy): Eukaryota > Metazoa > Chordata > Actinopteri > Cyprinodontiformes > Goodeidae > Girardinichthys > Girardinichthys multiradiatus. The sequence goes on from NC_061816.1 coordinate 14,757,869, forward strand.
TTGTTAGTACTACTAGCGATTCATAGCCAAACCACCCTAATGTTGCACAACACAGTCATACATATTTGAATCTTATTTGTGTGATATTTGAAAAAAATATATAAATTTTCTGACTGAAAGTAAGTTGATGCCCTAAATACTGCTAGTTGTATTGCAAATCTACATAAAATGCAATGCAACTCAGCTGCAACATTAGACAGAATTCTACAATCCTTCAAAATGAGAAAAAAAGTGTCTTCAATCAGCGCTGCAGAGAAGTGCAACACATTTACAGTATTGTGCAACTTCCATTAACAGAATGAATCAGCATTTTGCTGCAGGATATCAGACTTTAAGAGAATGAATTAAACTTTCAAGTAAAGCAATCATCTTGTTTGGTGTCACAGCAAAGCAGCTGAATAGAGAAAAAGGTTGGTTTTTTTAAGTATTGATTGTGTGTCCTCAACAATTTATAACCAGGGCCGGCTAAGGTAATGCTGAGGATGTATTCTCTCCCGTGATTTCCAGGAATTATCAGTCTTTGTATTTGGTGCTGTTTTCCTAATCTAGCTAATCATGGCCCTATCTTTTTTATGAACCTAAGGGGAATTAAAAAGAATCTTGGGCAAAGCAAAATAATAGGTCTTTAGGGTTGGTTCCCCTATAGTTTCAGTTGCTCTCCTAAGAGTTTCATTTGTCTGAGGTCTCCTGAGTTTCCTCTTGTTTTAAATACAAGGAAATAATAATAATAATAATAAATACATGTTTTTTTTTTTTTTTCAGGTCTATGTGGTATACTTGCTTCCTTGTTGCTAATCCATTTCCATTACCATTTTCTTATTTTTCAGCTTGCCTCTACAGGAACTTTAATTGATCAACAGGCAAGCTTTTGGCAATGTTATTAGAGCTGACCTATTGTGTATTTGGTTAATGAACGCTGCAACCTTAAGTCTTGCATTATGAAAAGTAGAAAGGCTATCTTGTTAAGTTACCAAAGCAGCTAAGAAGCTTAAATAATTTGCACACTTGACCAAAATAGATAACTGCATAACTTGATTCTCTGTAGAGTAATTATTTGTCACTTCACAGCACCTGGTTAAAACAGAGCCTAATATTTTAAATAATAAAAAAAGTGGTGAGGGTGGGGAGAGAATGTGGTAATGTTAAGATTGTGAAGATTTTTGTGACATATGCGGAGGGTACTCTATCAGCCGCATTAGGTCAGGATCAACTCAGTGGAAATGTCACCAAACTGCAGTGTATGAGTGTTGCGTGGGCATTCTTTGAATTTTAATTAATTCTGGCATTCATTTAGCTTCAGGCTGTGTCATTTTTCAAGTGATAACTGTACTGTTGAACAAGCTTAAGATAAACTTTTAACTGTCACAGTAAGTTCTCTGTAGGCTTGACTTAATTAGAGTTCATAATTCCATTGCCTATAGGGTCCATGCAGCTAACATCATAGAGTCATGCTAGTTACCTGCTATTGGTAATTCTTGTTGAGAGCAAGACATTTCCCACAACAATCATCAAGGTAACAAACCAGGCCAGCCTTTCCATTGTTTCCTGAACCACAAGCCATAATAAAGGGCTGAGCACACCAAAGCAATCCAAAGTAAAACAGGGAGCCAGGCAGGTACCGTAGGAGTCATGATGACCATTTTGTACAGGTTTACCATGATCACTCACATCCATGTTCATTCACATCTCACCTCACCTTCCAAGTAGGGTTGGACTCAAATGAGGGTCAAAGTACCTCAAGGGAATTACAGTTTTGTTCTAAATATTTGCAGTGGATTTAAAATCAGCTCCAAATCTGTATGATGGTATTTTCACAGATCCAAACCCAAACCTCAGAAGACACCTCAGACAGAGGATGTTTCATGTCATGCCACATGTTTTCTGCAGGAAGAAGGTCTAGATTGGGATGGCCACTCCATAAAGTTAACCTTGTTGGCCTGGAACCAAGACACTACTCACTAACAGTTGTGTTGGGGGTTGCTGTCTAGTTGAAATGGCAATTCAATCTGAAAAGACTCACAAAGAGAGGGATGGCAATTAGAAAAGCTTAAATGATGAGAAATGACATGGTTATTTCTTTGGCACCCGGACCTGGGAGGAAGACATGAATGTTGAGAATGACATGAGCTAAGATGATCATTTGTAAGGCTTAGATTTAAATATGTCTTCCCCCTGATCCGACACTGGTGGTGGATTGGCAGCCAGGGAGCAAGGAAGCCAGGAGTAGATGTGAAGGAAGATGGTGGAGGTGGGGTGGAGGAGGGATGAGCTCAGCTGACAAGCAAAGATGAACACGGTAGAAGCTCCTTTAAAAACAAGGCGTCGGAAGGTGATTGGATGGAGAATCAGACGGACAAGATGCTGATTGGAAGGCCGGGAGACGCACAGAGAGTCATTCTGAATTTTTGTCAAAACTCCATTTTCAAGTCAATTTCTTGTTGACCTCTTTAGGTATAATAAAGTAGACTAAAAGAGAAATCCTTTTAACATTATTCCAAAACCACCATTCTTCACTGCCTTCTCAATTTGATGTAGCTTGATTTCTACTTACAGTATACTATCCTGATCAAAATAGGAGAATTATTTCACCAATCCGTAAAATGTTGCACCATGTCTCTTTAAGCATTATAAACTGACTTTTTGGGGTGTCGTGTAAAAACTTGACTTCATATCTTCATAGCTAATGAATGGGTAATCTTGCCATTCTGACTACTCTTCGGTCCTTGGGAGTGGTTTTTCATTCTTTTCCACATCTCTCTGGTTTTGGCTTCTCATTTGAAGCATTTAAGATTTCTTTTTAGCAGAGCAGACGGTCATTTTATGCAATTCTTTATACATTTCCTCTCCAAACATCTGTTTGAAATTATGCTTAGGTGTGCTGAACAATGTCTGGAACAATCCTTGTTATACAGATTTTCCAAGGGGAAATATAACTAAATATAACGAGAATCTATAATATTTCTTAAAGTGTCATTTATTTCCCCACAGAAGATATTTAGACAGAAAATACATATTACATTCTCCACATACATCTAGTAGCACCATATTGGTTATTTGTAATAATGCTACTGGCACTGGCATTAAGCTATGCATTCATTCTGACATTACTTCACAGGCTCCTATGAAGGCTACTACCAACTATTAGTTGAAGGACACTGTATAGTACTGCAAAAGACTTCTAAAGGATAATACATTCAGAATTGTTCAATAATTGAGGTATATGCTGTGGGGGGGCATATGCTTCACTGTACATGTTTTTCATTCTACTAGTAATGCTTTCTTCTGTCCTCCAGACTGTGACCCATAAAATGAGGGAGTTTTGGTACTATCAAGGGTACTCACTTTGTCTCAGAGGAGCTAGGAAGAAAGCAGATGTGTCTTAAAGATAGAAAAGTACACACTCTATAAAACTCTTTGAGAATATTAAAATGTCCATTGTTGGTTAACTTGTGGACATTCAAGACTATAAAGCACATAACCCATACTGAAAGGTTAGCTATAGTATGGAGTGGCCTGGCCTATAGGTTTGACAGAAAATGTCAACCCCCAAGATAAGCACCCTGCAGGAATCGTTGACGATAGTTGTTGCCGACAAGGATGGAAAAAACTTTATTAGGCATATTATTACTTCATATAGGAGCCAGTTTAGTTTGGATAGCTTTTTCCCTGTAATAAATGGCATTATTTGAAACGAGTCAAACCATTTTTTTGTCATTTTTTTTTTTTTCATTTATTAAGGTTATCTTTGTCTAATAGTAAAATTGGTTTGATGATCAGAAAGATTTAAATCTGACAAAAAAGAAGAAATCTGTAAGGGGACAAATACAGTACTGTTTTTTTAAGTCCAAATGCACTAAAATATATATTTGTGTTTCTAAGACTTGATTCAACAGGGAAGGATTAGTGAAAGATTCAGGAACGTTCGTGGGACCATCCTGGTATCTAATGGCAAGTAGGAGATTTAAGTGGGATTTAAGTACAGTGGCCGAGTCTCTAGAGTAGGACTGAAGCAGGAAGCTATACCTGAGAGGTAAAATCAAAACACGAAAACGTACCTAGACCTAATTTGTTTGCTTGATGTCAAACATGGCTGACAGTCAAATCTGAATTTGTTTTTCAGCATTCCTTGCATTTACTGTCTTTTATCTACTGTTTAATTTAACTACCCATGCTACACATACCTTTTTGTACACATCTCTAATATCTCTTTACCCTGTCATTTACTGTATTTGTAAGCATTTCTTAAACTACTGCAATAGCAAACTAAAACTGTAAAATTGTGATTAATCATTTTCAATTTAATTAAATGAGCAAAGAAAAAAAAATGTATCCAAAACTTACAGGGGTTTGGAGGTAATCGGAGATGCTTGATTGATGCTTTGAAATATTTCAGGTACCCTAGAGAATCTGAAGACACAAATGTCCACATAGGTGTTTATTAGTATTAGGGATCATCAAGGATTAAAAGTAAACTATTCAGCAGGGGGGCCAGAGACATAATCTTAATGATGACAGGCAGATGAGCAGTGACTTGTCAGTGAGGGGGAGTGAGCACTTCATTAAAAGGAGATTCATGAGGCTTAGCCCAGAAGACCACTCGCAGGCAGGGGGTTGTGAAAAAGGGCGCTTGGACAAGTACTCAGCAGAGCATGAGGACATCATCCAGCCCATCCATGCATGGTTTTTGGGGAGATTTTTCTCAATGTACATCCTTTTAGTTCTTGAGTTCACCTGATTATAAATGTGTTACCTTCTTTCTCCACAGCTTCGCATTACTGGTCTACAATAAAAGTCAATTTGTAAGTGCTACAAGTTAAAAGACATTCTTTATTTGTCTTGGTTTAGTATCAATGGTTGGAAAATTGATGTAAAAAATACTTCCAGCAATACTGAACAAGGTATGTCAAAGCACAAAAAAACAGACAGCCCTGTGAAAAGCAGCAGTTGCATCTGTCACAGACACACGACCACCGGCTAAAATTATTAATGGAAATGATCTCGCTCCTTCGATTCCATGGTTGTCTTCCAGATGCTTGAACCCTCAGATCTCACGTTAGCCTACACCTATAAGCACACCTGCTACCCATTTCCGCACCGGTGCGCAATGAGCTTGGGCTGCATCTTTGTCACTACACGTCTTCTAAGGGGGGATTTTGAGCCCAGTTGTTCCATTAACTTTGGATGTGATCCAGCTGCCTCTGGAATGCTAATTTTAAAGGTGTCACACAGGTTGAGTAGTTGCAGAATTGATAGGTAACCCAAAAGAAGAATTATCAGCCAATATCATTAAAGAAACCATATAAAACCAGTTTGAAAACTCCATATTTTACATCACATTTGACTTTGGGAAAAATAAGAACCACATATTTTTTTACATTCATAGACAAATGGATTAAATGAGAAAATAATGGGTAGACGAACTCATTTTATAAGTAAACACTAATTTGTACTGAAACAGAAAATGTTGATTTTAGCCTGGAATGACTTATCAGGCGGAGAGTCTTAAGGAAATGATGGAAGGAAGGTAATAATAAAAAGTGAGTTTAAATTGCCTAACCTTCAACAGCTCCACTTAGTCCAGTCGTTGCAACGTTCATTCAAGGGTTGCTGGCAAGCTCTCAGAGGTAGTTGACATTTGATGAAGATGTGGAGTTTTTCCAGCTCTAGGTTCCACATTAGCATGAAGTAAATTAATCTTTCAGAGCTCAGCAGCTTTTGGTGCGCCGCTTACCTAAATGATGCTAATTAGTGTTTTCAAACTGACCAGGTAGCTTTGCAGCTCAAGGATTTTCACAATCACTTGGCATCGTAAAGGATTGAGAAACTGTTAAAACACTGATATGGTAAAAAGCAGTGATTTTAGCAAATACATATTTAGAAGCTGCTCTGTCCCTATGTCCTCAGTGGGGAGCTGACAAGCTAGATTGCTAATTTCCTGACTGGGAAGGCTCACAGTGTCAGTACCATTCCATCAGCAACCTCCCTGCAGAGCAGTGCACTAACATCTTCATTCCTGCTTGGGAATACAAGATCTGGCTAAATTTATCACATGTAAACAACTCAGTGGGTCCGACTTGGGAGCTGCCCTCGTAAAAGACGGCTGCTGTTCACACGTGTTAAGTATGTGTTCCATATGGGTTGATTTTCTGTGACTTGGTGAGCATGTTGAAACAGCATCCAATTTGGTTTTATCATCATTTTAGTGGGTCAACTTTAATCCCTGGAAATTCTGAAACTTTTTTTTTTCAATCTTTTACTATATTCTACATGTATTTCTTTAGAGTGGACTATACAATTTTGATAACCCTTAGCTTCTTATTTATGAACCAGGCTGGGGTGTTTAACTGCATTAAAAGGGATACATTTGTAAAATTAGGGTTTATTTTCAAGTCCAACTTTAAAATTGTCTTGAACATTAAAACACTTTTAATGCAAATAAAATAAAATAAAAATCCAATGAGAATGCAAAAACCACAACATTGGGACTGTAAAGCTGTTTTTTCATTTATGGTTGTTTTTTTAGTCTTATTACAATATTTTTTGATACTTATTTCTGTTATGATAAAAGCGACAATATAAAGTATCACAAAATCCAACATAGTATTTTTGGCTATAAATGCATTCAGTCTCTTCAGTCTTCATATCATTCTTGAACTGTGGTTAGGGGCTGCACAAAATCAGTCCAAGGGCCACAAATGGCCCTCTGGCTACACTTTAGACACCCTGTGATAGTATTACTGGAAAACTAACTGTACAGCATCACCCATCTCTAGTTCAGTGTAGCTAAGTATTCTGGCATGATTCAATTTGCAAATTAAATGTGTGCAATTTGAGTTTGTAAAAGGTGTCCAGATGTCCTGGAGAATTGTTTCATGCTCTGACAAATCTGCAGTCTTGTATTTGTTCTTCATACAAATACAAGAATCAAATTTTGACAGGTTGTAAGTGACATGCAGAGATTTTATGTATTCAAACTACAGATGACAGCAGAAATTTGACATTCAAACTAATTTGCATTACGCTCACGTGGCATGTTTATAAGTTAAAAAAGTTAATTAAAAAATGGCACTTCAACACATACGGCACTGGCTATGGTTTGTACTAAAGCCTTGATAGCTATTAGCCCAAAAAATAAGGGTAATGCATCTTTGAGGTTCAGATTTCCTCAAGATATGAATTTCACATACCGCTTTAAGAAAATGCTTTCATCAGCTTCAAAGTTGCTCAATGCAATCATATGATTTTAGATATACTTTAAAAGATGCTGAGGCTATGGATATGATTACAGTTAAGTAAAAACACAGCAACTGTCCAAAGAATCCTGACCTCGAAGAATATTTTAATGATTTTTCTCAGGTCTACATTAAGAAAAAAAACAAAATAAATAAATTAAATTAAAAAAAATAAATAAATAAAAAATATATATATATATGCTTTTTACAAAGCTTTAAAGACCAAGATGCAATGCCTTCCTGTATTAGTTGATGTTATATAAAACAGTAAAACAATACAATACTTTGTACACATATAACATGGACATTCTGGATGCGTGTAACAGTGCTACAGAAACAAAGAAATGTGTCTAAAGATACCGTCACAGCATATGGTTTGGGGTGAGTTTATTCCACGAATGGCAACAGCCATCATTTACTGTTTGGAAAAATACAGCTGGCCTATAAATTATTTAATATGTTTTGTCAGGCAGTTGAACCGTGTGCAGATATTTTTTCTTGAGGCCAAAATTAAGCTTTACTAAACAGGTATAAAGACAGAAGAGGCATAAATGTAAATATCTAGAGATGTGTTAGATTTCTTCTCAATTTTAAATGGAAATTGATTATTTAGGTATGTAAACAAAGTCTGATTTAAGTCATTTGAACCAGCTCTAAACATGTTTAGGTCACAATGATAATGAACTCGAATGTGGAATTTACAATAAATGCATGTTGGTTTTCCTTTCTTCCTGTTTGTTTCATATTATTTATCTGCCCCGAGCAAACATGGAGAGCTACAAATGTACTTTTCTGCCTGGTCCTGTGCAAAGTGCAGAAACTATGTGCATGGAACGCGCTCCTGGAGGTGATCCAAACTTAGACGTAAAGCTAAATGCCTGAGGAGGTGCCGACAAATATTCCACAGGAAAAGATCATACGATCAAGGGTTCATCCAGCATGCCTGTGCAATATGAGCACAGTGGGCTCATAGGCACCAGGTCAGCTAACAGCCACAGAGTGTCTTCATGTACGATGCTGTGTCTACTTGGTGTCCTTGATTTTATAATGAGACAGTTTGGTTATATAAATATATTCATAGCTGGTGGGTGGACCTCATTATTGACAATGCAGGCAATGCAAATGATGCTGGGTCCAGCGTCACAAATATCAGGGACGAATGTTGAATGCAAATACAGATTATACAAGTAACTGACATGGGGCTGCTTAGTAAAAGCTTTACTAAAGTAAAGCTTTTACTTCTGCTTCTAGGAATACTTCTGTCCAGTGAATTTGTTATTTGCTAATAGCAAGCTCATTTTGTATTGTTAGCATTTGTGCCTATTACATATATATATATATATATATATATATATATATATATATATATATATATATATATATATATAGATATACATATATATTGCTACAGTGCAAGGAGCTACGCAAGAAGCAATAAAAAACATGTAGAAACTACGCCATTTATTAAGGGGGAGGGCCTCGAGATGGGGCATAATGTATTTAAAAAGCACAAATGGCTGTATTTATGGTGAAGGTCATGAGTAGTTGTAGTGAAACATGGCAGTGGTTCTACATTAATCTGCTCCAGCTGGAGTGCTGTTTATTCCTACTCTGTATTTTCTATTTTGCAAATAGGGCAGACTTGCAACAAATTAATCAAAATTTGTATTCATACAGGCAACAGACTTTTGAATTGAAAACATATTTTAGGGTCAGTTTTAAAACCCCTGAAACAATGAAACATAAATCTATTACAGTCTGCCTTTTTTTATTATATTGAAAGCCTAATAAATTATAAAAAGCACTTTTCAGACACAAAAAAACCCTTTTTGACATACACCTTCTAAAATTGAACATCTCTACCAAATATGAATATTGACATGTATTCTACTGTTGAGTATAAGTAACTATTATAAACAGTAAAAGGTTTTGTGACAGAAAATAACTTTTTAGCGGCCATACATGCACCTATGGTTGGGCACTTATTGGCAACATTGAAAATGATAGTGTGAACAATCTTACTTTGCCTAAAGTTTCTCTACATAGTAGTGATTTGTAAAAAAAAAGAAAAAAGGTGACCAACAAAAAAGAGGTTTTCCATTTGAAACCAAGAATAATGACGAAGAATTGACCATGAATAATGAAACAATTGACTACAAGGGAAGAAGAAACCCAGGTCTAAAGGGACGACAACATAACATATTTCATCCCAGTCAGGCCTTTCAGAGCTTTTCAGTTGTTTTTTCTTTACTCTTTTTTTATGACGGCTGCTGAAATTCATATAACATTAAATCAACTACTGCTTTCTCGAAAGCGCTTCACACTACATTCAGTTATCCACCCATTCATGCACACATTCACATACTGACAGTGGTGAGCTACATTGTAATAAAATATGTAACAATATGTTACATATTTTGGATCCAGATGCAAATAAAGATGACAAATTTGGTTTTTTTTGGGGTTTTTTTTTTGTCCTTTACATGCAAATTGATTTTTTGTTCAGAGAAACAGTATAAAAATAATTTCCAAATTGGAAAAAAAAAAAAAAATACTCCTTTTTGGGAATAATATCTTGCCACATTTAGGTTCTCTTTTTGTATTTTGATTTGTAGTTCAGAGATTTTGCTGGAATTTCTCTTTAGCCTTGTTTTAAGCAAGACAAAAATACCCTTTTAAGAATTATAGAATTATATCCAGAGTGGTAGGAATTAAGGGAAACCAGAATTCCATCAGATTCTTGTGAGGTCCAAAGAGCATGTATGTGGAAGACAGAGGGTTCAAATGTCATGATATAATACAGTGGCAGTTCTGTATTATGCTGTAATATGTAATATTGAAATGGCTGCTTTATTCTTAATAAATTGGAATATAATCAAAAGGTAATTTGGTAAAGCAAAACCTGTTTATCATAATTGGAGTGTGGTAGTTAACTGAAGGATAAACTAGGACCAAACAATTAGAGTTCTCCAACTGAGAGATGGTTCATCCAATCAAATGATACATTTTTATTTTATTTTAATAATTTAATATATAATTCTGTGGATGGTTTCCCAGATGGTTTAATGTAACAAACCATCTGTTGGGTCATACTAACCATGCCTACCAGGGCTAAAAAATTGCTATGCAAAGGTTTTGAATGTCATTTCTCTCCGATTTACAAAGAAAACAATGTTAAACACAAATATCTAGTAATTTAGATTTTAATATGATCATGTGCAAATATATTTTCCTTTCTTAAACTGCTAAATGTTAGGATTAATATACAGTTATGAAGAGAATGTATATGTTGAAGAAAATAGTGTATTTCCCTTTTCACAAAAGCAAAAAATATTCCTGTTTTGTTTTTTATTTTATCTCCTGTTACGTTTTTTGCCTTGCTGGTCTGGATCTCTTACACACAAATTCACCACAGTTGCATCTTTTGTACTCTCAGAGAGGCGTTGTTCATCATCCAGATTCCAGCTTCCTCAAGCTGAGTTTCCAACTTCTCCGCCAGCCGAGCAGCTCGTTTCTCAGCTGGAGACGATAACTATCTTTCTGCTCGCCTGGCGCATACAAACCTCTAGAACCCACCCTGAGGCCAAAGGAGCATTATTGATCAGCGAGTTTTCTTGATAACGCTTGTTGCTGTTTTGCTGTCCCCATTTACACAGAAAAAAATATGTGGGGAAAAAGATGCATGGAGGACTAAACTCCATGAGAACAAAGGATTTGGATTTAGTCGGGTTTAGCCAACTGCAGCACTGGTCCTAATAATACTGGGCTAGAAAAAGACCTCTGGAGTTGTTTTTTTTTCCTTTTTTTGAATATTTGCCCCCACAAGTGTTTCTTTATTTGTTTTATTCAGATATAAAGCACACATTTCAACATTTAATTTTTTATTATTATTGTAATGATTAAACAAAGAGCAACCATAAAAAAACAACAAACAATGCAGGTCTTTTAGAAAAGTGATGCTCCAGCAAAACACAGATATTCCCCTCCAACTTCCCCCACTGTGAATTATTTATGGCCACATTTCTCTAGACACGGTCTGGGGGTGAATATTTCATGCAACTTATTTGCCCCCATGTAATGGGTTTGACTTAAGTCTGACTCCGCTGTTGTCAACAGGGGCCCCCTTGCCAATTGGTACGCTAACCTCTATCTGCCCCAAAGCATGAAACTCGGTCTGTGGCGGGGAGGTGAGGTCTTATTCTGTTAGCTGTGGATGAAATGCAATGTGCAGTGCTGCCTGGTGAGGAACTTGCCAAGGCAGACCATTGTGGAGATTAGTGTGCAACCTAAATCACATTATTTCTGGGCTAAAAGGCACTGCTGTGATATCTGCATGAGATCTGAGAATACATCAAACAGGGCCTATACGACTGTTGCTCTAAATAAAGAAATAGCCGAATGTTTAAACTTAAGAGGATAAAACGCAACCTCCTATAAACTCAATGCTGGACTATCTCATAAAAAGGCATCCAAAACCTAAAAAAAAGGTTTGTTTTGACTGATGACTGAAAACACTGAAAGCTGCCTGCAGCATTTTGCCAGTCTTTACTGTCCTTTTTACAAACCACAACTACACTGCAGTATGAATAAAATGTAGTGTGGTGGAAAGAAAGTTTCCCTCTGTGTCCTTAGAAAACAAAAATATATAAATATATAAAATGACCGATTTGAGTCAAGAAGTGACAAAAAAAGAGAACAAAAATATTAGATACAACTCAAAATACTAAACCTGGTAAAAGCCATTAGGTCAATAGAAAACAACATGGTTGGCAGTTATGTAAAGCTAATTTATGGTTTTCATTTGCTGCAATGTACATTTCTTGATCACATAATTCTCTTTATACATTCCAGCATTTGCACTGAGAAAATGTCTGCCAACTGGGCTCACAACAGAAACATGCCTTTTTCGCAACAGAAATGGGGCCAAACAAGTCTTCTTAGCCATGTAATACACAAAAGCCTCACCAACAAAAACCTGCTCCTCATTTTGCACTGCTAAACAACTATAATGTGGGTTGCCAACATTACCCCAGGCATTTATGTTCCTCAAACTAAATCCAGGTCGAAATGTGTTATATTTCTTAAGACTAGAGTTGTTTGCGACAAGCCTACTACACTTTTTGTTTTACAAAAACAGGGCAGGACCTGCCATTTTTGAATAAGTTTCCCATTTTTAGTGAAAAGTGAGTATCTTTAGATTTCATCCAATTTAATAGATAGTTTACCATCCTCATTTTCACATCTGGTGAGTTTTGTAATTAAATTAGATTTTCTATGTTGACTAATTTTACTTTAGTCTGTTGCTTTATAAGTGCTGTTCATGTTAATCTAAAACACATTTATTTTGATTTACTTTTATCATGGTGCCGTAAAAACGTATTTGCCCGCTAACAGATTATTTCTGTTTTTGCTTTTATCTCCTCCAATATTTCAGATAATCAGACAATGATATTCTAAGTAATAAAATAAATAAAAGCAAATGAAAAAAGCTATTTCCAAATGACAATTGGATTTAATAAGATACAAATGTTGGTGCAAACCAACCTGGCCCTATGTGGATAAGTAATTGAATCACATTGTAAGTTATAAATTAACTATGATTAACCACATGTTCTTTTGTTCAATTATACCACCCCTACTTCCAGGACTGATTATTGACTGACAAGGAAAATCAAGAAATACCTTAAAAAGAGCCTGTCTGCAACATGAAGTTGGCTGAAAGGTCTCAAAAAGCAACACAACGTACCCCAAACTAATGGAATTCAATAATAAACTAAAAAGTGCTGACATATATCAGTTCAAAAAGCCTATCAAGCCATTTTGAATTCCAGTAAAGTGGAAAAAAAAACATGGAATTGTGGTAAATCTTCCTAGAATACAGAGAAAGGACATCCAACAACAACAGTCAAATATTGTAATGTGATCATCTGGAGCTGCTTGGTTTATTTGGTAATCTGGACAACTTGGTAAAATTAGTGCAACCACAAATTCTCTACCCAGAAATCCTAAAGGAGATTGCCCAGCCAACAGTTTATTACCTTAACCTCTTAAGCCCAAGATGTTTTGAGAAGTTAGAGCTCAAAATAACATGTGTAAACTACTTGAATTTTCCTCAGAATTGAAAAACTCTATCTAAAAAAATCATTATGTTAATAATTATTTTTTATTTTTTAATGGGAGTGATAATTCTGGCCTTCCTTTGCTGCTGGTCGAGTAAAACCAGGTGGATTGCGACAAAATGTATTTTTTGGAATCTGTGAGCTCTCTGGTGACACCAGACATGCTGGTTTTGTGTGTAGAAGCCGTGGGGTGAACATCTGAGACCGACTTTTGCGGTTACCTCATTTTGTGGAGTTTATTTTCTGATTCAACTGCATTTAATTTTACTTTTTTTTGGTGTTTGTAGAAATGGTTTATATCAGGTAGGTTTTTTCGCCTTCGTTTTTGAAATCAAAATTTTAAAATAACCAGAGGAAAAAACAATAAGCTAAGTTTTTCGAATACTCATAGAATAGAAATCGGTTAGGGGTAACCTACTTTCTAATGAAACCATAAATCTTTTGCAGAATATAATAGTTAATTCTTAAGATTTTTTTCCACAAGCAAAGCTTTACTGATTAAAGAAATAGGAAGGGGAAGCAAAAACCTTTTGGGGAGTTCTGGAATTGTTTGTCATATAACCTCAACTGCATGATTTGTCTAATAAATTGTGATATACTGTATTTTTGTGTGATTGGAGGAAATGGTGGTGATTTAATGACAATGTACTTTGTCCAATTATGCACATACTAACTTCTAAACTAGTAAAGTACCTCTGCACAATTTGCCAAGCTATGTACATTTACAGTTTTTTGCTTTATATGTTGCTGTTTTTTTAGATGATCTAGATTTTTTAGATGATTTTGCCTCCCCTGTCTTCCTCCCACCATTAACTAAAGAAATAATTTAACTCTAAAAGCCCTAACATGTTCCTTTCTCTCACTCTATCCATCCATTTTGTTTTACTTAATTCAGGTCAGGTCAGCAAGTAGTGAGAGAGCAGAGATGTCACTCTCCTCTGAAAAAAAAAAAAAAACAAATCAGTTCCCACGTGTTTCCAGGCCAAGGAGAAATTAAATCCCTCCACTGAGTTCTGGGTCTACCTTGGGTCTGCTCCCAGCTGATTGTCTTCAGATCACCTTCAAAGTGGGGGACTCGGGAGGCATCCTAATCAGATGCCTGAACCCCTCCATTGGCTTCTTTCGATAAAAAAGGCTTGGACCTTATTCAAGAATCCCTCTGGATGTTGGAGTTCCTCACATTATCTGTAAGTCAGAGCCTGGCCACTGCACAGAGCAAATTCATCTCAGCTACTGTAGCAGATATGTAATCCCTCCAGCTAATACCCCAAGATGATGAAAGGATTGTCACAATCTTATAGAACCAAAAGAGGGTCTTCTTCAATGAGTGATAACATTTTCTGAGTTTCTAAACCAGAGACCTCTATCCTCACTACTGTGGCTCCTCAGATATAAATCATAATTAAAATCATCCAAGAAAAGGCATAAAGGCTTATTAACAAAGTTAAAGATCTAGAATGAAATAGGCTTTCTGCTGCAGATGGTTTCTGTAAGACCACTGCTACAACATTGCTTGAATTTTCTTCTGGTATAAAGGACAATATCTCCATTGACAAGAAGCAATGACAAACATTTTTTAACCTTCTTTGCTGATTTGTATCTTTGCAGTATTGACCATTTTGTACCTCAGTTTTTAAGGTTTTAAATTTGTTCATTATACCATTGGTTAAGTTGTACCCATCAGGTTTTTTTTAATTCTTTCCTTTCTTTTCTTCCTTTCTTGTGTCCTACTTCCCTCACTTTGTTTTCCCTACTTTCGATGCATCCTTGTGTCCTTCCTTCCCTCTTTTTCCTTCCTTTCTTCCAGTCTTCTTTTTTCCTTCATTTCTTTCCTTCCTTCCTCATGTCTCTCTGTCCTTTTCCTTCTTCATTGTGCCCTTCCCCTTTTCCTCCCTTCCATTCTTATTGTCCTACCTCCCTCCGTTTCTTGTGTGTTACTTCCTTACTTCCGCGTTTTTTCCAGTTTCCATTTAAATCCCGCCCATTGTAAGAATATCAGCCATGGTATTCATGGTAAAATTTTATATTTTATTAGTTGCAATAAACATAAAGGAGTGAGACTTCTGGCAGATTCAGTCTTAAAAGGTCTGGAACGTCTTACATGAAGAATGTATATGACCACATTTAAAGTGCAATATTCTTACAACACTGGAGAAAAATGCAACTTGTCTTAACATGACTTATCCTGAATTGAGTAATTATTTGAGAAATATTTGAGTAGTAATTTGTTTCAACAGTGAGTGCACAGAAAAGCACCCTGAATTTTGTGAGTTTTATATATGTCAGGAACTAAAATAATTATAGAATAACATAAATATAATACATAAATACAGCCAAGTCTCTTAAGATGTATGTTCTCATATATCATGCACTGTAAGCATTGATCATCCTCATATGAGCATCCGGACGTTAAGTGACCAACGCTATAGCTCAGTCCAATAAATGTTTACCCTTTAAAAGGCTGTATACATGGTGCAAACATAAAACATTCAGAGAGCACAAGATGTACATGGTTTCATTCCCAGAAAGCAAAGCAGTGTGCAACGCAGTTCAGTGCAGAGAGGTATTGATGGTGTAGAAGGGTGGAATTTCAAGTACTGTTGTTACATTTTTCAACCAAATAAAGGAAAATAGCCTTAGCTATGTTTCTTATTTAATATTTGTGAATCCTGGCATTTTTCCTAATATTTCTGGAGACAATCAGCCGTTTTCAGAAAGATGACTCAAACTGTTTTGCTGCTCCTTTTATTAATTAATTTATTCTTTAAAGCTGCAGTGTAATTAGGAATTATTCATTTTTTTTCCTTCGCTCTATTTATTTAGTGTTCCCACTCAATGGCCTTTTCTGGTGAAGGAAAAAGGAGGGAAATAGACCAGACATGAAATCCATGCACAGCAAGAATTGCACAACCATAAACTGTGACTTTTTTTTAAAGACAGACAAGCAATAGCTTGTTATTCTTATTCAGAACCTCGATGATCAAATTAATTGTAATAGCAAAGTGGTCGATTCTTCAAGCCAACATTTTTAACGTAACATGATGAAATTATTTAACAGAATATGGGGCTCTAAAGTACAAGGCAGTACAACGTTTTCTGGATGTTTTGCCATGTGACTTTAAGGTCACGGCCGAGTATGTTTGGTTCAAACAAATTTGTGACCCTGTACAACATTTTCCCATTTAAAAAAAATCTAAATTCAAAGTATTTTAGGTGAATTTCAATAAATTAGAGTAGTAAGTAGGAAGTGACAAGAATTATGTCAGTTTTTACTGCATCAGTGTAGTGTGGCCTATATTTCACTAACTTTTTCCTTCCTCTCAACTTCCCATTGATTTGCCTGGAAAGGAACAATATTTCACTGAATATCTTCCGGAAAATAGCTACTCGTCCAAACTTGCCCATATCTAAATTCACAGCAATAACTTTAAAGTTTAAAAACGGCTGGAAAAGTGACAAACAAGGCTGGAGGACCCAAGTTTATTTTCTAACCATGAACAGTTAGGAGAATGATAGTTGAGGTTAAATAAAAATCTGAGCTCAGTATTGCCCAATTCATTTTTTTAATAGCCTTACTGCATTCATACTTTAATACTACTACACAAAGCTCTTAAGTTATCCAACAATTCTTTATGTTCTTCCAGGATAAAACGGAAGTAAAGTATGTCCATTAATTTGCTGGAACATAATGTTATGTATCTGAGGTTAGGTGCCTTTTTAAGCTTCAGTGATTTAAAAGGTCAGTTCAAAGTGGTTTAACTAACAAACAGAATATATTCCTGTGAAATGTGGTTGACTAAATGACTGGAGTAAAAAAGTAAAGCTCCCACTGTGCAGAAAGAAACCTGTAAGGACCCATTAAAAGTCTGAATAACTATTACTTTAAAACCACTGAAAACATCCTTGAAGGCAAAGAAATGAAAAGTGGTGCACTTTGTGCTGAACTTAAATGCGCCCTCAATATTCTCACAAATTCTCACATTAGAATCACAATAAGTAAATATGACAACCAATATGTCTAAATGCAACACATCACACATCAAATAATGCCCAAGCTTATACAATCCTGCATATAATTTAGCTCCTTTTGAAGCGTCTGTGATAAGATCAACCCAAATCCTTCCGGTCACACATGGAGATTTGATCTCCTAAGAATCCAAGCTGGTTCCAGGCATTTTGGTGCCCAAGACAGGACTATGGGTTTGCCCACACACCCCAACCACCCGCAGAATTAATAGTTAATGTATTTAAAGGTTGAACTATGATGTTAAGTTTTTCCAGTTTTTATTTTTCCAGTAGAAAGCATCTGAATATATATTGATGGTTGCAGCCTGTATTCCATTTTCATTATCACATATATTTTATTGTTGAGGTTTTGCCCTAATAGAGTGTCCATGTGTGGACAAATGTGGCAAATATTTCCTTAGAGCATCTGCCCAAGTCATATGTAAAATAAAGGTTTAGTTTTTTTGTTGCTGTACAGTAGTAAAAATGCAGCTGCAGCAGACCTACAACATGAGTTATCTTGTTGAAACAATTGATTTATAAAATAAAACAGCCTGAACAACATTTACATAATTACACAGCAGCTACGGTATCTACAGGTGCATTATTTCCAGCCTTGCTCAATTTTAACTAAGCTGAGATGTAAGGTATACAGTTCTATCTTGAGTGTCCTTTTCCATTAATTAAAAACATGCATACAGTGTTTCCCTTTTATAGGTTTACAAACATTTACAAATAAAATAATATTGTTTGGCTTTTCTTGGCATCAAGCTGATGCAAAATATAAATAATAATGTGCATGAAATGGAGTAAAAGGATGCTATTTCTGAACTTTTTTAAAAGGTCAGTCAGTCAGTCATTTTCTACCAATTATTCCATAGTGGGCCACGGGGGAGCTGGTGCCTATCTCCAGCAGTCTATGGGCAGGAGGCGGGGTACACCCTGGACAAGTCGCCAGTCCAACACACAAACAACCATGCACACACTCATTCATACACCTAAGGGCAATTTATAGTGAGCAATTAACCTAACAGGCATGTCTTTGGACTGTGGGAGGAAGCCGGGGTACCCGGTGAGAACCCATGCATGCACGGGGAGAACATGCAAACTCCATGCAAGAAGACCCCTGGCCGGCGAATCGAACCCAGGACCTTCTTGCTGCAAGGCAACAGTGCTACTGTGCAGCCCATTTTAAAAATATTTATTTCTTTTCTACTTGGTATGGTCTCTCTTTGGACTATACATATTAATTGCTGTCTAACAATATTTAAGTTGGTAAACCTCTATACTGTTGTTCTATTCTCACTTCACAGCTGTTTAAGGTGGAAACGTGACAAAGCTATCATTAGATTTAAAGTTTCCAATTCTGTATTTAACTAAGGTCATAATCTACAAATCAAATGCAAACTTAATGAAATTGTTACAAAGGTTAGCATTCACTCTTTAACACTCTCTAACATAATGAAGATATTCTAAAGGGAACACCTAGAGGTGAAATCATTTAAACTTTCCTTTATCTACTTACTTCAGATCAGCTGACTGTAGCATACTGGTGGTGAGGTTCAGTTTTAGGCACATTTTACTGGCAGCAGGGGAAGGTCTATTAAATAATGAGAACAGAGGCACAGGGGGCATGGTTGTTGAAATTTTAATGTTTTTAATTTTATTTTTCATACAGGGCATGGGCCCTGTCGTTGTATTTTTCTTTCTGCCATGGCGATACCTGGTACCTTTCTCTCTCACACCCTCTACCCTCATGTCCTCTTTCACTCCATCCATCCATGAATCTACTCATTGGTCTTCCTCTAGGCCTCCTGCCAGGCAGTTCTAGCTTTAGCATTCTTCTGCTGATGTACTCACTATCCCTCCTCTGTACATGTCCAAACCATCTTAGTCTGGCCTCTCTGGCTTTATCTCCAACACATCTAACATAAGCTGTCCCTCTGATGTACTCATTCATGATCCTATCTATCCTTGTCACTCCCAGAGAGAATCTCAACATCTTCATCTTGGCTTCCTCCAGCTCTGCCTCCTGTCTCTTCCTCAGTGCGACCATACAGCATTGCTGGTCTCACCAGCATCATGTACACCTTTCCTTTCATTTTAGCTGAAACTCTTATCACACAACACACCTGAAACTTTTCACCACCCATTTCAACCTGCTTGAACATGTTTATTCAACTCTGGTCCACATTTATCTTTGTTCTGGACCAGGGGTGGGTAACTCCAGTCCTTGAGGGCCACTGTCCTGCAATTTTTAGATATGTCCTTGCAGAGACACACCAACCCTTTGAGGACTGAAGTTGCCCACCTATGTTTTAGAAGATGTTCTCCTGATTCAACATAGCTGCATCAAATGTATGGCTCATTACCAAATCTGTACAGAACCTGACTTCATAGGATGTAATTCAGCCATTTGATTCAGGTTTGTTGGACCAAGGACACTAAAAGTCTAAAAGTTGCAGGACACCGGCCCTCGAGGACAGGAGTTGCCCAACCGTCTTCTGGACTGGCCAATCCAAGAAAACATCCTTAGAAAACCTAAGGTCTAGCATACTAAATCTAGTGATAAGGACATATTTGTTGGTAATCTTGGTAAAAAATTTGACAAGCCTAAGAATAAAGTAATTTTCTTCCTGTGGGAGCCAACTGCATCTTGGACAGTGTCTGGACCATCGAGTCTTGGATTTACTTTCTACACTGTTCGAGGTATACTACTGGATGTTGGTCCCAGGCCAGGTGGTGGTTTCTCTGTGTCTCCTCCAACACGTTATAAATGGACAACTTCTACCATTTCAAAACACGCATAAAGCACATACAGGCGCACAAACATACGCAGGCACACAACATATACAAATAGAGGCAGGTGAAATTACACCTTTCTATACATTAAATTATATGTAGAAGTTATAGACATTATGAATTACATTAAATGTCAAACTCATTTAGTTGATTGTATCTTGTCTATTTCCTTTTTTTGCCTCTTTTACCTTATCTTCTTTTTTCCTGTTATTATTGTTCTGTTTTGTTTGTCACTGTTGTGATTGCTGTTGCTGTTGTTTCCCTTTGTCCTCTCATGTTTGTGGCCAACCCACTTTGTTGTTTTAATTGGAAAAGGTCTGCCACACCGTTAATCACTACAGCAGAAGGGATCTCCCATTTCTGTAATTTGTAAGGCAAATCCAACCTGACTCTCCAAGGCAAATAAATCCACCATTTTGATTGTCTGAGCTTCCGAGTAAGGACACAAAAAACTTTGGAAGGAAAGATAAATAATGGGAATCATGCTAGAAAAAAAAAAACTGGATATAGGACTGGATTTTAAAACCCTGGATGTATAGAGATTGTGTAAAGAGGTCAAAGATCCCTCTCTGTTTGCTGTGAACTTGTGAAATGTCACCAGAGAAGATAAACTGATGCTCTATTAGAATATCAGGGTGCTGCACAAACATTGCCGCTAGTGATATTTTAATTAAAGGTTATTGTTTTTTCATCTTTTTGATAATGATATAATGTTTCAAAAATTAAAGATGAATTTACTTTAATACTTTTTACACATTTTGTACCAGGGGTGCCAACAACTTTGTACATATTTAAAAGAAAATCAGATGAAATTAAAGAACAAATGTATTTTAATCAAAAAGAGAACATCCCATCTGAGAATTCTTGTAGTTTAATGCAAAGCTGTAAAGAAGAATAAACAGGCTTATGTAGCGGAATAGACCTCTTACACTCTGTGAGCGGTGAGCCACATCAGAGGGAACATAATCCCTGTTACCCTGTTTGAAATCCAGGCCAAAACAACAGCCTTCTGCAGATAAATGTTTGCTTGATCCTCTTGCAAACATGACCTCACCTTTATATGTCCCTGCGTCTTCTCCATAATTTCACTTGCTAGGAAGTTGTTTGTTTTCACCTTTGGAGAAAGTAATGATGATTATGATGTCCGATATTCTCTAATGCTGAACTGACTGAAGTTATCATCTGCTCCCTTCGGCCCTTGGAGCATGGCCGCAGGTGTGTGCGTACATCCACGCATGCCTCGCCACCACTTTATCAGCGCCGCAGTGGTCCAGCCATCACTGCTTTCATTAGCAGCTAATTAACTTTTCATGAAGGCCGTCGTCTTCCTTGTTTAATTAACTGACCATCCCCCTTTCCGTGAGCACCAGCCAGTCCTGAGGGGGATGAAGTGGATACACTGACATACACACAAAGTTGTTCTTTCCATCCCTAACATTTTGAGAATGAAATACGTGTATCATTAAACGTCCAATCTCTCAACTTGAGCAGCCTCCAACGATTTCTCGCAAGTAACATTTTGTTTATTATTAATATTAGCAGAAATTATATTTCAAAGTTGTTGACTTTCAGTTAGACCTACTGCCTTCCCCTTGAAAACAGTCAAGGGGAATTGTTTATGAGTTTGCCCATCACCTCTTATTTTTCGTCCTCATTCATTCATGCAGACAATTTGTGCCACATATACAATCATAATGGACTTAAATTGCAGGAGCGCAGCCCTATTAGATTAACCCACATGATCTATCATCACCCCCTCCTGTCTCAGAGGGAGTGAAGGTAGAATTTACCCTCCGCAGCAGCCGTTACAGCCTCGAGCGGCGACTCTGTATCTTTCTCCGGGATGAAAGGGACCTTCAGGGGCCAGCAGCGTGTGGAAATTAAAACGCCGCTCCTTTACCCTCCTCTCCGTTCCCCCTCGTCCTCCTCTCCTTTGTTAGCTATGCCGGAGTTTTTAATCAGATACGGCCGATGGGAAATAAAGATCCCCTTCACGCTAATCCTAACGCCTCATCGCAACAGCAGGCGTTTCCATGGTAACACCAGGAGGGAGATCATCTAAGCGGCAGGAGCCGCTGTAATTATGACTGATCTCGGGGAGATCTATGGGAAAAAGAAGAGAGGCTGCTGAAACCTTTGGATGTAATCTGGCTAACCCTCTCTGCAGAAAAAGGCAAGAAGAAAAATGGATAAAAGCCATTAATGATATGCTGGTGTATCACTCTTTTTATCTCCAAGTGCTTCATTGTTTCATACCCCAAAAATGCATTGATAATTTTAATGAGAAACCTTTAAATCAGCGTTTTAAGTGTAGAATGTTCATGTGCTGAAACTGTCGTTTAATTTAGCTATGACTACTTGACAAATGACGTTGTTTGTACACAAACAAACCTAAAATTTAAAGTCAAACCCACTCACATGCTATAATAAATTACTGAGAGAAAATGTATTGATTTTTTCTTCTTCATTTTTATAAAACAATTCAAACAAGTTATTGGAAGGCATCTAATATAAGTTAAGTGAAAAAATGCAAGCCAGTTCAATTTTATATCTGATCAAGCATCATCAACAAAACGCCAGAATCCAACAACAGAGAAAAAAAAATCTCTTGTTTATCTAATCTACTATTTGTGAAGTATTTATAAAAAAAAGTCACAATTTTCATGAGCTGAGATGGTGTGAAGAAATGTAACAGACTTACTTTCAAGCAGGAAATTGTGTTAAATTATGTTTTGTACATTTCCTGAAGTTTTCTGTTTGAGAACGTTTTTACCTTTTGGTTAAGTTCGGAAAAAAAACTATGTTTTTTTTTTTTTTTATTTAGCAAATCTCCTTTTTTACATACAAAAGGAAATCATTAGAAACCACGATTTTACTTTGTTCATTTTTGAGGGGCTTGTTTTGTGATAGATGAAGTCGTTTTTTTTTTTGTTTTTTTTTCTTTTTTTTACCCCAAATAGGTTTAACTAGTTACAGCTGCACTTCTTTTGGCATTTCAAATTCAAGCCAGTCTATTTATAAAGCATTTTACATTACCACACTTAACTAAAGTGCTGCACAAAATACATTAAAAAAAACATTAAAATTACAAATAGCATTCATTATGCAGACAAAACATAGAATACTGAATACAAAACAACAGACATGCAATAAAAACAAAAAAATATATATAAGCACTAACTAAAATTAACATCACACTGCAGCTGTCAATTACCAAGGCAAAGAAATAAGTTTTAAGAAATGATTTCGAAACAGACACTGATGTAGCCTGTCTGATGTGCAGTGGTAAGTCATTATGCATTTTAGGAGTTACCACAGCTAAAGAATGTGCCCCTCTAATCTTATGTTTTAGACACACTAAGGAACAGCTGATCAGGGACCTGAGGGACCAGGAGGGTGTATAATGGTGAAGCAGTTCAGAAATGTAGGAAGGGACGAGCCCATGAAGAACTTTAAAAACAAAACAAAAAAGTAGCTGGGAACTATGGGAACCACCTAGCTCCAAATAAAATTCATTACAGTAATCCATAAGTAGTAATGACTGCATGGATTACCATCTCAAAACGATTAGAGCAAATTGGCTTTATTTTGGATAACTGCCCTGATCTGATGTTAGAATTTAGGATCTGTATTTAGTTTTACCCTCCTATTTTTTTTTTTCCTAGGTTTAGCCAAAATATTTTGTAATCAAAATTCTTTGTAAAATAGGTAAACCTCAGAGTGTCTAAATGTGATTGGGCTAACACAAGAACATGCTTTGGTCTCAACCATTCCATGTTGGGTGTATCTGTGAGTGTAGGGTTGTTGGCGTGCCACCACAGTCTAAAGTATGTTGCTGCCTCTATTAGGTTTTCTCCCAGAATTGCTCAATATTGAGGTTCATCTATCTTCCCATAAACTCTGCCCAGCTTCCTCAAAAATAAAAGCATCAACACAGCATTATTTTGGCACCGCTGTTTCAGAATTGGGTTGGTGTTTTCAGGGTGATTGGTTTTCCCCTACAAATTGCATTTTGTATGTAAGCTAAAAACATCACTATTTGTCTCATCTGACAAGATTACTTCTTCCACATGTTTGCCATATATTCTAAATGGGTTGTGGCAAACTGAAAACAGGACTTCTCACCATTCTTCCATATAGTTCAGTCCTGAAGCACCTAAACTGTGGATCTCTACAGCTCATCTAGAGTTTAATTGAATTTACCTGAACAACTAGGCACCACCTTTTGTTAGTCAATCACTAAAAATACACTAATGTTTGAGGCAAAGTGGAAAAACAGTTTAGGTCCTGTGGATACATTTGCAAGGCAAAGTAAGATGGCTGAAATACGTGATTTTAAATTGTTTTGTTTGAGCTTTATTGTCACATCATTAATAAGGTCTTCAATTTTTGTGTTCAAAAGGAAAATTCACAATTCAACAAACTAGATGTCATAATTATGTGGCAAGGACCCGTCCTTGTAATGTTAATGAGATGATATGATTAGATTGGTTAATAGTTCAATAAATTGTATAGATTTTTGGTGTGACCTATTTCTGCCAGACAGTCTTGAATGGGCTATTGGTGTTCTTTCATTGTCTATTTCTATACTTTGATTGGGTGTAATAGTGACTTTTGCTTGACTTCAAAGAGTAAACTTTGTTTACCTCTCAGTGCCAAGAGTCACATTATAAAGTTAATTGGACTCAGAGCAACGGAGCACCTTTTGGCACAAAATATCAACTTTTAGCAACTATTGACTTAGTGAATGCCAGCACCATGTGTTCTCCATCTCAGACTGCATTGGATATCACTAAGCAGCAGCAGCATGATCAAAGATTTGTACACTTCTCATGGAGTCTTTAGGCATACATTTGATGTAAATTTTACATGGACAGGATGCAATACATTGGTGGTCTGACTCATTAATTGGACCCCCCACAGATTCACATCACAGTGAAACATAGACCTCATTACCTTGGAAATCATGATGGATCCAAGCCAAGCTTCCCCTTACCTTTGAGCAATCGGCAATGAAAGTAACTCAGCACCCCTGAGCAGCGCTAAATGTATGCTGACATGGTTTTGGCGTGGCAGATGGCCATCACACAAACAACACAAAATATATCATCAAAATAGATTTGCAAAATTGGGAATCAGAATCTAGAGCGAGCCTTTCATCCCAGAAGCACTAATATAAAATTAGGAGAGCAGATGGCAGAGCGGACAAGAGTTAGTCTTGAAATTTTCTAAATCTAATAATTGTGTTGTGGTTCTGTTTAAATCTTTGTCTGTTCTAGCTGAGCTATGCACAATATGTTGGCTGAAAGAAAGTCTAAATGTAAACTTAAACCTTGTTTAGAGTGCTGTAGGGTCAGTGCCTCACCACTTATTGTAAGAGAGCAATGACACTGTAAAATAATGATATGTTAGCTTAATCAATCTCCACAATACTTTTGACACTACTTTTATGTCCTGCAAGGTCAAATTATTACAAAACAATTTAATGGCAGGATGCCGATTTCAATAAGAAAATAGAAGCTGCATTGGCATTGGTGCACTTATGTTAATTACATGGGCTACCTAGTCCACTGACGGGAGTTTAAATGTATATGGGAGGTCCTGCTCAGACACAATTACTGAAAATTATCACTGGACATTGCTGTTCGCTCAACTCAGTTTTGAGATACTGTAATTCAACGAAAGATTTACAATTCTGCTGTTTTTGATCCCTCTCAAACTGTCAGTCTGGTTGTCTCAGTGCCTGCTGCTTCCTTTTTCCACCTCTAGGGGCTGCGGAGCTGGAGGACCGAAGGTGTGACAGGTGTTCTTCATTGACTCATCAGTTCAGAGGACTATGTGAGAATGGCTCACCTGCACTTCTGCGCCTGAGTGTTTTTGCCCTTTGTGGTAGTACTCCCTGGCCACACCTTGTCTTAGGCACCTCAGCCTTGCTCCTTTTTGGAGATCTCAAGAAAATCTCTGATCACAGTCTGGACTCTGGATTCATTCCATGCAGCGGGCTGCCCTGGATACCTCTCTGTCTGGTTAAGCAAACCCTGTCCACCCTCCTACGGTTCCTCCTGGATCATCAAGAAGCCCCAACGGAATCAGCACTACCTCACTTTCCTAGACTCCCAATCATTTCCCCCTTGGCGGATTGCCCCACCCGAATAGTAAGCTTAACCACAGAATTAGCAAGTCTGTATACCGATCTGCACTCACCTTGTTGTTTTCCCTTCCAGTCAAATGGCCTTCCTGGGAACTTTGCTCCTTGTACATTTCACAAATTGCCAATAAATTCTTTAAACGTTTCTCTGTTTGAGTGTTCTCTGCATGTGGGTCAGATCGGCCTTAAAAATGATGACACAAACCTCTTTAACATCAGTAAGAAGCTTTTAGTGTCAATGAAGCAAGAAAGAGAGAACCATGCAGACAGGTAGCAAATTATTTCAGATGATGCATGAGAATTACTCTAAAACAACAGTTATGATTCAAAAAGGCATTCCTTATCCATAGGGATAATAGTCGAAGACCTAAACAACACTAGTCCCGGTGTGGCAGGTTATATATCCACATACTCTGATACATCAAAATATAATATCCAGTCCAACTATCTTCAGAGGTCACCAAGAATGTGATTACATTTAACCTGTGAGTAACAGCAAACGTGGATAAAAGTATTCTGGTCAGTTGAGGTCAAAATTCTAAATTTTCACCTAAATCTAACAAGTTTTGTGATAAAGAAAACTAAAACTACACATCACCTTGAACACACCATAACACGGTGACCCATGTTGGTGGCCACATTATGTTGTGGAGATACTTTTCTTTAAGTAATTGATGGGAAGACCGATGGAGCTAAGCATAGGGCGAGCCATTTTGGGGGCTCCAAAAGATTTGAGAATGAAGCAGAGGTTCACATTATAGCAGGACAACAACCCCAAGCATACAGTCCACAATGAAATGGTTTAGATCTAAGCAAAATATAATCAAAAATCTAAAGCAAGACTTAATTAGCGCTTCCAGACACCTCTTTAATTAATCTTACTGAGCATAGGATATTTTGCCTATGATTCATACATGTTGACATATGAGATGCCGCTGACTTTGCATTGCCTAGTATGAGATTGTCATGTTATTTACACATGATATAGTTGCTTTTCTTCAGATCAGGGGTCAGCTCTAATACAGTAACACCTGTATGTTTAAAAGGGGGTTCCTCAATAAGGGTGATGTCTACTCCTTTGCTTTCTACTTCCAAATAGCTCAATCAAACTTTCTTGAGAGTGAAAGTGTCTCCTGACAATACTCCAGTAACTCAGGCTCTTTTATTTTATTTGTTTGGGACAAATGATCTTAGATTATGCTAAATTAGTTCATCTTGATTTGTTATTGCTGCCTATACAAGAAAAGATAATACATTAAAGTTTGGAAAGTACGGATAGGAAGTGAGAAACAAAGTTTGGGAAGCACAATGGGGACAGTAAATAAAGGAGAAGGAGATTGTTAGTTAACCTTGCAATTCCTCCTGCTCCTTGGTTGTCATTTTGGATTTATGAGTATATTACAGGTACAATAATGATTTTCTACAAAGTCAAACAAGGGTCCAGACCTGGAGGCAATTAACGCCAAAATATTTTAGAGCCAGAAACCCTGAAAATCTTCAAAGTAGAAATCATAAATAAATCAGCCTTTCCTCTGCCAAGGGATTTTAAAATTAACCTTTATTGAACAAAAGGAGCCTTGAATCACACCTACTAAAACAGGAGGCCATTACCATATAAAGACGATAATGTTGCTTCGGTAACAAAACCTTACTCTCTATAGCTTTTGACTTTTTTTTTTTCTTAAGGACAAGATCCTTTTAGCAAGAACATATTTAATAGATCCATGGCTGCATATTGCAACACAGAAAAGGAAATACAAAGCATTTTTTCTAACATCATTCTTAGAGGAAAATTGAGCGAGCCCTGTGGAAGTAAAAATTGGTAGGGAGTGGTAATTTTTCCTCTTCCATAGAAAACTGTCTGTTGGTACACAGTCTCACCATAAGGGCAGTGCTGCTGTTTATTAGAATAAAAGACGGACAAGAACATGCTTTTTTACTGATATATAGCTGTGTCTGTGTCAGTGTCTGAGCCAAATGACTTGAGAGAACATTTGACTGAAGAAATTATCTTCCTTCCATTCATCACATGTGCAACATTTGCTTGAAGTGACTTTTTAGGACCATGCAGTTTGTTATGAGAAAAATAACTGCAGAAAGAATTAAGTTTGAGTTGCTTGACAGGCGTTGTCAACAGAATGATGTTTTGTCAGCTAAAGTACTCACAAAGACAACGGACGGGTGGAGAAAACTGAGACGTGTATATTCATAAAAGGCTCTATTACATAAGTATTCTGTTGACAGCTTTTTGGAAAAATATGAGTCCTAACTTTTGAGAACATCACAGTGACAATGCTGGATAGAACTAGAGCACATCTACCTCAAAGGTGCCAGAATGACAGTTTTAATTTTAAAATTTGTTTTTCACAAGTGTTCATTCCTCACTGTGGTAAAAAACTGGAAGACCAGGCTCACAACAGAGCACTTTTAAATCTCTTCAAATGCTGGTTTATTAGGGCTCCAATCTACAACTCTTTCTCCTGATTGTCTCTGCCTCACAGGATAAATCACAATATTAATTTGGACTTAAAAAAAACTTGAGTTCGAGATTTTGTTAAAAATGTAACATGTATTTAACATGTTAAACATGTATTTAATTGAATATTGCTTCAAATGTACACATGGATTATAAACTGTTACATTCCCTGGATTTTTTACCATTTTCTCTTGAAAACGTGTGGACAGTGATGGAGAGGTGCTTATGGCATCTTGATTATTATCAAAAAAACTGTCTCCTGGAGCCAAGCAAAGGTGAAATTGTTTAACTACACACACACATTTGAAGCCCATGAGTTGTGGAACTAAACCCGTGAGCATAGGCAGCCAGTGTTAGAAGATAGCCATGAATTGTGCAGTTGAATCTGTCTGTCTTTGTAACCACTCTGTCTGGGTTTTTGTTCATTGGGATAGAAACATGAATCTAGGTTAATGTTAGGTATTATTTAATCAACTCAGAGGTAAGAACGATACAGTCATAGTTACTTGTGACAAGGGTAGCCCACTTTGCAGTGAAACTACAAAGTTTTGACACCCTATCTCTTTATTTATATACACAGTTCAACAGACAGTTCAGACAGGGTGTATGTGTGTGAGACGGAAAGGAGGCTGGTTCACACAGAGATAACAATGATCTCACACACACAGGGAGGAAGGCATAGTGCAGGTGCCTTCCAACCCAAGGTTTTTACATGAGTGATAACAAGTTTTTGCACCCATCCAACAGTTAAAATCATCAAATCCAAACCAGAGATGTGCAATATGGATGAAGAGCATGTCTGGATTATCACTTATTCTGGCTATGAACATGCCCCTCTGCAGTGAAAACAGGTCCTCTGCCCTCCTATGCTTATCAAAAATATTTGTAGTTTGGACATGTCTAATGAGTGGCCAACTATGGTAATCAAATCTGCTTGAAATGTTTGAGCTCTAGCAAGGATGCTGCATTTAATTTAAGCTGTATAGCTCCGCTGCAAACTACCTTAAAGTCCATAGGGATAAACTGAAAGACAGAAAGCTTGATCATAAGATATGGTAGAAATGACTTGAATGGTTGAGTTTGTTAAATTGCTTTACTGGCTTGTTTCTTGCTTCAAGCACATCAAGCAATTTTACCACCCTAAATTATGTAATTTTACATAATTACAAGACTAAGTGTTTGCAGAGGTGGTCTTCTTACCAGTACTGCAGCTGCCTCATTTCATGTAAGAATGTGTGACATTTATGAATTGACAAATTTGCCAAACAAGTAATTATTTTAGGCCAACATAAGATGCATGTCAAGTTTTTGTGCATCTTAAAGTACATCTAAGCAACCAGTGGTACTGCTGAGGTGTTAAGGAACTCAGGTTAATAGTGGCCTTCAGCTCATCTGGGCTGTTGGGTCTGGTGTCTGTCATATTTTTCTTGATTATACTCAATAGCATGTAGGTATGACCAAACAAGCAGTGATTCCATAGTGATTAATCCAGGTACTGGTCCTTTTGGGAGCGTGGGCAGGTGCCAAGTCAGACTGGAAAATAATATTTGAATCTACCTAGTGGTTGTCACCAGAGGGAATCATGAAATGCACTGTAAATGTTTGTGCTGATAATGGACAATCTAAAACACAGTGGACCAACAACAGCAAATGACAAGACTCCCCAAATCATTACTGACTTTTAAAACTTCACACTGGAGCTCACACAACTTGGATCATGTACCTCTACACTCTTCCTCTGAAGTCTGGGACCTTAATTTTGAAATGAAATACAACATTTACTTTCATCTGTAAAAGACTAGTACTAGTACCACTAGTACATTGTCTCTCACACTGGTAAATTAGTCAAAGTTATCATGCCACTTTAGTATACTATAGGAAAGGGACAGTTTTATTTATTTTTTGTTTTTACTTGGGGATCCATCATGCAATTTTGAGTTGTTACCTTCAGTAGACAGAAGTTATAATGAATTGAACTGAGACAGTGGCCATTTATGGAGCAAATTTTAACCATTAAATGTTAAAAATGGTGAAAGCTATTACCTACTTTTAAACCTTTACCTTTTTTTTTTTTTGCATGAGACAGTTGGTTTCTTGCTTTTCCCACAAAATATTGTTTCTGTTACAACATAAAATTACATTTGTTAAGTCTGACAGAAAAACGATTCTGGAATCTTCCCCGTAAAGAGTTCTACGTTTAGTGACAAACTTCAAGCTTCTGCTGGTGGTAAATTAGGACTCATTTTTCTATAAAAAGTGGAAAGGTGTGCTTGCATCTGGAGGGTTTTGCAAAGAAAAACTATTTGGAAAACATATATTAAGGGTGAAAATAATACTAAAAATATTCTAACTAACTAAACATCAGTATTGGTACAAGTATCTGTCCCTAAAGGCCTGAGCTACTCATATGTGACAAACTAACGTTAGTAGACAGGTCAACAGTTAGAGAGTTATTTAAAATGTATGCAGAACATTTAATCTGTATTTCAGAATATGAGAGAAACTATTGTGTCAAATGATTTGATTGTATATACATGTAACAAATATTAAAATCTACTAGGAAGTGACTTTCAGATGGTACACCCAAATAATTTATTCAGTACTATTCTATTCAGTTTATTTGTATAGTGTCAATTAAAAAAAAAAAAGTTCTCTCAAGGCAACAAAAAAGTAAATTCAATCCAATCATACAGACAGATTCCAAGTCAATTACATACGTTTCAAGTTGATAGCTATCAAACAATGCTGCCCAGTTCAGTGAATGCGTCGTCAATGACTTGACGCGTTCACTCAATTACCTGTTCTATAAAGTCTTTATAAAGCTCCCGGCTCTGTTTTGAAGGACTAACATTGGAAACACATGCAGATGCAGTTTGACAAGATTCAACAAAAACATTGACAGAATTTTACATTCTGATCCTGTATGTATATACTGTGTGCAAAACAGTGATATAAAGACATTGCTCCATTGACTTTTTTTAACGTGGGTTCTGTTAAAAGCCAACAGGTGGAGTACACCCTGGACAGATCCCCAGTTCATCACAGTTCAACATAAAGACACACCTATTATCAATTTAAATTATCCAGTTGACTCAACATATATGTTTTTGGACTGTTGTTGGAAACTGGAGTACTCGAAAAAACAAAAACAGGTGAAATTTGAATCAAGCTATTAGATTTTCTATGTGGAAACAGGGCAAACCACTGCTCTGCCATGCAAACTAAATGTTATTATATGAGTATATTGTTACAGTTCATTTATAGTTTTTGGTTTATAGTTTTTTGGTGTCGTGAGTCTCACAGAAACTCTGGAATTCAGTGACAAGTAGGAAAATGTTTTAAATGATTTCAGAGTAAACCTCATAAAGGTTGACCAATAAAAAGGCATTTTCCTTCAGGCAGCCTTTTGCATTTTCCTCCACCCTTTATCTAAATAATATTATGCTAGAGCTGTTGAAAACAGACTTAATGGAACCATGTTGAAATGTATTCAGGTGTTAACCTAACCTAACTAGATCTTGATGCTTTCATGCGTCTTGTGGATTTAGTTGGTTAGTGGAGCAGTGAGTGAGGAAATGAGGCTATTTGCATCAAGAACACTGCAATTTCTTTTTTTTTTTTTTCACTTATTGAAGGGTAAAGAGAGTCCTCAAGCTAAATATAGCCTCCTATGTCTTAGGTGTTCTCTTCAACCTACACAGTCGCTTCACCTTCCCAACAGGATTTAGAGAAACAAGCTGCATAATAAAACCATTATGCCGCTAAACTTGAAATCGAAGCTGCTATGCTTGGCCAAATTGCTCTTATTAACCCCTAACAGCAAGGATTAATCGATGTACAAGGGAAACTTTGCTCACGTGAATGCCCGTGCGCACACGAAAAGGGGCCTTCATAGAGATAAGGCCAAGCAGTGTAACAGTTTGCAAGGTGTAGTGATTAGTCTTGCCATTTAGATTTAAAAAAGCATAATGATTTAATAACTTTGACCTTGGCTGCAGGCTTGATTATACACATGGTCCTAATGAGCTGAGGGAAATGATTGATATCAGTAATGATACCTGTCACTCACGACTCTAAATGGTGTCAGGATCCAGGTGGTGGGAATCTGATTAAGCTTAACTTGTGACGCACAAACCTATACCAGAACAAGTCCAGTAAAGAGGAGGAAACAAATCTGTGCTTTTGCACCATTCTGTATCTGTTATTGTGTTCTCATATGCAATACCAAAAAATAGGAACATAAAAATCAAAACATATCCATTCTTTACAAATTTGCTAAAAATTGTGTTGCAATAAGGAGCAATACTAATTCCTTTTTTTGGTCATTCCAACCTAATATAAATATGTGTGAAGGGATTCATACTGAACACAAAATTACTCACAGGGTCTTTTATAATTGCTCTTTCAGTTATTATTACATGAACTGATAACAGCTGAAAAAAAGATACTGGCATAAAGAGTCTTACAAATATATTTTTACCCCTTGAACTTAGTTTGGCACTGCAGCTTCAAACATACGTAGACATAGATGTCCACCTAAAGAGACAAACCTATGGTATCTGTTGATGACTTGCACACATCAGGAGCTCAGGTGGGAAAAGAAATGGACAATAGAACAATTATTAGCCAAGCACACCACAAATATTCCATTTAAGGAAGAGTGGCAAAAAGCATTTTTGAAAGAAAGCCATAAAAAACTCATGTTTGCAGTTTTTTTACCAGCTGTATCTCACGTATGTATCTCAAGTATGGGATAAATCGATTGAAAGCCACTCGCAAATAAGTTTGAGTTTGGTTAAAATGTTTGCATAGAACTTTATTTTTCATATATATTTTCATAACCACATAAAAAAGTCTCATTGAGAGTGCATACCTAAGATTTGTTTTTCTGTTTTATACATCTGAAAGTGAAGATCAGTGCTCAGTTTTAAAGGTCTGACTTTACTTCTTACACGCCGAATAAGAGCAGTTTAAAACCGCTGGCAGAGGGCAGAGCTAGTAATTGTGCTCCAGCAGGTGTTTAATACCTCTAGCTGCACTACAGCTTTCAAACCAGGTGGTATCTCTAACATCTGCTGGGATTTCTTGAATGTGTAATTGTGCTAAATAAATGCTAAATGGGGCTTTTAGCAGCGTTTATGCACAGTGTGATGCTGGAATGCACACGATTAATGTCCAAAATGGCTTTCCATACTACCAAATGTGGAAGAAGGTGCTCTACTCAGATGAGACTACATTTTAACCTATTGGTCTTCATGCATACTTTATTTAATAAACAATAACAACATCGCACATCACCGTGAACACAGCATGTCCTCTGTGAAACATAGTGGTGGCAGCATAATGCAGTGGGAATGCTTTATTTTACCAGGAACTGAAAAACTGGTCACAGTTTATGAGAAGATGGATGAAAGTGAACACAAGGCAATCCTTTCTTACCTAAAAAATTAAACCATTCCATGAAAACTTTTTTTTTGCTTGTTTGATCTATTTTGTCATGGTCAAACAAAAAATTTGAAAATCTGAAACTTTCAGGTGTCACAGCAAGGCAACATAAAGGGAAGAAACCTGTAGACTGAGGTTAAAGAGGTATGAATATTTTGCAAGACATGGTATGTTTTATTAAAATGCAGTTTAAGTCTCCTTATTTCTTCTCTTGTATTTCCCTAAAACTGTTGCCCAAGAGAGCGACAAAAACCCTGTTTCTTTGCTTCCCTCTTCATACACCCCTACAATGCCTCTCTTTATTTCTGCAGGGCACTGAAGTGGAAAAGCATTTCATTTGCTAAACAAAGTGAAAGGCTGCCACAACACAGGGGCTTAATGGAGAGTGATGGGTGGCCCCCATACCAGGAATCATGAGACAAAGCATAATTACTCCTCCTGTCAGTGTCGCAGCATCCATCACTTATTGCTGTCGCCTCACTAAGGGTTGGGTAGCATGCCGCTTCCGAGAAGAGCGAGTAGACATATTTGTATGCTGAGGGCTGTGTGAGCCTATTGGGTTTTTCTGGCACATGTCTTTTAAGCATGTGCTTCTGTGTGTAGCCATCCAATCTAAACCTCACAAGCAGTTGTGAAAGTCTGTGTTGATAAATCCATGCAAAACATAAAAATGTGACTTTGAACCCACTAAAATGAAAAAAAAATGTTTTTTTTTTTTCTCAAAGGAGCACCGCTTTTGAGATGCTGATGACAATCCTCAAAGCATTACTGAAAACAGAGTCACAACAAGAAGAATACATTCCGTACTATGTCTGCCCACAGGAATATATGTAACCTGAAGATATGTGTTTGTCTTCAGAATTCAGAGTTTAAAAAGCTTACTTTTATCGAAGTATATGTGAGGCTCATCGGCAGGATTAAATGCATATTAAATAAGAAGATTTAGTTTTCCCCAAAATTTCTGGTGCTGTCTTACTAAAATATTTAGCACGCAAAAAGCAGCCCCAACAGGCAGCATATGTGTCAGCATATCTAAACACTGTGCATTTTGTTCACAAATTGAACTGTTCCAAAAGTCCATGTTTTATATATATTGATGTATTTGATAAACTGGAAAGTAAGAAAGAAGAAGTAAGCAATTCCTGTAGCATTACTAATTATACTTCCTTTAAAACTTTGTTGCCATATGTGTGTTGAGACAGAGCATTTCAGCTAATGGTTCCCAAACTCAAATGCGATCTCTACGGCGACTATAGGTCCGCACTCACCCCTAGGAACCCAGTAACACAACACAACCCCCTCACTATGGTTGCACAGGACTAATACAAACAGCCCAAGGAAGCCGAAACAAAGCTGGGCCACACCCCACAAATCTCCCACAGCCAATCAGAAGCAAGAAAGTCCAAAATAGAGAGCAGAGAGCAAACAGCAGTTTAGAGCCAATCCATCCGGCAACACAGCCTCCCAGGAAAGCCACTCCACGCTACGCAACAACACTGCCAACTGAGTACTAACAGAGATGTAAAAAACAAGCTGCAAGACTATTACGACTGTTAAAGGGGACATATCATGCTTTTAAATCCTTCCTTTTTACACTTAAATCATTCAGTTGTGGTCTATATAAAGTGGAACTGCAATGCTTTGGTCTGAAGTCCTTGTTACTGCGGCTCCACGGGCCTGTTCATTTTGGTGCCATCTCTTTAAATGCTTTTGAGGCCCTTCAGACCCTTGGAGGTCAAAGAGTACTGCACCCGATCTGCCATTTTTGTAGTTTGAAAAAATGAATCTAGCAGCACAGAAACAAGACAAAAACAGCCCAAATAATGCTAGACTGTTAATGTAATAATACTATTCAAAACAAGCAGTATGGTTATGTCCTCAAGGAGCTAAAAGCAACACACAGCACCAACATAAGCAGAAAGCATTATGCTACTGCTATCAGAACAATGGCCAGCACATCATATCAACACAATAAATTAATGTCTCAAATAATGTTTGTTGTCATTTTCTGTTATTTGCAGCTTACCGCTTTGCTCTATCCGTCGTTTCCACTGACAGAAGGAACTGACCTCTTAATCAGATTAATTATTTCAGCAAATCCTCCTTGATACTGGTGGAGGTTGCTGAAGAAGTCGTCGTTGATGTGGGGCAAATAGGAATTTCCCCACTGATGTGGATAGATTTCCATAAAAAATAAAATTTAACCAGGCACCTCAAAGAGGTTCTGATGCTGGAGGCGGTGTATTAACCCAGGGGTTCCCAAACTTTTCCATACAATGGTCCCCCAAACCGCATTAGCTTCTGGGCGGGGACCCCCTTTTGCAAAACCCACAGAAACAGCAACTTTTTAAAAATGTATTTTATTATATTTAATAATAAATACATTTACTTAATGTAAGAATATTATTAAAATATCTTAACACAATTATAATCTCACTGTATAACATTCAACAAACTGTTGAGAATAAGAACAAAGTGCCCCCTGATGGCCCCCCCAAGGGGCCATCAGGGGGCACTTTGAAAAGGACTGTATCAACCCACAATGAATTGTGTAGGTAATTTTGTGGGTAATACACCCAACAACTGAACCAAACTAAATTGCAGCGAGAAATAAATATGGTGGATTCAAGAAATTGATCGGCCGGACGTCCATGACCTTATTTAGCTGTACCACAACTAATACTGTGAAGTAACGGTTCATAAAATGTTACAGATTATAGAGAAAACTGAAGGGACTGAAAATTACAGCCCAAACACAATATAAAGATACCTACGCAGCACCCGGAGAGACTTAATTCAACTTTTCTGCACTCAGTCCAAGTCCCAGTACACAGCAAAATGTATTTAAAGGCTAAAAAAAAAAAAAATAAGAAATCTGATTTTCCATGGTATGTCCCTTTAACTTTACAGCTGTGTTGGTAATCTGTAATTCACTTCTATTTGTTATTATATTTCAGTCTTAACTGTTATGGTGTTCCAGATTTAAATGTATGAAGACAGTTAATTTCATGGGGATCAACCATAACTGAGTGTTAAATCAATCTACGCATTTTTTGTGTGTTTTAACGTGCATTAGTTTTGGTTGTTCATATTGGTTAAATACACATTCCTGCTCATGCCTGTGATCTCCACATCTCAAAGCAAGTGGAGGCTATTATTAGGCTTGGGCCAAAAATACATTAAAGACTGCACATGCATATTTTATTCCTGACCAACATTAAAGCGTTCCAGACATAAACTGCTTTACATTTTATAAAGTACATCCCTGTCAGTGTTTTATCTATTAATGTCACTTCTTTTAAGCCTAAAGCAGCATGTTTATACCACATCCGTCATGCTCCCTAGTTGGATTTGTTTTGCATTTTCCTGTTTTAAAAAGCGCGTCTGCCTTTCGAACAGACTAATGAGATTCCCTTCTCTTGACCGTCACTGTTTTCTAAACATGTGTGCTCCTCTTGTTTGCTAAAATAGCAGCAGAGACAGAACACAGATAGTGTTCAACTTTTAAAAAAACTCCGTCTTTCTTTTATTGCTGTTATTTTAGTGGCTGCAACTAAAACACAGATAATTTGTGATGTGTGACTCATCTAAAAATATTTTTTTATCTTAAATTCTAAAATTCTCAAACATTTTCCGACATGACAATGTAACTGCAAAACAGATGTGGCTGCATATGGCCCATCATTATGAGATGGAGCTGAAATTACATGGATGATTCCTTGTTTCCATAATACTGAAACTGAGGAAATCCTTTAAAAATTGGCCCAGCTCATTAAATGTAAAGGTGCATTTTCATATGAATAATGTATTAAGTATATCCGTTCACAAAGTGAAACTCATCTATTATTTTGATTTGTTATTTTCAGAGTGATGTATTCTAAATGTTTATTTATGTTAATTAAGATGATTATAGCTCTATAACCCAAAATGTAGCTTATTGGCAAATTACAACATTACATAAGAATAATTAAAAAACATTTTATTTACAAAAACTTGTGTGTACACAATTCATGGGGCCTGCTGACTTCATGGTTGTCCAGCAGACATTCATTTCACATGGATCCAAGGATATTCATGTTAGGTTTAGTGGAAGGAAAACGTTTGGTAGAAAAAGATCCACATGCAGCAATGTTAACCTTTCCTGTGAGGTGATTGTAAGCTAAAGGGTTATGGGATACTATCGAATTATTTGTGTTAAATAAATCCTGCACCAGGGAATGTCAATGTCAGATATAAGTAAAGAAGAAAGTAAATTTAGCATTTTATTTGTAAATCAAGATCAGAGATTTCCAAGGAGTAAGACTACAGAAGCACAAAATCCAAGTGGCTTGATGTAAAGTATGAACTTTCCACATACAGTGATGACCTGGGGAGCCCTGTCTCACCTTTTCACCTCAAACAGCAAACACACAAAGTTGTTCTAGGTATAGTACAGCTATAAATGGTTATGGTTTAAAGTACCATCAATAAATGTCATCTCTGGAGTGAGCACAGTTTTCTTCAACTGCAGAGTGACTCAGTGCTCTCTAAGGCAAGTAGGAATCAACAGTTCACCTTTCAGACAACATTCTTCCAAGAATAAATTTGGATTTTGAAATGGATATTTTGCTAGCAGAATAGTAATTCTAGATGTCTTCAAATTTAAATTCTGCCAGAATAGTGCAATTGTAATTTTTTTTTTTTACATGGAGCAATAATTTTAGGTTACTTAAAATATGATTTCAAAACAGTTGCATTTTTTAATAGTTTATCTGTGAAAGGTTATATTGTGTGTAATAAGCACATCTACTTAAATACTTATTTCAGGCAGTCTGAAAAAAAGCAATCATATGTTTTTATAATTTTTTTCTTTTCTTCTTGATTCCTTGAAAACGTGTTTCAGTTTGCGTTTTTGATCTTTTGGTTTATTGAACCCAACTGGACCATCATAAACACCATAATTTATTTAGGTGTTGGCATCCACCTAAACCTAACAACTCACACCCTAGGAAATATGGAGGACCGATCCTGACAAAATTAAAAATAAAAGCAGAAATATATATATTTTCTTTTTCCTTTTCCTTACACATGCGTTTTCATCAAGAAATGTACGTTTTCTTTTTCCTTTTCCTTACACATGCGTTTTTCATCAAGAAATGTAAATGTTTTGTTTTTCCTTTTCCTTACACATGCGTTTTTCATCAAGAAATGTAAATGTTTTGTTTTTCCTTTTCCTTACACATGCGTTTTCATCAAGAAATGTATATATATATTGTTTTTCCTTTTCCTTAAACATGCGTTTTCATCAAGAAATGTATATATATATTGTTTTTCCTTTTCCTTAAACATGCGTTTTCATCAAGAAATGTAAATGTTT
Source organism: Girardinichthys multiradiatus (assembly GCF_021462225.1). Lineage (NCBI taxonomy): Eukaryota > Metazoa > Chordata > Actinopteri > Cyprinodontiformes > Goodeidae > Girardinichthys > Girardinichthys multiradiatus. Next base: position 14,797,452 of record NC_061816.1, read on the forward strand.
TGTTTTTCCTTTTCCTTACACATGCGTTTTTCATCAAGAAATGTAAATGTTTTGTTTTTCCTTTTCCTTACACATGCGTTTTCATCAAGAAATGTATATATATATTGTTTTTCCTTTTCCTTAAACATGCGTTTTCATCAAGAAATGTATATATATATTGTTTTTCTTTTTCCTTAAACATGCGTTTTCATCAAGAAATGTATATATATATTGTTTTTCCTTTTCCTTAAACATGCGTTTTCATCAAGAAATGTATATATATATTGTTTTTCCTTTTCCTTAAACATGCGTTTTCATCAAGAAATGTATATATATATTGTTTTTCCTTTTCCTTAAACATGCGTTTTCATCAAGAAATGTAAATGTTTTCTTTTTCGTTTTCATTAGACATGCGTTTTCATCAAGAAATGTAAATGTTTTCTTTTTCCTTTTCCTTACACATGCCTTTTTTCTTTTGACATTTCCTCGTCTCTCTTTTTCCTTTACCGTATGCATTTCTGCTTCATTATGCAAATGAGGAGGGCTGCCTTCTTCTCTCCATCTCCTCTCCTATTGGTCAATATACAGGAAGGAGGAGGATCCATGTGCAGGCCGAGGGTGTGTCCCAATTCAGGGGCTGGATCCTTCCAAGTGCGTACTTGTGGGCTGATTACGTCACAGCGCGGCGCGGACGGTCTGTCAGATGCTGCCGACAAATGTGTCCTTCTTTTGCCCGATTTGAAGGATGCATTGTGAGTATCCTTTGCGGTCCATCTTTTCTCATGATTCATTGCGGGTCGAAGCGGTTTGGTCAAACAGGGGCAGCCATGGCGGACCACACGGGCAAAGCTGTGAGTAAACTGTAAAAAATTACACTTTCTGTGACACAAATTAACTTTTACAATGTTTTTAGTGCGGGAATATAACTGTGTAGACGTGAAAAATCTGCTTGATTCATCAAGACATCGCTTAATATCAAACGTGCTCCGACGTGTTCGGAGTTTTCCGCTCCCACCGTGTTAACTGCCGGTTTGCCTCGCCAGCCCTACCGGCGGTGGGGCGAGTTAGCCCGGTAGAGATCGGACCGGACTGTCGGCACTGAGCTCCTGCTGGCAGTCATCACAGTGAACGTTAAACACAAGTGATTTCTAACAGTTTATGTTAGTATTATTTTAATGTATTGTGTCATTTGTTCATGTAAGTCGATTTGACATTACAGGTGATATTAAAGTTAACCTGAATAAATGGACAATTTTATGTAATCTTACCGTTTCGCTGAAGAGTGTGATTGAGAATAAATAAGCTTTTAAATATTCATTTTTGATAAAGATATGTGTTTTTAAAAGTATATTTATAATTCGGCTAGCATTATAATTCGTGATTCCAGGAACAGCTGAAGAGAAATACACTTTCAAATGCAAGCAAATCTCAGTAAAGAAGTGAAAAGTTTGAAAGAGCTTGTTTAGGCATGCGCATAGAAATATTTTAATATGTTCTGCAAATTAAGACAAATGTAAAATGAAAAAAATACTTTTTTTACACTGATATTGAGCAAGATAGTTTTTCTTGTTGTTTAGGGACAAAGGAGCAGACGGGCCAGTTTATTAAGCTCAGGGGTGAGGACCACCACCAAAAACTCAGCCACCACTTGGAGGTACAATAACAACATTCTTTGCAGTCAGTTTCTGTCCAGTTTCATAAACTCCTATCTTTCTAACTTTCATAAATATCCATCCAGTGATTAACATACTTCTTTTGGTTTTCCCTCTTTCTTTTTGCTTGTTTAGGACAATTCTGGAGAAGATGGGCCAACAGGGGAAGGTCACCCCCTTGCAGGCCAAAAAACAGTGGGACAATATGAAAAGGAAATATAAAGTTTGTTCAGAACTTCTCATGTCACACACAAATAAAAAATATTTCTAAAAGTCTTGTTGGTTTCTCTGTTTAGTCAACTCTTTTTCTTCCTTCTAACTTTAGGATTATAAGTATCCAGGGTCAGGAGAGGGAATCAGTGAAAAGCCCACTGCTGCTACTTGGCCCTGGTTTGTCCTTATGGATGAGGTGTTGGGACAGAGGTCTTCCACAACACCTCCTGTCCTGATTGCCTCCATCCCTGAGGACACTCCAGGGCCAAGCGGAGCGGTGGGCAACCAGATGGAGAAGGAAGACAGTGAGCCAGCATGAAGGGGTCAGAAAAGAAAGAGGGACAGAGATGATGGAGATGATCAGGGAGGACATGAGAGCACAGAGAATGAACAGACTGTTTTCCATCTTAGAAAGAATGGTACTGAAATAAGGTGCTTTATAAGAAATAGTATTAAGTTTTGTTCAGATTGTTTCTTAAAGTTTTAAGCTGTTCTAATAAATTTCAATATTGTTTTTGTCACCAATGTATTTTATTTCCATTTGACCTAACAATATATCAACTTCATTTAAATTTCTAAACACAGTTTATTTTGAAAATTACAAATAGCATTTTAAACAGAATGTGGAAAAAAACAACATTCAAACAGATCAAGATTACAAGACAAAAGGCATAAAATAAAACTATGTACAAATATTTACAATGGCGACAGCAGTATCAACCTGAGTGACCAGTTCCTGGAAAAACCTCTTCAACAGAACAAAAAGGCAGATGTCTTTCTGAACAGAAAGTCTCTGGCGGTGTGGCTAAATCTCCCGCGAGGTCAGAGACTTGGATGGGACGCTGCAACTGAGACCTGTGGTTTGTCTTTCTGGATGGTGAGCGAAGCATCACACAGGTGGTCTGCAGATGTTTGTGATTCCTCTTTCCGCTGTCCACGTCATCAAGTTTAAAGGACTGGCTGGACCACATCACTAATCAGGAATGTAATCAGGAATATGCAGAATTAGAAGATGGTGCTCACAAAATATGACAATTAGTTATACCCCTCAAACATTAAACACATCTATAATAGTATACCTGCCTGCAAACCGTAGTCATGTTCTGGTGGTGTGTATGTGTATATATATATATATATATATATATATATATATATATATATATATATATACACACACTGCTGAGAAAAACTAAAGGGAACACTTAAACAACACAAAATAACTCCAAGTAAATCAAACTTCTGTGAAATCAAACTGTCCACTTAGGAAGCAACACTGACTGACAATCAATTTCACAGCTGTTGTGCAAATGGTATAGACAACGGGGAAATCTTTGGCGATTGGCAAGACACACTCAATAAAGGAGTGGTTCTGCAGGTGGGGACCACAGACCACTTCTCAGTACCTATGCTTTCTGGCTGATGTTTTGGTCACTTTTGAATGTTGGTGGTGCTTTCACACTCGTGGTAGCATGAGACAGACTCTACAACCCACACAAGTGGCTCAGGTAGTGCAGCTCATCCAGGATGGCACATCACTGCGAGCTGTGGCAAGAAGGTTCGCTGTGTCTGTCAGCGTAGTGTCCAGAGTCTGGAGGCGCTACCAGGAGACAGACCAGTACACCAGGAGACGTGGAGGAGGCCGTAGGAGGGCAACAACCCAGCAGCAGGACCGCTACCTCCGCCTTTGTGCAAGGAGGAACAGGAGGAGCACTGCCAGAGCCCTGCAAAATGACCTCCAGCAGGCCACAAATGTGCATGTGTCTGCACAAACGGTTAGAAACCGACTCCATGAGGATGGTATGAGGGCCTGACGTCCACAAATGGGGGTTGTGCTCACAGCCCAACACCGTGCAGGACGCTTGGCATTTGCCAGAGAACACCAGGATTGGCAAATTCACCACTGGCGCCCTGTGCTCTTCACAGATGAAAGCAGGTTCACACTGAGCACATGTGACAGACGTGACAGAGTCTGGAGACACAGCAGTGGAGAGCGATCTGCTGCCTGCAACATCCTTCAGCATGACTGTTGGAAAAATTGTATATAGTTTTTATTTTTATCTTATATTCTTTTCCTTTTCTTTCATTTGACTATTTGATTTTATAACCATTCATGATGTTTGTGTGAGGATGTGTGAGTTGTCTGCAGGCAAAGGTCATAAATGGAGCTGGGAAGCGGTCCAGTTGAGGAGGTCATAAAGATGAAGGCTGATTGCGCTAACCAGAAGATGCACTGATCCTGGAAGATGGAGAGATTGTGGAAGTGTGTTGTTAAAAGATAAAGGAGTTTATGACCTGTTTGCGATGCAGCTGTTGTTTCCCATCCTTTAGAGAACAATGTTTTTGTAAATAAGGACCCCCAAAGATAATAAAAAGAGAGGTACAGGCAGATGCTGTTCAGAGCGGTGCGAGATTTGTAACTGAACACATCTTGACCGTTCTCCTCCACTCGAGTATATAATTAATTCTTTGTCTCTCTCTTCTTTTTGTGATGTTATAAGTATTTTAGGTTGTTTAAACCTGACAATGACCGGTTTGGCAGTGGGTCAGTAATGGTGTGGGGTGGCATCTATTTCCATGTGCTCGCCAGAGGTAGCCTGACTGCCATTAGGTACCGAGATGAGATCCTCAGACCCCTTGTGAGACCATATGTTGGTGTGGTTGGCCCTGGGTTCCTCCTAATGCAGGACAACGCTAGACCTCATGTGGCTGGAGTGTGTCATAAGTGTGTTTATAAGGAAACACTGCAATGCTTTAATGACCATTGCATCATTGTGCTTAATACGCCAGCAAACAGGCCAGACCCTATAAAGAATTTGTTATCTATCTAAAAAATAAGATGAGGATCAGGTTGATGTAATGTCCTTAAAACAAGTCAAAATGAGGTCATTTTGCAGGGCTCTGGCAGTGCTCCTCCTGTTCCTCCTTGCACAAAGGCGGAGGTAGCAGTCCTGCTGCTGGGTTGTTGCCCTCCTACCGCCTCCTGGTGTACTGGACTGTCTCCTGTTAATGCCTCCAGGCTCTGGACACTACGCTGACAGACACAGCAAACCTAGGCTCTTTCAGCGCATGAAAACAAAGAAAGCTGGAGGACCTGATAATGTCTCCCCATCATGCCTGAAGGCCTGTGCAAATCAACTTGCTCCGATCTTCACCCTGATCTTCAACAAGTCACTGGAGACGTGTGAGGTCCCCCTCCTGCCTCAAACGATCCCATGGGAATCCCGCGGGACGGGAGACAGCATCAGTAAAGATCACGTGATTGGGACGGTACAGGATAAAAAATGAACGGGAGCAGAAGGGAGCGGGAGCTAACCAATAGGAGAGAAAATAAACTAGGATCAATTGTCCTTGGAAATGTAAAACTGAGACTTTGTTATAAACTTTAAGGAAAAAAAAATTGAATCGACGCCGCCATTGTGTAGTTATTTTCCAAGAAGCCTATACTATAATGCGAGTCAAACGAACTACACAACCCACAAGCCAACAGTGCTTCTGATCAATGTTTTCCACCTGCATTCAGCATGGAGGGAGCAAACGCAGGTGGAGAACTGGACGTGGTAAAAGTGGATTTGCAACGTAAAGTCAGAAGTAAGGACTTATCTATTAAACTCATAGAGCTGACAAGAAAGTCACAAATATTACCGAACTTCAGGAGAGTTGAATGTAGCGGTGTTAACACGCAGTCTGCTATTTGTAAAATGTATTTAGTCGTAATCAAGTTCACCAAGGGACACTTGTAAGGCAGATTCTGGATTAAATCAGCCCTGCATCTCTTCATTCATCAAACCAAAAGTACCAACATGTGTCAAGTCTCATCTGACCAACAAAATTGCTGCATGTGCACTAAGGATTTAAGAGGTAAGGTACGGAAGCCCGTGAGGGGACATGGGGGAATGTTTTTTTTTTTTTGCGTCCCCACGCAATACTTTTGCGTTCGGCATTTTGGAACAGCAGCACAGATGACAAACAGATGACAAACAGCACTGATATGTCATTGATATGGTTTATTTATCATATCTAGGTTAACACGCAGTAAACAATGTGATGAAATGCTTAGGATAAGAAGAACTGTTCAAATCACGATAAAAACAAAAACACCAATGGCGTGCAAAAAAAAAAGTGCACATCATGCAGCAGTAATAAGCTAATAAAGTGTCACAGATGTTGTTTCGTGTTGTATTATTGTCCAGAGTTCAGTAGTTTGACAGCATGTGGATAAAAACTCTTTTAGTCTGATTTGAAGAAAAATTTATTTAAGGCCGATTTCAAAATAAAACTCAATAAATCTCAAAAGGGGTGAAGTGTTTGTTTCATTTTTGTAGTTATATGGTTTGGAAACTATCCCACAAAGTATTGCGAGATAACGCAAAGACTATTGCGTGAGAACGCAAAAGTATTGCGTGGGGACGCAAAAGAAAAAAATTTCCCCATGTCCCCTCGTGAACTCCTTAGAAAGGCTTCATCAAGGGAAGATATTAAATAAATATTTTGTGAAATAGAAAACAATTGAATGTACCATTAAATATACAATTTATTTAATACATCATTAAATATTAAGTGTACCACTAATTGCGTCATCAGTCAGTCATTTTCTACCGCTTATTCCATAGTGGGTCACAGGGGAGCTGGTGCCTATCTCCAGCAGTCTATGGGCGAGAGGCAGGGTACACCCTCGACAGATTGCCAGTCCATCACAGGGCAACACACAAACAACCATGCACACACTCATTCATACACCTACAGTCAATTTAGAGAGACCAATTAACCTAACAGGCATGTCTTTGGACTGTGGGAAGAAGCTGGAGTACCCACGCATGCACAGGGAGAACATGCAAACTCCATGCAGAAAGACATAATAGTCCATTTAATGATATAATAGTACATTTATTGTTTCTAATAATGTATTAAATAAATAAATGGTACCTAATGGTGCTTAATTTAATGGCACATTTCATGTTACATTTACTTCACTAATGGGACATTTACAACATTTATTTATTTAATAATGATTTTATTGTATTAAATTTGTCCAGTTTGACCCTCCATTCTTGATGTCTGTATAGGAGGTCATGTCAGAATTTGAATCAGGTGTTCTGGAGCAGACACACATCTAAAACTTACAGGGAAGGGGTCCCTGAGGACCAGGGCTGTGAACCATTGAGGTACAGTTTCTAAATTGTGAAGGTAATGCCTTTTTGCACTTTTGTTCAACAAGTACAGTTCTCTTACTAGGTGCATTTTTCTTTCGTTTCAGCAACTTGAAACATAAAAGTAATGTCATTTTTCAAAGGAAACAATCACTTAATAAATGAGTAAAATACAACTATGTACATTTTGTTTATTCAGCTAAGATAGGCATGGTCTGTTTCCTTGTTTGATATTTTATTATTTCTTCATTATTATTCTTTTTACGTTAACTGGCCTTTACTACAGCTAAAAACAGGGACCTAACTGGTCCTTCAAAGAAATTGCCAAACGTCTAAATGAAGAAAACAAAAATGGGAGTGGCACAGGAGTGGGAGTCGTTCTAAATGGGAGCGGGATGGGAGTGGGAGTCAATTTACCAGGAGTGGGACGGGACAGGATTTTGTTCGTTATGCTGGCCTGGGATTGGGATGGGACAAGACATTTTTCTGTGGGAGCGGGATGGGACAGGAGAGAAAATACACTCCCGTGTCACCCTCTAGTCTACACTTCATCCTGCACACCTCGACCATCCAGTGACGTATGCCAGGATCCTGTTTATAGACTTCAGCTCGGCCTTCAACACCATCATACCAGACATCCTCCACCAGAAGCTCACCCAGCTCAACGTCCCGGCCTCCACCGGTCAGTGGAACAACAGCTTCCTGACGTACCGACAGCAGCAGGTGAGACTGGGGAGCATCTTCTCCAGCATCAGATCTATAAGTACTGGTGCCCCCCAGGGGTGTGTTCTATCCCCACTCCTCTTGTCCCTGTACACAAATGATTGCACCTCCGCGGACTCGTCCGTGAAACTCCTGAAGTTTGCAGACGACACCACTGTCACTGGTCTGATCCAGGACGGTGATGAGTCTGGATACAGACAGGAGGTGGATCGGCAGGCACACTGGTGTTGTCAGAACTACCTGGAACTCAACCCTCTCAAGATTGTGGAAATGGTGGTGGACCTTTGGAGAACACCACACCCATACACCCCCTCACCATCCTCAACAACACCGTAGCAGCTGTGGACCACTTTAGGTTCCTAGGAACCACCATCTCTGAGGACCTGAGATGGTCTTCATACATAGACGCTGTTCGAAAGAAGGCCCAGCAGAGACTGTACTTCCTGTGGCAACTCAAGAAGTACAACCTTCCACAGGAGCTGCTGGTCATCTTCTACACTGCCATCAGTCAGTCTGTCCTGTCTTCATCCATCTCAGTGTGGTTTGGCTCATCCACAAAACAGGACAGGTGCAGACTGCAACAAATAATCAGGACTGCAGAGAGAATAATCAGGGCTGACCTTCCCTCCATCCAGGACTTATACAGGTCTAGGGTCAGAAAAAGAGCTAAAAATATATTTGCAGACTCCACACACCCTGCACATAAACTGTTCAGAGTTTTACCTTCAGGCCGCCGCTACAGAGCACAGTTCACTAAAACCAGCCACCACAGAGATAGTTTCTTCCCCCAGGCTGTTTCTCTTTTGAACATTCAATAGAGTACCAAACAACAGCATACACATGTCGCAAATGCACCTTTTTATGTATATATGTGTATATTTGTACATTGTATATATGTATATTCTGTAATGCAAAAACAAAAACCAGAGAGCAAAGTGTACCAGAGTCAAATTCCTTGTTTGTATTTATGAACTTGGCAAAAAAGCTGATTCTGATTCTTGCCACAGCTCACATTGATGTGCCATCCTGGATGGGCTGCACTACCTGAGCCACTTGTGTGGGTTGTAGAGTCTGTCTGATGCCACCACAAGTGTGAAAGCACCACCAACATTCAAAAGTGACCAAAACATCAGCCAGAAAGCATAGGTACTGAGACGCGGTCTGTGGTCCCCACCTGCAGAACCACTCCTTTATTGAGTGTGTCTTGCTAATCGCCAAAGATTTCCCCCTGTTGTCTATTCCATTTGAACAACAACATGTGAAATTGATTGTCAATCAGTGTTGCTTCCGAAGTGGACAGTTTGATTTCACAGAAGTTTGATTTACTTGGAGTTATATTGTGTTGTTTAAGGTTTCACATTTTATCTTTTAGGTGTTCATTTAGTTCATTTTCATGGGTACAGCCAAGATGGAATAAAGAAATCCCTCAGAGGATGCTGCAAGCAACAGCACATAATCAGAGTGAGTGCAGGATAAACATCAAAAGAAAAACAACATCCTGATTTCTGACTCCGGGCTTCTTTAGTCAGAGTCAAGGAGGTTAGCTACCCCTGGCTTTAAGGCCATCTTCCGTCTCAAAGCAATTTAAGGCCACCGTGAGAACAGAGCAATTATCCTCTCCTCCTTTGCCGGCTGTTGAAATGAAGGATTGACTCATCTCGTCTGTCTCAAGGGTTCCATAGCTGTCCAGGCTGGAGACACCTTCTCACCAATTGTCACCTTTCCCTTGGTATCATTAAATCTTTTCGAAGTCACTTATAACTCGCCATCGCCTGCTGTTCTATGCTCGGACACCCACAGAATTAATCAGTAAAGGTCAAAACTCCATTTAGCTCAAACAGGTGCATATTGGCAATAAAATGGACTGCACAAAATGAATACAAGCAAAATTATTTTCCATTGTGTGGATAGGTGTTTTACACACTTCTATGTAACATCCTGTTATAATACAAATGCTCCACATTTTCTCCCTGATGTGTAAAGTATTTAAACTCAATGTTTTTTCTTGCAGTGGAATGACAGAGTAATGTATTCGTATCTGAAAATGTTTTTATATAGGCCCAACAATGAGAAATATGTGTATGTATATTATTAATGATTCAGCACATTATGCTAAATATCATGTGTTTTGGGATGATGGGTGTAAAACATACAGTGTCCCACTGTGTAAATCTAAGAGTCTCTGGCTCAGGACATTTGTCTCTTTACAAGTATGATCTGCTCTTGACAGGAAACACTTAAATGACACATTATCTTTAAGTGCCATTGTATACGTTTTCATCATCAACCTTTTATTTTCAGGGATAGATGCCTTAACATTTGTGAGAATCTCTTTCTATTATATGGGACTTTCAAACTACTGAGTTCTCAATTTTTCAAAATTATTAGGACTCCGTTTAAGAGTGATTCAATTATTGTCTTATAAGTCAACACAAAGACAACACAGAGGAAAAAAGGTTACCTCTTTCTTTTTGAATTTCTGAAAAGAATGAAACATCCCTCTCAGCACCCTTACTATGACACATACCTGAGTTATGGTGCATTAGTGGTTCTTGAGATGCTTTTAAGACATAATTGGAGTTCACCTTTGCCTTACTGAACCCACTGAACTTAATTAAGAGAACACAGAGAGCTTTCTATTTAATGCCTCACAATTGTTGGTATATGTCAGAGTGAAAACTAAGCCTTGGGATATGACATCGCTCATATACCTCATACAAGACCTCATGACAGGATTTTGTCATCTATGGATGGATATCTTTTAAATAATGTCACACATTCAGCACATTAGGTCCAGCAGCTTCCATCATTTTAAAATGGTTGAAAAATCCTCACCCCAAAATAATGTAATCATACCTAAACACGGTTCATTCATTTAGTTATTGGTTGAAAAGCGTTTATGTAAATCATCTGAATTTATTTAGCACTTTTCTAATCATCTCCATCAGTCAAAGCGCTTTAGACTACAACCACATTCACCCAATTGTGCTTACACACAAAAATTCATCAACCCATACGCAGTTTTGCCTTTCCCAGGGGTACAACAGCATATGACAGAAGGAGGCTGGAGATGCAATGACAACTTCAGACTGCACAAAACCTACTTTTCCCACTGTGCCACAGTGGACATGTTACGTGGTTCTGTCTGAACCATAGAAGATAGAGTTTCACTCATTTTAGAGAGAAAATTAGTAACATTACAAAACATGTTCCTCCTACTTAGGGTTTGTGGTTGGGTGAAGCTCTTTAACATCATGTGTTTGCTCTTTTAATATCATAATGGCAACAAAATACCCAAATGACACTTTACATAAACCTGCAAATACCATGTATCGAGTATTTACAACCACTACTGACCACTTAAATATTTTGTGTTCATTTTTCGTTTTTCTTTCTTTTTTGATAAAAGCCCTGTACTTTGTGTAAAATCCTTCTGTGATATGTAGGTTTGAGATTTCCTCAAAGTTTCAATCTGTTATCAGTGCTTCAATGTTACTGAGGTTAGGAGAGAAATAACCACTCTAGAACCTTTTTTTTCTTACCGCTGATCAACTCTGCCTTGTGTTTTGGATCACTGTCATATTGTGATGTTCAAGTATGTCCCATATGCAGCTTGTAGGCTGCTTAGCGCAAATTTGCACAGCAACTTTTCCTGTATTCCCTTAGAACTTGCTGCATTTATTTTGCCATCAGTTTTCATCAGTTCCCTGTGCCTTTGTTGCTCACACATCGCAAAAATATCAGTGATCCACCTCCATGTTTCATGCTGCACTTTTATCATAGGTCTTATTGACTCATCTCCGGAAGCAGCTTCATTATTGTGACCACAACATTTCATTTTGGTCTCATCAATCCAATTAACTTAAATGACTTAAACTCAAACGATTTTCCTGCCCATTGTGGCTGAAAGTGTTACAGTCAGTGGCTTGGAGTATACTTCTAAGCTAGTTTTAGGACTCACTGACATTTCTGATTCATTGTCTGTTGTTATATCCTTTTCCTGTTTTATAATGTTCAATTGCTGCAGACAATATGATAATTATTTTGCTTTCCCCCCTGCCTCGGAATCCAATGTCATTGGAGCACTGGAAAAAACATGGACGTCTGTAAGAGGCCCTGAAACTCACGGACCTTTTATACACATGCTAATTACAAGCAAACACATCACTGGTGAGGATGGTTAAGGAGCCATTTAAACCCATGTGTATCCAAGTTATGTAAACTTTATAAGGGTCATTTAGAAAGTTTCTGTTGTCATTATGGTTTGAAAAGAGAAAACATATTGAAAAATACATATTGGAAAAGTTGCCAAAAAATAAAAAAATTTGCAGGGTATGAAAAAATCTTTTAGCAAACCTGTGCTAACCAATACTGACCTGACATAGCATATCAGGACACAATAAAAACAGATCTAGTCTTCACTCAGATTATTTTAGTTAAATAATAAATGGACAAAATAAATTATTTAATACACAAAAATGGATCTAAAATTTAAAATCTGTGAGAAATTTTGTACATTAATCAGAATTAGGGAGGGGAGTAGCATGTGTTGCAGAATATATGTAGTGGTTGACTGATCATTATCAAGTCTACCACCTCGATTAACATATAGGCAATTTAATATAATACAATACAATATAATACAATATAATATAATATAATATAATATAATATATTATAGTTTAGGGTATGTTTCGATCATTACTGGTTAAAAAAAGGTATTCACTTCTCTACATGTGAACCTCTATCTCATTTACTTTAGTCATACAGGCTTGCATCTACTACCCTGTCATCCTCCAGCTTCTCACTCACTCTTAAATTCTGTGTGTATGTCCACCTGTTCAATAATTAAATTTCGACTCTCACCTATGGAATATGGAACATGAAATATGGACCATTTCGTTCTTTCGTCACTGAAAGAAAAGATCCTAAATACAAGCAGCTTAAATGAGCTTCCTGCATATTCCTTCCTTCGTTTAGAGACATGGGTCTCTAAACGAAGCTCAGTGATTAAGGGGGAGCTTGATCCTCATTCGGTTGAGAAGCCTTCTGCGTACTTCTGGCTATGTCCCATTCAGTGAAGCTTTTCAAATATATCTCTAAACTGATTTTTGTTTCAGATAAATAACATGTTGTGTAATAACCTACTACAGATGCTGCAACCTTTCATCCCGCTAGGTTGGGTAAACATTTGATCTGACATTACTGATACCACATTGTCTTCTAGATGTAGGGTATAACTGCAAATATTTTCAGATATATTTTTTTGGTTCCTTTCCAGTGTTTTCCCTAAGAAAAAAAACATAAATATGATTGCTAACTCTACTTCTGACTGGGGCTGAAATTTGCCATGCAACATGGAGCTTTAAATGCTAACGATTTGCTCTTTGTCTTGGTGATACTAGCTGATATGCTTTTAAATTCTACACAAAAAGAAACATGTTAACAAATTTCACAGTACTTTGTGTGCCTCAGGTTTGATGACATACAAACAGTCTAAGTGCTTAGTTTGTAGTTAATACCAACAATCGTAATACATTCTATATGTGCTCAGTCTCATTAAATACCAAACTTAGGTTTTTCCTATGGAAAAGCCAATGTCTGAGTACAAAGAGAATGTCCCATAAACATTCGGCAGCAGCAATGTAGACTGTAGCTTGTTTGGGTAGATTGTGTTCCAAGAGTTTTCTTCTTTAGAAATGGATGCCATCATCTTTTCAAAGCATCTACAATCTATTCTCAACTCTCAAACCATTTGTCCAAGAGCAGAAAATGATTTTAATTGTATGCTGTCAAATATGACAGTGGCCTATGCAAATGAACCTCGAAATTCACAAAGCACAACCATCGTCAGCAGCATCTTTACAAAAAGAGGCGAGCTTTAAACAGAAAGATAATTTGCCCCATTGCCTTTGTTTACACTGTTTGAGGACTCAAAACATGCAGAGAAAAAGATCTTATCACTGACTCTAATAAGACTTTTCCCAGCTGTGTCTGAATGTGGCGACAGTCAGAAAATCCTAATCTTCATTAGAGACAGAGGATTCATAGTGTTGTAGAAAATTGGTCAATAAGACCAGAAAGGAACTCTCTTTACAGCAAGCATTATGATTTTTCCAAAAGGCATTTTGTAATTTCCTGTTTGTCATTTGGGAGCTGAGATCTTCTGTAGCTCTGATGTTCAATTGAGTATGCCACTGTCTTAAAAATAAATTGCCCTGTAATGAACCACAGAGTACTAGATATGCTAAACGTTCTCAGCAAGTGTCAGTTCAATCAAATTGGCACAGCGAGCAGTAGAGCGAGCTGTTGGAGGTAGTAACTGTGGAGGAGGCCTCAGTCTTCTTTTTTACTTTAACGTTGACAAGTGTTTCATAGTCTGTGCCAGGAGTTCATCAATTGCTCTGTTGAATTTCCATCCATCTTCGTGGATGATTTCCCCTGTGGTCTCTCTTGTTGTCTCGTCGAGAACAAGAAGTTGTGGGTGGTTCTCTCAACATCCTCCGTCTGCTCTGTCTCTTCAACTGGAAGGACTCCTCTCGAAGTGTGATTGAGTGCTGAGTTAAGTGGTCGATGGCTGGAAGGTTTCTTGGCTCTTTAGCCTGATGAGGTTAGGTAGGGTGCAGATGTCAATTTATGCACATGCAAGCAGATGTGCCTTCGTGCTGGGGATGCTTTCCTTTCAGTTAGACACATCAATCAGTGGGATTTGTATTGCACAGTCATTCTAGCAGGGGAAATGTGCTGTGTTAAAGGAACAAAACAGAAAGCTTGGGAGTGGGAAAGCAGTAAAAGATTGAAGAATACAAAACTATTAGAATGACTGTTCTTAAATGAACTTTAATGTTGTGTGCCATTGACTAATCCCTCCTGATGCAAATGATCTTGTTTATGGGCAGCTGCTCATTCTTTTTACACTGCCTTCTTTCTCTTGAATGCTAAAAATAATATGGGACTTTTCTTCTACAGCCAACAGGTACATTTAAATTTTAAAACACTTTCCAAAAAACTGCCTTCAGTCTTGCACCAACAAGCAAGCCATATCTATGTGCAGGCTGGAGGTGTGTGTGTGCTTCACCCTAGATGCTTTGTGCATTTAAGGATGTAGGCATGATGAGGGTTTAGTTTTGGTATGATCTTTACCAAGGCCCTGCAAACAGCATCCACTTTCCTCTTATTTTTAACATTGTAGTCTGGTCTTAGTGCAGTATAAGGAGATCCAAAGAAAGGCAGGTATTTCTCAAACTGAACCACCAGTTTAAATTACAATATAGACAGGCCTAGAATTCAAGTCTTTCCTCTAACACTTTTGCAGATCCTGGACACTGTTGTTTTTACATTAAATAAAAGATGTGGACAATACATGGGTGTGAATTTCAGGGAAAATTATACTATAGTCTAATCAGTCCTTTTTACAACACCATATCTCTACAGACTATGTAGAATTTATTAAGTCACTGGAATATAGGTGTTACCACATCTGTGGAAAAAGCATAGAGATCTAGGGAATCTATTGCTGACTTGTATTTTATTGATCATGCATCAACACACTCAACTGCTAATTAGAAATTCCAGACAAAATTCAGCATGTCTTTCAGTTAGCTCTAAACACTTTAAAATGTCAGCTTATGTGAGAAACAGCAAGTACTTGCAAATATAAGCATTAATGTAATATACATCTATTATGATCTGATACCTTAATTTCTCATAAGAGTTGGCAAAGGAGATGCTTGGGTAGTAATTTCACAGTCAGAAGCACCCTCATTTCTTTGCCTTGAATTGAGTCAACTAAGTGAGAGTGAAGTGACTTGGGGAATTAAATGAAGTGTTTGTCGGTGGCATTAATCTAAACAATGCAGATAATATCACAGTCAAGATATCAGCTTGCTCATTTATTATGTTTAAGTAGTCAGTTTTAATTGCCTTCTTCACATGACAACAAACCGCTCTCCACAATTCAATAGCTAGGAGAACCACCTTTCCAGCAAAAACTCTCTGTTTGCAAAGTTGTCCGTCTCTCACACTGTTATGAAATTTAGGCCTGTCCATCTTTCCAATATTATTTCAATTTATTGAGGTTCTTGGTTAGTTGTTTCTGCACAGCTTTCTTAAGGCCTACCACTTCCTTTCAGATTGAGTTCTGGAGTTTTACAACACTCTTAGCTTTTGGACAAACTGCCTCCTCTTTGACATTGAAGTTCACGTTCTACTCAATGATTACAAGGTGTCAAAATCCTGTAGCTACAAAACAAGCATAATTTAACAACCTGACCCCACTGTGCATCACAGCTGGCATAAAGGATCTCAATGATATGGTGTGTTTGGTTTTTTGCAAACATGGCACTCTTCTTGCCAAACATCTCCACTTTGTTTTCATCTGTTTAAAAAACAATGTGCTAGGTTGAACTGTGAAGGGGAGGAACAAGGGTAAGTAATAGATAATGGAAACAAAACGCAGTTTGCAGATATGCTTACTGATGGGGCATCGGTATCTGTCAGGGAGAGAACGCGTCGGGACTGAGTACTGATCCAGAGTGAGGTGCCAACAGGAGCCAGGGAGGTAATCCTTCGAGGAGGGTGGACAAGGTTCGCAACTGAAACGGTACTCTGATCCGGTCGGGCTGAGTTCAACACAAACAAAACCAAACTTCATAAAATGAAAAACGTTTAGATCATTTCAATCTAGATCCTTCTATTTCTCTGCCCAAACACTTAACCACATGAACTGTGGTGAGGAACGTTGTTCAAGGCAGCAAAGTTTGAAGAAACGTCCACAGTCAACAAACTGTTAGCTTTCAGCTAACTTCCGTAGCTGTGGATGAAAGATGGCTCGTTGTGTCTGCCAACCACACTGCACGTTAACACAGTGATGTGGTCTCTGCTGTCTTCCTTCCAGACTGGGAAACCGGGTCTCTGCAGGGGCTTCTCTGGAACACCGTTTGCTTCTGCAGGTCTCAGAGAAAAAGTCACGCAATGCTTATGCCTTAATTTCCCCTTTTTATGAATGAATACTTGGTACACAAACAGTTATTCATTCATACTTAACTGGTGCATATGATCGTGATCTTATGACACTCTTGGATCCAGTTGAAGAGTTATGTCTTTTTGCCAGCAAAGAGACATCAATGCGCTGTTTCCCTCCTATCCAGATCACCGGTGTGGAAGCGATCGGCTTGTTGGACAGGGAGTGCTCTTATTCAGACAGTGGCATCATGGGAACTCCGATGTTACAGTTTGCTTGGCTGTTGTTGGAAGTAGGTTAATGTAATTTATTTTGAAAGTTCCAGAAAAGAGTTTAATGTTGAAAATCCATGGCAGTAAGTAATCCGACAGTAAGTAATAGATAATGGAAACAAAACGCAGTTTGCAGATATGCTTACTGATGGGGCGTCGGTATCCGCCAGGGAGAGAACGTGTCGGGACTGAGTGCTGATCCATAGTGAGGTGCCGACAGGAGCCAGGGAGGTAATCCTTCGAAGAGGGTGGACAAGGTTCGCAACTGAAACGGTACTCTGATCCGGTCGGACTGCCAGCTCAGCTAAGATGTCCGGTGAGGTTCTTGGTCCGTGGGACTTTCCAAAGATTCTTCAAAATCAAGGTAACAATGCAATGAGCAAGACCTGTGTGGAAGGAGTAGAGTTACTAAGGAGTGTAGCTTTGACAAACACTTGAAAACACAAGATTCGAGGAGAGCTGGGTGTAATACCACAGGGGGCAAAACAGTCAGCCACTGAAGTGCCTCCTTCTTATAGCACCGTGGCTGATGACCAGATAGGCTGCACCTGTCAGCCTCCAGATTCCAGGACTCCTGCGACACCTAGTGAGGAAACTGATTACTGACATGATCAGCACTTCAGACCCTGACGGTACTATCATGTACAGTGACATTTAACACGCTGAAATCTGATGGAACTTCTGAGTTTGAGCATTGTGTGGCCCATCCTTGTTGTGAATTTGATTGGACACCTACTTATGGAAACTATCTTGAATGTTTTCCACTGTGAAAATAATTTTCACTATAGAATAGGCTTTAGATTATTATTTAGATACCCTTATAAACCCCGCCAGACCGATGACCAGCAAAATTGCTTCTCTAAGGTAATTGAAAATGCCTTACCACTTTGGCATTGTGTTAAAACTCACCTCCACACCAGCAAACAGCAAACACTCCTACTATGGAGGTGCTCACACTAATGAAATGTTTTACACAGCAGCACCTGGCTGTACATTTTCCCTTAAATCTTGTCAGAGCAGCAAAGTTAGGCTTGGTTTGTAGGAAACTTTTCTTATCCTGATTTCATTTTTTTTTAATGTAAATGTAATTTGTTTAAATCTGTTGTAGTTTTTTGTAGTCTTGAAGTAAGATTAAAATCATTTTAAAATTAGGTAGAAACCATATTTTTTTTTTTTTAAATAATGTAGTTTCTATGATTTAATAAGTCAGGCTCTGGGCAGTTTGTGGTACATGATGTGGATTTTCATTGAAATGTTTGTTCATTAATAAATGTTTAATATGTTTATGAATAGTTATTGATTTTGTTTTTTGATCTAATGGGTGTTTATTCTTAAAAGGTTTTATCCGGGCATGTAGTAAAAGCTTAATTTGTTCTCCTAGCTGCTGCTGCAGAAACATCTTCCGTATATGCACGACAGGTCACCAGATTGCCAGAGACTGATGGAAAACCCATTAAGCTAACTGTCCAAATGTAGACCAGCAAACAAATTGATAGTATGCAAGCACATATGTAAGCATTTGGCACATGGATGCAAACAAAATATTCCGTTCACAGTATGTTTACACCATCTGTTAAATTAAAAAGTACAAATGGCTTTATCATGGTAGCATTCTTAGTGTTTGTTGGAAAAACAAGGGGAAAAAAGTTAGGCTAATACACAAATAAAGAGATTTAAATGAAAGGAAAGACAACATTTTGAATGTGATAAGACACCATGCCTAAACGTTTAGGATTATTTATCCCCTCATTACAAATGTGCCTCAAAAAAGTTTAAAAAGTCAAATACAAACTAAAAAGTCCATTGACAGTTGACTGGTGCTGGTAAAATGCTTACCATATAAACTAAATGTGAGCACAAATTTTTCTCTTTGAACTATAAACATAAGTTCCACCCTTGCTGTAGTGTTTTTAAGTAAAAAAAAAACCACACACTTCAAATAACTTAAAACCGTTATTAAATAACACAGGGACAGGTTATAGAAAATAATCAACAACTCTTGTTCACTTTCTGTTACAGATTGTTTTTAAGTTTTTGAACACAACAAAACTGTTTATGTTGAGCAAACATGTCTACTTCCAATGCCACATGAGCAGGCAGCCTGTTTTAGCAGATCCCACTCAGTTTTGAGCTTTTCTTTTAGACATGTTGTGTCCTGTTTTTTCCATCTTGCTTTGTTACACACAATGGAGCTGACCGTTTAAAAGACAACTTTGTTTTTAATTTTTAACAGCATTTATATTTGGAGACTGTGTGAGTGGCTACGTTCCCATTGCTTACACCAGAGTTTTGCTGTAAGCTCCCAGTACCTCTGCCACTCACTAAGCAACCCAATATTTCCTATGAGCTGATGAGACACTGGACCAAGCCTGCTTTGGGCATTGCAGCCAGTGGAAATACAGACCTGTCATCCCATCTATGTGAGTTGGGAAATGTAAATATCTTTTCCCAATACTGATGAATTGTGTGCACTTGTCTGGCATCAGCGGCCTTCTTGGTGAGAGCAGCTTCGTCAACCTGACTAAGATGTGGCTAACCGTGCTAACTCCGGACACACACATAAACATGGAAGGCTTTTCATTTACTCCAGGCCAACAGAACCAATAAGAGCAGTAAGAAGTCAAGTCAAGTTTATTTATTTAGCGCTTTTCAGCAACAAGGCCCTCAAGGCAATGTGCATAAGGAAGATAATAGAATGATGGATAAGAAAATTAAAGGAAAATTGGACTGAAAACTTAATAATGTTTAGATAACATATTCAAAGGCCAGTCTAAACAAATAAGTTTTTAATCTTGAATTTAGGGTTTTGGCGCTTTTACAGTTTTCTTGGAGTTTATTCCAGATTAATGGAGCATAAGAACTAAAGGCTGCTTCTCCATGTTTGGTTCTGGTTCTGGGAATGCTGAGTAGATTTGAGCCAGAAGACCTGGGAGGTCTGGGTGGTTGATACACTGACAACAAGTCTGTAATGTATTTTGGTGCTAAGCCATTCAGTGATTTATAGACTAACAGAAGTATTTTAAAGTCTATTCTCTGAGCAACAGGGAGCCAGTGTAGGAACTTTAGAACTGGGGTGATGTGCTCCACTTTCTTAGTTCTAGTGAGGATGCAGGCAGCAGCGTTCTGGATCAACTGCAGCTGTCTGATCGACTTTTTAGGCAGACCTGTGAAGACACTGTTGCAGTAATCAATCCTACTAAAGATGAACGCATGAATTAGTTTTTCAAGGTCCTGCTGAGACATTAATTTTTTAATCCTGGAGATGTTCTTTAGGTGATAGAAGGGTGACCTTGTTACTATCTTTATGTGCCTCTGAAGGTTCAGGTCTGAGTCCATCACTACACCCAGGTTTCGAGCCTGACTGGTGGTTTCTAGCTGTATTAACTGAAGCTGCATGCTAACTTGTAAACGCTCTTCCTTTGGTCCAAAGACTATTAGTTCAGTTTTGTTTTAATTCAGCTGAAGAAAATTTTGGCACATCCATGCATTGATTTCTTCTATGCATTTACCCAGCGCTTGAATGGGTTCATAGTCACCTGGTGACATCATAACGTATAGCTGTGTGTCGTCTGCATAGTTATGATAACTTAGGTTGTTTATTAAAATCTGAGTTATGGGGAGCATGTAGATATTGAATAGGAGGGGCCCTTAGATGGACCCTTGGGAAATGCCACATGTGATTTTGTGGTCTCTGATGTAAACTTACCTACTGACACAAAAAAAGTCCCTTTCCTTCAAGTAGGATTTAAACCAATCGAGTGCTGTACCAGAAAGGCCGACCCAGTTTTCCAGGCGCTCTAATAAAATGGAGTGATCAACAGTGTCGAATGCTGCAATAAGGTCCAATAATACCAGCATTGTGGTTCTTCCACAGTCTGCATTTATACGGATGTCATTGAACACCTTGACAAGAGCAGTCTCTGTATTGTGATGAGCATGGAAGCCTGACTGGAAGACTTCGAAGCAGTTGGTCATTGTTAGGAAGTTGTTTAACTGCTGAAACACAGCTTTTTCAATAATCTTACTGTTGAAGGGGAGGTTTGATATAGGCCTATAGTTCTGTAGTAGCAGCTTGTTCAAGCTGCTCTTTTTCAATAGAGGTTTGATAATGGCTGGTTTCAGGGTCTTGGGGAAAACACCTGACAAAAGGGGCGTGTTTATTATTTGTGTTAAATCAGATGTTATTACAGGCAAAGCTTTCTTAAGGAAAGCTGTGGGTAACACGTCGAGACAGCAGGAAGAAGAGCTTAGTTGATGTACGATTTCTTCTAAGTTTTTGTAGTTCATTTGGTGAAATTGGGAAATTTTGTCAAAATCAGTTCTAGTTGGAGACAACTTTGGTACTGGAGTTGATGTGGATGTGCTGACTGCCCCTCTGATCTTTTGGGTTTTTTCAGTGAAGAAGTTAGCAAATTCATTGCAGGCCCTGGTAGAGTGGAGTTCAGATGCTACAGTTACAGGAGGGTTTGTTAGCCGGTTGACCGTGGAAAATAATGCATGAGCATTGTTAATGTTTTTGCTGATGATCTCAGAAAAGAAAGATTCCCTTGCATTTTTCAGTTGTAGGTTATATCTGTATAGTAGAGCCCCACAAAGCCCTACATGTCTCAATGCATTATAATTAGGGTACCGGGTACTGCGAGATACTTGCCCCATGCCTGCAAGGTCACTCATCCCTCACCCTAAGACCCTATTATTTTGTGGTGTTGCATATGTAATGAAGGAGGGGGATAGGTCTACAAGGGTAGCATAAATCCCCTGGTGGAGACCAGCTCCCCAACTGCCGTAACCCACACCTCCACATCAGAGACTGTGACAAGGGTAAATATAACTGGTGAGGTTTTCAAAGTTTAAACTCATAGGGTGTATTTAACATCTAACTAATTACAATGTTGAGGCTGATGCATGTTTTTGTATACTTAAAAATGTTATAATTTTAAAACCTTATAAAAATGAAATAATTTTTATCATGCCCTTAGAACACAAAGAAGGTGTAAAAGCACATAAGGACACATTATATTTAGCCACTGTGCTATAATTAGCTGCAATTCTCTTTAAAGTTGCACATTTTTTGGCTAAATTAATCAGTGTGGTCCAGCTGCAGAAGCCTGCTAACTCTCACAGACAGAGCTGTTTATCTAAATGATTTTATGGCTTTGGGTACAGGTGTTCTTTAATTCCAACTGCAGATGATGAATCCCACATAGAAGGCACAATCAGCAGAAATCAGATATTTACACACATTATATCAAAAGAAACAAATAATTTTTTTCCCACTTTCTGATATTAAATTTGACTACATCATTACTGTTTTAGGTAAGTTAGGATTACCAACATAATTTCTATTTGCTAAATGGTGAATAATGAGAAGGAGTGAGGGTTTTTAGCATTGTTCTATATACACATACAGTACAGACTAAAAGTTTGGACACACCTTCTCATTCAAAGAGTTTTCTTTATTTTCGTGACTATGAATATTGTAGCTTCACACGGAAGGCATCAAAACTATGAATTAACACATGTGGAATTATATACTGAAAGAAAAGGTGTGAAACAACTGAAAATATGTCTTATATTCTAGGTTCTTCAAAGTAGCCACCTTTTGCTTTCAATTCAATTCAATTCAAAAATACTTTATTAATCCCAAAGGGAATTTGATTACTGCTACGCACACTCTTGGCATTCTGTTGATGTGCTTCAAGAGGTAGTCACCTGAAATGGTTTTCAGTTCACAGGTGTACCTTGTCAGGTTTAATGAGTGGGATTTCAAGCCTTATAAATGGGGTTGGGACCATCAGTTGTGTTGTGAAGGAGGTGGATACAGTACACAGCTGATAGTCCTACTGAATAGACTGTTGGAATTTGTATTATGGCAAGAAAAAAGCAGCTGTTTTTGTTGGATTTTATTTTGATCTCACAAGGAGGCAGTCTGTTTAGGGTTTTGTGTTAAAATACGACCACATATTGGTGTCCAATTAACTCAAATTTTGTGAATTAACCTATCAGAACCTTACAAACCCATGACTTTATCATCTGTGCTTTGCCAATCTATTTAGAGGCATAGTAAGTCTGGCATATTTAAACTTCTGAATTTAAAGTAAAATCAAAAATTATCTGGCAATTACCAAACATAATAATCCTAACTGACCAAAAAAGGTAAAACTTTAAGTTTAATGTTAGACAATAAAGTGTAAAATCATGTAAAATCAAAAGACTAGGTATACACTCACTTTATTAGGTACACATTTTTAGTCACTTACTAACACAAATAGCCAATCACAAGGCAGCAATAATGCACTCGGGAATCTAGGCGTGCAACCTGAATGAGTAAGAGTAAGAATGAGGTAGAAAGGGTATTTAAGAGACTTTGAACATGCCATGGCTGTTGGTGGCCGACAAGCTGGTGTGAGCTTTTAGAAGCTGCTGATAAACTGGGATTTTCACACAACCCTCTCTCTATGGAGGGCCAATACTGATAGATTAAAAAATAAATACATAAATAAATAAATGCTCAATAAATAAATAAGGACACAATTAAATGCACAAAAATACAGTAAATAAATAATTGTAGGAAGCAAATAAATTATACAATAGAACATAAATGTATATATCTCTCTTAATTAGCTTCTTTATTTATTCACCTTTGTAAATATTACGTTGCTTTTTATTATCCATTTTAATTTTTAACTTTTATGTATTAATTACTTCTTTTTAAAATGTATTTATTTATGTGTATGTTTTGCTATTTTCTGTCTGTTTATTTCTTCCTTTGTCTTTTTTTTTAAGCTCTATTTATTTCTTCACTGCTATTTATTTCTCTTTGTCTTTTTAACACTGATGAGGCCAACATTTAAGGCAAACATCACTCCTCTGACCTTCCTTGGGTTAAGAGGTCGGACACCGAATGTCTACCTGTCAAGTTCGCCATTGCTACGCAATGTTTTCAGTGGGTAGAACCTATGTAGATTAAAACTACAATGAAAATTGGCCTTCCTAAAATGAGCTTATATTTATCAGACCAGCTGACAGAATATTTCTTCATGGCCCACACTGTTAAAAAAGGCATCTGCTACATAGAATCGCAAGTACTTTAAATACACTGCCGGTCAGAAGTTTTAGAATGCCTTTCTCACTTAATGGTTCTCTTTATTTTTTAACTATTTAAATTGTAGATTTTCACCAGAGATAACAAACCTGTGAATGGACACAAATGGAATTGTGTATTAAACAAAAAGTGTAAAATAACTCAAAACATTTTTATAATTTAGATTATTACAAAATTGCCACCCTTTGCTTGTATGACTGCTTTGATCTCTTGGTGTTCTCTCTATGAGCTTCATGAGGTGGTCACCTGAAATGGTTTTCCAAAGAGTCTTAAAAAAACTTCCCAGATGTCTTTGAGAGATGGCCAGAGGTTAATATTTCAGCCGTTACAGCAAAGGGCAGCTACTTTAAGGATTCTAAAATATAACATATTTAAAGTTATTTGACCATTTTTGGTTAGCTACAAAATTGCATATGTGTTCATTCACTGTTTTGATGCCTTCATTGAGAATCTATGTATATTAAATAGTCATAAACAGAAAGAAAACCATTAAATGAGAAAGGTGTTCTAAAACGTTTGACTGGTGGTGTATATAGAAATGTAATAGTAGATACACTAGACAGGAATGAATGTTGAACAGTATGAATTGGTAATGTCAAGGCAAAAGAGCGGAACAAAGTGGCAAAGAAACCTGGAATCATTATTGCCACATACTTTTATAGTGTAGAGTGAACTTGTCAGGTTAACATTACAGTTATGAAAGTCAACAAAAAAAGGTTGGTGATTAACATAATAACAACTCCTAACGTTGTTGTGAGACATTGCAGGAAATAACTCTGGCATCTCTGTCTTTGTTTTATCTCTTTAAGACATCTTTAAGAAAGAAAGCTCGAGCTTCAACAACTTACCCGCATTTACATTTTTCATACATGGTCTACTTTAGTCCAAACTGGCTCTCTGTCCTTGTCCTTATTACCAAGGGTGAGTTCAGCACACACTATCCTTCCTTATAAACTAAAAAACTAAATATATATTTTTTTATCTCTCTCTTTCTTTTGTTCAAATTAAAATCTATGCCATTATTAGTTGGATGTTCAGGTATTCAGAACATAGGAATTTGACCTTGTCATGTTCTTCCAATTTTGACAATCTGACATGCCAGTGCAGCATTGCTCCAAACATTGCATTGAGCCAACAATGTAACTAGCTGAAGTCAGAGGCTTCAAGAGAAAGATAAGGGCTGGGGTCAATGCAAGGTGAAAGACACTGGAAGCTTTCTATAAAATACTGTGCACATATTAAGGCAGTGAGGCCTTTCTTCTGGTAAACTTACACAGAAACGTCACCTCTCCCAAAACATTGAAACAATCAGTGATTTGCTGATTTGCCAACATTCTAGTTTCATTTCTGGCCATAGGCTGCTGAAAGGCTTTATTTTATGTATTATTTACCCAGTTTGGAAACATATGATAAAAAAGTACACACAGATCATACTCCATAAGTATTGTGTGTTTGCTTCTCATAAAAATACACCACATTTCTCAACTTATCCTTGTTATTTTAGGGTGTTATACAAAATTGTAAAGCAACATTTTGACATATTTAATGACATTGAAATGTGAGGATCAATGAACAGATACAAGAACTCCAGTAATGTACAAGGAAGTTGGATGTATAAGAACGTAATTTTTGAAGATGTAGTGTTTTTTCACATAAGAATAAATTATAAAAATACATTCATTAACTTTTAAGCTTTAGTCTGGGTCTTGGATAAAAATGTCAGGTTTAAACAACCTAAAATACTTAACATCACAAAAAGAAGAGAAAGACAAAGAATTAGTTATTTCACTCGCTGCGAGGAGAACGGACAGAGATGTGCTTCCAGTTACAAATCTCCTACCGCTCTGAAAACCATCTGTCCGTTCTATTCTTTTTATTATCTTTTCGGGGGTCCCTAGTTATAAAAAACATTGCTCTCTAAGGATGGGAAAAACAGCTGCATCGTAAACAGGTCATAAACACCATTATCTTTTAACAACACACTTCCACAGTCTCCCCAATCCTAAGATCAGTGTCTCCTCTGTTCAGCGCAATCAGCCTTCATCTTTATGACCTCCTCAACTGTGACTGCTTCCTTCTCAGCTCCACTTTTGATCTTTGCCTGCAGACAAACTCATCACATCCTTTACTCACACAAACATCATGAAAGGTTATAAAATCAAATAGTCAAGTTAAAGAAAAGGAAAAAATATAAGACAAAAGATAAAAACTATATACAATTATTCCAACAAAAAAACAACATAAAACTGACTTAAGAGAAACATCTCTTAAAGAAAATAAAAAGTATTCCTTGTTTTATATAAAAACTGTGCCAAACTAAAAATAAGATGCCATTTGTTTCACTTAATTTGGATACAACTTTATGAAAAATGCAGAACTGAACTTGACCAAACGCCAAAGCAAAAAATACAAAACACATACCAGCCACAAATTGCCAACTGTGACTTTTTTAGCACCTGTTGGGATAATTGAAAGTGGAAAAAGTACAAGCATTGATTGGGCTGAATCGGCTATTGAAACATGAGAACATATTGTCTGGTTTTCCATATATCCACCACTTGTTAAGGCTTGCGAGATATAGGACCCCAGAATGCAGACGAGCAGCCAGCGTGATGGTAAGTGCAAAAACGATTTAATAAAAAACAAAAACTGGAACAAAACAATAAACGGACAGGCAGGACAGGCTTGGCATGAGCCACAAAGCAAGACAAAAGCATGATTTGAGAACAAGACATGATATGAGAGATGTTTCCCCCATGGCTAACTGAACAGACATGTATATATGGAGTAAAACCAGGTGGAGCAAGGAGACAGATTGACTTGGAGCAGGTGAACCGAATAAACTTAATTGACAGACAGAACAAAATGTGGCTGGAGCAAAAACAGAGACTCTAATATACAAACAAAAACTAAACTTGACAAAACATGAACAAGACTAAAACATGACCAGAAAAATAATAAACAGAAGCATGATTCAAAATCTAAGAATAATAATAATAATAAATAATAATAATAAACAAAATGACGATTCACAACCTTAACTGTGAAAAACATAAGAAAAAACCCAAAACCAAAAACCAAACAACCCCAAATCATAACACCACTTGATTTCCAATGCTGCCATTTCCCTGAAAACAATTCCATACACCTAATAAAAAAAACAAAAAAAAAAACATGCAGGCATATCTGCAAGCTTTTTGTGTGTCAGTTTTACCAGCCGTTGTTGCACTGGTTTGGTTTGGAGTGTTTGAGAATTGGTCTTTATTCACTCATTTCCTGCTGTGGCACATATCTTATGATGATTGGTTGTGACTAACATATACATGTAACTACAGGAGACATCTGTTCCGTGACAGTTTAGCATGAATACATGATTATAAAACCAGTTTCTACAAGAAAGGATTCCATCAATCTATGTTTTATCTCTAATCTAGCCTGTTGCCTTTTGTCTAGACCATTTTCACAGTTGCCTTTAGTTTTCAAAAATTCTCTACACGGCCAAAACCCCTAAAAATATTTGTCTACACTTATAGGAAGATACGTTATCCACAAAGATTGTTCTCAATTTACAGGGCTGTGAAAAAGTATTTCCCCCTGACATAATGTGTCTTTTTTAAATCACACCTTAATATTTTAGGTCAAATACAGAATGAAATTAGCAAGACTGTTTTCAAATTCTTATAGGAAAAAAAAAAGCTATTCAACTAAACCTGGCCTTGTATGAAAACTTGATTCCTATATGGAGGTAATTTTGGGGAAAAACAATTTGTTCATTGTAACTGTGAATTTGAAATCATAGAGAGAAATGCTATAGGAATTTTGTATATGTAGAATTTTTTTCAGTCTTTCACAAATACAAAATAACAGTTACACCCACCTCTTCAGATTCTTAAGTACAAGTGCCCAAATTGTACTCTTTCAGTTACACATCAACAACCTCTTACTCGCACAGTTTTGCTGCATTTGTTCTGAAAAAAAATGGTGCAAAATAAATTCACACACCTGTATTAACATCTTCTCGCAAACTGTATTTTTTTCAAATTTATTTATTTAACACAAAACACAAATCAGTGAAAACAACTGCATAAATCTGCTACTGTTAGTCACAAACCCTGCTTTATAAGTTACACCTTCTTTTTGACGTGCTTTCACTTTTGCTCCAAAAACTCATTATCAGGCACAGCCGGCAAAATATTATTGAACCTCTGTCACTGATGTAAGACAGAAACAAGAAGACCACATTTTCTCACAAACTCTTCAGGATTTTAGGAGATGTTGGTGTCACCATGGCTACAGCAGATGCCCCTTCATCAGTCTTTGCTGAAGGTGATGGGAGTCAGTGAGCGATTTTGTCCAGCAGTTACCCTGTTGTCATCTCTGATGTAAAGAGTGTGATTCTAAAACTGTATTAAAGTACTAAATAAGTGTTCTTGTTATGCTTTCATCCAGGAATCACAACAAATGACAGCAATATTTATTTCTTCTCAATATGGAAAATGCGTATTTGATTGTATTGGTTTGAAAGCAGATTAAAGAGAGTGCTTCAAATTACTAAATTGATATTTTAACAAAGATACACCAGATTAAAATAAATATTGAATTTTGAAGTCAAGTCAAGTTTATTTATATAGCGCATATAGTTCCTTCAGCAACAAGGCACTCAAGGCACTGTACATAAGGAAAAACATTACAATGAGACAGAAAATCAAACAACAAAGGTAATAAAAGAATAGAATGATGGATAAGAAAATGAAAGGAAAATTGGACTGAAAACTTAACCAATAATGTTTAGATAACACATTCAAAGGCCACTTTAAACAAATACGTTTTTAATCTCGATTTGAAGCAACTTAGGGTTTCGGCGCTTTTAGAGTTTTCTGGGAGTTTATTCCAGATTACTGGAGCATAAGAACTTAAAGCTGCTTCTCCATGTTTGGTTCTGAGTCTGCAGAGTAGATTTGAACCAGAAGACCTGAGAGGTCTGAGTCATTGATACACTGACAAAAAGTCTGTAATGTATTTTGGTGCTAAGCCATTCAGTGATTTATAGACTAACAGAAGTATTTTAAAGTCTATTCTCTGAGCAACAGGGAGCCAGTGTAGGAACTTTAGAACTGGGGTGATGTGCTCCACTTTCTTAGTTCTAGTGAGGATGCAGGCAGCAGCTTTCTGGATCAACTGCAGCTGTCTGATCGACTTTTTAGGCAGACCTGTGAAGACACTGTTGCAGTAATCAATTCTACTAAAGATTAACGTACAAATTAGTTTTTCAAGGTCCTGCTGAGACATTAATTGTTTAATCCTGGAGATGTTCTTTAGGTGATAGAAGGGTGACGTTTACTATCTTTATGTGCCTCTGAAGGTTCAGGTCTGAGTCCATCACTACATCCAGGTTTCGAGCCCAATTGGTGGTTTCTAGCTGTATTAACTGAAGCTGTGTGCTAACTTGTAAACACTCTTCCTTTGGTCCAAAGATTATTATTTCAGCTTTGTTTCAATTCAGCTGAAGAACATTTTGGCACATCAATGCACTGATTTCTTCTAAGCATTTACCCAGTACTTGAATGGGTTCATAGTCACCTGGTGACATCGTAACGTATAGCTGTGTGTTGTCTGCATAGTTATGATAACTTAGGTTGTTTATTCAAATCTGAGTTAGGGGGAGCATGTAAATATTGAATAGGAGGGGCCCTAAGATGGATCCTTGGGGAACGCCACATGTGATTTTTGTGGTCTCTGATGTAAAATTACCTACTGACACAAAAAAGACTCTATCCTTCAAGTAGGATTTAAACCAGTCAAGTGCTGTACCACAAAGGCCGACCCAGTTTTCCTGGTGCTCTAATAAAATGGAGTGATTAACAGTGTCGAATGCTGCACTAAGGTCCAATAATTCCAGCAATGTGGTTCTTCCACAGTCTGCATTTATATGTCATTAAAGACCTTGACAAGAGCAGTATCTGTACTGTGGTGAGCACGGAAGACTGACTGGTAGACATCGAAGCGGTTGGTCATTGTTAGGAAGTTGTTTAACTGCTGAAACACAGCTCTTTCAATAATCTTACTGATGAAGGGGAGGTTTGAGATAGGCCTATAGTTCTGGAGTAGCAGCTTGTCCAACTTGCTCTTTTTCAGTAGAGATTTGATAATTGCTGATTTCAAGGCCTGGGGGAAAACACCTGACAAAAGGGACGTGTTTATTATTTGTGTTAAATTAGATGTTATTACGGGCGCAGCTTCCTTAAGGAAAGCTGTGGGTAAAACATCGAGACAGCAGGAAGAAGAGCTTAGTTGGTGTATGATTTATTCTAAGTTTTTGTAGTTTATTTGGTGAAATTGGGAAATTTTGTCATAATCAGTTCTAGTTGGAGACAACTTTGGTACTGGAGTTGATGTGGATGTGCTGACTGCCCCTCTGATCTTTTGGGTTTTTTCAGTGAAGAAGTTAGCAAATTTATTGCAGGCCCTGGTAGAGTGGAGTTCAGATGCTACAGTTACAGGAGGGTTTGTTAGCCTGTCGACCATGGCAAATAATGCACGAGCATTGTTAATGTTTTTGTTGATTATCTCAGAAAAGAAAGATTCCTTTGCAATTTTTAGTTGTAGGTTAAATCTGTATAGTCTCTCTTTATAGATAATATAGTGCACCTGGAGTCCAGTCTTTCTCGATCTGCGTTCAGCCTTTTGACACTCCTTTTTTTCACTTCTGACTGGTGGAGCACTTCTCCACGTTGACATTTCCTTCCCAGAAACGACTTTTACTGTAATTGGAGCAATTGAATCAATGATGTCCGAGATTTTAGAATGAAAGTTATCTACCAGCTCATCTACAGTGTTACAGGGCAAAGTGGAGCTCCTTTCATGTTCTCAGAATCCAGTAAAGCAAAAAGCGGGCTCAGTGGGGAGATGGGAGAGCGGTCTGGGTTTGTGTCTGGGGTGAGGGGGGTTTCATGGGGGGGTCCACTTCCCTGTGGATTTCGACGGGTAAACCTTTTGTGATGACCTCTCTTTCTCAGCCAACTGGCCGGTTGTCTCTGCTGGAAATGTTGGAGGCAGCTTTATCCATGTTGTTGATACTCCATGTTCTCTGCTGAAGGTCGAAGCTGCTAGCGGATTATTTAAGAGATTAGATATGAGACGTCTGGCTCCCTGCTTGTTAAAACAGAAACCATCTTGCTTGAAGAGTTGTCTTTTTTCCCAAAAAATATTAAAGTTGTTGATGAAGTCCACAGGTGTGGTAGCACAGGTTTTTTTCAACCACTTATTAATCATCAGAAGTCTCGAAAAAATCTCATCTCCACAGAAAATCGGTGCAAAGGGTCTGCTGAGGAACACCTTGATATTGAGACCTCCTCTCTGAGATATTGGACACCACGTTACTGGTACCAATCATAACTTCTGTGTTTTTCTTGTTGCAGATGTTTTTAATCCCATTCACAGCTGTGTTGCCCACTATTAGGGTTCTTGGTTTGGTGGGGCACTTTTTCTCTGGCAATTTAGGAGAAGACTGTTTAGAATGAAGGTTGTTTTCAAACCTTTTATTGTTCTCAGAAGATGGATAATTTTCCTGGTTTTCATTCCGTAGTGGGGCAAATCTGTTTTGGAAGGGAAATCCATTATTTCCAGCTGTCGAAGTCACCTTTTCCCAGGGGAAACGGGGGCATTTTTCTGTAATTCTGGCCAGTCTAATTTATTTAATTGCTGAGATTTTCCAGTGAGTCATCCACCTTGATTTTTTGGGCATGTACCTAAAACATGCCAGGAGGGTCTGCCAGTAGGTTTATTCTCAGTGTTCTGATTGCCGGCTGAGTCATTGAGCTGGCTGTCACTGTTTGAGATCACAGGCAGAGTTGCTGTACCTCATATTCACCTCCACATTCAGTTCTAGTTGATGGATTTTCATCTCCAACACAGCCAATTTCTCTAAACGTTTGTCGAAGTCCTCTGTGGTGAAGGGAGGCATTTTGTGCTGATTAGCTGGCGTCAACTTGTCCTTCTTTTGAGATCGATTATAAAAAACATCAAAATCCTTTAGAAAACTAAATAAAAATAATAATAATCCTTGGGAGTTGTTGGTAAGAAGTAGTTTTAGTCCAATAGTTCCGTAATTTTGGCTAAGAGATAAAAAGTTAGGAGTAAAAGAATGCAAGCAAGCAGGGAGCTTTGTCATAATGTGGTTTACGGGCGGACCAAAGTGCAGACAAGAGCTGGGCAGCAGCATGTTGTAAAATATTTTAGCTTTATTTCCAGAGGTTTTCAAAAGAAACCAAACAAGGCACGGCAGATACAAACAAAGTCCTGATCCAAAAACTTACAAGAGGTTCTGCAGGCACATGGAAAAAACTCAGCACGAATACGTGGGTTGAGAACGGGGTATGACAAACACAAGGAACCAGCAACAAACAATGACACAAAACCAACTAATATAGTGTGGGATAACAAAGGGCAGGTAATCAGAGAAAACAGGGAACAGGTGTGACAAGGAGGCAGGGAAGCATAAGGAACAGGTGAAACAAATACAAAGGCTGAGGTTGGGTAAAGTAACTAATAAAAAACAGAAACACAGACCAAGCAAACCTATAGACAAAGATAAATAATCAAATGGGGAATAAGAAAACTAGAATAATCATGACTAAAGTAAACAGAGAATCTAGAGAGAACATAGGAACAACAATAACAACCTAAGAACAAACAAAGAACCCATAAAGAAAACCTGAATACAAAAGTAAACAAACCTAACCACACTGACTGCATTAACCGGAAAGGAAACAGAAAATAAACTAGTAAACAAGAAGAGTGCAAAGGAACAAATAAAACACAATAAAACACAAAGATACAGCTACAGCTCCGGAGCCAACCCTGTTGTTCAGAGCGAACGTACCTTCAACCCCCCGCGAAGCTACTGAGCTAACCGCTTGTTTACTGTGGATACCTACGTCAAACTTTGCTCTTGGACAATGTTTCCTCACCATGGTTCATGAGGTTAAGTGTTTTGGGCAGAGACAGATTTAGAATGAAATGATCTAAACGCTTTTCATTTTATGAAGTTTTGTTTGTGTGAAACTTGGCTACCTGCAGCACACGTGCCGGTTTGTGTTCTTTGTATGTTTTTAAAGTTAAGACAAACTTTATTTAAAGGGTGATTTTTAAACAGAACATTGATCATAACGCGCCGTCTGCGCTTATGCATTTTAACTCTTATATTAACCGAGGTATTTTAAAGGTATGTGTTTGTTTCTCGTGCTAAGCTATCTGCTTCTTTGTTAGCTCAACTGCTAACCGGTAACACATGCTTGCTACTAAAGAGTATTTAACAGAAAGGTTGTTGGTTTTCAAGCTAGTGAATAATAGTCCCTGAACATCATTTACTAGATTTGATAACTAAGTAAACACCATTAAGCCCATTTATCCAGAAAGATTTGGCTCATTTCCAAAATATTCCCTTAATAATATTTATTCAAATATTATTTGAATAAATGAAGGCAGCTAATTAGACACCGTTGAGAACTAGTCATCCAGAAGGTTGGTTTTATTCAGCAGATAATTCTTTAAAATATTATTTCATTAAAATAATATTTTATCTGATCTTGCATTGTGAAGGGTTGTCTAAATGTTGATGATTATTTCCTAAGTTGGTACCAAGACTAACTTAACTTCATTTCCAGATTCTTCAAGATAATCCTTGGTTCTCAAACATAAACATTGCATGGTAATGTTGCATCACTCTTTTGGTCATAATTTCCAATCATCTTTAATCGACTTGTTTATATTGTACATAGCCTATTAGTCTTCCCTATTCTTTAATTCTGCTTTGTAGTTAGTTGGATTGTTTTAGCATAGTAAAGAGTTGGTTGATTTAAATATGTTTGACTTTGAGTTGACTTATTTTTGTTAATAAATTCTTGTATTTTAAGAAATTGTGTGAATTCATTCCATATATGTGCAGAGTTTATGCTGTTCAATAATGTCAGAGCTCGTCTCGCACCTTTCCATTTTGCCCTAATACCATCGCCTTACTGGGCTGGTATTCACAGGACAACCCTTAACAGACCGAAATATTATTTGATAAAATATTAGAATATTAATATTAAATATTAAATAATATTCTCAGATTCATAATCTCGACAGCCTGAAGGTTAATCCCGCTGTCTCCACTGTAAATAACTGCGGAAGGTTTTTATTTTCCCCCCGTTACTTATTCCTGATGGCTCATAGTCATTTCTTTAAAATGTACTTGTTTATTAACTTTTCATTTTATTCTCAGCCATTTAAAATTTTCAAAATAATGTTTGTGTTCATAGATATAAAAATATAACACTGTACATAAAATACACTGATGGCAAATACCATTTGTTTAATTTATTTTTTTAACAACTTAACGACTAGTATATGAACTTTCTGAACAAAGTTTAAATATTTTTTTGTAGCAAACATTAATAAACATTAACATTACATATCATCTGACTGAATTATATGTGTTAAATATCCACCCAATGGTGGAAACCCAGCAGCAGTTTGAAAACGATGTGCAGGGAGCCGGCTGTTCTCTCTGGGTTGAGTGCGCCTCGAACCCCAGGTCAGAGCGAGGCGAGCAGGCTGTTGGCAACGCATTAGCAGACATGTCCGAACACATCAAAGCACTTTTCCAATGAATCCCTATCTTGATAAGCTGATTATATACTTCAGCTATAGCTACATTCTTGCCTAAAAACATTGTAAAAGTTAATTTTGTTTTACAGAAAGCCTATTGTGCACAACTTTATTCCCAGCTTCTGTCTCCTCCGCCATTGCCACTTCCATTTGACCAATCCATTTCCACCCACAATAAATCATGTCATCTCCATACAAATACAGGTTGCAGCATAAGATTCGTGCAGTTGTTTTCACTGATTTTTCACTGAAAAAGTTTGTGAGAAGATGTTAATACAGGTGTGTGAATTTATTTTGCACCATTTGTTTCAGAACAATTGCAGCAAAACTGTGAATGTAAGAGGTTTTTGATGTGTTACTCAAAGAATACAATTTGTGCATTTGTACTTAAGAATCTGAAGAGGCGTAGCTCCTGTTTCGTATTTGTGAAAGACTGGAAATTCAACAGAAAATCTACAGATACAAAATTCCTATAGCATTTATCTCCGTGACTTCAAATTCACATTTACAATCCACAAATAGTTTTGCCCCAAAATTACCTTCATATCCCCCCCCCTTAAAATTTAATGTTGGTTCAGCTTCACTAGCCAAATTCAAACCTGACTTGTAATGAAAAATATTTAAATACAACCTTTCTGATAGCATGAAATAGAATATTTCTCAAAAAGATACAAATCATTTCCCAAAAGAAAAACAAATACCATATGATAAACAAAGTTATGGACAAAGTTCAGACCTCCCTGCCTCAGTTAAGGTCAGTGTTCCTGATTGAACAATAAGAAAAATACTGCAAAGATTGCAAAAACAACATCCATCAGAGAGATCCAAAACAAAAACAAGAAGTCCGTCTCACAATTGCCACAAAACATTTGAATGATTGAAGACTTTTGGGAAAATATTCTGTGCACTGATGAGAAAAGTAAAACTTTCTGAAAGACATGTATCCGGTTACATCTGGTAAAACACACACACAGCAGTTCAGAAAAAGAACATTATACTTACAATCAAACAAGATGGTGGTAGTGTAATAATCCGCTGCTTTGCTTAT
This sequence comes from Girardinichthys multiradiatus, assembly GCF_021462225.1. Taxonomy (NCBI): domain Eukaryota; kingdom Metazoa; phylum Chordata; class Actinopteri; order Cyprinodontiformes; family Goodeidae; genus Girardinichthys; species Girardinichthys multiradiatus. The sequence continues at coordinate 14,833,203 of NC_061816.1, forward strand.
CTAGGACCTAAGCAACTTGCTGTAATGAATGGAACCATGATTGAGACTGTCCAGTCTTCAGTTGGTGACCTTGAGCTCAAGCACACCTGTGCAATGCAGCATGGAATGATACAAAGCACAGCAACAAGGCGATCTCTGACTGGGACAACATATGAACAACGACAAAATTAAGATTTTAGAGTGGCCTAGTCAAAGCCTATACTGAAATACTGTGATATAACCTCAAATATCCTGTTTTTGCCGAAAAACCCCTTCAATGGGGTTGAACTGAAACAATTCTGTAAAGAAGAGTGGGTTATAATTCCTGCACAGCAACACAAACACTTGACAGCAGTTGCTGAAGCCAAGGATTGCAAGCAGTTATTAGGCTTAGGGGAACTTACTTTTTCACAAATGATCAGTGTGAGTTGGATATATATATTTTTTTACCCCAATAAATTAAATCCTAAAATGTTTTTTTTTTTTTTTTTTTTACTCCAGTTATCATTGGTTAATACTATACAGATCAAATGTATTTGATCTTAAACATTTAATGATGACCTTAAAAGCAAAACCATGAAATCTGGACTAAAGCAATTGGTTTTTCACGGCACTGTAAGTTCATTCAACTCTATTAAGGCTGACCACTTTTTTTGCCAATGCTAAAGAAAAGCATCCCCACAGCATGATGCTGCCACCACGTCTGACTTATGATTTCTGAAGGTTGCAGTGAATTTTATTTAGGGGTGTCAGAGTAAAGGGGATGCATATTTCAGTTTTCTAATTGTAAAAATATAAAAAAATGAAAACCACTAAATTAAATATATGAAATGTATATATAAATTAAGTCATAATAAAAATACATTTGTGGTTGTAATGTGGCAATGTGAAAAGTTTCATAGGTATACTGAAGCAAGTTTCTGTGAAACGAAGCATCAGAGGGGAGTTGAAGTCTCAGAATGATCCTGTCCTGTGAGGTGTATAGGATTATTTATCCTTGACAGAAAATCCCCAACATTGCTCACTGATATTCAAAAATGTGTGCTTGTCACACATTAGTTAGTAGTTTCCAAACTGCATTAAGAGTCTGAAGCCTGCTAAAGTTGCTTTCAAGGGTTTTATTAAGTGCTACCTTTATGGTTCAGGCTGTTGTGGACCTGCAACAAATTACAAAGATGTTTTAGATTTATATGGACCCAAGGACACCCTCAGAAGACTTTGTTATGAGCGAAACAATGTGTGGCAGTTTCTTGATAACCTTCTGACAAAGATTTGCTCTTCAGCGAAGGGAGTTGGGGACTCTTTCAGAATTAAACTGTGGACATGCTTCCTCCTAATTTGTGTGCCTAACAGTGATGAAATATTATATTTGAATTTAGAATTCATATATCAGCCCCAAGCTTGGCCTCCTCCTTCCGTTTTTACCCTTGCAAATTCCTCTCATACATTTTAAAGCACATATTGGCTACCTAAAGCTATTGCTGGCCATGGGACATGAAGACGTGCTATAATGTGTTTTTATTTAGTGTCCCCCTCCTGACAGTGGATCAGAGTAGTGTGGCTAAGGCTGTTTGTGAGGATGCTGGCTCTGCCTCTTGGGACTATGTTATTTTCCTGAGAATGGCTCTCAAGCCGAAATAACAATGTGTCTCCAGCTTATTTGCATCACTCTACAGCTTGGTGCTGTGTTATGGGATTGGCTGGCCATTTCCTGCAGACAGAGTAATAAAAATCAGATAAAAATAAAGGCCTGCAGCTGTTACTCCCACTCCAAAGAATAGGTGGCTTTTTTTCCAAGTCAACATTTTCTATTCTTTTATTAAAATTGTCACAGTGCTTTGTGTCTTTCTCACATTATCTCCCAAACCTCTTGCCTGTATCAACATGCAGCATGAGCTGAATACTGCTGACCTGCTCTGTTTGTCTGCTTTAGTCTGTTTTGGCATTTGTCTGTTTGCCTCCTTTCAATTCGCCTGCCCTGACAGACTGACCACCTGTTGCTTGTGTGATATTTGGACATTGACTAAAGCAATGTATGGAGGACCCCTCCTGCCTTGCTTTCATTTTTTCCTCCTCTGCAGGTGCTAGATTAAATTAGCAAGCAACCTTAACAAGATTAGTCAGTATGCCTAAAAATAAGACTCACTATGGCAGAATACTGCATCCTTTTTAAAACAAGAATAGGTTTGTTGCTACATGCAAAAATCTATTTGAAATTCTACATGCATCAATCAATTTTTCACATGAACTTAGTACTTGCAGGGTTGCAGGGGGTTGCTGCCCATCGCAATCAGTAAAAGGGCAACAAGTCCTGGTAAGCCCTGGACTGGTCTCAAATCCATTGCATTTCAAACACAGAGACACAGAACAAGCAACAATAAAATCATACATGCATCCTGAAACACATTGTAATGTTGCCAGTTAACTGGAGATAACAAACAAAATCTACACTTGAATAGGCACAACTGCACACATAAATGCCATAGCACTAGGAGCTGCATAGCTCCAAAGCAACAATACTAACAAAAACTATGGAAAATGTACTAGCAGAGACCTACCAAAATTTTTGCCACACTGTGCTGAACCAGTTGGAGAATTTTAGACACCTTTCTTGTTAGGGCCATGTTTCCTGTGAGCCTTCCAAGTTTAACAGCTTGTTAAGGTTTCAAAACACAACTAACTTATCTTACTTGATTTGTGCAGTTATTGCTTAGATGTGTAAACATGGTAATTGTATTTATTTTGTATCAGCCATACAAGCTGTTTATTTTTTACGGTGACAAAAAAAGTTTAACCATCTTCTCTGTATGTCATTTGATCTCCTTCATGTTGCCACCTCCTCCACCGCTTCCTTAGACCCTCCTACTCTATTCCCCTTAATGTTGCCTTTGTTCGCCTCAGTACCATGTGAAGCTGTGCTTTCTCCCACTCTCCTCCCAAACTCTGGAACTTTCTTCCACCAGACAACCTAACATACTTATCCACTGTTGAAATCCAGATTTGAAACCCACATGTTCAAGAAATTGTAATAAGTTGCAAAACTTAAAGATAAGAAAGATAAGAGATTAGGGAGGGAATTTCACCACTGAGACAGACCCAACCAGCAGGAAAGATCTGAATGTGTGTATGTTGTACAAATACCTATCTGTAACCTTTCAGCTTTATGTAAGATAAAAGACTACTGTGCAATGAGCTCAATGAAAGGATCCTGATTATATAATGTGTTCTAGAAAGGACACTGTCAGTGTAACGCATTCATCTGTATGTCATTGAGAGGCATTTAATTTCATTTCATAGGTAAGTCAGAACTGTTGAAAGTTGACTTTAGGACACTTTTGCTATTGTGGCCTTAATTTGTGTCATTAAGTTGCTTTGAAAAAGTTATATTCATCTAAAAGGGGTGAGCTGGGTGGTGGGGTTGACTTTCATGGCTGAAACATGCATATCAAAGCAGTGAAACAAGTGTTTCCCAGAGAAATAGCAGCCCTTCCTGTGGGTGAAAGCACTTAAAGTGTAATATGTTTACATTTTCCTGTCAGGCAGCCTGTTATGGTCATCGGTAATGACTGTCTTCCTGAGAAAACTTACAACATTTTGGAGTTTCTTTTTTTTTTTCTCTCTCTCTCTATTCAGTAACCTTTACTGAATTGCAGAATGTGAAGCAGCTGGGATGGGAGACGCCTGAGGCCAGACTCTGGAATATTGGACATTTGCATCCTTTGGGTTGGAAAGAAGCTGTCACTGTATGTCATAAATATGGGCATATCATAATAATTTTACATAAAGAATCCCCCACATATGTATTCTCTTTTATATTCTAAATGATAATAAATCCTATATTGTGCTTGACATTATATGGGACCATTTATGATGGAGAGAGACATAAGTTCCTCATTTGCTGTGGAACCTTAATACACAGTAAATGCTAACATACAAATCAATTAAATATGGTAAGTGAACCAAATTCAGTTTTCATCAACCTGTTAATACCACTAATTTTAAATAAGTAGTAATTTGTAGTAGTCATAGCAGCCGCTGCATGTTTGAATCAGCTGATCAGCTAATTAATTTGACCTAATATAACTAACAGGAAATGCAGGCCTCAAAACGAGGAAAGTTTTGTGAATTGCTGCACTTCCCCTAAAACCTTCCAGAAACTCATAATAGAAAGGGGAGATAAATCTCTCCATCTTGGATATTATGTGATATAGATGATCTTTATGTTTTATTTCTATTAATGTGACTGGATCTGATGCCTGTAGATAGTACTTTATTGGAAAAGTGTGTTTAATTTTATATCCGGATATCTGCAGGTGATTATCTTGGGAGGCTTGCCAGCAGTAGATGTAAGAACGTGTGATGCTGAGATTGTGTCCAGATGAAGCTCCTACACATGCTGTGTTGAACATTTAAACTTTAAAGGCCATGACTAAAACAAAGTAGATGATTGTAGATTTTAAGAGAAACGGGAATAAGTCAAAAACTATTTGCATCATGGGAGAAGAGGTGGAGGTGGTGGAGGAGTATAAATACCTCGGTGTTCACCTGGACAACAGACTGGAGTGGATTTGCAACTGTGAAGCCATTTACAAGAAGGGACAGAGCAGACTGTACTTCTTGAGGAAGCTTAGGTCCTTTGGTGTTTGCAGCAAGATGCTGCATATCTTCTATAAGTCTGTTGTGGAGAGTGTGATCTCTTCTGCCATCATCTGCTGGGGAAGCAGCATCAGAGCCAGGGACTTAAAAAAGCTCAACAAGCTGATGAAGAAGGCTGGTTCTGTTCTGGGGACTCCTCTAGAACCTCTGGGGATCATTGTACAAAGAAGGATTCTTCATAAAATGAAGAACATTATGGAGAACCCTGAGCATCCTCAGTCATCTTCAGTAAGAGGCTTCTTCAGATGTGCTGTAAGACGGAGCGCTACAGGAGATCCTTCCTGCCAACAGCCATCAGCATCTACAACGGCTCTTTGAAGAAACCTTCACAATATGAGCTACAACAACATTTAATTTCCCTTTGGGATTAATAAAGTATTTTTGAATTGAAATTGAATTTTCTCAAAATGAGTTTTTTACTCTGGGTAAAAAATCTCCACTTCAGGAACACTTACCAGTTCTGCCCTCGACTGTATTCTTAAAGTTTTTACAGAAGGAATTTTTGATATGGGTTGGCTCTGCGACAGGGACGAGTGTGGGAGAGAATGTAGGCCGTTTGGCGTTGTTGAGGCAGAGTTTCAGTACTGGGACCACGGTATTCTGACCTACACAGGGAAGTTAGTTTCAGCCGAAGGACCTACACAGATTTAATTTATTTTGACAATGTAACAATGGTTTGTTTACAGTGATTTCTCTTTTGCCCTTGAATTAAAAGCTCCATATAGGAAAACAGTTAACAAGAGTGATATATTAAAAAAAAAACTGGTGTGTTGATTTATTTGTCTGTATTTTGAAATTGTTGATTTAATTGTGTTTTTTCATGGTCCTCTATTCAGGCTGAAGCAGATGGTGAACTCTCCACACTTACCCAGCTCTCAGCAATAGTATGTATTCACCTAATGCTTCATACACTAATTAATCAATCAATATTTGTATTAGTTCCATGGGTTTGGGTAACAGAAATACATTAATGTTACTACAGTGGAAATATGATCAAAACCACTTCCATTGTTAAATGGATCAAGTCAATTTATTCCAATTTTGGACTGTTTAAAATAAATCATTGTACGTGGCAGTTTGTGAATATTTATCTATTTATCACATGCTTCGACTTGGTTGCTTGCCCATAGCAGGACTGTAACGTTCAGAGTAGTGTTTGTTCTACCTTTACTGCACACACAAGCAAAGTGCATCACCTGTACAACAAGACACCATTCAAACAGGAAATTGTTTCAAAAAATGTAGATGAAGAACTTCCAAAAAATGAGTGTGTTCAGCTAGAGGAGAGTGACCCTGAAGTTGGTGATATTGACTGTGAAGTTGCTGAGCAAAATGAAGATGTAGTGGACTTAGAGAATCAGTTGGAACGCAATGTAGCTACTCTTTTCCTGAAAATGTCTTCAATTCTTAACATCTATGAAACTGCCCTGCAAGATGTCATAGATCAGATCAACCAAATTTATTTGTCATAACCGCCATTGCTACATTCTTCTATTTGAAGAATTCTACATACGCGTTGGGAAATGTTGATGATGCTTTACTTAATGAGATAGCTCAAGTGGTCATTGAGAATAATGTATTCCTCAAATTAACTTCTGGTGAAGGATCGTTGTCAACTGCCAACAGGCGAAAAGCATACATTTCAAGAGAATTCTCTTTTGTCTTAGGAAACGAGCAGAATGTTGTGCATGTCCCTATACTAAAAATGCTGCAAACATTACTGAGCAAAAGAGAAATTCTGGAGAAGACCATGTCACATGACAACTTTGTCAGAGAAATACCAATCTTACAGAGATGGTGCCCGCTTCAAATACAGTGCTTTCTTGAATGAGGAAGAATTCAGGATCACTCTCCAACTGTATATTGATGATTTTGAGGTGGCTAACCCCTTGGGTACCTCCAGAAAAAAGCACAAAGAAACTGCCATCTGCTGGACACTTGGCAATTTACACCCTAAATTTTGCTCGTCTCTTCATTCCATTCAGCCTGTTCTGCTTTGGAAGGTCAACAACAAAGACCATGGTTATGCCAAAATTCTGCACCCTCTTGTTCAGGACCTTGTTTTTCCTGAGCAACAAGGTATATATGCTAAACAGTTTGGAGCCACTGTTAAGGGCAAAGTGTTGGTTGTTGCAGCAGACAATCTGGCTGCCCACTCTTTGGGAGCGTTCTTTGTATTGCCAAGCGGGAGGAAATGCAGGACAACGAAGTACGGACAGGCTTATTTCAACAAAGAACAAAAGAAAACCATGACCAACATGTGCAAGAGGTGGCACAGGATTTAATAAAGGCTCAACAATATGGTGTGAAAGGAAGCCGTCCGTTTACTGAAAGCTTGCAACATTTTCATGTCAATGGTTACCCTCCAGATATTCTGCATGGTCTTCTGGAGGTATTTTTCCAGTAAAGTTGGCTGTGTGCTTAAAGGCACTGATATCGAAGCAAACTATCTCCCTTGAGGCCCTGAATGACGCTACTAAACAGTTCCCATACACATTTGCAGACAGATTAAATCAACCCCAGCTCATTCCAAAGACTTTCTTCTCAAAGTCAACTATTGGAGGAAATGGTCACAAAAATTGGACTCTTCTCCAACTTACAACATTTTTAATTGGTCAACACATTCCAGATGGTGATGAAACCTGGGAGGTTTTAATGACCTTAAAAGATGTGGTGGAATTGGCAATGTCCACAAGTTTTACAGAAGAGTCTTTGTGCTTTCTTGATAGCAAAATCTGACCATAGACACTTGTTTCAGAAGGTTTTCCTAGGTGAAAAGCTACGACCAAAACACCACTACGTTGAGCATTACCCTCAGTTAATTCGAACCTTTGGTCCTCTATCTGATGTGTGGACAGTGCGTTTTGACGGGAAACACAAGTTCTTCAAGAAAGTTGTGCATCACTCTCACAACTGTAAAAACATTCCCCTGACTTTAGCAAACAGACATCAGAAAATGAAGGCGTTCCATGTAGCTGTCACAGCTTTTTTTACGCCATCGTTTCCTCATTTCCAGAAAATGTGGAGAACTGGCTCACTCAAAGAATCAACCAGCTGAATGCAGTCCTCCTAGCTCCCTTTATCATCCTTGATAGCATCAAGTACAGTTCTGACATGATCATTTCTGTTGGATCCTGCACTGGGTTCCCAAAGTTCAGACAAATCTCAAAGATTGTTGTTATAAACACAGATGTAGCATTTGTCTGCAGACTGATGACCTCATGGTATGATGAGCATCTTGGAGTGTATGACCACTGCAGCAGCCATTTGCCCATCTTCTCAATCACCCAGTTTTCAGATTTGAATGATGTGTTTTCTCTGTCACTTTACAGAGTTCATGGCAAACAGCTTATTAAACTAAAACGATATTAGGCTAAGTGGATTAAACACTGAGATGTTGCATGTCTCAAGATAATGTTCTCATTTTATCACAGGAGGTGACATCGAGATGGACCAAAGATTGATGCTCCGAGTTGTCATTAATGATGATGATATAAGGAAGCTGACCTTAAATGAAAGACCAGAATCCAAAGAAGAACTAAAAACACAGCTGCGGGATAAGCTGTCACTGCCATGTGACTTCAAACTCCAACATGAAAATCCAGATTTCAGTAATGCGCTATGCAATTTGACTGAAATAACAGATTTGCCTGCAAGAGAGAGAAATTCCTTGTGACTTTCAAGTTGACCGCCCTGCCTTCATCCACTGAAGAATCAGACTGCAGCACAGTAGACACTGAAACCTTGTTCCCTGCTGAATTGTCACCTTCACTTAGAAAACAGTGGCGAGAGTTCTTCGACATACCCAATTTCTCAGTGGATGTACAGTACAGGCTGAGACAGCCAGACCTTTCATTCATGAAAGACAGTGTCCCAATTGCTGCATCATGAGACATGAAACATGACATACTTGAGAAGCTCGCCGAAACAATGTACAGTTTCAAGGCGTATCTGGATGATGATGACTTCAGTAGTGTCGCAAAATCACTGATAAGTAAGCACTCCAGTCTCACTGAACCTGGTCCCGAGCCAGGGTGGTATGGCTGGAAAAATAGCCTAAAATTCAAGATGGCAAACTATCGTACAAAGCTACGAAAAGCAGGATGTTATGATGTAATGATCAATGGAGATATACGTAATAAACTTAATCCAGATGGAGAAGCATCCAGCAAGAATGTCAAGCGACCAAAAAGAAATGAAGCCAATTATTTGCCTAATTTACCTGACGGACATGATGAAAGAAGCCTTGAAAATGCTCGGAAGATTGTCATTGAGGAAATGAAGGAAAAATTCCCAATGCCACTGTAGTCTCGCAAATGGTGGACGAAACATTCCCACTGCGCAGAAAAGCTACTTGTTCGTTTTGGCCTGCCTTCACCCATTAAGTTTCCAGCAGATTTAAATGTCAGTCAGAACATATCTATGCTGTGAGGCAGAATATTGAAACACATCACCCTCAAAAAATAGCTATTGCACTTTATACAAATCAGTAAAATGTTTTCAATGTCAGTATGTGTACTAATGTTATTTGTTCAATAATTTAAGTAATAATGTATTATTTACCATAGTATCATTTGTTAAGCTCTTTAGTTTTCTACAGTATTAATTGAATGATGTTAACGTTGCTGTCCCTCTGTCTCCTTCCACTCTTCATTTTTTCAGGTCTTTGCTGAGTTTAATCGAGTTGCCAGTAAGAACCTTAAAGGAAACTTCTATGAAGCCCTAGACCAACACACCACACGCTTCAACGAGCTATTCAAGCCCAAAAAAGGAAATACTGTCACAGTGAGGTTTTGGAGTGGACCGAAGCGCAGGCAAGAGCTTGGCAGCAGCATATTGAATATTCTTCAGCTTTATTCAAAAAAAATTACAAAGCATAACAAATCTCTGCAGGAATTAACCAGAGTCCAAAACCAAAAAACCTACGTCTGCAGGTTCTGCAAGAACATGGCAAAGTCAAGGTTAGCGACCCGAGTTGTGCAACGAGAGGAACCAACAAAGGACAATGAAAGAAAACCAACTAATATACTGAGGAAGAACAAAGGCAGGTAATCAAAGGAACTAAGAGCAGGTGAGACAAGGAGGCAGAGGGAGCAGGTGAACCTAATAAAACTAAAGCATGGGGAAAGGGACTAAAGACAAGACAGTAAACCAAGATAAAAATAAAGCATAAGAATCAAGGATAAACATGAACTGAAGGAAACTGAGAAACTGGAGGGAACAAAACAACCTAAGCTCTTAGCAAAACAGAAACTATGAGGAAACCCTGACTACAAAAGTAAAAAAATAAATAAAACTAAACCAACACTGATAGAACAAAACTAAGAATGAAGCAGAGGAAACGACTAAAATAAAAGTAAACAATAACTAAAGCTAACCTATAAAGGAGAGGCTGGAGAACAAAGATGAACTAGAGGGACAAAGCTAAGAATAACTGGAAAATAAAGGGAACTTAAACCGAGTAATAACTAGGGGAAAACGAGGGGAAAACAAATGACAAGAGGAGTAACAGCCCATCTCCAATGCCATCATACTTGAGGGAAGTACCATCATGGACAATGTTACAGACTTTCCCCAGGCAGTCTGCATCATGTTTGGGCTTATGTATGCTCTTCACTTAGAATACCCAAAAGGCATGGCGGACACACTAAGATTCATTGAAGCAGTCATGGTTGGACGCCAAACACTCCCTCTAAAACTGCTTAGTTTGAAAAATAAACTACTAGGGTAGACAAGTTGATATAGTGCAAAAACCTTTTCCCCTCTTCAAAATAGAGTCCTATGTCTTACCTGTATAAAAGAAAACTGACCTAAATTAACCTAAACACATTTGGTGTGAGCAACTTAAAGATTATATTTAATTCCCAACACATTCAGGACTCTTATTTTGAAGAGAGGAAGAACAGGAAATATTTGTTGTTAATGTGCATTCGTCATGTTTCAGGTTGTTTCATTCATCTTTAAAAAGTGTAGGCACCCAACAAAACATTGTTGAGCATTTTAAAATAAATTTTAACTCCACGGATTTAATCTGTTTTGTGTTTTTCGTTCATTGTGTGTTGTGTGTGTGTTTTTTTTTTTTTTCTTTTACAAAATTAGCATGCGCTGTTGGAATTCTTTTTGGTCGAGAAACTTTTAGGACAGAACCAGGGATACCTTCATGAACCTGAATAAACAGATGCCGAACTTCATCAGATGAAGTTGGAACGGGCAGAGAGAGAGAGAGAGAGGTCCAACTAGCCAACTAGCTGAACTAGCCTCGTCAACACCAAAACCGGTTTCGTGTTTACTTTTTAGACTGATTCTTCCCTTGCTCCTTTAGTTGAACCTGAGTACAGTGGCCAAGTGTGGCTCTCACAAAGTTAGATTACATTTAGTTGACCTGAATATTATGGATGAGCAACACAGCAAATTACTTGAGTGCTGGAAACTTAAAATAAAGTTGCTGTAATCTAACTCATTCAAGTTTATTTGAGTACTCCATACTCAGCTGGGAGAAACTTGTGCAAAATTGTTCCACAGCAGGGATTGATCCTACATGTTTGGTTTGAAAAGGTGGTGTCTTGTACAGTAGTGATTGCAGGATAGACTGAGATTGATGGAAAGATGGGGCCCTAGACTGCAAATATGTGGATACTTCTCTGGCGAATTTTGGTGAAAACAGAGCTAAGTTCAAAAGCAAAGCTTTTGGTTTATTAGTCCTGACCCTGACACTTTGTTATGAGATAAGGATCATGACTGAAAAAGTTGTTGGATATATGCAGATGACGTGCTTCCTTTGTTGGATGGATATATCAGTCTTAAGAGATAGGGTAAGGACCTCTGCCATCCAAGTCATTTACTGTTTTAAGGTGGACAAAAGATAGATTGAACAAACCCAAAACAAATACTTGATTGTATTGCTTCTCAGCGAATTGAGCCTTTTGTACAGTACTTGGCTTAGTACTGCAGTGAAAGCTTTACGTGAGGCTTTGTCAATTTTGATCCAATTTGACAAATAGTTTAAGGCTTCAAGAAAGTTTTATCTAGCCATCACTACAGAGCATCAGTCTAGGTGCATCAGTAGACCGACCATGTGTGGTGTCGATACGTATGTTTTTTTAACAAAAGGCAGCATTAAACAATTGTCACTGCACATGAATAAAAAGAAAAAAACATTTACATTTACTATCTTTGTCTGCATTTTTTACTCCAATATTAACGACCAGAGTATTTCACATTGACTGGACTTTTTTTTCCCCCTAAAACTAACCAAGTTGTGTAATCTGTAATCTATACTCAACATTGTGTTTGCTAGATCTACAAGAAAGGAAAGTGAAAACAAGAGTTAATGTAGTTAATAAAAACAAGACAGTAGACAATTAACAGTGCTGAACTGATTACTGCTATCCTTTTTCCTACCAAAACAGGAGTGAAAGCTAGTTAAGACATATTTCCAAATATAATGTGCCAATGTACCACAATCTCACCTAAGTAAAAGGTAGAGACATAAAAGAGTTAGAAAAAATAACAATTTAACTGATCTGTTGGGGCTACATTTATTGACCATAAGCTATTTTTAGAAGTGATGATTTTAATTTACTTCAGTAAATTTACTCAATTTACATCAGTCCATCGCAAATGGTAGTCTATTAATTTTACCATTCAGAAACTAGACGAGCAAATAAAAAGTTACGTTTTTTAAGTTTTGAAAATTTACATTTCTGTTAGCTATGCTAGCATTCACAAAAATTTGCTTTGCATGGTCACTTTTCTTTCATTAATACCTGTCCAGTTGTAAAATCCATCTAAGTACAGTTCAAATATTTGCCTATTACATTACAGCGACTGATCTATATTGGAAAATGTAATACTATCTTGAATAAAATGGGTTTGTTTTGTATTTTTGACCTCACTAATCTTAACCTATGTGGTTCTCAGACCCTTATTTTTAATCTTGACTTGTCTAGCTTTCGTATGTTGACACATATTTTAATTGTGTCACTACAAAATGGTGGTGTTACTTTCAATCAGCGTGCAAAGCAATTTGACTTGTCCTTGATAGTTTTAGAAATGTCATCTACATTTCTAATGATTTCAAAGTAAAACAAAGTTAATCTTTTCAGTGCAACTATTAAATGGTGAAAAAACTAAAATAAAAAAATCTATAGAAAATAGTGAAATTATGCAGATAAAAATGAATAAATGCAAACCATTCAGTTTGACCTTGCTGTCATTTCTGACTTTTTAAAGTTCCACAGAGCTGACATTGCTTGCCATGATGAACATAGACAGGAGAAAAAAAATATATAACACTGAATCGGGGGTAAGTGTTTTTCTTTCACATGCAGAGGCAGGTCGATCCAAGGGCCTTCAGTCTCCTGTGAGGGTTATTCAGCTGGGAATATCACTGTCCTTGTGATGTTACACCAAGAGGGTGGTGCTACTGGGAAAACACAATTCTCACTCCCTGATATCCCTTTTGTTCCTACCCACAGGTAGCAATTTCCCCTTCTAAACTAATCCACAAATGTTAATAATTTTGACAGAACTGCTTACAAAGCTTGAACAGCTTTGTGAACATTTAGTGCTGACAGGGGGAGAAACTTTGAAAGCTACTCTCATCCTCCTCATGCACATATCACGCACGTGAAACTTTCATTTTCATTTTCTTCTTGTAAAACAGCGCACAACAGATAGATGAGAGCTCTAGCCCCTTTCCGAAATATGTCCTGTCAAGATAACGCCCTCAAAGTACTTACAGAGATGCCGCTAACCCTTGTCCCACATTAATGCAAGAAGGAGATGTATTTAATGATCTAACGCTTTGTGTCCTTCAGCAAAGTGCATCATGATGCTTTGGTTGTAATGACTAAATGCCATTTGGATTACTTTGGGAGAAAAAAAAAGAACATTCATCTTATATAGTAAATTTGTAACAAGCCTCAAAGGTCCATAAGTTGAAATGATGATGTAATTGCATGCTCAGGTTCAAATGAGGTTTTATTGTGCTTCTAGCTGAGTAGCAGAAAATGTGCACATATCAGAGTGAAGTCACCATGTGTGCTGTCATTACGCTCTGTATCACTGTCTCCAGAGCCGCTCCAGGGCTTCAGTCTCCATCACGACAGCTTGTCTGTCCATGACATGTGCAGCAAATTGAATGTTGTTTAAAGATGAATTCACTGTATTGCGTCTAAAATGCCCTTTCGATTACGAAGTGCCCTTTTGATTTTAAGTTCCAAGCTATAATCATCAACCTAAACTAATCAAAAGTTTTAGACACGCCTAAAGAGTCGCAGTGATGATGCTGAACATTTCTGAGACAAAGTAGACATAAATAGCACATTTGACTAATGGCACAGTCATGCAGAATACTTTTCCTGTGTTTTCCTATTTATTCAAATTCCGTAAACCTAAAGACGTTGTGTAAAAAATTTAAGATTTGAAAAAATAAACAATACATAGCATGTCACACATAAAATAGATGGTATGGGTCAATGTTGAAATTGTCAATTTGTCTAATGTGCCTGTTTATAGAAATAGAAGGTAACATGGTCATTTTTGGTAGATCTGTCAGTTCTGTTTAGCACTAAACTTTTTACAATTTTAGCCCTATTTAAATTACCCTAAGAAGGGACTTTAAAAGTCAAGTTTGGTTAGTTCATTAAATCACTTTTAGACATTACTAGATTTCTTCTTTACTTGTGGCAACATCGTCTTTTAAAATTTTTGCTTGATGACGAAGTATCTAGAGAAGACAGTTCTTGAGGCAACCTGCAAACTCCACACAGAAAGACCCCTGCTGAGGTTCAACTCAAGTACCTACATGCTGTATAGCAACAGGGCTAAACACTGAAGACAGCATGCAGTGATACTAACAAAAAAATAATTTTCTGAAATTCTGTTTTAGTTATTCAAAGGATGATGATGTTCATTGTAGAACAGGATTTTGTTGCAGCAGTGATGCAACTCTTTTATTCAGATGGTGCCCTTTTCTCTCTCTTAAAAAGCTGCAATTTGTTCTTTAACTCTGCAGAGGCTTGTTCTCTAAACTCACTCTAGCAGATTAATTTCGTTTTTTCAGGATATTTATTAAGGTTATGATTCCACAGTGACACTAACGACACCTATGTTTCCTCCATTATGTTTCACACGACCCATACGTAAATACGAAAGACATAGATAATTGTGTTAGGGCATGAAGGTTACTGCAAAGTTGCAAACAATCAGGACAAACGTTTGCTACTTATGGATTAGACACCCAACCAAAACTTTAACCCACCCAACAGGCTACCATACAACCTGACAACATAACACACCAACCAAGCATCTACTTAACAAACCAATCGAAATAAAAGTAATAAAAGTAAAAGTGAGAAGTGATTTTTATTACCTCTTTGCTGCCTTTTTTAGATAACCATTGTGACTGCATGGTATAACAATCAAAGCCCCACAAACAAAAATACTGCTTGTGAGAAACATACCAATTTGAACTAGGCTTCATTGGGACATAGATAAAGAAGTGTGACCACTAAACTGCACATAGAAACTGTTTAATCGTATTTTTGAATTTATTGATATTTATCAATGCTCTCATGGAACAAACATTGGCAACTACAGTAAAAACAACAATTCTGACAATACAGCCAGTTGTTGGAGTTGTCTTTGGAGTTGTTTATAGTATAAATATACACTGCTCAAAAAAATAAAGGTAACACTCAAATAACACACCCTAGATCTGAATGAATGAAATATTCTCATTGAATACTTTGTTCTGTACAAAGTTGAATGAGATGACAACAAAACCACACAAAAATCATCAATGGAAATCAAATTTAATAACCAATGGAGGCCTGGATATGGAGTCACCCGCACATTTAAAGTGGAAAAACACACTGCAGGCTGATCCACCTTTGATGTAATGTAAAACAAGTCAACATGAGGCTCAGTATTGTGTGTGGCCTCCACATGCCTGTATGACCTCCCTACAACGCCTGGACATGCTCCTGATGAGACGGCAGATGGTCACCTGAGGGATTTCCTCCCAGACATGGACTAAAGCATCCGACAACTCCTGGACAGTGTGTGTTGCAACGTGAGGTTGGTGGATGGAGCGAGACATGATGTCCCAGATGTGCTCAATCGGATTCAGGTGTGGGGAACAAGCGGGCCAGTCCATAACTTCAATGTCTTCATCTTGCAGGAACTGCTGACACACTCCAGCCACATGAGGTCTAGCATTGTCCTGCATTAGGAGGAACCCAGGGCCAACCTCACCAGCATATGGTCTCACAAGGGGTCTGAGGATCTCATCTCGGTACCTAATGGCAGTCAGGCTACCTCTGGCGAGCCTATGGAGGGCCGTGCAGCACTCCAAAGAAATGCCACCCCACACCATTACTGACCCACTGCCAAACCGGTCATGCTGAAGGATGTTGCAGGCAGCAGATCGCTCTCCACTGTGTCTCCAGACTCTGTCACGTCTGTCACATGTGCTCAGTGTGAACCTGTTTCACCTGTGAAGAGCACAGGGCACCAGTGATGAATTTGCCAATCCTGGTGTTCTCTGGCAAATGCCAAGTGTCCTGCACGGTGTTGGGTTGTGAGCACAACCCCCATTTGTGAATGTCGGGCCCTCGTACCATCCTCATGGAGTCGGTTTCTAACC
The DNA here is from genome assembly GCF_021462225.1 of Girardinichthys multiradiatus. Taxonomy (NCBI): domain Eukaryota; kingdom Metazoa; phylum Chordata; class Actinopteri; order Cyprinodontiformes; family Goodeidae; genus Girardinichthys; species Girardinichthys multiradiatus. Next base: position 14,849,488 of record NC_061816.1, read on the forward strand.
GTTTGTGCAGACACATGCACATTTGTGGCCTGCTGAAGGTCATTTTGCAGGGCTCTGGCAATGATCTTCCTGTACCTCCTTGCACAAAGGCGGAGGTAGCGGTCCTGCTGCTGGGTTGTTGCCCTCCTACGGCCTCCTCCATGTCTCCTGGTGTACTGGCCTGTCTCCTGGTAGCGCCTCCAGGCTCTGGACCCTACGCTGACAGACACACCAAACCTTCTTGCCACAGCTCGCATTGATGTGCGGTCCTGGATGAGCTGCACTACCTGAGCCACTTGTGTGGGTTGTAGAGTCCGTGTCATGCTACCACGAGTGTGAAAGCACCACCAACATTCAAAAGTGACCAAAACATCAGCCAGAAAGTATAGGTACTGGGAAGTGGTCTATGGTCCCCACCTGCAGAACCACTCCTTTATTGAGTGTCTTGCTAATCACCAAATATTTCCCCCTGTTGTCTATTCCATTTGCACAACATCATGTGAAACTAAACTAATTGTCAATCAGTGTTGCTTCCTAAATGGACAGTTTGATTTCCCAGAAGTTTGATTTACTTGGAGTTATATTGTGTTGTTTAAGTGTTCCCTTTATTGTTTTGAGCAGTGTAGTTGACATAATTAATTAAAATTCCATCCAGATAAGGAATGTTTAATAATAACCATGAACGATATCTCTAGACTCAAAAAAACACAGATGTAAGCAACTTAAAACATGTCATAGATCAACTACTTTTAGAAATATAAAAAAGGCAATAAAATAGTGCCAACTGACTGCGAACTAATGTCTTGTTTTGTAAAAGCAAGTAAAACCTTGTTCATTATGTGCACTCAATATTTGATTAGAGCTCCTTTTGCATCAGTTATTGCCTCAATGCAGTGTAGCATGGAGGCCAATAGTTGCAAGGGTTAAGAAAGTCCAGGTTTCTTTATTAGCAGTCTTCAGCTCATCTGTATTTGTGTCTTCTGTACTGTTGTCTCATCGCAGTGGGACTTAGGTCAGGCACATTTTATGCCCATTCAAGCACTTCTGGCAGTGTGGACAGATGGGCACAACTTCAATTCTGTCTCTCTCCTACTTTCCTCCAGATTCTGGGGCTTTGATTTTCAAGCTTAATGCAAAAATTAACTCATCTCAAAGGAGGAATTTGAACTGCTGAGCAATAGTCCATTTCCTTTTCTCCTTGGTGCAGGTAAGACCATTTGGATATTGTATCTACTTCTGGAGTGGCGTAACACAGGGGGCGCAACAATATCAAGTTGCCATATTTGTTTGTCTTTCCCATTTTTAAGATGAGGACTATTAGAGAGAATTATTAGTGAGCTTACAAAATGATGCACTCATGTTTCACTTAGAAAACTAGCCTCAACATCATACATTTTAATGTTCAATCCAAAGATATGACACTTTTTTTTGTCTACTGGCACCTCATGCTCACAGTATTTCCACCATGTGCGTGACATATGGCTGCCAGACGGCACTGCGCATCACCTGTAAGCTCCCTGTGGCAGCAACATATTTTGAGTGGACGAAGATCTGGGAAGATCAGGATATTAGAATGTCAAGCTGAGCTCAGTGATTATGATGTTTGCTATTCCACCTGAACACTCCCAGACTGCAAGATGAGAGTATTAATTGTCACCTGCTGTCTACTTCTGAGAAAGAAAAATAAATAAATAAAACACTTTTTTGATGCCTTTAGCTTTGTCTTGCTTACTTCTTCACCTTTGCACGTACTTTTACCAACTGATGGTAAATGACACACACACACGTTTGACAATGTTCACCAAACACCGCCTCCTTCTCATGTCTCGGCAAGGACACAGTCAGGCTGACTAATTCAGAATTGAGTTGTCATCTGTGTCACCTCAGGCTTGTGTTTGAGAGCATCTTTGTGTGAGTTTTTGTGTGCATGTGTGTGTTTGTAAAAGCGTCACCTTGGGCCTGGAGTGCACTGTGGGAGGTTACTGTCAACATGCACAAGCTGGGCAGCCTGGGCAACAGACACCGAACTCGATTTGGTCATCATTTGCGGAGACAGAAAGAACATGACTAATGTGCTGACACATGTGAGAGAAAGTCCTCTTGTTTCCAGAGAACATACCCTCCTCCTACATGCTCCCAGTGCATGAACACATTCAAGCACTTACAGCTGCAACACAAACAGAAGAAATTACACTGAAAGATGTATATCTGTGTTTATAAGGGGAAAATAACCTATAATTGCTTCAAAAGAGCACCATACAGTCACATACACCTGCTGCGAACAGAATACCCTGTTGAGCACCTTAATTTTCATCTTTTACCACTCAAAAGACACACACACACGCAAAGGCAAAACCTTTCTTCTGAGCATCTGGGCAACAGACAGGTCTATTAGCTTGTGCGGCCTCGCAGTGCCAAAATAACAACTGCAGCATATGCCTGCGTAGTAATTGCATTAATGCTGAACATGTCTCTCCAGGGGGTGGCTGTGTTTGAGGACTTGGGGGAAATTAGGGCTTGTTCTCAAAAGCATGAAATGAGAATTTAGTGAATGACAGAGTGGAAGTGGTTAAGGCTGAAAGTAACTACATGGGAATGGATGAACAGTTTGTTTCCAAAATGGTGGACCATTACCTGAAGCTCAGTGCTTAGTATCTTTATAATAGTCAATCATAAATATTTACAACTCACAAATATTGAAAACCAATACTCAGTTTGCTTAGGCAGAGCAGTGACTTATGTTTTCCTGTTTTCCACGGACATGATGCTGTCAGTTTGTTCTTGTATGTTGCAAACCTGCTGATGGATAATCCAGTTAAATCCCTACAGATGGCCCAGAATGCAAAGTGCATCTGTTGTTTGATCAACCAAAGAAATACACATGTCACTCTTCTGCTCAATCTAGTCCACCGGCTATCCATGGCTGCCCAAATCAAGTTCAAGTCACAATTGCTCAGTTGGTCATATGTGCTTACACAGGAATGGGAAAGCAAAAAGGCAAAGATAACATTCTTCATTTAAAGAAAAAATATCTTTAAGACCCGTGTCCTCAGAGGAACGTCTCCCTTAAAATTCTAACATCCTGATATTACATAAATTGCCCTTTTGCACGTGTCCTAATCATGCTCTGCTCTTTCAATGAAGTATTTACTGCTAAGAACAGACTGCCTTGCTGGACTAAAACTTGAGTGCTGTTCCTCATAGTATGTTGCTTTGGAATGCAAATGCATTAAAGAGTAGTGGATATTTACTGTTTTACTTGGTATATAATTTTGTGTTTGTATAAGGTCACTTCATCGCAATCTGTAAAAACTTTCTAATTTTGCATTGAAAGGATGGTGTAAAATGTCAATCAACTAACCAGCTACATTATCAATTAGTCAGTAAACCAATCAGCCAAAGTCAGCATCCAGACAGCATGCAATCAGCATGCATACAAATTTTACACAGTCCTGCTAGTGACCTAATTATTTGACTCAGGTAGGATGAAGCAGATACACATCTGTAAGTTGCAAGACACCTACCGTCGGACTGGAGGTTGATACCCATGCCATAAACCAACCAACCAGTTAGTTAGTCAATCTATTGACCAATGAACCATGAAAATAACCAACTAGTCAGTCACTCAATCAGTAAAGCAAACAACCAACTACCCAACCAATCGACCGACTTTTTAGCTCCGGGATTCCAGGTGGAATACAGGGCACTTTACTAAATATGGTATATGAACTGAATGTATATAGATCTTTCCACTTGGTAAAATTTTCAGAAAGCAAGGGATAAAATTTCCGCTCTTATGCTGATAATACTCAGCTATATTTACCCATAAATTCTGATGAATCCAATCAGTTGGGTACCCCTAAGGCATGTCTTGAAGACATAAAAACCTGGTTATTCATATAAATGAACAGATTTGAACTGAATAGTCCAGTTATCAGTCAGTATAATAATCATATGTGAATTGATAAATAAACCAATCAACCAAATAGCATGTCCGTCAGCAAACCAATCAATGAGGAAGTTGGCCAGTCAGTCAATAAATCACTTAATCAGCTTATCAATAAGCAACCTGAGTAGCCAGCAAGCAGTCAACCAGCAAAACAAGCTGTCAGCCAGTTTATCAGTAAAACAGTAAACCAACCATTGATCAATCAAATAAAAAAAAAAAATAATATAAAACTGATGATCTTAAATTAATATTGTTGCAGATTATAAATTGTTTCCAGTAGTGCATTAAATAGAACTGTATAATTTTGTTATTTTCAATCAATTAACCAATTAACTACTTAGTCACTGACAGAAGTCGTAGCTTGGTCATATACTCACTGATGGTGCTGCAGGACGTTTACGGTAATTAATATCCACAAGAGGAACATAACTCAAGTATCTCATCTCTAAAGTCAGAGAAGGTAGATTTTCTGCTTTTACTCCAATAGCCAGACTAGGCAATATTTTCCGAGCCGGATATTTTTAAGTGTTGTCTCCATCTTGGGAAATAACATGTAGCAGGAGGACATCACTGTACTGTAGATATCATAAGTGTCCCATTTTGTATTGCAAGCTCCCGTGCGAGGTACTTCTTTTGGACTTGACTCACGTGCCTTTTTATTCAATGTAATATGGCAACCTATCACAAAGTATTGAGGGGACTTAAATCAAATATGATGTGACATCTAAACTCTAGTGACTAGACTTCTAAAAAGGCATGGTGACCTTGTGCTTTAGCAATACATTCATCAGCTGCTAATACATCAACAAACACATTGCCTTTTACTTCAATATAGCACCAAATTGCCTCAATCTATACCTATTTTTATGTAAGACCAATAAGTATGAACAAAAAACAGACTGGAAGCTGATTACAAAATCCTTGCCTGACTCCATCCTGATGAGCTTGTCTTGACTATACAAAATCATTGCAATGTGACTCAACGCACTCAGAGGGCAATTTAACATCCTGCCATTATGATGAACCATTTAGCGTTGTGAGGCTAGGCAGGAGCAGGTAGGACACAGAAGTCGCAGCCCCCACCAAAAGATTCCATTTAGTGGATACATCACCTTGTGAAGATACAAATTGTTTTTGTACCCCGCAGCTAAACATAATGAAGATTCAACGCATGCCAGGGAATGCGACAATGTGTGTCCAAGTAGTCCGCACAGACAAGGCCAAACACGTGCACACCAGATGCCGGGCGTGCGCATACAAATGTAAGTGCTCACCTACCTTCTCTGTTTGCTGCTAAACACACATGCACATATTTTTTCCTGCCTGGTGGACATTCATTAGGAATTCAATGTGGAGGGATAATGTGGTTTATGCAATCAAGGGGCTGGCAGACTGGTTCTCCTGCTGAATTAAAGATAAGTCCAAACACCTTGAGACCAGATTATAGGCCCATATGTGGTTTTGCCCCCAAAGAAGCCAAATGTGTGCACAGTGTGTGCAAGTCTATCAAAGACATTGCTATATTTGTATACTTCCACAGTATTAGATCGCATTCACACTGGTTTCTGGGGGAGAAAAGTGAGTTTAGCTGTTGTGCATGATACAAGGGGTCCCAGCTGGTATAAACTGCTTTAGAGAACCTTCTAAATATATTATAAAGTCTATTTTGGTATTTTGGAGACAGATGACTTCAAAATCCCGTCATCCCTATTGTGAGGGTGCTATTGTTTTATAGCACCCTCACTTCAATTGCATTATCAATCTTTATTTGTTTCAAAATGACTTTTAAATAAAAGGTAAAATAATTTTAACCTATCCTGCTCTATTTTTTTATTTTTTTCTCATTATACCTCAAGTGCTTTAGCTCTGTAAGGTGCAGCCCCAGAGTAATGGTGTTTTATCATCTGATGAACATACTTTAAGTGTCTTATTAATATAAATACTGTTTGTACTTTATTCTAGAAAATACTGTAAAACTTACTCCATTGTTGCAATGAATTTTACAACAGAACGCCCAACCAGACATGTAAGAACTGGGTCTCCAAATCGCCATAACAACCAATCTTCAGATATCCAATCCATATGAGTGCATTGCAAAATATTTATGTTTGTATAGACAGGACCACATTAAACAGACTTCACAATGTTTCTATTTACTGCAACATCAGAAGCCGTATTGTTAAAAACAAGCTCAATTTGGTTGAGATTTAACAGAAACCTGAAATGATCTCAGCAATGTACAGTGGCGTGAAAAAGTATTTGCCCCTTTCCTGATTTCTTATTTTTTTGCATGTTTGTCTCACTTTAGTTAAACGTTTTGGAAGGTGTGTGTACCATTTCATCTGGCCTGAAAGTAACATCATATAAACCCGTATAAACCAAGATGGCGCCGATGTATAAACCAAGATGGTGCCGACAATGGCAGCCTTGGAGCTTCGCTCTGTCTTTGTTTTTGTATTTTGTGTGCTTTTATGTTTTTCGAGCCACAGTACTGTGGTGTCGGGCCCCAATCCTGTGGTCTCATTCAGTAGAGAGGAACTTCTCAACATCAGAGAGTCCTCTGTTGGGATTTGTTCACCATCTTTCATCAATCCGAGGTTCACTGAGCTCCTGGCAAGCAGAGCTGCGGCACTATACAGGATACTGCGCCGAAAGCGTCGAAGGGGAAAGCGTGCTGGTGCGCTGGTAAAGCTCCACAAAAGAGGTCTTCGCACACCACTGCCTCAAATCCACCTGGCAAATGTCCACTCTCTAAACAACAAGATGGACGAACTGCTTTTCCTCACTGGTAAAAACTCAGACCTCCGCGGATCAGCAGTTCCCTGTTTCACCTAGACATGGCTGAGTGAAAACATCCCGGACCACGCACTGCTGTTGCCGGACTTCTAGCTGTTCAGAGCGGATCGCAGCGCGGAGCTATCAGGGAAGAGGCGGAATCTGCTTTTATATAAATGAAGGTTGGTGCAGAGACTTAAAAGTGCTGGGAAAAACATGTAGTCCGGATCTGGAGTCATTTTCCATAATCTGTAAACCGTTTTATTCACCGAGAGAGTTTTTCTCGTTTATAATAATTGGCTCATATTTTCCACCGCAAGGCTGCACTTCTCGCTGAGCTGATTCCAGACGTGGAGAAAAAATACACGGACTCTTTCATCATAATACTGGGAGATTTTAACAGAGCAAACCTCTCCCATGAACTCCCCAAATACAGACAGCATATTAAGTGTCCCACCAGAGACCAAAACACAGTGGACCATTGTTACACAGCTTTAAAGGACTCATATCATGCTGTTACCAGGGCTGTTCTGGGTTTTTCGGATCATTATCTAATCCACCTCATCCCAACCTACAGACAGAGACTAAGAGCTTCCAAACCCAAGATTCACACTGTTAAGAAGTGGACTGAGGAATCAAAACAGATGCTACAGGCCTGCTTTGGAGGCACACACTGGACTGTTTTTGAAACCTCAGCCACTGACCTAAACCAACTAACTGATGTGGTGACATCATACATCAGTTTCTGTGAGGACATGTGTGTGCACACCAAGACCTTCTGCACCTTTGGGAATAACAACCCATGGTTTACTCCACACCTCAGGAATCTGCGCAGGGAAAAGGAAGAAGCTCACAGCAGTGGAGATTGGGCGCGGTACAGGCAGGCCAGGAACAGACTAACAAAGGAGATCAAAGCAGCCAAGAGAAGCTACAGTGAGAAGCTTAAGAACAGCCTTTCTACTGGTGACACTTCAGCTGTATGGACCGTTCTGAGAAACCTGACTGCCTATAGGAGCCCCCGCACCCTTCTTCAACAGAGTCCTTGCCTGGCCAACGTCTGAATGGCTTCTACTGCAGACATGACAAGAAGCCATTCACACCTCTAATCATCCCCTCCACATCCCATTCAGGAACAAATTTGACCCGTAAAACAACCAACACCCTACCTTCAGATCCTCTGCCTGCACTAAAGATCTCCGAGGAAGATGTAAATAGGCTCTTTCAGCACATGAAAACAAAGAAAGCTGGAGGACCTGATAACGTCTCCCCATCATGCCTGAAAGCCTGTGCAAATCAACTCACTCCGATCTTCACAAGGATCTTCAACAAGTCACTGGAGAAATGTGAGGTCCCCCCCTGCCTCAAACGATCCACCATCATCCCGGTTCCCAAGAAACCCACCATCCTAGGATTAAATGACTACAGGCCTGAAGCCCTGACGTCGGTGGTCATGAAATCTTTTGAGCGGCTGGTGTTGAAGCAACTGAAAGACATCACAGGCCCCCTGCTGGACCCCCTGCAATTTGCTTGCCGAGCAAACAGGTCAGCAGATGATGCTGTTAACTTAGGTCTACACTTCATCCTGCAACACCTCGACCACCAAGGGACGTACGCCAGGATCCTGTTTGTAGACTTCAGCTCGGCCTTCAACACCATCATACCAGACATCCTCCACCAGAAGCTCACCCAGCTCAACGTCCCAGCCTCCACCTGTCAGTGGATCAACAGCTTCCTGACGGACCGACAGGAGCAGGTGAGACTGGGGAGCATCTTCTCCCGATCCAGATCAATAAGTACTGGTGCCCCCCAGGGGTGTGTTGTATCCCTACTCCTCTTCTCCCTGTACACAAATGACTGCACCTCAGCGGACTCGTCCGTGAAACTCCTTAAGTTTGCAGATGACACCACTGTCATTGGACTGATCTAGGACGGTGATGACTCTGTATACAGACAGCAGGTGGATCGGCTGGCACACTGGTGCGGTCAGAACTACCTTGAACTCAACCCACTCAAGACTGTGGAAATAGTAGTGGACCTTCGGAGAACACCACCCCCATACACACCCCTCACCATCCTCAACAACAATGTATCGGCCGTGGACCACTTCATGTTCTTAGGAACCACCATCTCTGAGGACCTGAGATGGTCTTCACACATAGACACTGTTCGAAAGAAGGCCCAGCAGAGACTGTACTTCCTGAGGCAACTCAAGAAGTTCAACCTTGCACAGGAGCTGCTGGTCATCTTCTACACTGCCATCATTCAATCTGTCCAGTCTTCATCCATCTCAGGGTGGTTTGGCTCATCCACAAAACAGGACAGGTGCAGACTGCAACGAATAATCAGGAATGCAGAGAGAATAATCAGGGCTGACATTCCCTCCATCCAGGACTTATACAGGTCTAGGGTCAGGAAAAGAGCTGCTAAAATCTCTGCAGACCCCACACACCCTGCACATAAACTGTTTAGAGTTTTACCTTCAGGCCGCCGCTACAGAGCACTGTTCGCTAAAACCAGCCGCCACAGAGACAGTTTCTTCCCCCAGGCTGTTTCTCTGTTGAACATTCAATAGAGTACAAAACAACAGCATACAGATGTTGGAAATGCACCTTTTTATTATATATGTGTATATTGTACATTGCAATATACACATTACCCCTCCTTGAACCACCACCTTAACATGGTGGAGGGGTTTGAGTGCTCAAATGATCCTAGAGGCTATGTTGTCTGGGGCCTAAATGCCCCTGGTAGGGTCTCCCATGGCAAACAGGCTCTAGTTGACGGGTCAGACAAAGAGTGGTTCAAGAATCCCTCATGAAGAAAAAAATATCGAGGCAGGTGACGTCGCCCGGTACGGCGGAGCCGGGGTCCCACCCTGGAGCCAGGCCTGGGGTCAGGACTCGTCGGAGAGCGCTTGGTGGCCGGGTTGCTCCTCGCGGGACCCGGCCGGGCCAAGCCCGAACGAGAGACGCGAGGCCATCCCCCAGTGGGCCCACCACCTGCAGGGGGAACCGTGAGGGACTGGTGCAAAGAGGATTGGGTGGCGGACGAAGGTGGAGACCTCAGCGGCCCGATCCCCGGATGCTTAGGCTGGCTCTAGGGACGTGGAATGTCACCTCGCTGGGGGGGGAGGAGCCTGAGCTTGTGCGGAAGGTCGAGAGCTATCAACTAGAAATAGTCGGGCTTGCCTCCACGCACAGCGTGGGCTCTGGAACCCATCTCCTTGAGAGGGGTTGGACTCTGTTCTACTCTGGAGTGGCCCACGGGGAGAAGCGGCGGGCTGGTGTGGGTTTGCTTGTTGCCCCCCAGCTCAGCCGTCTCGTGTTGGGGTTTACCCCAGTGGATGAGAGGGTTGTATCCCTGCGCCTTCGGGTTGGGGAGAGGTCTCTGACTATCATTTCAGCCTACGGGCCGAGTGGCAGTGCAGAGTACCCGGCCTTCTTGGCGTCCCTGTCGGGGGTGCTGGATAGTGCCCCTCCCGGGGACTCCATTATTCTGCTGGGGGACTTCAACGCCCATGTGGGGAACGTGGGCGTTGAACAGTGACACCTGGAGAGGCGTGATCGGGAGGAATGGCCTCCCCGATCTGAATCCGAGTGGTGTTTTGTTATTGGACTTCTGTGCTAGTCACGGATTGTCCATAACGAACACCATGTTCAAACATAAGGGTGTCCATCAGTGCACTTGGCACCAGGACACCCTAGGCAGGAGGTCGATGATTGACTTTGTTGTCGTATCATCAGATCTTCGGCCGCATGTTTTGGACACTCGGGTGAAGAGAGGGGCTGAGCTGTCTACTGATCATCACCTAGTGGTGAGTTGGATCCGCTGGAGGAGGAGAAAGCCAGTCAGACTTGGCAGGCCCAAGCGCATAGTGAGGGTCTGCTGGGAACGTCTGGCGGAGCCCTCGGCCAGGGATGTATTCAACTCCCACCTCCGGGAGAGCTTCGACCAGATCCCGGGGGATGTTGGAGACATAGAGTCCGAGTGGACCATGTTCTCCGCATCTATTGTCAATGCTGCTGCTCGTAGCTGTGGCCGTAAGGTCTGCGGTGCCTGTCGCGGCGGCAATCCCAAAACCCGGTGGTGGACACCGGCAGTAAGGGATGCTGTTAAGCTGAAGAAGGAGTCCTATCGGCTGTGGTTGGCTTGTGGGACTCCTGAGGCATCTAACGGGTACCGTGAGGCCAAGCGTGCTGCGGCCCGGGCTGTGGCAGAGGCAAAAACACGGGCCTGGGAGGAGTTCGGTGAGGCCATGGAGAAGGACTACCGGTTGGCCTCGAAGCGATTCTGGCAAACCGTCCGTCGCCTCAGGAGGGGGAAGCAGTGCTTCGCCAACACTGTTTATAGTGGTGGCGGGAGACTGCTGACCTCGACTGAGGACATTATCGGGCGGTGGAAGGAGTACTTCGAGGATCTCCTCAATCCTGCCATCACGCATTCCGTGGTGGAAACAGAGGCTGGGGACTCGGGGTCGGACTCTTTCATCACCCAGGCTGAAGTCACCGAGGTGGTTAAAAAGCTCCGCGGTGGCAAGGCTTCGGGGGTAGATGAGATCCGCCCTGAGTACCTCAAGTCTCTGGATGTTGTAGGGCTGTCATGGTTGACACGTCTCTTCAACATTGCGTGGTGGTCGGGGACAGTGCCTCTGGACTGGCAGACTGGGGTGGTGGTCCCCCTTCATAAGAAGGGGGACCGGAGGGTGTGTTCCAACTACAGGGGGATCACACTCCTCAGCCTCCCTGGTGAGGCCTACGCCAGGGTATTGGAGAGGAGAGTCCGACCGACAGTCGAACCTCGGCTTCAGGAGGAGCAGTGTGGTTTTTGTCCCGGCCGTGGAACACTGGACCAGCTCTATACCCTCTACAGGGTGCTCGAGGGTTCATGGGAGTTTGCCCAACCGGTTCACATGTGTTTTGTGGACCTGGAGAAAGCATTCGACTGTGTCCCTCGTGATGCCCTGTGGGGGGTGCTCCAGGAGTATGGAATCGGGGGCCCTTTACTAGGGGCCATCCGGTCCCTGTACGAGCGGAGCAGGAGTTTGGTCCGCATTGCCGGCACTAAGTCGGACCGGTTCCCAGTGCATGTTGGACTCCGGCAGGGCTGCCCTTTATCACCGGTCCTGTTCATAACTTTTATGGACAGGATTTCTAGACACAGCCAAAGGCCGGAGGGGGTCGGGTTTGGGGACCAGTGGATTTTGTCTCTTCTTTTTGCAGATGACGTGTTCCTGCTGGCCCCCTCTAGCCAAGACCTACAGCATGCGCTGTGGCGGTTCGCAGCCGAGTGTGAAGCGGCTGGGATGAGGATCAGCTCCTCCAAGTCCGAGGCCATGGTACTCAACCGGAAAAGGGTGGCTTGTCCTCTTCAGGTTGGAGGGGATTTCCTGCCTCAAGTGGAGGAGTTTAAGTATCTCGGGGTCTTGTTCACAAGTGAGGGAAGAATGAGGAGATCGACAGACGGATCGGTGCGGCTGCCACAGTAATGGGGGCGCTGTGCCGGTCCGTTGTGGTGAAGAGAGAGCTGAGCCGAAAAGCAAAGCTCTCAATTTACTGGTCGGTCTATGTTCCTACCCTCACTTATGGCCATGAACTTTGGGTCATGACCGAAAGAACGAGATCCCGGATACAAGCGGCTGAAATGAGCTTCCTCCGTAGGGTGGCCGGGCACTCCCTTAGAGATAGGGTGAGGAGCTCGGCCATCCGGGAGGGGCTCGGAGTAGAGCCGCTGCTCCTCCACATCGAGAGGAGCCAGTTGAGGTGGCTAGGGCATCTATACCAGATGCCTCCTGGACGCCTTCCTTGGGAGGTGTTCTAGGCACATCCCACCGGGAGGAGGCCCAGGGGACGGCCCAGGACACGCTGGAGGGACTATGTCTCTCGGCTGGCCTGGGAACGCCTTGGGCTCCCCCTGGAGGAACTGGAGGAGGTGTCTGGAGAGAGGGACGTCTGGGCGTCTCTGTTGAGTCTGCTGCCCCCGCGACCCGGTCCCGGATAAAGCGGAAGACGACAAGTACGAGTACAAATATGTATATTCTGTAATGCAAAAACAAAACCAAAGAGCAAAGTGTACCAGAGTCAAATTCTTTGTTTGTATGTACGAACTTGGCAATAAAGCTGATTCTGATATTTTAGAAAAATAACATCATACCAACAGTAAAATATGGTGTTGGTAGGGTGATGGTCTGGGGCTGCTTTGCTGGGGCAGAAACGCAGCCCCTTTAAGGACCTGGGAGACTTGCTCTGATAAATGGAACCATGAACTCTGCGGTCTACCACAAAACCCTAAAGGAGAATGTCCAGCCATCTGTTTGTGACCTTAAGCTGAAACTTAGGTTCTGCAGCAGGACAATGATCCAAAACACACCAGCAAATCTACCTCTGAATGGCAGAAGAAAAACAAAATGAAGACTTTGGAGTGGCCTACTCAATGTCCTGATCTGAATCCTATCGAGATGCTGTGGCATGCCCTTAAAAAGGCTGTTCTTCCTCGAAAACCCTCCAATGTGGCTGAATTACAACAGTTCTACAAAGAAGGCTACAATTCCTCCACAGTGCTGTAAAAGACTCATTGCCAGTTATTGCAAATGCTTGAGTGCCTTTGTTGCTGCTAAAGGTGGTCCAACCAGTTATTAGGTTTAGGGGTCAATCACTTTTTCACACAGGGCCATGTTGGTTTGGATTTTTTTCCTCCCTAATAATAAAAACCCTCATTTATAATTAGCATTTTGTATTTACTTGTGTTGTCTTTAGTGTGACAAACATGAAAAAAAAATCAGTACCACTGTAAACTGAGGCAACATCTATTTCTCTTGTCAAAGGAAATATTGATGCTTTCAAGAAACAAAGTAATTACACTATATGCTAGCATAAAGATGAGGTACAGCCTAACACTGGCTTATGAACAACCTTATTTGATAGAAATGACATTCATTCATAAATTTATTTGATCATTATGCTTGGTCACAAGCAACATGGAAACCATGCTGACTTTTGGCCAATGGCAATGTTTCTCTATGTAAATGAGAATAAAAATCCCTCAACTGGTGAAGCATCAGTGTTTCCACATGTTGTAAGTCACTTTATGGCATATCGTAAAGACGGAAATTTATTTTTTTCCCCACAATTGTTTTTTTAATTTAACACCATTAAATGTCTATGATTCATTTTGTGCCATATGCAAGCAAAAACACAAATTTTATTAATTAGTCCACTGCATTTAGATACAACCAGGCACTGTCCTGGAGCCAATATCTTACTCTTGTTTTCTTATTGCTGACTGAGGCCATGATGCCTAATACATTCCACTGGTTAGGTTGGTAGTTTCAGATACAGGTGAAGTATCAGAAGAGAGTAAAATTGTTACCTTGGAAACAAGCCCTAGAGTGTCATGTTTGAACTTCAAAAAATAAGCAAGTCATAGCTTTACTTCCAAATTCAGTTTAATTAGGCTGACCTGCCTGCATTTCTGGAGTGATAAGACTGGTGAGCATAAAAAAGAATGGTAAAGTCTTGTTGCTAAACCATTAATCAAATATTATTTTATTCAGATCCTAATGAGAAAATAATATATGCTCAATATATGCAATCACACACACACAGACACACTCCAGGCAATTGTGTTATGAGAACAAAGTTATTAGACAAGTGAAGGCAATTCATTTTTCATGAATAAAAGAACAAACAATATAATAATTACTATCACAATGCCTGATACTTTGGTGTAATCAGTAACACTAAATAGGATTGTTATGATGATTAACATAATGGTCATGCATTTGTATGTAAAACACCTTTGTTGACACAATATACTGCACCAGTTTTACAGATGAGATAAAATAAACCTGAAATCTGAATTGGAAGGATTGTAAAGATGAAGACTTATACCAATCGTAAAACCAGCTTGAGGCACTAAAAGCTTGAGCTAGAAACCTTTGAAGCCCCCCTAAAACCAATTTCCATTTCATAAAAAAAAAAAAAAAAAAACATGGGCAAGAGTCAGTTTTTCTGTCTGACTTAATTGTCCCTATGGAAAATTGAACCAGGCTCTTATGTCCCTGTTCCACTGGCTCCATTTAGCCCAGTTCCACTCCACTCCACTTGGCCCGCTTGGCAAGTGTTTTTCGTACTGGTACCTACTTTTTTAGTTCCTGCTTCTGAGCAGGTATGACTGGAGCTGAGTCGGGAGTACATGTGACATAAACAGACTGCTGTTCATTGATTGGCAATGGGACCAGGAGAAATGAGAAGGTTTTTGAAAAGGTAGTGCAGGGAGAGTTTAATAAAACTCAAGAGTGACTACAATAATATTAAGGACCACAATGGTTGCAGTGGGTCAAAGATAAATATAATTTTACAATTTCCAAATCATAAATCATTCATAAAGGCTGAAAGAAAAGAAAAAGGACACATCAGCTTTCTGAATTACATGCAGGAGGGGGCCGCTGTGTTTAATAACATCCTAAATCAGTTGATCACACATAAAATCAGCTGCTGAGATGCACAACCATTTCCCCCGAAAAACACAAAAAACAATACCACTATGAAACAGCGCATTCCGAGATTTATTGACAGACCTTAAGTGAACCACCATCTGCAGGAGGAAGTAGCAGGCAGAAAGCAGCAGAAATCAAAATGCCTGATTTCAGGTAAAATGGAAGAAAGACCCTTCGGAGCATGAATATTTAATATCTAACCTAAAACTAACTTCACCGCGGTCAAAGGTCTGTGGTTTTGCATTTTGAAGTCCTTGTGCTCATTATTGCCATGGCTGAAACAAAAACTTTGGAGCTTAACCCCCCCATACACACACATCAAAACCCCTGTGCCATATTTTTTTAAGATCTGGCTCGGTTGGGTTCCAGATAATTATCCCAGTGGATTAGAATCACAGCAGGTTCTATGCTGAGTGGAGTGAGCCTAAGTTGAGTGGAGCCGTGCCACCTCAAAAAGTGCAACAGGGGCATTAGAGATAACATGACAATCTCGATTATCCATGGGAGGCTTAGAGCAAGCCACTTTTTCTACACAAAGAAAGGAGTCAGTTGACGTGGTATGGGCATCTATTTAGAATACTTCCTGGGCAACTCTTTTTGAATGTTTTCCATACACGTCCACTTGGATGAGGTAGACCCAGAACTTGAAGAGAACAGGTATCCCGTCTGGCCTGGGAACACGATGGGGTTTCCCAGCGTAAGATGTAGAGGGGTATGCCTGGCTTTTTATTCCCACCACCAGATCTCATGTAAGTGAAAGACAATACATGGATGAATAGATTATGGGGTCATTGCTGCATTATATGCATTGTAGTTGTGCCAGTTCTGTATAAGTGCTGCACATGTGCAGTATATATGGCACACATTCCATGGAATTTCCCACATGGCCAAAAACTCTGTGGCAGCCTGGTTTACTCGGTGACCAAATTGTGTATGATTCAATGTCAAAGGTGTAGTAAGGTGATTGAGTGTTATTTATCTATGGCATTTGTCCTCCTTGTCAATGCAAACAAAACATGACTTAAGTTTATAGTAAGCTTTAGATCAGATATACTCTCTCCTGCAGATCATTACTGTAATCCAACATGCAGGTAATGAAGGAAATTTCCACTCTAACCCTGATATTTTGGAGATTTTCTGTAGCATGCGCATACAGAGTTTTTGATGAGAAAATAAATAGTGATACAAATCTTGTGAGCATTAGACACATTCTCTTTTCAGGTTAGACTCCTGGCTGCATTATATAGCTGGCTAAACCCTGTAATCTTTGGATCGTTCAAAGAATTGCTGCTTGATCTTGTGGTGTACAAGTCACCCCACAGAAGGGGTTCTATCATGATCCATTGGACCTTGGGTTTAGTTACTTTGGGTTTCAGTTATATGCTATTTTTGTTTATTATTTTTTGGTAATTACATTACCTTAGTTTTTAGGCAGGTTTCTCCATGTTTAGTTGGTTTTCCTGATCCCATTGTTTACTATTTTGTGTCGATTTGTCATCTTATTTCAGCTTCTCATGTCATTCAGTTGATTAGAGTCATCAAGTCATTGGTCCACCAATCTATGGTCTTTCCACAGTGTGCTTGATTCACTTGGAGTTATTTTCTTCAGACTGATAAGTTTTACTTTGAAGCTTTCAATAAATCCATGAGTATCATGATATTACCCATTTGGAGTGTGACGTCATTCCCTGCTCTGAGCTCTGACTTTTGAGACAATCTGAATGCAATAATAAAGATTTTTTAAAACAGTTTGTGATTTGTTGAAAACAAGACAAAGGAATTCTTAGTATTTCCAAAGATAGAAGAGATAGGGATATGCCTGAGTCTATGCACACATTTAAAAACTAAGCTCTTTGTAATTATTACTACTGTACCACAAGATTAAACTCTCCCGTTTCTTCCAATATGAGGTTAGAAACATTTTTGATAAAATGTTGAAGGCATCACTTGTACCTGTTTTGAATTTCCCAGAGTTTTAGAGCAACACCTCAACCCCCATGATTTTCCTCCCACAAACAACAGATGACATAATCTGGTGGAATACTCCCCTCCTACTTCACTTTGACTGGATTTGTGTCTTTCATTTGTGCTGTGTCTATTGCAGGGCACAGTCATGTGTGCCCACTCCCTGGAATAGTGTGTGTTAAAGAATTAAGAGGTTATCAGTCTTTATTTCTCTAAACTAGGGCATTCTGCATTATGTAAAGTGTTGAATTATATATTAGATTTGCCTAGCTTGACCAGAGGGAGAGTGGCGAAAGAGAAACAGACAAAAAAAACACTGAAATAGTCCCCATCTTTCTCCAGTTATATCTATAATGAAGAATATGATGCAAGTTTGTAATCCATATAGAAACAACCATGGGTGTAATATATTTCTCATGTAGTCTTGGTACACACACGCATAGAAATACTCCATGTTATTGCAGGGAGGCACACTCGGGCTGACAGATGGGAGCACCAGATGATGAGTACCACCAGATTTGTATCTCACGGTAGGAACCATTGCTGACACCATTTAGGCTGAGAAAACAGTCAGACTTATATTAGCAGCCTCGCTGTATTTGTGTGTGTACACATGCATGGTTGTATACGTGTATGCATTTTTAAAATGAACAATATGTCAGAATGCACTGTTTACGCTGGTTTTACATACACATATACTTCCAGAAGGGTATAGGTTGTTGAATGAGTGTTGTGCCCCAAGTTAACATTGAACTTTCTGGATAAGCATCCACAGATTGTTCATAGTCAACTATGCAAATTAACATGTGGGCTTGACATTCTCTACTTGCACAAGCTGCTTTCATCTTGGCAATAAAGAACAATGACCTATTAACAAACCCTTTCAAGCACATACTGGACTCTCTGGGTCGGCTCAGTCTAGAGTCTTTGCTTATTTTTTATTTGCTGCAGCCACCACTCCCAAACAGCCCCTTTTTTTGGCTTTCTTTCTTTCTTTCTTCGCCCCCTCACTCCCAGCGGAGCCTTTGTCAGAGCAGCCTTCCAAAATAAACTTAACCAAGCTAATCTATAGAACAAGAAACAATTGCCTTCCTCTTCCCCCTCTTCTTCGCCTCCTCCTGAGATACCACTGACATTTTGCGATGAGAAAGTGTGTCATATCGGATAGAGGGGAGTAAATGAAAATAATTTAGAGTGTGCAAGAGTCGACTCAGAATGTAAAAGATTCAGCAAGTACATTGGTCCCCCATTGGAGCCCAACAGCTCTTATTGAGCTCTCTGTGGTAAACCATAACCCCTTACATGTGTTAATACCCCAGTTTGCACCACTGGGAATATCAAGTCATTATAGCCATGTAGAGCATTGAAAGGTTTCAGACCTTACCACTACTTGGTCAAAATTCTGTTCGCCAATAATGAACCTTTCTGTTAAATGTGCAGTTGACATGCTGTCCATATTTCACTCTGGCCACAGACTGTTTTGTTGGCGTTTGCTTTTTCTCATACATTGCAGTATGAAAGCTATTTGAAGGTCTATTCATTTTATAAATTCTTACTGAAATTGTCTAAAAATCTCAAGAAACCAGCTTTTAGTTGCCCCAGTAATTTCGGATAGAGCTGGGTATGTTCTGAAACGGCAATTTGCTTAACCTATTCCTTAAGTTGTGGTTCTTTCCCATCTTAAAGTGTTTCTGCCACAGCTTCCATGCAGTCTTTGATTATTTTCCAGTCAGTGAAAGTTTTTTTGTGTTTTCCTAAAATCCACTGTATTCGCAGTGAACACTCTTATGCTTGCTGTTGTGCTGTAAAGACTGTGTCATCAGCCGTAAAGCTCGCTCATACTGTCCCCTCAGTTCATTTATTCTCCTTGTCCTACTGTCAGACCCAGGCTTATAGCTTTGGTTTAAGTTTTTATGTTTTGTTTTATAATGCCTCTTTAGATTTCCGCTCTTTATAAGTTCAACTGATTCAGAACATATAAGGTAGATCTGCCTTACACCTGACAGATGTTAAAAGGAAAGCGTATGCGAATGTGGAACTCTAACCCTATCTTGACAGATAATCACTCTTACGCAAAACAAACATATACGCGGTCTCTTTATCTATTTGAAAATGTATTAAACCAAAAGTCCCTTTTACAATCAAACTCTTCTGGTCCAAGCATGCACTATCCTACAAAAGGGGTTCACTAATAATCAAAAATAAGGATATGTGTTGGACGGTAGGTGGAAATCAAACCAGCAGTTTATGGACAAATGAAATCGGCACAACAATTTGGATTAACTTGTAAAGATGAGCAAGGCTACTACGCTGTGAAGCCTTTCTCTAACTAATAGTGATCCTAATTCACCTTAACTAAGCCTCACCCTGCCCAGACCTCTAAATACACCTATCCAATTTGATATAATAAGAACAAAAATTTCAATTTCTTCTCTTCACTGGTTTGAGGATGGGTCATGGGTCTGAAGAAAAAGTGCGGGAACCAGAGTGTCACGTGTCCGTGATCAACTCTAAAACGGTAAACTTAAGAGGAGGAAGCATTGCAGTCGATTGAAAAACAAGGAGGAAACGTGTCTCCTTGGAAACAAAACCTGGGTTTCACCTGCATCTGGGTTGCGTCTCACAGTCTTCGATCAGTATATGAATCATCTGATCTTCTTGTATCAGACAGATTTCCAGCTTTCAAGCCCCCTATCGTCGTGAACTACAACTGGAAATGTTAAAAGTTTATTTCCTCTGCTTTTTATAAGCTCTGATGACGTCAGTTGCTGCGACAAATGATAAACTGCACAGTAGAGTCGTTTACCGGACCAAATTGGCGGGTGTGACCCCAACAATAGGCTAATGATATTCATTCTAAGATGTCTTTTACCACTCTGGAAAGAGTTATAAAGTCTTTTCTAAGGCTTGGGGAATCCATGGAACGATAGAGAGAGAAAACATGGAAGTACCAGTGAACTACCCATACCAGGAGTAGACATCCAGCCAAAAATCCTTCAATAGCATATTGACAACTTTGTCCAAACTTGGGAACAGATGGGTGAAAGAGAATGAAACATATCTAACAAGAACATATCTATGATATTCTCTAAAAAAGATTTAGATGACATGTACTCCATTATTAAGATGTTATCTATGCCTAAGCCAGAGACCACAATGTGTGTTTGAATGCTTACACTTCTGTCCTGTGTATAGGCTACATTTAGGTTGTAACACAGATCTAAGGTTAACAGCCTCCTGTGCTCATATTGCTTACAGATTAAATATATTATCTTCCATGGCCTCAAAGGTTAAAACACATTGCTCCTAATGATGCCCAGCTTTTCTGTATGGTAAAATGGAAGTTTGCTGGGCGTGCTGAACAGCCAAGAAAGTATTTTTAAATTGCATCAGCGAGTTCATATCTATTTTTTCATGCCATACACACTATCTTGCTTGCCTCTGAAATGGCCCTCAGAATGGCCTTAGCTGTACGTCTCAGTAACAGTTGTGATTTATACCTCAGTGGAAGCCAACTCTCTATGAACTGTTTCGGACTTTGAATGTCAGTTCCAAGCTGTGCCAGATCCCATCCATCAAGAGAAAAGCAATCTGACAACGCGGCCGAGTTCAGCCAATGCAGGTTTCTCACTCTGCAGCTATCTGCAACAGGCTTCTTCGATAGCCAGACAATCTGTTTCTACAATTTTAGAAATAGAGCCAACTTCCTATGACAGAAATGGTGTCCCCTTGTGAACTTTAAATCGATTCTACTCCACAAGTGTACATAACTTTTTATTTTATATACTTTTGAAATGAAACATTTGTCATTGGCTGTCTACATGACCATAAAAATGCCAGTTTGGCACAAATTGAGTTCTGTCAGCAAAGCTACAAGTTAATCTAAAAGCTGTGCAGACATCCAACATTACTTTTGTGACTTAAAGTAATCTTGCTGTAAAAAATATCAGTACTGTCAATATGAAAGTTTCCGCAAAAGGTGTTAATATGATTTTATATCCATTCTGCATGTACTGTAAAAAAAACAGGATCATCATTGGAATATCTCATCTCACCTGAAACTCTAACCCACTTCAATTTTCCCAGGAAAAGTTTGGACTTTTGATTAACACAGACTGTGAAATAACATAACATTAATACATAATACAACATTCTAATAACGTGAAAGTTTCAACAATAAAGTTTCTTGAAGTTTCTAAAACCAATAAGGCTTTTTGTCACTTCTTCAGACTTAGCAAGTTGACTGACCTCAACACCTTACAGTGCAGTGGTGTCCAACAAGTGTGACTTTACTGAACTTCTCCCTCTCACCTAGCTTGCCTGTGCTCTTGTAAGTGAAAGACAAAGTGTCACTGCAAGTGACTAGCACCTCTGGCCTCTTCTGTTCCCACCTCAACTGTCTGAACAGACACAGCTCTTGTGGGAAAATTAAACACATACAGTAGAATGTTTGAGATAAAAATATTTTATGAGAATAATAGTTTGCCAGTGGATTATTTTTTTAAATCATTTTCTAAAAACAAACAAAAAAAAACAGTTTTGTGAAAACTATATTATTATAAATATATGCAACATACTCAGAAAATTAACAAATCCTGTAGACCTTTGTGGACAAACTTGTTAATTGGTATTTTTGCCTTGATAAAAACGAGATGGGGGATGAAAAGACAAAATGTAAACAATGGGCATATCTTAGAGATTACCTTTAATTGTTCTAGGGTTCGTGTCTGAAATGTCAGTTGAAGTTTTTTTGCATCTATTGTGTATCTATTTCTACAAGGTACTTAGCCTTAGCACAATTGAACTGACTGTCAATGCCATGAATCCACAGGTCAGTTCACTGAACATTTCTAGTGTTTTAAAAAGCCCCAACCCTTTTTTTATTCTTTTTTTTATTACTTCTGTTTTCTACACCTAGCATGTCTTTTTCTGGCTCTCCAGGAACAAGGAAAGGGGCCTTAAGTGTGAGCACTATATGGGCACATGGTCGTAATGACCATGCATGCTCAAACACACACTTGAAGGGAATTTAGAGCCAACAATAAAACAAATGATTTTTTCTTAACTCTGGAAGAAAATTGGAGAAAGCCCACGTAGGTTTGTAACCGTCATCCTTCCAGATGTGACAGTGCTAATGACAGCATTATGTGCATCATTCAAATGCTCTTATGACTTCCCATTATCTTTCCTAAACATGTGTTTTTAAGTAGCATTGTACCTATATGTATAATCTTAAGCAAGTATTTTTCCTATGTCTAAACCAAATGTTGTACAATATCTGACAAAAGTCAGCACACGCCTCACATTTTTTTAAATATTTTTTTCCATCTCAAGGGATAACACTAAACATATGACACTTAGATACAATATAAAGTAGTCAGTGTACAGCTTGTATTACAGTGCAACTTTGCTGTCACCTCATTTTACATTTCTAAATACATTTGCATTGCAGTTAAATATAGTCAATTCACATTCTGAGCTGAAAAGGAGTACAATGCTGTAAACATATAGCACGGTGCCTGGGAACAGAGGGATCAACACCTTGATTAAGTTAATTAACAATATGTCATGAGTACATGCTGGCACCAGTGCTTGCTAGGTAGCTATTAACATCATAATTTAATAAATCAATCAATCATTGTTGTTAAATGTATTGATAAAAGTTTTCATGCAATTCCTGAGTGAACTTTACGCTCATCTACGCCATTAGAGGCCAAGCAGAGTGGCAGATATATTTACACAATGTACAACAGGAAAATATTTGCAATTGTGTTCTCCGAAGAGTATTGAAAAACATTTCTAAGAAAAGCGTAAATGTTTTTAGAAAATTTCAGTTTTTATATTGAAGTTGCTACTTTTCTTTGGATTTTATAGTGGATACAAAATGCGTCAATATTCTCTGGCACAGAAAATAATGTCTTTCTTTTTTTTTCTTTTTTTTGGTGCATGTACATTTTAACCACAGTATGGTGTGATAACTTTAAAGCATTTACGAGAAACACAATGTCCTCAGTCAATTTGAGCCCTTAATCTATTATAATTTAATGAGCAACAGGATTTTAAAAAGCCTGTTAAAGAAAGAATTCCATCCCATCCATCCTTCCATTTTCAATTCCTGCTTCTACAATACGGAGTCGCAGGGCAGCTGGTGCCTATCTCTACACCTAAGGCTAATTTAGAGAAACCAATCAACCTGACAGTCATGTTTTTGGAGTGTGGGAGGAAGCCCGAGTACCCAGAGAGAACGCACGCATGCACAGGGAGAACATACAAACTCCATGCAGAAAGGCCCTCTGGCCAGGAGTCGAACCCAAGACCGTCTTACCACAAGGCAACAGTGCTACCAACTGTGCCACCATGCTGCAAGAAAAAGATTCCTGTAATGAATAAAGTACAGTTGTATCATTGTGCCTTAGCATGTTACTCACAAAAAAGCCACACCAGCAAACTACAGTATTTCTTGGTGTCTCAAAAACGCTTTCTTACAAGTTAACTGCAAAGTAAAATGTTTCAGTCTGTAAATTTTGTCCTTTGAAGAAAGCAGAAGTCTGTTCTTTATCAGATGGGAGACAACAGCTGAATGACAAAGCAGAGATCAAACAGAGATTAACTGTGTAATAGTCTCCTGTTCACCCATGAAAAATGAATTTGCAGCAACTGTGTGTGTAAGAGCAGACCTCAGAGATGGCACACGGATTTTCTAAAGGGACAAAAAGGTAGATGAACAAAGATGTAATCACTTTCTCAGAAGCAAATATAACCTTGATACCAAGGAAAATTATCTTTGGTTTTCTTTATTAACACATGAATACATTTAACACTACTATATATGTATTAACTCAAGGCAACAGTTAAAATGCAAAGGATGACCTAATCATATATATTTTTTTCTGCCATTAGAAACAACTGTTAATGCAAAATGTAAACAAGTCACTTTCAACGTGTACTTTTTTAAATAAAAAAAAGAAAACATCTTGCATATTATTAGGCATTGTTGCTGTTGATTGATGAGATCACACTTGGGTTTGTGTCCAAAATTTTGAAAAATATTTAACCTGCAGTTAAACCTGTAATATATTTTTGTGTTGCTTATCTTCTTACGTACACTGTATTGCCAAAAGTATTTGCTCATCTGCCTTCACACACAAAAAATTTTGCAACAATCTTTTATGAATTTCTTGGATTTAATATAATGGTCGACCCTCTGTAGCTACAAACTGCTTCAACAACATACTTAGAAAATACATTACAAAATATCTTAAATTACATTTTCTGTATTGTTTAATTTGGATATTTATTTTCATTTTAGAATATTTAATTCTGCCATCTTTATTAGCGTTGACTTCTCAAAACAAAACTCTACAACACATAACTAAAGAGACATTACAGAAAAAGACAAAGGGCATACTTGCACATAGGAATATATATATAAATAATATATACAAGAAAAACATATATTGCTGACGATGATGTTGTTTTTGAGATCTTTTGGAGCCAAAATTGAAGTTGAACAATAATTTGGATTAGCAGCAAAGCCTTATGTTTGGAACTGACTTTTTGTCTCTGTGTTATTAGTCCAAGAGTTTGCAGCTACTAAAAAAACATTAAAATAATTCCTTACACTGTAAAACATCAAATGAATTTCTCCATTTTCAACAACTACAGTTTGGTTCAAAATATACAATCCCCTGACAGTTTTAAATTGAAGTAATCTTAATTTGACCAACTTGTTTCTGCTAATCAAGACTTGAATCTGATTGAGAATCTGTGAAGGGAGCTAAAGAGGATGATGATAAAAAGGTCAAACTGATCAGCACACCTGAAGACCTTTTTTCACTCTGTGGTGGCATCAGCCATACTCTATGGTGTAGTATGTTGGAGCAGCAGCTTATCTACAGCTGGGAGGAAGCAGTTAGGTAAGCTCATTAGGAAGGGCAGCTCTGTCCTAGGCTGTCCCCTGGACCCAGTGCAGGTGGTTGGAGAGAGAAGGACTCTGGCATAAATAACATCACTACTGGACAATGTCTCCCACCCCATGCATGAAGCTGTTGCAGAACTGGAGAGCTTCTTCAGTGACAGACCGCTGCATCCTAGGTGGACAAAGGAGTTATCACAGATCCTTTCTCTGAGCAGCTGTTGCGCTTTGTCATCTCCCTCAAACCCAATGCCACTAGTACCTGAGGCTATTCCTCCCCCTGCTGGACATGGCTATAACATGAGACCCCGAAACCAGCCCAAACCTTCTTATATGGGTCCACTGTTCCAACAACAATTTGGAGGAAACTGATACAAGCCATTCACACTGGGAGATCTCACCACTTTGTGTGATAAATTGCCCCCGATCACAGAAGGTGCATGTATATGGTTACAGTCACTAGACTCCCCGACATCAGGCACCACGTTAGCTCTAGGTGATTACAGGGCCATTGCTGGACGATGCATGAAGCCACACAGCGGTAGGGACATAGAGCTTGTTGCAGGTACAACAACAGTACCAGATGGGGACCCATTTACTTTTTATTCCACTCTTATAGGCATAGCTCTTAACGAAATGTATCCAGTAACCAGAGGACGTACCATTCCAAAATTTGACTGGAACGCAAACACAAATCCTAGAGAATATTTAGATCAGTGCAAATCCATGTGGCAAACAGTCAGGAACTAATCCAGACTGAGCTGGTCCCCAAAGGGACTGGTTCCGGGATGCTGTTTTAAGAGGGTTACCGTTGCAGGTTAAAACTAGTATGGAGGATAATCCTGACCTCCCTGGATCAGAGACTGGCGTATGGGATCGCCATCTGATCCATCATTTATCTAAACTCAAAGAGGTAAAACAAAATGAGGAGAGTGAATTAAAAACGTTACAAATTCAGCTCCTGAAAATGCAATTAGCAGAAGCTAAACAGAAGGTCGGGGGAAAGAAAAAGGAGGGTAAAACATCTAACATTATGTATGAAGGTGCAGTGTCTCAGTCCTCTCAGGCTCCTCCATTTCCTGGAAATCGAGAAACAGCAGGACAGTGGCATCAGGCCCCGGTCCCATATCAGGGACATGCTGGTCATTTTGGGGGACCTGGGACTGCCAAGAGCAAGGGGATTCCAGAGACCGCAGAGGAGACTGGGTAATGTTGATGTGTGTTATTACTGCAATGAGTCTGGACACTGGGCCCGAGATTGCCCCCATAAGAATGGTCCACCCGGAGGGTATGGGTGTTATGGTTCCACCATGGCTCCTCTGGCCCGTCCATACAGAGGCAGAGGTGGCCCAGCACGCGGTGTACACGGACCACAACTCCAATTACCGGCCTGGGACGAGCCTAGTATCTGGCCTGAGCACCACTGAAGGTCCCCACGACCCCGGAAGACAGCAGGACTGCGGACCCCCTGCTGTCTGTGACTGTGTCCGGAAATAGCCTTTCTTTTCTGGTGGACACTGGGGCCACATGTTCAACCATCAAACAGGCTCCTCCAAACACACTCTCCACCAGGACTACAACTGTCATGGGGTTCTCGGGGGCAAAACAGGTCCTGCCGTATACCAAGCCTATAAAGACTGAAATTGGTGGACAGACACTGAATCACAGTTATCTAGTCTCCACTGACACACCAGTAAATTTACTGGGTAGAGACATGTTAATAAAACTGAGAGCAACCATTTTATGCGGGACTGATGGACTGCAGGTTCACCTGCCCAATGGCATCCAGTTCTTTTGTGGCAATAACACTTCTTTTTCACATGGACAGTACCTCCTCCAGCCACTGCAGGACTCAATGGCTGACATATACTGGGTTTTGCTGCAACCTGAAACCACCACGCACACAGGCATTCTCTCGGCTTTCCATCGGTGAAAATACTGGGTTTCCATTCTGGCACCCTATGTACCTCCTCCTGACCCCCCGCATGTCACCTTGTTTTATGATAGAAATAATTGTGAATGTTACCAGGAAAGCTTTGCTGACGAGTTAGAGGGTACACACTGGGACATTGTCACCACAGACATTTATGTAGCACCAGAAGGAGTGGTGGCCGAGGTTCACTTGACTGAAGAGCAGGAAGTGTGGTTTAGGATGTGGTCTGATGGCATGCCTCATGTCTCTTTGGCTCTGCACCCAGGTCATGAAGCACGTGAAGTTGGAGGTGTGTTAAAACGCTCCCTGAACCTACAGGATTGGCAGCCTTTGGCAACCCCCAACGTTTTTTACCCGCCCTCAGGTAACACCTATCGCATATTCAACCACTCCATGGATGTGGACACACTGGAGCATGTTCAGTTAGACAGACACCATGGTAGGGAAAAAACAGACTATCTGCTGGCAGCTGCTATTGTGGAAAAAATGCCTTCCACCCTCTGGGCATAGGGGCCCACAGATGTAGGCCTGTTCACCCATTACCTTTCAGTTAACCACCGACCAACCAATATGGAAGCCCCAATACCCTCACAAACCAGCAGCAGAATCAGGCATTAAAGATACAGTGGAGAGCCTCCGGAACTCAGGTGTTTTAGAGTCCGCACATTCCTCTTCATGGAACACACCCATTTTGCCAGTGGAGAAAAAAGGGACAAGTAAATGTCGCATGGCAAATGATTTACGGGCCATAAATGCAGCTTTGGCCACCCCTACCATTCCCGTGCCCAATCCCTATGTTGCTCCGACAAATCTTAACCCTGACTATTGCTGGTTTACCTGCATTGATCTGGCCAACGCATTTTTCTGCCTTCCTTTAGCTGAGGAATGCAGGTACATTTTCGCATTTACCTATAAATCTCATAGGTATAGATACGCTCCTTTTCCACAGGGATTCGCGCTTTCTCCAGGAATCTTCAATCAGGTTCTAAAAGACTCTCTCCAAGATTGTCTATTACCACCAAACACCACTCTGATTCAGTACGTGGATGACATTCTCCTCGCAACACCCAATGTGGCTGAATGCCTTGAAGCAACAGCAATTGTCCTGTCACATTTGGCTAAAAAAGGCTACAAGGTTAGCAAAGCCAAACTCCAGATCTGCAGACACCAGGTTGACTTTCTGGGCAGAGTAGTTTCCCAACCTGGCACGGGGATGTCCCCAGCTCACCAATCTGCAGTTTTGTCCCACCCAAAACCACTCCTGGTTAAGGACATGTTGTCTTTCCTAGGACTCACAGGGTATAGCAGATCTTTTGTGCCCGGCTACACCGACCTCACTGCACCCCTTAGAGACCTTGTCAAAAAACAGGGCATGAGAAATCTCACTGCCCCGTTTTAATGGACCAGAGAAGCTGAAGAAGCGTTCATTAACTTAAAAACCAGCCTCTCGCAAGCTGCACATTTGGCACACCCAGATTACACGTTGCCATTTCAGCTGGATGTTTCTGTAACAGCACACACAGCAAATGGTGTGCTGTTCCAGAAAAAAGGGGGGGGGGGGGTTAGGACAGTCCTCATGTACATAAGTGTAATGCTGGACAACATGGAACAAAGACATCATGAGTGCACCCGACACGCAGCAGGGATGGCTAAAATAATCCAAAAAACAGCTCATGTAGTGATGAGACATCCTCTTAACATATTAACATCACATGGTGTGGTGGCCTTTGCGAACTCTCAGGCTTTCACACTCTCACCACTGAGACAACAGAGGCTGAGTAAGGTGCTGGAGGCCCCAAACATCACATATACACATGAAGGAATAAACATGGCAGATAGAATAACTACCGGTACACCACATGTCTGTGCAGAAAAAGTTGAGTTCAATGAAAAAATCAGACCAGATTTACAAAGTACATCCCTAACAGACGCCCGAAATCTGTACACAGACGGGTGCTGTTTCAGACATGACACAGAAGGACTTAAGGCAGCATACACAGTGATGGAAGACACAGGGACAGATTTTGTCACAGTACAGGCAGAGGAACTGACAGATGCACAATCAGCGCAGAGAGCAGACGTTTTGGCAGTAATAGCTGCTCTGGAACTAGGAGCAGGACAGAAGGTAACATTTACACAGACTCCGCATACGCTACAGGTGCAGTACATGTAGAACTCAAACAGTGGCTGAGGACAGGATTCAGAACTGCAGGACAGAAACCCATTAAACATGAAAAGGAAATGAGAAAGTTGGCTGAAGCTTTGTTGCTCTCTCAAGAAGTAGCCGTCATTAAATGCAGAGGACATGACAGCAGTAACACCAGAGTAGCACAAGGAAATCAGGCAGCTGACCAGGCAGCTAAACAGTGTGCAGGATATCAGCTCAGGCACATAATGCTGTGTTCAGAAGCAGGGTGGACACCAGAACCCACCCTGGAAGAAGTAATGAAATTACAAAAAGGGGCCTCTCCTGAGGAAAAATCAGTTTGGAAGGCCCGAGGGGGATCAGAGGATCAGAGTGGTCTCTGGAGAAGCCCAGACGGACGTCCCATCTTGCCACCAGGTCTTACTAAAGTAGCCCTAGAAGAAGCACACGGAGTAGGACATGTGGGAACAATGCAAATGTTGAAAAATCTTGAACACTGGTGGCACCCTTTTTTGAAACCAATGGCAGTGCATTGGATTAATCCATGTGAGATGTGCAGGCAGCTCAATGTTAGACCAACCTTGAAGCCAGCACCTGGAAAGTTCCCAGAAGACCCAATAGCAGGAAAAGAGGTTATCATGGATTATACAGACATAATTAAGAGAGTAAATAGGTTCAGATATTTGTTGGTGTGTGTGGATGCATTTACTGGATGGCCGGAGGCATGGCCTGCAAAAAAGGAAGACAGCAAATCTGTGGTGAACTGTTTGATAAATCATTATATCCCTAGACACGGTTTTCCAGCTAAAATAAGGTCTGACAATGGAACACATTTCAAAAATGAGGAACTAAAGGAAGTGGAAAAATTCCTGGGACTGAAACACTCATTTGGCACTGTGTACCATCCACAGTCACAGGGGAAGGTTGAATGAATGAATCAAACCCTTAAAACCAAATTGGCTAAAATCTGTGCACAGATCAAAATGAATTGGGTTACTGCCTTACCATTAGCTCTGATGTCTGTACGGAGTTCTATAAATCGGAAACATGGTTTAACCCCACATGAGCTGCAAACAGGGAGGCCATTTCCAGGCCCCCAAACAAGGTTACCATATCTCACTGAGTGTGAACAATCTATGTCTCATCGTGATTATTACAGATCTCTCCACAGTCTTGTTACAGCTTTCTCCAAACAGATCCCAGCAGAACCAGAGACCAGGGTTGGAACCACCACCTCAGAAGCCGAGTGGGTCCTCCTGAAAGTCATCAAAAGAAAGTGGTCAGAGCCAAGGTGGACCGGTCCATTTCAGGTCACAGAGAGGACAACCCATGCAGTCAGGCGGAAGGGCAAAGGTGCTACTTGGTACCTCTGGAGCCAGTGTGCAGGAGCAGAACCACCTCAACGATCCCTCTCTCAGGTCCAGGAAGATCTGAGCGAAAACACAGGAAAAGACAATCTCACTTCTCTCACCCAAGAAGGGGCAGAATAATCCCCGGGTGAGAGAAATTAGCCCAGGGTCAGTCTGCCCTGAGAGCTGAAGACAGAAGAAGAATAGCAGAAGAAGAGGCGGAAGTGATTGAGTTTCCCTCTCACTAGGAGTGGTAGAGTTTCCCTTCCCACTCCAGAAGACACTGCTCAGCGAACATTTTATATTTTATACTACATTTTGATTTTTTGTATCTTTTTTCAGGTTATGATTTAACTTTATATGTTTATGTTTTAAGTTTCATAAGTTTAAAAAAAATTAGTACCCAAAGCAAGGGAACTAGACTTTAGGAGTTTCATCATAGGTGGAGTGTTTCTCTCAGCACTCATTGTTACGTTTATCTTATGGTATTTTTGTGAACTTCTATTCCAGACATGTTCTGAAAATCACTCCGGAAAGGTGTCCAAAAGGTCTAAGGTAAACAATCCCAAGGACATGTGCCTTAAGCATTATTGGGGATTGGAACTAAATTACACGTTAGGAGCAACTACCACTTTTCGGTTTGACCTGTGTGATGTCATGAAATGTGGGAAGAATCCGACTGCCTGGAGGGGGTATGATGTGTATTTGTGTGCCAATCTCGACATGTCCACCAAATGCGCTGCAGGCAGGACCATGAGTTTATATGGGGGAAACCAGCTTTGCGGAAACTGGGGTCACGCAGTGGGGTACACGGGTAGGTGAACATCCACCCTGACATATATAAATTCACAGAATCAAGAAAAAGCCAAACAAATCAGCCTGGTACGAGCGTTGACACATAACACACTTGGGGGTGTCAATCCACTATTTTTGTCCATAAAATTGTTACAAGAAGGTTTGCATCGCACCTCTCACAAGTGGGATGAGGTGATGTATTTCACTCTAGGGGTAGAGGTAACAGGGACCGACCCCCAGGTACTAATCAAAGTCAATTTAAATAAACCAACTCCTCAGGTACAGGCCACCAGCACTCATACAGTCCCAGAACCAGAAGACCAACTAGAGGGGGTGGCAAAAGTAGATTACTCCACCCTGCAGCCTCTAGAAATAATCCAGATGGCCACAGGTTACGCAGATGATAATCTTTGGTTGCAATGGATGACACAAACCGCAAAGGAACAAAGTAGGTCTGACTGCATTGCATGTGCATCTGCAAGGCCACACTTAACCACTCACCCAGCCCCTTTATATCCGGAAGATGCTTGGGGGTACAGTTGCATGTTACAACTAACTAAAGAAGCCACCCCAGCCAACTGTACCTTGCTAGCTAGCATCTTTCCACCCATCCCAAACAATACCAAGACAGGAAGATTCACTCCCCAGAGGCTGAATGGGACATATTTTTGTTTCAAGTTCACCTCAAATATCCCAAAGGTGAATGTAGGACAAATTCCCTCAGACTGGTGTAATACCACAACATCTGGAAAAGTGATAGGACTTTGGGCAAGATCAGGATTATATTACTACTGCGGAGGATATAGACTTCTCACTAATATACCAAATAATGCCATGGGAGTATGTGCAATGGTCAGATTGCAGGTCCCGATGATTTTAATTTGTCCTAATATTACTTCTGTGACATATCAACAAAATAAGGCACTGGCACTCACTCGTAGGTGGAGAAGATATATTATGAAAAGAAGTGCTTCAACCACTTTTGACCTGAGTCAGGGTTCCCCCACCTATATAGATGCAATTGGAGTTCCGCGAGGAGTCCCAAATGAGTATAAACTTGCAGACCAAATATCAGCTGGATTTGAAAACATCCCTACTATAGCTGCCTTGTTCCCAGTAACGCCCAACAAAAACGTAGACCGCATTAATTATATTCATTATAATGTTTTGCGTCTGGCCAATCTAACTCGAGACGCTGTAGAAGTTTATCTGAACAATTGGCCCCAACTTCCCTCATGGCGGTTCAAAATAGGATGGCAATGGATATGTTGTTAGCTGAGAAGGGGGTGTGTGTGCCATGTTTGGAGATATGTGTTGTACTTTTATTCCCAATAACACTGCACCGGATGGTTCAGTGTCAAAGGCTTTAGAGGGACTTAAGACCCTCTCCGCCACCATACATGAACATTCTGGAATTGATAATCCCCTAGAGGATTGGATGACAGGCATATTTGGACACTGGAAGGGTTTGATAATGTCTTTGATGATTTCTATTGCAGTAGTTGTAACTATAATGGTGACCTGTGGATGTTGTTGTGTGCCATGCATTCGTTATCTGATGGTGCGCCTCATCACCTCTGCAATTGTGCAGAGGGATCCAAAGATAACGATGCCACTGTTGCAAATTGACCATAACCAGGATGAGGACTCAGAGTGTGACTTCATGGACGCATGATAAGATGGATGCATGTTTTCTTAATGATTTTATTGTTTTACAGGTGGTACAGTAATATTTTTACTTATTTCTACTTATTCTTAGAAGGACATTGTGAACTCATTATTAGAGCTCAAAAGGGGGATTGTAGAATATAAACGATCTATGTGTGTAATGTAGAATATAAACTATCTATGTAAAGCTAACTCCGACTGCACTGTTCAGTTGTTAGGATTAATTGGAATGTATGTACCTGACTGTTGTGAAGTGCCTTGAGACAACATGTGTTGTGAATTGGCGCTATATAAATAAAACTGAATTGAATTGAATTGAATTGTGTAACTGGAATGTGCAAGGTCCTTAGGGAGTGAAGCATAGAAAGTGCAAGGTCATAAATTAGTGAATGACAAGGGAGGAAAGGATAGAGAGAGGTCAAGGTCGTAAATGGATGGAGGACAGGGAAGGCCGGAGACAAGATAAGACAAGCCTGCTAGGAGAAAATAACCAGAAGCACTCCTTATTTGGACCTAAGGAACTGTTATGTTATACATGAGTGACATGATATATGTATATGTTGAACACACCCTTGAAGACTGAATAAAACGAGCTGGAACCAGAAAGAGGGCAGAGTTGTTGCTTGTAGGTTTTGGCTGGAGCATCTTTCTCTCACTCTGCACAGAGGCAAACATAAGCTGATTGTACTTTGTGTTTATTTCACTCTTTTGAAACCTGTGCCCAAAGCAACGGACCCGGGGAAGCAGAGACGGCTTCGACAGCTTTATAACCATCAATGCTCCCAATGTCAGTGCACAGTTTGCACAGATTTACCATTTCTTGTAAATGTTCTGTTGTTTTTCATGCACAAATGAACATGCACACTAAAATCATCCTACTTCATTATACATTTCATTTAATCTGAGTGTGCCCTTTTTAATAATTGTATATTATTATTTTTGTTGTTGTAAAATCTTCCAGTACTGTAGTGACTTATTCTTATTTTTTTGTTTTTTAAATGTTTGACCTTTGTGTGTATTTGCATGTTTCAATATGCTTTTCGCTTTGCTGCTGGTACAACTGAATTTACCCACTGTGGGACAAAAAGATTATTATTTTTCTATTCTATTCAAAGGCAAATTGTCAAAATGCCAGTGTAGCATTTTAATGCTGATAAAGGCTTTTCAATTGGTTTTGGAGAATGGTAATAATTTTCTACATGCCATATTTAGTTGAAATGTTAATTTAAAACCTTTTTTTTTTACTTTATTGATACACCTTGTACATTGTCTTAATATATTTTGGGAGGCAGCTAACACAATGTTTGTGTGTAAAGAAAACACATACTTTACCCAGATCAGGTTGAAACTACCTAGCATACCTTTAATGAAATATAACATGGGAACACCAAATTATTATCTTTAAAAATGCCTAAAACAGATGATATAATTTTTTATTTTTTTTACCACAGAATTGCAGAAAATGGCAATTTGGAGATAGTTGCTGTCTTTATTGATTGTTCAGAAGCTGTGCAACTAATTTTTGTATGCAGAATTACATTAGCATGTGTACCCCAGGAGGCAGATACCAAAAGGAGCACATAACAGGGAATCAAAGAAATAAGTGATGGAGGCTTATGAATCAGAAACAGGAGTCACTTTCTCACTGAGAACTTTAGCTTTTACAGCTTCCTGTCTTTCTACAAACACACAAGGCTGTAGGATTTTAACTAGGTTAATATATATAATCCTCTACGTCTTCCCTCACAGCTTTAGCACACAGTTGAGTAAAGACAGTTTCTTCCTGGGTGATCATTGCTATGTCTTATCATACAACCTCTGTGTTTGCAAAGAATTTTTTTTTTTCTGTTTAAGAAAAGGTTTGGTTGAATTAATTCTACAAGTCAGTCCACTTGACAGCGTCGGAGAAGTAAAGTATATGGATATATTAATATCTGCGAGAAATATGCACTTCCACAGGTTCAAACAAAACACAAATGTGGCACAATTTAAATAGAAGTAAGCAGGTTATCCAGTATAGTAATTGTATTTGCCAAGAAGTAAGTCAAAACAAAGCAATCAATCTCAAACTTCTTTACTTAGGGCCTTTGTTGTTTTATATAAACATTACATGAATAATGATCAGCAACAGTTGCTTTATTGAGGGCATCCCTGAAAACATTTACACCTTAGCATTGTGTACACTTGTATGCCCCAGACCAGCAGTTTATAAAAACTGCTTTTGCAGGGGACTCCATAATTGCCTTTAGTTAATTTAAGGGTTAGACTCTTTGAGACTCTCCCCTCTGGCAGGAGGCTGCGGTCCACCCGGACCAAAACCTCACGCCACAAGAACAGTTTTTTCCCATCTGCCACCAGCCTTGTTAACAAAGCCCGGAAACCACACTGACACTCTCCCTTTCCCGCACACCCCCCTTTTTTGCTGACAGGACACTTGTAACTCGCAACTCTATGCGTTACATTAACGCTCAGCTTGGACGCCTGCTTTACTTGCACTGCCATACTTGCACACTGATCATCTGCACTGTTGTACTGCTCTCGCACCCAATACTGCTCTATATTTTCTCTCACTCACTTAAAACTGTGCACATATATTTATATTATATTGTAGATATGTTTATACTGTTTAATTTGTATTGTATTGCACCGACTACGCCAAAACATATTCCTTGTATGTTCAAAAACGTACTTGGCTGTTTTTGAAAATACAATAAAGCTTTTCTGATTCTGATTCTGATTCTGAAAATACTAGCACATGGCTGCTACTTTCCCCCATATGGCCAATGCATGGTGATGCGATGGTTGACAATGTTGCCTTACAGAAAGAAGTTTCTAGGTTTGAATGCAGGGGTTCTCTCCAAGTACTCCAGCTTCCTTCACAGTCCAAAACCATAGTTAATTGGTCTAAGTAAGTAACATTTAGGTGTCATTGTGTGCATGGATGTTTGTTTGTCCTGTACGTTACTGTGTTGCGCTGTGATGGACTGTTGGCCCGTCAACCTCTTGCCCAATGACCACTGGAAGGATAAGTGGGTATAGAAAATGGATGGATGGATGGATGGATGGATGGAGGTGTTCCCCAAATGGAAACCTTTGAAGTTGTTTTCCTTTTATATACAGTCTGATATTGCATTTGCTAAACTACACGCATTTATTTATTTATAACAAGGTAATAAAGCAGGTAAATGGCATTTAGGAAACAGAAGAGCTGCTTCACTGTGCCTTATAATTTATGGTGTCAGATGATTAGAGATGTTTGCAGCACTTCCAAGATATTTGTCTGCTGTGAAACACCAGCCATAGAAAATATAGTTTTTCCTTTTCTTTTCTTATGCTGCTGCATGTTAAATAGGCTCTTCCATAGGATTCCCATGTGTGATCTTAGGTAATACATATCGCCACATATTCTCATCTCTGCCCTTTGGCAAGTTGTGCAGACTTGGAGGATGCATGTAGCCTCAACAGACAGCATAAAGGATTGATTATGTGCTTTAATGTTTTCTTTTCCCACAGTAATGTTTTCTGGCAGGGAAGTAGATGCAATGTTGTTACTTATCACTGTTGGGAGTTTTTATTGCTTGTTTTTCTAAATTTGAGCAATAAAATTAACTTCTATATTTCCCAGTGGGCTTGCCATTTCTGGGCAATTTTTAATTATTTTCCTGAAACTAATTTACCATAGGAGCTGATTTATGAATCAATGATTTTCACAATATCACCTGACTCCAGACAATAAAAATCAATAAGTCATCTTCATTTCCCTCAAAGAGGCCTAATAATGTACAGTAAGTTTTTTTACAACTTGTGTGAATGATATATACAAACTGACTAGTTATTAAGCTCCTTTTTCGATTGGCCAAGAACATGCTGTCAACAAACGGGTGGTCTTTGGAAAGTAGATTGGGTTTCTGATGTAACAACAGACCGTAACTCAAATCTTTTCAATACAAACAGGAATGTGGATTTAACAACCCAACATCAATTACCACGTAACAGCCATGACCAGTTAGGTGAAGGTACTGTGGTAGTTAGCCGTTTGACAAATTGAAAGAATTTATCTCAATGTTTAAGGTAAAGCAGTTCCTCTGTGATTCGGACTCCAAGCACTTCACACAGAGTGGTTCAGAATTGAACTTGTACTCAGAGCCTTGCCTCTTATCTAATGACAAAAGAATATATGTAATACATCAAACAGTGACATAAATACCCTCACTTTTGCTGTCTAGCTTTAAATACCCTCACTTTTGCTGTCTAGCTTGATCTTTTCAGTGACCTCAAATGCTGGATGATTAGGGTGTCGTAAAGTCAATCTAATATTGTGTTAATTGAAGCTAACCGGACTTTATTGGAACAATATAACAGTAGCGAGAGTTAGGGTCGAGAAGCTTCATAGAGTGCTGAAGAACTCTAAAAGAACTACTTTGGTTCTCTCATCAGTCAGACCAGACAGTTTGCTAAAGTCCTAATCTGACTGATAGCAGCTAACCTACGAGGACCTTAAGGCCACGCAGGAATCTTATAAAGGGGCCAGCTTTGGGCCTTAGAGTAAAAGTAATGGCATGTGATTAGACCCAACAGATAAAAGGTCCTTATCATATGACCCAACTGGGAACTATGAAGAGAGTTCGCCTCCCTCAGATGAACCCCTCTAATGATTCACTCCTTGCAGCCATAATTAAACCTGCTGCCTATTGTCTTGATTCATTAGCTCCACAACCTGCTTTGCCAACCTTGATCAATTACGTGACCACCTCTCTCAGCTAAGCTCTTTGATGAACACTCTCACGTAGCTTTGTCGTCATTTAACTGACAGCATGGGAGCAACACTTTGTGTGCGAGGTGGTGTGAATGTATGTGTGGGAAAGTCTGTGAGCGAGTGTAGGAGGCGTTATCACGACATTCTGTGATTAGGGGGAACCTTAATGGATGTCTCAAAGGCAGCAACACTAAGACGAGAGGAGCGTTTAGCCCATGTCTAGACAGAGGTGGTATGTGTGAATGGGTGTTTTCCAGTGAGTTCAGTTATCAGAGAAGCATTTGAATGCTCTCCAGATGAGAGACCTATTTTTCTTTTTTACAAATTTGCTCCAAATGAATACAGTGATGGTAATTAATGTATTGTTTTCACACAGACACTTATAGAGGGCACATAAAACAAGCAAGGGTAGGTTAGGTGTTGATGGTGATCTGAGGAATTCTATGTAGGTGGCAGATCACGGTTTCCCTAAATGATGACTTTAATGAAGATCACTCAAATTAATTTCAATAAAAATGCACAGGAAGAAAAAGTAAATTCCATAGAACACACCCAGTTGGGATTTAAACCAAGAATGTTCTGCTCTAAGGCTATATTTGACTTTGGATGCATAAAATAATGGCAAATGGTGAAGCATATTAAAAAGTGGCTTTCATTTCACTCTTCATCTTCTCCAGGTTTAATATGCTCATACCTGTTAATATTACATACATTAATAATTCAGGTTGGCTCCAACTCACACCCAGCTGAAGATGTAATCCTTGATTTTGCTCAGATACTCTGCTATTTGTCTCTAAATGTATTAAAAACAGCTAACAATGTGCTTACATGTGCACATGTTGGCTATTACACACTGTTATATTTCCTTCAAATAGGTCACAATAAGCCTTAATGTTACCAACTTTGCATCTGTGAAGAACACTGCCTTACCCTAAGCCCTAATCCTACCCTAATTAGATATTACATACCAGGTGGCAATAGAATTTCAGCAAAGTTATTGGCATACATCATACAACAATAATCTATATTCAATATATTGAGTTCCTGCCACACTTAAATTATGGTCCAGGACAGATAAACTTGAAACCTACTCTTTGGGGGACGGATTTCTCATAAGAATGGCAAACATTTGTCAGTATTGTTTTAATCAGTACTTAAATGTCAACATATGCATTGAGTTTCTGTTGCTCTTCTTCTATTGTCTTTCAGTGTATTGCATTCAAGAGCAAAATAACAGAAGGTTTGCTCTACAAAGCTCCAAAGTATGTGTATAAAGCCAACCTGGGAAAATCTGGACTTTTATTGTTCCTATTGGGGGGTTTAAGGCAGGATAAAAGGTTTGAGTAGCAAAATGTTATAAAAGACAGAAAATTAATTTTCTTATTTAAAAGACTTCTTGTTCTTTTCCATTGCTAAAGCTCTGCTGGCTCTTACAAAGGTTGGACCTAACTAACCACCTTTACTTTTTTAGATTTAATAATGATCGATGTAGGTACACAGATGGTTGCTCCAGTCATCTGCCAAGTATGTTTTGGGTGGTTAGCCATTTATCATCAAGCTTGTTATTTCATATTTTCCTTGCAGTATCTTCCATCACGGACTCATACCGGCCATCCTTTGGCCAGACAACCGCCATGTTGGACCTGCGAAATCCAAATGTAAGCACATACTCTGGCTCTCAGTCCAGACAGTAGCTTTTGTACAGCTTGATGAACACCCACAAATCCTGTTGTTGAAGCCCCCAAAACCCCAAGCAGATTTTTGAGCTTTTCTGCAATCACAAACTCCACATGGCCACAGAGAAACACATTTGCCAAGCAGATAGGATTGTGAGGACTGCTGTCATTTTCTGATTATCAAATCTGATGAGAGAGTGTCTGGTGTGGGAACAAAGGCAGCACAGATTTATATTTTAGAGCAAGATTCTTCTACATATATGCATTCATGTCCAGATAATAAGCTTTTGAAGTTTTGTGGGAAAAGTAATGGAATGACACCAAAGAAAAGGGTTTTGGTAAATAAAAGGTTTTGCTGACATTATGAAATTTTACCCACTTTAAACAAAACAAATGTTTTATTTGACCAATTGTTCAAACACAGAAGAGGCCATTTTATCAAAACTAACTTGATCAAAATCCACTCAAGAGCCATTACACTGTTGTAGAGATCGTTAGGTTGGAAGTGAAATCAGAATCAGAACAAAACTTTATTGACAGGTAATGTTTCACATGTTCGAGTACTTATGTGACTCACGTGACACCATCTAGTGAGCTGAAGTCGTGAAAAGTGTAAAATGAAATACAGTAAATCTGGCCAAATTACTTAAAAAATGCCTCTACATGTTGGCTAAATAGAGGGATTTCTTGTTATGATTTAACTGATTACCTTTTGGTTTTTATGTGCCTGCAAAGAATATAAAAGAATGAATTAATAAACGTTGCTTTGTTGCATAATGTACCTTTTTATTTGCCGTGCCAGGAAAGGGCCATCGTTACATTTATCCATTGTCATCTGCATGTACAGGAAGGACACAGACATCCCTCTTCCCTGTAACACTATTCAGCTGATTCTGAGGGATCCCAGGAAGGATTAGCCTTACGGTACCTCTAAATCTGAGCGAAAAACAAATTTACAAATGAAGCACAATTCAACCACCCATATCCAAAGATAAACTGAGAAATCACCCAGTGACCAAAATTAGAGCTACTTTCAAGCTTGATGGATCCTGACTGCACATCGGTTTTAAGTCAGAAACTTTTTTTCTGGTCTTTCAGAGCTGCAGCCCAAGAATGGTAACAGGAGGTGCAGATCTGGAAAACCTGATCTGGGCCAACAAAGGATCCTCGTTCTTTGGGGTATGTTGGCTGAATGTAACTACATTGGCCGGAACTAGGCCTCTCTTTTGTTATGTGGGAAGAAGGTCATGGTTTTGAATCCCTGCCTGGGGTCTTTCTGCATGGAGTTTGCACATTCTCCCCCGTGCATGCATAGGTTTTCTCCAGGTACACCAAGTTTCTCCCACATTCCAAAACCAGTTAATTGGTCTCTGTAAATTGTCTTTAGGTATCAGTGTGTGCGTGCATCATAGTTTGTCCTGGTTGTCTCTGCGTTGCCCTGTGATGGACTGGCAAACTGTCCAGGGTGTACCCTAATTCTCACACAATGACCACTGGAGTTGGGCACCAGGTGCCACCTGACCCTGCAGGGAAATATATAAAGTATAGAAAATGGATGCGTAGAGGGTTAGTGCGGACACAGGCAAGGGTCGGACGGAACTCAGTTGTCCGGATGCAGCAACGACTTTGTAGTGAGGAAATCAGATAAGGATAAGGGGGAAATGCTGGACATGTAAGCACAAAAGGTTTTGATAATCTGCCAAGGAACTATGGGCTTGAGGGAGGATGAATAAGACAGAGGACAGATGGATGAAATAATAAGTTGTTTGCAGCAGAAAACGTGAGTGTGGCATAAGAAGAGACCAGGCTGCTGAAAGAATTATGACAATTTTCAGTAAAACTGAGGACTTTCAAAATAAAGTCAGATGTAATAAGGAGCTTAATAGGCAACTATTTTTTACAAAAGTTTAAGTAAAGTTTGTGGTTCATTCAGGCTGCAATAGACTTTGAGAGAGTAAAATCTTCAAGAGAAAAGACGAAGGTTTTTCAACCTTAAATAAACCCCTGATTTCATTAAAGGATCTACATTTTATTTATTTTATTTTTATTATTTTTTAATTTATATATATATATATAATTTTTTTTTTACAGACTACTCATGGACTGCTTCTTCAGCAACCTCACTAAATCACTAATATAAGATGTTAAAGACAATTTGAAATGTTTAAACCGTAAAAAGTTTTAAACATTAAAATTCCGTTTTATTTTGACTGCTGTGTCAGATACACACACACACAATGCGACATTGCCTGTTTCTATTTTAAAGAATAAAAAAGGACCACTCAAAAGAGGAGGGCTTGAAAACAATGTTCTGAACACATTTCTTATATTATAGTTCTTAATGAGTTATCAAATCGGCTAAAATCTGTATCGACAGCTCAAAGCTTTACAGAAATAACAAGGAATAGCCACAAAATTCTAGTCAGTCGTGTCTAATGACTACTGGTAAAATAATAAATGAAGAGCTTTGCTTTTTTGTTGGTGGTCCTTTACCAAAAATCTCACGTTTTTTCCTAGAATAAGGCACAAGGATTACTTGAACTTCTCCACTTGAGGAAGAGCCCTGATAAGGTAAGTTCTTTGCCTTTTTTTATATCTATGCATGTTATGGTCCCATGGAGCTGTTTAATTTAACTCAGTCTGCTACTAAATTACAGTTTAGACCCTCTTATAATATGCACATGCTAATCTTCCACCTCCCATCCCACAAACGCATAAGCACATGAGAGGTCATAAAACGTTCCTGCTTGCTATAGCTTTCCCCACTCTTGGCAGCATGATGGAGGGTGGGGTTGGGGAATGATCAATATGTTTTTGCTATAAATAGCTCACGGTGCAGCATGGTGCTAAGCAGAAAGAATGCAGGGGTAATATATTTGATGAGATGAAACTCAGTGGTGCTCAGCATAGAAATGTTGCAGTGCATTCACAGAGCTTAGCTATTACAGCTACCCATTACCTGACCGAGCCGTTGATATGCATTTCAAATACAGCAACTCAGAAGGGCATAGAATATGCAGCTATCAAAAAATGCAACTTTCTGTCTGTGTCAGAAAAAAATGTATGCTTGGTATAATTTAAACATTCACTGAACACTCGTACACTTGAATAGCAGTAAGATGTGTTGCTTGATTGAAATGTAGACTAAAGTAACAGCTGGGTTGTCAATGGAATGATATACCTTGTGCAATAATGTTGAAATCACATTCATGTATGTAGCTAAAGAGAAAAGATGTTGTTTAACAAAGATAGACTATGAGCATTATATATATATATATATATATATATATATATATATATATATATATATATATATACCTTCTGTGATGTACAGGCAGGCAGAATGCAGGAAAGATTAGGCGTACAAAAAAATGAGGGGGAAACAACAAGGATTATGTCACAAGGGTGAACCGAATGTGGTGCCACATGAACCGAATGTGGTGCAGCTCTGAGAGAGGACTAGGGAAGTAGAACTAAACACATGAAAGCATTAAAGAAACAGAACTAAGCCAAAAATGAGTGTTACAAAGTGTGGTATTTTATTTTATAGAGGGCAACCTATAAGTGAGTCTGATTGATTTTAAAGCAAAGTCTGCTCAGTATGTTTATATTAAAAGTATATTACCCTAAACAGAACAGGACTGAGCAGACAGTGACCTTCAAGGAGTAAACATTTGATTAAAAAAAAAAATAAATCAAATAAAATCATGCTCTGTCTTAATGTTTTTTTCTGATTGACCTGCTATAGGTTCTGCAATGTTTTAATAAATTTGTGCACCATAACACTGGACATGTAATAAAACTTTTAAAATATTTTTGTCTGTACCATTTGATGTGATTTACAGCACGGAGCCAAACTACACCTTCATTGCTTTCCCTCAATGACTTTTAAGTGGTCACGGTGTGTATTTCAAGTCATTTCCTCCTAAATGCACATTGGGATTCTCTCAAGACTCCAGACAGTTAATTTCACACCGGCAGAGGTGAGACTGTTAATGGCACCACCTGTAATCTTGGCAGACAGTCGAGCAAAATGTGTGCATAGCATCAGACATGTATTTGCTTTGGAACATTGGATGAAAGGAGAAAAACTCCTCAGTACTCCCAACCTTATGACTTACATACACAAACAGTAATTTTAGCATCTTCTCCAGAAGGTCTTCTATAGGTTAACTGGCAATCATGTCTGCAAACACTGTAAATTTTGTCAATCTGACAGGGATGACCTACACAAGCCGAGTTTATATCCCTAGTTGGGTGTATGACTGAGGTAACTGTTGATTTAGAAGGGAACCTCTTCTTTTTATATTACCTGATACATGCAGCTTGTTGCAGTTCCACACAAATGTACTTGTTCCAATAGGCACCTTGTTTTTTTGCTTTATTATCAATATGAGTTTTTGACTTCAGGCAATCCAGTTCATAATTGACAATGACTTTGACAATGTCGGCATTCTGCTGATGTCATTACTGCCGGTTCTATCTTGAGATTTGAATTTCATTTTCAGTGTACCTTCTGAATTCTAGAATTGCGCCGCTCAAGGTGGCAGCAGGTTGGAGTAGCTCTGTTACTTTTGATTCTGATTTATTCTTTTTTGGGAACTATTCCTTTTGTGGTGGATACAGTTGATTTTTTGTCTATGACTGTCCACTCCAGTGGCGGATGCTGTGCAGCTTGGAAGATTTTTCTTAATACTTTCTATTTTTGGACATTTGTTATGATGCATTGCCATGGCAACGGGGTTGTTTCTTACAACCGGGAGCAGCAGATTAATATCTCAAAAGCTCAAATAATACTTCAACTACAATCCCAAATCCCTGATGAGTTGAAAAGGAGACGCCGTGGATGCAGAGCAGGAGTTAAGAGAAGAGAGAGAAGGAGGAAGTTCAAACCATCTCTTCCGTCGATTTTGATGGGCAATGTGAGATCGT
This sequence comes from Girardinichthys multiradiatus, assembly GCF_021462225.1. NCBI lineage: Eukaryota > Metazoa > Chordata > Actinopteri > Cyprinodontiformes > Goodeidae > Girardinichthys > Girardinichthys multiradiatus. Next base: position 14,893,820 of record NC_061816.1, read on the forward strand.
TGGGAAACAAGTTGGATGAACTCCAAGCCCTACAAAGGACCCAGCCAGAGTACCGGGCATGCAGTATCATGTGTTTTACTGAGACATGGCTGCAGGATCATATCCCCGACTCCAGCGTCTCTCTGCCGGGCTTTTTAACCATACGAGCAGACAGAGATTTAAAGAGGAGCGGCAAATGTAAAGGAGGTGGACTGGCAGTACTTGTGAACAACAGATGGTGTAATCCAGAACATGTTACTGTGAAGTGTCATCTCTGCAGTCCAGATATTGAACTGTTGGCAGTAAGTTTTCATCCATATTATTTACCGAGAGAGTTCACCAGTGTTATTTTGGTAACAGTTTATGTTCCACCTTCCGCTGTTGCAGACACTGCATGTGATGCCATCTGCTCAGTTGTTGCTAAGCTACAGACACAAAACCCCAATGCTTTTGTGGCAATTTCTGGTGATTTTAAACATGCTTTACTCTCTGCTACACTTCCAACGTTTCAACAATTTGTCAGCTGCCCTACCAGAGAAAACAAAACATTGGATTTGTTTTATGCAAATGTCAAGGACTCATACATCTCTACAGCACAATCTCCTCTAGGCAAATCAGATCACAATCTTGTTTTTCTCTGCTCAAAATATAAGCCCCTTGTTCAGAGACAACCTGTAATAAAGAGGACTGTGAGAAAATGGTCACAGGAAGCTGAAGAATCTCTGCAAGGTTGCTTTGAGGCTACGGACTGGGACGCACTGTGCCAGCCACATGGAGAGGACATCAATGCCATGACTGAGTGTGTAACCGACTATATAAACTTCTGTGTGGATAACATCATCCCCACCAGAACCGTGAGATGCTTCCCCAATAACAAACCTTGGATCACCAGTGACCTGAAGGACCTGCTTAACAAGAAAAAAAGAGCCTTCAGAGAGGGAGACAGAGAATTATTGAGGATTATACAGAAGCAACTTAAAGTCAAGATAAGAGACAGCAAGGAGGTGTACAAGAATAAGCTGGAGAGCAAGCTCCAGCAAAACAATATCAGAGATGTGTGGACATGGATGAAGAAGATCACAGGCTTCAAGCAGAAAGAAGATCAGACTGATGGAGGTCTGGACAGAGCCAATGAACTGAACACATTCTTCAATAGGTTCAGTTCAGAAACCAGCTTCGCATCCTCCTCTCCTGCTCACAGCCAAACAGACATTCCATCTTCCTTTGACCCACAGGACCCACAGCTGTCCAGTAACACCTCACATTTTTTATCTTCCACCTCAGCCCTAGACCCTTCTGCTTCTACATATTTGCCTTCAACCATATCAGAAGATGCTGATGCTTCCTTTGCTTCCCCCTTCCACCTGTGTGTCTCAAGAAGTCAGGTGAAGAGACAACTGGAGAGACTGAATAGGAATAAGGCTGCAGGTCCAGATCATGTCAGCCCTAGAGTCCTGAAGGCCTGTGCAGAGCAGCTCTGTGGGATTCTGCAGCACCTCTTCAACCTTAACCTGGCCCAGAAGAAGGTTCCGGTGTTGTGGAAGACCTCCTGTCTTGTTCTGGTACCAAAGAAAACTCACCCATCAGTCCTCAATGACTATAGACCTGTTGCCCTGACATCTCACATCATGAAGGTCCTAGAGAGACTCCTGTTGGCCCACCTGAGTAAGCAAACAATAAACTATCAGGACCCCCTTCAGTTTGCTTATCGCTGTGGACTTGGAGTTGAAGATGCCATCATACACCTGCTTCAACAAACCCACTGTCATCTGGACAAAGCCAGCAGCACTGTGATGATCATGTTCTTTGATTTCTCCAGTGCATTTAATACAATCCAACCTGATTTGCTTTGTCAGAAACTCCAGAAGACTCAGGTGGAGGCCTCAACAATCTCCTGGATCAAAGACTACCTGACAAACAGACCACAGTTTGTGAGACTGAAGGGTTGTGAGTCTAACCAGGTAGTCAGCAGCACAGGAGCACCACAGGGGACTGTGCTCTCACCATTCCTTTTCACTCTGTACACCTCAGACTTCCAGTACAAGACAGACTCCTGTCATCTGCAGAAATACTCGGATGATTCTGCAGTCGTGGGGTGGATCAGAGATGGACAAGAAGATGAGTACAGGAAGGTGGTGGACCGCTTTGTGGCATGGTGTGGAAACAATCATCTCATTTTGAATGTGACTAAAACAAAGGAGATGATTGTAGATTTTAAGAGAAACAGGAATAAGTCAAAAACTATTTATATCATGGGAGAAGAAGTGGAGGTGGTGGAGGAGTATAAATACCTCGGTGTTCACCTGGACAACAGACTAGAGTGGAGATGCAACTGTGAAGCCATCTACAAGAAGGGACAGAGCAGACCGTACTTCTTGAGGAAGCTTAGGTCCTTTGGTGTTTGCAGCAAGATGCTGCATATCTTCTATAAGTCTGTTGTGGAAAGTGTGATCTCTTCTACCATCATCTGCTGGGGAAGCAGCATCAGAGCCAGGGACTTAAAAAAACTCAACAAGCTGATAAAAAAGGCTGGCTCTGTTCTGGGGACTCCTCTGGAACCTCTGGAGATCATTGTGGAAAGAAGGATTCTTCATAAAATGAAGAACATTATGGAGAACTCTGAGCATCCTCTTCATGAGACTGTCCTACAGCAACAGAGTGTCTTCAGTCAGAGGATTCTTCAGATCTGCTGTAAGATGGAGCGCTACAGGAGATCCTTCCTGCCCACAGCCATCAGCATCTACAATGGCTCTTTGAAGAAACCTTCATAATATGAGCTATAACAACATTTAATTTCCCTTTGCATTAATAAAGTATTTTTGAATTGAATTGAATTGAATTGAATTGAAAGTCAGATTTAGATACGGATCTTTATGTGGATTTTCTAATCTTGAACACTTTCCTTTGTATTCCACTTCCACTTCTTATACTAATGGTACGAGCCTGGCACTGGCCAATACCAGTCCTTTTTCTCCTTGTGTTAACCAAAATACTTGTAATTTCTTAGCTTCAAATGACATTTACATCTTTGGTGCTGTTGATTCTGAATATATTAGTTACATATTCTCCAAAAAAAAAAAAAAAAAAAACAAGCCAGGTCGGATATTCCAACATTAGAGTTATTATTTAACAATTGCCAGCATGAGCCTGCATAAGCCCATAACAATGGACTTTGTTTTTAGATTTTCTATGAAGTATGTATTCGTCTACATGTATTGAGTGGTCAGACAGCAACTTTTGCTAGGATGCCCACAGGTGTAACATGCAGTAAGATGTTTCTGAAAGATAGAGCAGTGGTAGTTTTAACATGGCCTACTGTCTTTTTAAAATTCTATGTAATAACACCCAACAATTCTGAGTCTTGTGTTACCAGATTCGTCATCGTTCATTTGTGAAATCAACACTTTTGTCTTTTATTGTTACTTTGTTAATGTACCAGGTTTCAGAATGTCTTCTCTGTTTTTCACTCATATAATCTGGTGATGTTGATGGTGTGAAATTATGTTGACCCCTTGGTATTTAGAAAATACCAGAGGACAAAGCTCCTTTTGTCCCCCACTATAATTTTCCCATCATTTCCCAGGCATATCAACACAGCAATAGGGACGAGTATGGCTTGGCACAATGTGATGGGTTTTTAGAATCACTTTTGCATGTCGGAGGAATTTTTTGTGAAATAACGTTTGTTGATTTTTACATTTTCCAAATGCACAACTTGTTCTTCATTAAATTAAAAGCTAAAAAAAAAAAAAAAAAAAGTACAACTGGATCAACTGTAGTTATGCAAATATGCTTTCTGTGTACTGTAATCACAACAGACAAGGCCCCTCAGGGAGCAATGACAGATGTCACCCTTTGATTAAAAATGTCAACTTAAGAGAACAGCACTGACCCAGCAGCCCAACTGCACTTTAGGCTGTGACTTTTCCTCTACACACAGGCCAGCGTTTATTTTCTCATCAGTGGCATGTAATCACTGCATTACGCCTTGCTGTCACCATATGAAATTGCATAATGATTTCTGATTGATGATCCCTCCAGTGAAGGTGACAGATATCATCTATGGGGTAAGTCTTAAAAGGCAATTAGCAGAACCTCGAGTCAACCCATTCAAGCTTAGTTCTTGTATAATCTTAAAGCCAGTTAGTCTAGTTGGGGAAAAAATACCCAAACGATTTGACAAATCCAAGCAATTGTATGTTAAATGGTAAAACGTTTGTAACATTTTTGACCATTTTCAAGACCTACTAGCGGTAATCAATTATGAAGATTTAAGAGATGTAGAGTCAGAATATGTGCTGAGTTCAAACACATTTGGGTTCTAATACATGCTAAGCTTAAAAACAAACAGAAGACACTGAAAATCATCCTACCATGTTTGGTATGAAGCCAATCCATCCATTCATAATATATACCGCTTATTCCTTATGAGGTCACAGGGATTGCTGCCTATCTCCGGCAATCATTGGGTAAGAGGCAGTTAACAACCCTAATAGGTTACGAGTCTACCGCAAGGCAACAGAGAGACAAACAGAACAACCAACCATTGACTCTGAATACCAAATTTTGTTAAGAAAAAACTAAGAAAAGACGACTATGCCTTCAGTCTAAAAATGCGAAAACGTGAAAAAAAAGATTGTAGATGATTAATGATGTTTTAATGTACAATTATATAAAAATGAATCTGCCAACTCTTGGGCCAGATTGGAAGTTAAACGAGCCCCCCACATCACAATTGGAAGAACATTGGGAATATTGTCCATGACACTGAATTTACATCACATTATCGTAAAACTAAATTTCTTAGCCACCGGACACAATAGTTAGAAACTAGACATTATTGTGTACCTCACTGGTTTATGTAACTACATGCTGCTTCACCTCACCTCCATCAGTCCACATCTTATTAAAATCACTCACAAGTTGAGGGCTGTTTTATTAAAAGAAGGTGGACCTGGGACGCAGCAGGCTACTAAATTTCCATAATTGCACGAAAGCAATTATATAACTCCGTTGAGGTAAAACAATATATCATATCAGGGTGCTTCTTATTAATTATCACTGCCATATCCAACATTTTAAGTCAAAATTTTTTGCTTAAACAACAGGGGCCAAGTGACTATATTTAAAATAAATTGGCCCATCAGACACTATTGCGTGTATTTTGTCAAGCTGGAGTTCCTGTCACGATCTATTTCTTCACTAGCTGTGCTTCTACACGTAGCTTTACAGCAAATTTAACTCCATGATACATTCAAGTCAAATCTTACACTAGATCATCTATATTGAAATAACTCCAAATGATTACATTTACATTTTTAATCATCAAAGTCTAACTCAGTAATCACAAATAGGATTCCCTGACCATCTTTAAATAATCATATTCATATTGTTCATGTACATTAATTTTGTGAAATCATAAAATCTGACCAAAACTCCATTCGCTTCTACATCGACCCCTTTAAAATTCTGCAATGTAATAACAATCTAAATGTTTTCAGAAAATGTCAACACATTCTGAATTTAAACCTCAGTGGAAGCAAAACATAAAAACTGGGGTGGCCCTTTGCTCAGTATAGTCAACTATTGCTATCATTTACATACAGTAGTTGGTTCCTCATTAGGGAATTCAATAAAGAATAAGACTGAGCATGATGGGCTGAATTTTCTCTCATATTAAACACAATATAATTCCTTAGTAAATGGAGTTTCAAAATTTGTTGGAATGATCACAACCACTAAGTATGCCTAAGCCTGTAGAGTTAGTGTTATGAATCAGAAAAAGGCGGACCCAAGATTCAGCCAGACACAGTACTGAAAGTTTAAAAGGTTTATTCAGCCACAGGAAAACGTCACACAGGTAACACTCCTCACAGCTTCCAGGAATCACTGAGGCAGAAAGAGGGATTAGGGACTTGTAGTCTCTCCAGATTTTGCAGGGATCAGAAAAGTCACTAACCTGCTTTTGTCTTGAGGGGAACTTGAAACCCAGAGGGGAAACCTCAGTGGGCGGCAGGTGGTGATCTCCACAGCACATGTAAGTGACTCCAGGCTGAATAATCTGAGGGCTAGGCTTGCTCAATAATCCAAGGACAGAAACAGGGTCAACGATCGGAACAAGAGGCGTCAGGCAAGGGGCAAGCAGAGGCATAAACCAGATACAGGAAACAAGGTCGACAACCAAAATCCCAGTAGTCCGACAGGGAGCAGCCAGAGGCATAAATCCAAAAAGCAAGGCAACGTCAAGAACAATGATCAGACAGGAAGGAACGCTGGATATCTACTCACACGATGGCTTTCAAAAATCTGGCACCGTCTGCTTGTCAGAGTCGGTATATATCAGGGCAGACACAGGTGCTTGGCATGCCACAGATTGCACTGCACAGCAGCAGCCACCAGGTGCATCTCATCAGCTGATTGCAGCCAGGGAGACAGGGTAGAGCAGACGTGCCAGAATCATAACAGTTAGTGTAGAGCCCACAATGACCGTCAGCTCCCCTTTAGTCTGTTTAAATCTGACCTCTGGAGTGCTGCTGTGCATGGTTCTGTCACTTTGACTTTGTTATAAGTTAAAAAAAATAATAATAATCCAAGAAGCTGGAGTAGAAAAGTCTAACAATAAAACCACCCAAACCCTATTTATAGTGCAATATATTGTAAAGGAGTGGACAATATAAAGCCAGGGATAACCAGGTGTTAGCTTAGTCTAGACAAAAAAGCACTTTGATTCATTTAGAAATTCAACTATTTACAGGTTTTAATCCCTTTCTATGAAATAAATGCACATTTAAATTCCTAATAGGGTTAATGTTATAATTGATCAATTTTGAATATAACATAAAGCAGCTTTTAGCTGATTTTTTGAATAGTAGATAACCGTTGATGTAGATTAAAATATTGAAACATAATTGGCCGATGAGCACTACACTAAAGATATTCAGAAAAAATTATGACTACAAAACAGATTTATCATGAGGGGGGCGCAAAAGCCACTAAAATGTTGGCATATAGGTTAAAAAAAAAACAACAAGCTGAAAACTCAATTTATGAAATTAGAAATTGTGAAACCAAATTGATTGAACACAGATTCAAAAATGTTTTAAATTATATTATAAAAAAATTTTACTCACAGGCCTCATGTGACCAGGCAAAAATGCAGAACTTTTTGGACCAAATTCAGTTACCCAAATTGACTGTTGAACAAGGAAAATATCTCAGAAAGCATATTTCAAAGAAAGAAATTGAGGCGGCAATAAGACACCTAAAACCGCACAAAACGCCTGGGCCCCGATGTGTTTACTTTAGAATTTTATAAAGAACTGTAGATGTCCCTGGTTCCAATTCTAGAGCGTACTTTCAACTGGAAATTGCAGGAAAACAAGACGCCCCTTCATGGAGTGAAGCTGCAATGTCATTAATACCAAAGGAGGGCAAGGACAAACTTGAATGTTGTTCTATAGACCAATAAGCATGTTAAATCAGGACTACAAAATTTTCACCCATTTATTAGCCAAAAGAATGGAGACAGTTCTCCCACAGATTCTCCCACACATTAGTTTAGACCAGACAGGATTTATCCGTGATCGCCAAAAACAAGACAATATTCGGCGTGCGTTACATGTAGTAAATCATATAAGAATTAATAATACACCTGCCATCTTAGTTGGTTTAGAAGCAGAAAAAGCGTTTGATTGTGTGTGCTGGTCTTTTCTGTATACAACCCTATATATATATTTGGATTTGATGATAAATTGATAAAAACAATACAAGGTTTATACAATGACCCAAAGGCAAAAATTAAGGTGAATGGGGCAGTATCCTGACCTATAAGGCTGGAGAGAGGATCTAGACAAGGATGCCCCATGAGCCCCTTGTTGTTCGCTCTTTTTATTGAGCCGCTAAGTCAATACATCATCCAGAATCAAAATATCAAAGGTATTGATATGAAATGGGGATATCAAAAAATTCCATTGTATTTGGATGATGTATTACTCTATATTTGATCCAAAGACCTCTTTTGTACACTTAACATTACTACTAGAAGATTACGGATCTTTTTCTAGGTATAAGTTAAACCTGTCAAAAACACAAGTTATGTGCTCCGGATACAATCCCACTAAACTCATAGATAGATACCCACTAAATTGGGGAGCTACCAAGATGAAATAACTTAGAGTTACAATATCTAAAGATTTAAAAAAATCTGTATCCTGATAACTGCCTACCATTAAATAAAACCATTAAAGAAGATGTACAAAGATGAAACGCCATTCCTCTTCTTGGCTTTGGATCCAGAATTCAATCAGTTGAAATGAATATATTACCTCGTCTAATTAAATGACTTAATTTACCTATTTTAATCTCTCCCTATAGAACTGCCAGAACAACAATTCCAGGAGTGGGACAGACTAATTTCATGATACATCTGGCAGGGTAAAAGGCAGAAAATTAAATATCAAAATCTACAATTATCTAGGAATAAGGGGGGAGTGGTGCTACCATCTCCTAAATTTTACCATGTAATCTCTATTATATGGAGGGAATTCTGCTGGAAGAACATGTTCAGGTTTTTCAAAACTCCAATCCAAGGAAAACATTTTACTATATCAGCAACCTGTTGGAGGCAATGCGGAGGACAAGGAGCAATTACCAAATTTGGACATGCCCTTTGATTGTACCATTTTGGAGTGAAGTCCATAAAATAAAAAATAATAAAAATTAAAAAAAGTTATTTTGCATGGACATACCCTTTCAATTTAAATCAATGTATCTAGATTTACTACTCATGGATAATGTGACATAAAATTAAACAATTGTTTCAAATTTTGAGTACAGCAGCCAGGAAAGCCATTACTAGGAAATGGATCAGTCCCCAAACACCAACGCTGAACGAGTAGTTTGATATCGTACATGATATCTTCAAACTAGAGAGAATAACATTTAATATCAGATTACAACAAGACAAATTTGAGGAAAAATGGAGTAGGTGGATTGAGTTTATCACAAGGTTTTTTTTAAAAAATCTGATGTAAATGGGGATTGTGTTGTATTTCTATTTTGTATAAATACTGATGTACATCAATGGCACACCCCTTGCGTTACATGTAACATTTAAGTGTCTTTTTTTGCACTACCAAAAACTTTGAAAATAAAGAATAAAAAAAAAAAAAAAAAAAAGAAAGATAATTGACCAAACAGTGCAGGTTTGGAATTCTAATATACAACAATAAAGAGTTAGAGGTGTACTGGATGTTGTAGATTTAATGGAAAAAATGTTTATTTCTGTCATTTGAGACCTGAAGCTTGACTCTGACTTGGGAAAAATGACTCGTGAACATCTGTCTCATAGCAAATTACAGTATATAAGATCTGCAGCTGAGATGGTTTCTGCAAAAGCTTTGATGCCATTCCTTCATCCTCATAAAATGAATATTTTGGCTTTGTTTTTTTCTGTACGGGGATTGCTTATATCCAAAAGCAACCATGATATCTGACTAACTTTTTGTAACATTCAGTAAAGTATAGTATTTGTCAAGTATTTCAAAGGTCTTAAAAATCAAGTCTTTACACTGATTTTCAAATGTAGCTGCTCTCCTAAGCATGCTCATATTTACAGCCAGAACTATAATTAGAACATTTAAAACCACTGGAACTGTGGCTGGAAGAGAACACAAGTTTATCTCCCAACTATGCACAGTGAGGAGAATACAAGAAAAAAAATTCCAAAGCCCTCTTAGACAACTACATATTGGTACTGCAATAAAACAGTAATTTATATAACGTTACTCTTTTTTAAATCAATCAATCTTTCTTTACATGTAATTTTACACCAGTGAAACAACATTGTGTGTTCATTTTTTCTTTCTGTTTTGCAGTTTTGATGTAAAATGTCATTCAAGTCTACCCTCCGAAAAACAAGCCTCAACTTCCCATGCCTCTAGATACATTACACATGACATAAGGCATCTAATGAAAAAAATAATAATTTATTAGTTGTGTTTTTATGTTTTTTTTTTTTCCTTTTTATTTGCATGGTTTTATTTAAATTCCAAGCAAACAGGAGCATAAACAGATATGGACCAGTTTTGACCATCCTTGTCATCGTCTCCATGGTTTTCAAAACATGTAAAAAATTGCAAATCAAATTCCAACTCAAAACCATATTTAATACTTCTTTCAAATTGTGCAATACTTTAAAGCCATAACTCATGGTTATAATTTTCTGATAAAAAAAAAAATCTTGTTATAATTTTATAGGGTCTTCAGGCTTACCAAAGTTTTTTTTTGTCAATCTTTTGCCACTTCTTTTCTGTCTGGCTGTTTTGAACAGACAAATGGCAAGAAATTACGGCTGGTTTACTTACTAGACAGTAATGTACATTTGAAGTGTTTAAAGGGGAAATAGTGTATGTGTTTCATGTTTTTAATACTATGTGATTTTTCTGTTGGTATGGAAACAGCTGTAATGCGAAAAGCGAAAGGAACAGGTTGCTGGGAGCACAGTCTTGAACAGTGAAACAGGTGGGATGTTGGTTAGGGGAAGCAAAAAAGGTCACGTCTGTGAATGAGGCAGAGCAAATCAGGCCTTAGCTGGGTTATGTCCCATTCAGTGATTCTATGCTATATATATATATATATATACATACATACATTATTTGTTGTGTGTCTTACATGGTACATGTTATGTGTCTTACATGTTATCCATTGCAGGATTGTTTGTGTCTTGTATTCCGAGTCAGTATGAAGCCTATTTCATTAAAGCTTGTTTCAGAGGTGGATTACATTTCTGGGCCGTAATCTCCTGTCTTTGACCCTCAGTGTTGGCTGCATTTAGGATGTCACAAGGGGAATCTAGGAATGTCTTGTATATTGAGCTCCGGCCACCAGCCCAGTCATGTAACACAATTACATCAGACTGATGTTTTCATGTCGGCCGCTTGTTTTTAACAGCTCAAGTAGGTACCCCACTGGTTCATTTCTCCCTCAGGTTGTTTTGCAGCAGAATATGTTGCATTTATTGGGCTGTGTGACTCACTGGCAGTTTTATCACATTTGCCTTTTTTTCTACTGTTTGCTTTCATATTTTCAAGAAACTGGTGATTTTTCTGGCTAGAGTGGTTCTAATCCATTATTTATGTATATACCAGGATAGACGAAAATGACAAATGTACTTGTTTAAATGCATTCATATTAGTCTGACAGAATGTAGCTATAATGCTTTGACACTATTTCTTGCCCCACTTTGCAGACTACGTAGTGGCTCTCAAAGGTTTAGACACCTATTTAAAGGTGCAAGGTTTCAAGGTGGAAAAAAAACTGTTTCCACCTTTAATATGGCTTTAATTATGTACAATTCAATTGCCAAAACAAACCAAAAACTTGTTTCATAAATTCAAATCAGCAATACCCTGTTGCCTAAGTGTGCACACTTTTAAAATATTACTTTGTTGAAGCACCTTTTTAATTTCCTGTGGAAGTCTGTAAGCTTTCTATAACTTTTACTTGGAACTGCCCACCCTACCTCAATGAACTTGTCTGAATCCATCATAATGTCAGGACATTTCTTGTCCTTTCTGGTTGACCTCACAGATTCTGTCAGTCTAGGCAACATTAAACTTTTTTCCTGGTAAAGCCAATCTTTTTGAGTTAGGTCTGGACTATGCTGGAAAATAAAGCCCATTGTCCAGCAGATATTTGAAGGGTTTGTGTCGAAACTGATTGGTGTTAAACTGTGAAGTCACCTTTGTAAGAAAACATCTTTATCATCTAAAGATAAACAACCTTAGATCATAAATCTGCCACTTTAGAATTTTACCTCATTATTATTAACCATGAATGAACACTCTTAAAACTTAAAAATAAAGAAAGTGCATTCTTTAAAAAAAAATATATATATAGTATAGCTTATATCACTGCAACTGTTTTTAGTTCCTCTCTGTACAGGAGAGTTAGGATTTGGTGATTTTCTCTTATTGTCCTTCACAGTCCGGAAACATGCTTACTTAGTTAGGTGGTTACCGTACTTTGCAAACATAAAAACACAATGTTGCATGTACAGGTGACCTTTACAGGGTGTACCATACTTCTTGCGTATTTGCTGGTGAAGATAACCACCCCACCTGTGTGTCTGGATGGAAAGTAGGGAGACAGCATGGTGGCTCTGGTGGTTACTGTTGGATCAAAGCTTGAGGGTTGCCTATTGAAGATAGTCCCCATCTGAAATGTGATTTCTAAGAAACATCAAGCTTGTCCTCTAAAACCATATTCTTTCATTAAAGTAACTTACTAGTTCATTCCTGTTCTCCAACTAAAGTTTCACTTATTGCTTATACAGGTAAAATTGTAATGATAGGTAAGATATTTATTGCTTTCTTGTTACGTTATGTACATAGGTCTCCTTTTCCCTGGTTTAGTTGTTTTAATGCTAAAGTGACCTGTCAAAACTAAAAACAACAAATAATCTTGTGACTTTGTTGTTGGCAGCATAGCACTAATAGGTAAAAAATAATTTTCCAACTGTAATAAGGACATTGTGATATAAAACGCCATAATTGTTCATCAAAGTGAAGTCTTACAAAGTGCCATCAATTACTTCAAGCATCTTACTTTGTCTGGTGAAATAAGTCTATGCTTTGATTATGAGCCTCAGATGTGAAGGTGATTCCTTAAGGTTGACACCCTATTATAGACTCCAATTCTCATGTCATAAAGGTTGTCCTGTTGGAGTTAACGAATAAAGATATTAATGAGAAGCCCGACAGTATCAGTTATGTAAAAACTGGTGAAACCATCTACTTTTAACTCTGCAGTGACAAAGTCCAGTCTTTCAAAGCTACTATCCTACGACTTTTAGATGAATCCTTTCAACAACATACTGGAATCAAATGAATGGCTTGCTACCAGGCTTCGGAAGTGCCGACTGACATGGCGGTGAGGACATACAGCCATTTGATTCAGATGTGTTGGAGATGGGATGCATCAGAAAGTTGCAGGACATTAGCTCTCGAGGACTGGAGTTGTGGTCGTCATTTTAGGTTGTTAGCAGGCAGAATTTTTGCAACTTTGGTGAAAAAGGGTTAATCTAAATGGCTATTTCTCAGCTTTTAATGAGTTTGAACCACATTTTATTGTCTCCAGTTTAAAATATAAAACAGTTAAACTGATTGAATATATATATATATATATATATATATATATATATATATATATATATATAAATGTAATGGCCCACTCAAGGTCCAGACCTTAAAAGGATTGAAATGTTGTGTAAAGAAGGAGGAGATAAAATTTATTAAACTAGCATAATTTGTTGTACGATTTAAAACTACTCCTCCAACTTATTTTTGCCATATGTGGCTCTACAAGCTCTTTAATCATGTGTTGGTTGAGTGTTTTATGTAGAGGACAGTAGGAAAGATTTCATAATTACTAGCAGCTAACCTAACCACCAATTCCAGAATGGCAGGCTATGGCTCTTAAACAGACTGCCTTTTTAATGTTCTCTCTGATGGTGTCCTTTGCTTTGATGGCTGTGCCCCAGCACACCACAACTGATGCTGATTAAACATCTGGAACACCTTGTTGCTTAGTGGGGGTAGATGGATGGGTAGATGGATGACTATTAATCCCCAGCGGGAATTAATTGTCACTATTAATTCAGGCAGGCTTTCAGTCGCTGTGAGGGGCCTGGATGCAACATGGAGAAAAAAGCATCCTCATTGTCGGTGTGATGACTAGATAATGGTGTGATGAGCAATAATGCCAAAAAAGTGCAGGAAAACACAAATACACACAAAAAACATAATAGAAGCTGCTACAGAAGGCTGATGCTAGCATGATGAGGTTTTGAATTGTCAAAGAAGTTTCATTTTGGGGTCTTACAAAACTATAACAAGCCTTGAACTTTTTGTTGTTTTTTTTTCACATTTGGTTGCTTTACAACACTTGCATGTCATGCCAGTGCAGCAGAATGTTAGTCAGTGCATATTTTTTTCCTGAGAATGTATGTGATAGACCAACAAAATCAAAGATGAAAAACGGATTTTTTTATTTTTCAACAAATCAAAGACAGAAAGTGTTACGTGCAGTTTACTCTAATGCTTCTTAATATAATCCAGAGCAATTTAATGCCTTCAGAAGCCACTTAATTCAGTAGAGTTTACCTGAGTCAAATTTGATTTGTCTAAATGCAGTTGTTCTCTGGAGGCCAAAAATGTTTGTTAGAGAACATTTGTGAACAAACAGAACCACAAATACCAAGGAACACAGCAGACAGGCCAAGAATAAAGTTGTGGAAAAATTTAAAGCAGGGTGTGGTTCTAAAAACAATTATCCAAACCTATCAAGACCCGATTGTCCACTTAAATTGGCAGGCCATACTTTAGAGCATTTATCAGAGGAGCAGCCAAGGGGCATGTGTTAAGTCTGGCTGCAGATCAGATGGGGAAATCATATGGAAAGATATAAGAACTCAAAGAGCAGTGTTTAATCCATCATCCAAAAATGGAAAGAGTATGGCACATCTGCAAACCAATTAAATCATAGTAGTCCACTAAAAATGACAGGCCAGCCAAATATAGCATTATCAAAGAAGTAGGCCCATGGTAACTCTGGAGGAGTCTGCAAAGCCATTTAGGGACACAAAAGACATGTTAAAGAAGGTGCTCTGGTCAAATGAGACCATTATTAAACTCTTTGGTTTACATGAAAAAATATAAACACACTGGAAATGCCATTACCAAAGATAAACATGGTGGTGGCAGCATGCTGTGTGGATATTTTTCTTCAGCAGGCACAGGGAACTGGTCAGAGTTGATGAGAAGATGGATGGTGCTAACTACATGCAGAAGTGGGTAGTAACTAGTCACATTTATTCATTTACAGCTACTTGAGTAATTCTTTGAAAACAAATTATTTATATGAGTAGTTTTACTGGAAGATACGGTTTATTTCTACTTGAGTAAAAATATATTAAAATAACGATGATCTTAGTTGGGTACATTTTCTGGCTACTCTACCCATCTCTAGTTGCTTCACTGAATGAAGAACAAACATGTTTTAACCTAAAATGCAGCAGTCACAAATACAGTCTATGCTAAATTGGAGGTCAAGTAAAGAAACAGTGTATAATGTCAATGAAAGTACTTTGCTTTTTTCTAACATAAAAACATTACCTACAGTAAGTATTGGGTTCACAAGCTTGTAAAAAAGTGCAATTTGATAATTTGTTTTTCTTCCTGAATGTGTTATTTTGTAGTATTATTAATTTTTTGTGTTATCCTATACAGTGGCATACATTATATTTTTGTCTGTCTGATTACATGCTACGATCAACAGTTACTCAGTATTTAAGTAGCTTTTTACCAAATACTCTTATTTGAGTAACTTTTTGGATGACTACTTTTTCCTTCAGTAAAGATATATTAAAGTAATTCTACTCTTGAGTACAAGTTCTGGCTACTCAGGTCAATCCTGTAGACAATGGTTGCAATTGCAATAGACTTGGGGGGGTCAGCAGAACAATAACCATAAACCTACAGTCAGACCTACAATGTGATAGTTGAGACTGAGTCGTATTCATGTGTATTTATGTGTTATGACCTAAAGCCACTTGAGAATCTGTAACAGGATAGAAAATTCATGTTTACTCTTTTAAATCTGACTAAGCTTTGGTTATTTTGTAAAAACAAATGGGCAAATAATTTATTCTGTAGATGTGAAATGCTGGTCTCGTAGTGTTCTACTGTAGGTTGGCTGAATACAAATGACAGTCACACCTATTAGATTTTTATTTGGAAAAATAAAAAATACTGCAAACCATATATCATTTCCATTCACTTCACAAATATGTAATTTATATAGGTATATCACGTAAAATCATTAAATAATGTATTGAGTTTTGTGACAGTAACAAGGTAAAATTTGAAGAGATTTTCAAGAGCAATGTGTTGTGCCTGTCTGGAAAGTTGAATCAAGGTTACCAAGACTCAGAGCAGTGTTTTTGTTAATAATTACATAAATGGCACAGTTTCCAAAAGTGTTCCCTGAATTTTGCTAAAAATAATTTCTAACAAATGAATCCCGAACTGAAGGTAAAACGTCTTGAAAAGTATGACATTCACAGTCACATCCATCTTTGTTCACATCGTCTCTGATTATGGATAAAGGGTGCAAAGTCTATACACTGCATCAATCTTTCAAAAAGCACTTGAGGACAAATAGATGGCAACTTAAAAGCTTTGGATGGCCCACTGTCTCCATGTATATCATATCTCCAATGCTTAACTTTGAGGCCAAGAGGTAATAAAAGACAAAATGCTTAAAGTTGGGCAGACTTGTAGGAAGCAACTATGGAAAGCAGTTCCTGAGAATTGTTGCTTTTCTTCTTACTCAGCAGTGCCAACAGTGTCACTTAGCCACTTTTTTCCTATAATCCTTTGGGGAGGGTTGCTCTGGCAAGAGGTCTTAAAAGCAAGCGACACTTCCCCCTCTCCTTGCACCTCCTTGGGGGGTTCTTCCAGTCATTGGGGGCAGCTGTGAGACATTATAATCCATGAAAAGTCCTGGGTCATCCTAGGGTTCTTCACCCATTTGGGATAGCCAAAATGCTGGCCGCAAACGCCTAACAGGCAGAAGTGCCCAAGCTGTCAGCTAGCTGGGTCTGATTCAAGGCATTGCTGGCTGTCATGAAAGAATAACCATGGGCCTTTAAGCACTCTATGTCCAGCCTGAAGTGTTGTTTTTACAACATGATAGGCAATACCAAGATTTAAAGATGTCAGCGTTATGATGGTACGAGATAAAATCAAAAGAGGAACATTGGTTACCTAGAGCCATGAATGTCGGCAGTAAATTTAAAGACACTCAGTTGCAAATCATTTTGACTTAACAATCCCTTTAGCCATTTGGCTGCATTGCTTGCGTGTGCAACACCCTGCTGTCCTCTTATTAAATGTCTGCTTGTGTTTGTTAACTTATTTACCTTCTCAGCTTTATTAATTTTTAATAGCATTTTAAACTCTCTGAAGATGTGTTCAAATCAATCCCCTTATTCTGACAGTCTACAGCTTTTACCAAAATTTGTCGTTTTATCATCATTTCAAAAAAATATAAGTATTTATACTTTAAGCTTTCCAGACGGTGTTTAAAAAAATAAAAATCATAAAAACAGAGCAACTTCCAGAGGATCCCACCTGACAGCCTTAGAACAACCTTTGGTTGAACAAACCGCTGGTATTCAGAAACCCTAACTCCAACTCTTTAGCTCGAGCTGCTCAGCAGAAATGTCAGCTGGTTTTGTGACCTGCCTTGTTTGACAAAATAAGCCGCCTTTTCTTGTATTGTGTTGAGTTGTGGTGGTTCTTAGATCTTGGCTTTGTCGTCATTTAAAAAAAAATAATTTGCCGTTAAATTAAACCTAAGTATTAGAACTTAGAACAACTTCCATCTTTTACGTTCAGAGAAAACTGGAAACTTTTGATACAATTTAGGTTTAATTCAGTTTAAACTGTCATGGTTTGAGTGCTACTTGTAAGACTACAAGTAAATTTCTTTAAAAAAATAATTAGCCTATTGGCTACAGGCTAAAATGTCAGTCTGTAGATGAAAAAGCAGGCCAAAGTATTCCCAGATTTGCAGATGCAATTGCAACAACATGTGGCTCTACAAAGCACCACATTTAAGGGTTGATTTTAATACATTCTGACTTAGAAACTTCTGAATTGGAGTAAAAACTTCTTTGTGGCATGAGGTGTCTCAGCTTATCTACTTAGGGTTGATAACAATATGCATTTTTTTTCCTCCATCTGCTCCTAGCTGGTTCTCTCAACAAAGAGAAGTATCTGTAGTATTCATTCATTCAAAATGTCAATACTTATATCAGAATGTGGATAAAAACAAATGGATAAGAATGGTTATTGCAAACACGGGATCTATGATTCTTCCATGCATCATTTTAAGTGACATATGGCTCAATACCTGTATTTCCTTCTGGGAACTCTACACACACACACTGGGAAAAAAGGTGTTATCTTTGAGAAGATATGAAACATTTAGCCAAAATAACGGTTTAGTTATAGAAGGTGCTGTGATACCTCAAGGGGAACTCCATGTTATCTCTGTTTCTCGCTTATATTTTTGCACCCCCGTCTAATTATTATAATTTTTTTTTTTTTGTGACATGCTAGATAACTGTTAGAACCTAAAGATATAGTTTAGAAAACTCTGGTTGATTTGCTGACACTGAAAATCAAAACTAAGCTTGTAGAGCTCTAGGATATCCCTCCTTTACTGGTGTAATTTTGCCACAATTAAAGAAACAAACAAAAAAAAAAATGTCCAGTTGTCTGTAAGGGTGATGAGGCAATTTTCTTTTTTAATAAAGCTTATATTTTGAGTAGCTTAAGTTATTCAGTGCTACAGTATACTGTGTGTACTCATCTGCCTTTACATAAATATGAACTTGACAGTGACATTCCAGTTTTTAATCCATTGGGTTTAATATGATGTCGTTCCATCCTTCGTAGCTCTAAAGCCTTCAACTCTTCTGGGAAGGCTTTCTGTTAAGTTTAAGGGTGTGTATATGGGAATTTATGACCCTTCTTCCTGGAGCATATTTGTGAGGTCAGACACTGATGTTGGACAGGAAGGTCCAATTCACAGTCTCTGCTCTTATTCATAACAAAAGTGTTGGGATCAGGACTTCTTTGTCTTACACACCATACCCTCTGATCTGTGTCTTCATGAAACTTGTTTTGTGATCTGGGCAGTCATATTGGAACAGAAAACTGCCATTACCAAACTATTCCCATGAAGTTTGAAGCATTAGATTGTCCAAAATGCTCAAGAGTCAGGAGTTCCTTTTACTGGAACTAGAGGGACAAGCCCAGCTTCTGAAATACAGCAACACACAGCTATCCCATCTGCACCAAGCTTTATGCTTGTCACAATGCAGTCAAACACGGTCCATGCTCCTAGTAATGCCAAACCAGTTTGTCCCTTGGAGTGCCAGACATGCATGATTCATCAATCCACGTCTTCACTGTTTTAGACCCCAGTGACAGTGTGCTGTACAACAATACATCAAATACTTTGCATTGCTGTAGTAAGGCCTGGATGCACATGTCCAGCTATGGGAACGTATACCATAAAGCTCTCTTTGCACTGCGCTGTGATTTTATGTGGCCTTCAGCTTCATGCCGAGTTGCTGTCATTTTGAATTACTTACACTGTTTTATTAAAGATCAACAGTTAACGCTAAGATATTTCATGACTGGACTTATTGGCTTGTAGGATCTTATCTAGGAATCTATCTGGAATTTATTGAGCTACTAGAGCGACCCATTCTTTTACAAAGGTTTGTAGAGGCTGTTTGTATGCCTGGGTGCTTAATTGTATACTATTGTGACCATTGAAGTGATCAGAACTCCTGAATTAAAATTATTTTAAAGTATGAGCCAATACATTTGGCAACATAGTCTCTGTATTTATGTTGCTAAAAATCCAGGCTGCAGAAAAATATACTGACCATCCTTCCTCCCTCAAATGTATTTAGCCACTATCCATTCTGTAGTATTTGCAATTATTACTGCCATAAGCTTTACTGCCTTTAGCTTTATGTTCAATCAGCTTTTTATTTCCATTGAAAGTACACCTTTATGTTTGCGCTTTGTGTTTTGCTCCCATTGAATGTAATTCTGGCTCAGTGCTTCCGTGTTTACAAGGTTCTCTTTCGCTGATGGAGTGATTTAAAATGGCAGCTGGGTATTAGTTGGTCTCTCTCCTGGTTGGAGCTCTTGCTTTCATTAACGTCGTTTACTTTCTTAGCTTTTCTCTTATAGAAAATGCTCTTGGCACAGTACTTTGGCATGTAGCTGTGTCTCTTTCCTTGACATAGTCATCAACAGAGGTACCGCTGGCATTAACATTGTGTATACTTTCAAGACATAGAAAGTAATTCTGAAACAGTGAGTCTGCATTTAGCTGTGTTTTTCATGAATAATAAATTTAATAGAACCATTGTTGCCATGGGCATTTTTTTTGCTACCATCTCTATTTTTCTGCCCAATCGACAGTACTGCTTCTTTCTGTGTTTAGCTCTTTATTTTTCGTAAATAAAGTCATTGATGAAGCAGCTCTATATCAGCTGTGTCTCATGGATGGAAGCATTGATGAACCTATTGCTGTTTTTAACCTTTACATATGTTATTTGTCTTTATGTCTCATTGAAGGTTTGCCAGGCCCAGTGCATCTGCATTTAATGTTTCCTTTTTCATGAAAGAAGAAATCGAGGGATTTATGTACCCAACACCGTATTTTTCATAAGAGTATGTTTTTTTTTTTTCTGAAATACTTACAATCTTCTTAAGCCCCAGCTAATTCATGAAACACTGCTGCTCATACAGAGCCTGGCCTGGAAGTGTCTTGCTGCTTTAACGCAACATTCTTGCTTAGGATAAAATTTGCTACAAATTCAACGACCCAATACAATCAGCAGGGCTTCACAAGATGGATAATTTTGTTCTCACTGGCATTAGAAGATATGCTGAATTGCATTGTTTATAACTGGATCTGAATGTGTCTATATGATCAAATTATCATGGGATAAACTGGTTTGATTTGAATTGAAACTGGACAAAACTGGGCACTGAGTAATAATAATTGGATCTGTTTGTCTTGTAAACTGCCTTGAGATGGCATTAATTATGAAATGGCTATATAAATATACTAAATTGACTGTAATTGTATGTGTTTGAGTGCGTATCAGACAAAAGCTTGTTTGACACAAGGACAGGGAACATAACTGAGCTGAATTTAAGTTTTGAATGGGCTCAAGGTAAAAAGAAAAGGGTTTTCATGTGAAAAAGGGTAAAGAGAGGGAGAAGGAAAGGAAGAAAAAGGTGAGGGTTCTCAAAGTGTTTGAGACGCAGTGATAAGTGTGTGTGCATGTTGTTGCTTATGTTTTTAGCACTCAGTCGTGCTTACTCAAACATTCGTTGCAGAGAGATAGAGAGAACTGTTTTAAGGACCTACTATCACCTTCTGCGTGACTTGACTTGAAGGTCACGCTATCTCAGGATGCAAGTTAACTGTCTGCTCAGGTGTCTAAAAGTGTGAAGAGTGAAATCGTACTGTGTACTGCTGGATGATTTCAAGGACTTCACACAAACTCTGAAAATTGACCATCTGTGTTAATTAAAATTTGACACTTTGATGAACATAATTTAAGGGTACCTTGTTGCAACACACTAGCTTTGTTCTGTTAATTAAATTTATTTTCTCAAACATGTTTTTGAACCCCGTGCCAGTCCATAGCTGTTAGTTGGCGACCCTTGCTTTATCCCATCCTAAGCAAGAGAGAAATGCAGCAAGCAAAGCTTTTAATCATTTATTTCACTTAAGAATGTACCTAAAAAATTACAGTTAGGATTTTGTAAATGTCTGCTTAGATAAGATAGTTGGTTTTTCATGTTTAGAGGAAAAGAAGGTCATGGATTTCTTTACCATCTTGAATGAGAAATGAAACAGAGGGAACAATCCCTTGTCATAATAAAGTATCACTATTAATCCAATGTCTTTTTGTGTAAGCAGTGGCTATCTCCTATGAGAAGCATGCAGACATCATCACTTTGCATAAAAATGGCCTTAATTGCTAATAGTAATTTTGTACCTAAAAGAGAATTCGTTAAGATCACAAAGATATTTAAGGTCAGAGTTAAAGGGAGCTTTAAGATGTCAAAAAAGGCCTTAATTATGACATGCACACTACACAATTGCGTGGTTACTCAACTTCAGCAATACATGTCTTTTAATGCAGGTTTTTCTGCAGGAAAATACATCTTGACAATGTCTTTGTGACAATGAAAAACAGCAAAAAGCATCAAAACAAGTTAATGAAAAACTGAAATTCAGCAGATAGTACAGAGATGAGCAAGGATCTGATTGTTTGAGACTTCTAGAAAACCATTTGTCTACAGTAGAAAAGGTGCTGCCATAAGTCCCGGCTGGTGTCCCGACTAAAGCATTGTAGTGCATAACATGTGGTTTGTTTTAGATTCCCCGGATTGAGCTTACTAACAATTATACCTAAGACCGTTGCCATGAATATTGAGTGAAATACAAAAAAATACCCCAAGAGCAGCCTCCTCAAACAATCCAGAAAGAATTTTGTGATGATCTCTAAACTATTTGGCAATTTCAGGATAGGTGGGTTTGGAACATCCCAGAGCTTTCCTTGTTAGTAAGCTTATGGTTAGTTATTTACGGTCAGGTTCCAATTGAACAAGAATGGGTCAACATCAGTCAGAATCTGGTCCAGATGTTCATGTCGAAGAAGTCAGAGTGAATTGAAGAAGCTGTGACGGAGAACCATGAATGCTGTCAATTCAAGTCTTTAAATGGAACTGAAGTATTTGCAGATCAAAGCCTTTAAAACTTATTGGTTATTCATCAATCCAGAAAGGCATGCTAAAACTAAATTGAACCATGAAATATAGATTAGGTCAATAGATAAACAGATAAGTTTATTAGCAATATTCTCTAATACAGACCAGTATCAAAGCTTAGGGTTCCCGTTTTGGTCCCAGACTATTCTTTAAAACAATATCCCTTAACCTTATGTTGCTTGCCAAGGTTAAGGAGAATACATTTCTCATCATAAAACAGATGTGTTAACATTTTTACCTATTAGGTACATCTGAAGGAAGTCGATTGCACCAGATTTTATTTTGAGGTTTCAGGGTGACCACAAACATATGTTAGATTTTTTTTTTTTTTCAGATTTCCATTTGTAAAAAAAAAAAAAGAAACTTTCCTTCAGCTTTCATCATGTGCAACACTATGTGGGTCTATTACTTAAAATCCCAATAAAATACATTCAAACGTGCAGTTGTAATGTGACAAAATGTGAAAAAAGTGCACATAGGGAAAACATTACTAAAATATAAAATTATACCAATCTCAAAATCATACGTATGAAATATATTATGGATTTTTTTCTGCCATGCTATAGCTAATAATATGTGTTTTGACAGTCTTTGATGCACAGCAATAAATGCCAGTCATTTTATTTCTTGGCCCCCACCACCCCCACATCAACCATCTGAGCCATTACAGTCGGAACAGCTATTACTGGCTATGAGCGCTGTAATAGCGTCAATAATTCTGCCATGCAGCCCTCTATCCAAGCTGTTCATCCCTCAGTATTTCAATTTTCCCCTGTTTCACCAACAGGCTAAACAGACCTCATCACTCAACTGCACTCTCCCCACAACCAGATGCTTCTATTATTTCCTTTGTGTTTAATTGACAACGGTGATGATCTAGTAGCGGGAGTAATAGTTTCAAAGTCAAATAAGGCTTTTAATCCTGAGCAATGACTATTCTCAGTGTTGTAACAAACATTCTAGTAAAGTTTCAAATCTGTAGTCCCAGTCCTTATTTTACAAACTGTATTGGCAGCAGCTTTAAACTCCAGGCACATGCTAGCTAATAACCACTTCACCTCAGGGCATGGGTGCGCGCAAGCTTGAAAGAGAAAGGGATAAAAAAAATAGTCATAAAATAAGGGAGATAAAAAAAAAAAACTCACCTCCTGCCCGCTCATCACAGGAAGTGCAGCCTCAGCAGCCGCCTATGCAGAAGCTCTCTGATGATTATGCAGAGACCAAAGAACGCTTGGAGCGCAAACAGCTGGCAGGGCCCAGCCAAAAATCAAGCGGAGTCCTCTGATCTTTTTAATGCATTCTATAATTACTGATACGTATTGACAGTGCATCCATTTGTGTGGCAGCAAAGAATTCTAGACGTGTCCTTGTGAATGCCTGCTACAACATATTTCTAATCCAAATAAATCTTTTAAGAAAAGAAAATCAAGGAAACTAATTATGTTCTCAAAGATACATTTTTCACTGGGGTTCTGTTGGGCTTATAAGCAGTATCTCACCTGCAGTAGAGAGCTACCTTAACAACCATTACGTTTGGATAAACACCTGGAAAATTGAAAGAACAGCCATTCCAAGTATATCCAAGACTCAAGCAGATCTCTCAGAGTCACCACATTTTCTTACAGTTTCATGCAAATACTGCTTACAAAATTACCCCAACATGACTTTTATGTTAGACAGTTATTCAGATAAAAGTAATTTGTTTTGCACAGATAAAAGTGTTCAGTCACGTTCCAGTGAAATATTTTGTTGACCTGTTGTAAAATGCAAACTGGTACACATGGTCAGCGAAAGGAGCTTAGGTGCAGTGAAAAAGTATTTGCCCGGTAAAAGATTTACAAACTAACTTATTGGTGTAAAACTGGTACGTCTAGCATTTGGTAAGTACCAGTTCTGTTTCAAACAGGGCAAGCACTGACTTTAGCACTGAAAAACTCGTGCTATCTCAGCATCAGCAATCAGCTGGGCCAGAGGAAAGAACAGCTTCTGTCAAGAGCTGGAAGTAAACATCTGACAAACCCAACAACCAATCAAAATGTTGTGAGTGCCATGTTTAAAACCTTGGAGTTAGATTTGCATTTAATATGGCTAATTCAAGACAAGAAGCGAGAAAACTTTTCTTGAACCTAAAAAAATAGCAAATTACCAGTGGAAGAACATTGTCTCACTCTCTCTTCTCTTGAGTCCAGAAGAGCCATAGCCAACCATGTTCTTATACACGTCAATCTTCAAATACATTCAAGACGTGTGTATAAATCGTGGTTGAAAGGCTGTATTTAATAGAGATGTACTGAAAAATCAACTGGTGACTGAAATTTGCTGATTTTCAGCTTGATTTAGCAACTCTAAAATCATGTCAGTTTCAGTGACCTTATCAGGTCACGGTATAACAACACACAATCAGCGTAGACGTTACTGAGGGATTGTAGAAAGGCAATGGTAGAAAGGCAGAATAAAATGTCTAATGCTTTTAATAATAGTTCTTAAAGAGAAATCAGCATTGGCTACCACCAAACTCTCATTGCATTTCTACTCTCATTGCAATAATGCTGGGGCCATTCAAAAAAATAACTAGTTGGGATTGTAACTATTTAAATTTATTATAAAACATTAAATTAAGTGTTAAAATTGCTGTTGGTACATTTCTGCGGCTCTAGCACTAACCCTGGTTAACCCCTGGTAACAAGTTGATGGATAAACACCCATTAGAGACCTATTTACTTATTTAATGGGAAGATACTGACAGCTCATAACTAACCCACAGAAACCCCCTTCAGAAAATCTAGATGTTCACTTTAAATAATTTAAAGCTCCACATCAGACATGCCAATGCAAAAAAATTAAAAAATGACTGTTGCGTTTGTTGATTTTATTTTTTTTTTTAAAAGGACCCAAATGGTAACAGGGCAGAGGCAGACACATGATGGAGAAGAAACTGAGGAACTTACAGAACATGAGGGAACTGCACATGGACCAGTGTCAGACCAACAGGACCCAGCAGTGACAGCAAGAACCCAAGGAACCCAAACACTATGGAAATATGATCCTCTCATTAAAACCAGGTGAGTACAATCAGCAGAGTGAATGGTAGCTGATTGGGGAGAAAGACTAGAGAACAGAGGGGATTATTCAAATGAAATCTCAGATCCATGGGATACCTAGAAGAACACTGAACACTAAGTTAACGCAGCTTAATATAGAAAACACAAAGTAGCTCAAAGACAATATCATAAATACATAACTCAGACAAAAGAAAATCACATAGTCCACGGGATCATGACAAGTACTTAGATGATGACAGGTAGCAAAACTAAAAAAAATGTTCATGGAGCTTCCTGGTGCTTTCAAAGTTAGAGCCGTGTTTCTTCATGAATAAACTAAAACTAGCTAACAGCTATTGTGGAAGCTATTACACTTCTTTAAACATTAAGGTTCACCCAGTGTTACACTTTAAAAGCAAATTGTTTTGAGATCTAGAGGTTTTGCTTGTTAGATGCTCCATCACCTTTTCTTTTACTGCTGCTAAGGAAAACCCCACTATAGTGCTTTTCATTCAAGCATTCAAAGTCACAGCCAAAGTACAGTCATGAATGCAGGACAATTATATAAAACAATTACCTTTGTTTACATAGATTTGACAGGAAAGCTGTCACTGGAAATGACCTTCTTCCTCCTCTTGGGAGCTTATGATTGTTTGATTGGTCATGCCTGAAAGCCTTTGCTTAGCTTTTTACCATTATGCCAAACCTTCATTTCCCAAATGCTGTGACTACACTAAAAATCATGTTAGCCTTGTTTTTCATCTGTCCATTTCATGTTAGTCTAACAGAGCCGATGCACTCCGTTTTAATCACTTTAGCTGTCTGCATAGACAATGTAGTCTATTTTTAAACTGCAACTCTATTTGAGCTTCGTTTTCATATCCAATAAAAGCATTTTTATTTACATTGCTTTAGTTAATGTTGCTTAGTCTTCCATGTGTAGAGGGCCTAAGAAAAGTATTCATTCTCCTTTGAATGATAGACCACCATAAAGTAATGTAAAGTAATCGTAAAACAAAAGCAAACTGACACATTGCTTTGAAAATCTCTTACAAATAAGATTTAAAATTACTGATTTGTATTCGGGCTAATTTACTCTGATATCTCTAAATAAAACCCATTTGCCCTCAGAAGCCACCCTATTAGCAAATAGAGTACATATGTGTGTAATTTAACCTCAGCATGAATACAGACACTTAGTGAAGGCCTTAGAGGTTGGTTAGAGAACAGTTGTGAATAGGTCAGGGATAAAGTTGTGGTGAGGTTTAAAGCAGGGTTAGGTCATATACAATATCCCAAGCATTACAAATCTCATCAACGAATAGTTAATCCATCATCCAAAACCTCAAAAGAGTATTGCAGAACTGCAAATCTACTAAGGCATGGCAGTCCACCTAAACTTAAAAAAATCATGTTAGAGGCCACAAACGACTGGGGCAGAGGCTCACCTTCCAGTAAGAAAATGTCTTAAAATATAGCAAAAAGGACGATGGAATTTTTTAGATCAGTATTTTGAAACGCTGATCTTCAGGGCCTATTGTACTACATGTTATAAGTGTTTCCCTGCTACCACACATTTGACTTAAATGAATAGATTATTAAAAGGCTTCTGCAGCATTTGATGGCATACTGAGGAGCATAATACAATCATTTCAATCAGGTGTGCTGGAGCATCTAAAACTTGAAGGATAGTGGGCCCTGAGAGCCAGATTTAAGAACCACTGGTTTAGCTGAAAATATAATCACGTGTTACCAGTTAAAATCATGGCCCAAATACAATTGATCATCTATGACAAGACTTAAAGACTGATGTTCAAAAATGGTCTCCATCCAATCTGAATGAGAATAACAGGCAAACATTTTAGTCAATAAACGCTGTAAAGCTTGTAGTGACATACTCAAAAAGACTTGCAGCTGCAAAGCATAAGTTGGTTCTCCAAAGAATTCACTCGGGGGGGGGGGGCTGAATACAAATGGATCCTACTATGAGATTTTTGTTTGCTTTTTTAATAATTTATTGAGAAAGCTATGTATCCTTTCCGTACCATGTCCCACCTATCACTTGAAATTCCCCCAAAACGCATGAATGTTTGTGGTTGTGACTGGACAAAATGAGAGGGAAAGTTTTCGTTGCCAGCTTAAAATGAGAGGGGTAAGACAAGCACCTTTTCCCCACCTGAAACAACTCAGATTTTCAACCCTTGCAGAGTTTTAAGCACACCTTATCTGAAAAATATTTTTATGTAAAACATGTATGTATGCTGTATGTATAGTGATTTAAAGATCTATGTTTTACTAACATTTTTTATGGGATACCCTTCAATCTTATGGGCCTTTACAACACGTGGTGCTTTGTCTTTGGAACAGATCTTAAAATTGCAAAGCTGTCCTCATCTGGCCTCCATTTTTCTTGTCTAATGTCCAAAGAGCTCCACAGTAGAAACATCACTCGGAAAATAAGTTCCAGCCTTTGCTCTCTTCGTTATCTTGTCTCAGGTTTTTATGGGTCCGAGTGCAGTTTTGCTTTAGTCAGGTGATAACAAACCAGGCAAGAGCGTATACATCTGTCGGATGTTTGGCAGAGGAGCTGTTGCTGTGAAACATTGAGTCAGCTAAAAGGTTTGAGCTCCGTCAGCACCCTGCGGTGCCTTTACAGTTTAATACAAAGACCTGAGGCAGACTGACAGAGAGGGGTGCAGTGGAAACCTAATAAAACACACATGCACTCCATTACATGTGCACACACACCCACAAGCCTAAGACCTCTCTAGTGTCTCCCTTTATATGAAACAGTCCCTTAAGTATTGATGTTAAAGTAGCATAAAGTCTCAAAATATGCTATAGATGGGACCTACATTCATGTGTTTGCTGTGTCTCCTACGTATAGTGACCATCACTGTGATTTCTTTATTTTTTTCACCCAATTTAATATGACTTTTCTATATTCTGTTTCAGAGATTCCCATACATTTGGGAACTCCTTGTTCCTTGTACCAAAGGTTAGCGTTACAACCATAAAGTCATTTTGGATACTCTAGGGATAGTCAAATAGATTTTTATTCAAATTAATGAAATTAATAGACTGATTGACAGTATGGTAAACCTTATTGTAAAGA
Source organism: Girardinichthys multiradiatus (assembly GCF_021462225.1). Classification (NCBI taxonomy): domain Eukaryota; kingdom Metazoa; phylum Chordata; class Actinopteri; order Cyprinodontiformes; family Goodeidae; genus Girardinichthys; species Girardinichthys multiradiatus. The sequence continues at coordinate 14,922,397 of NC_061816.1, forward strand.
AAGAAGGTCCTGACCTACAGTTCAGTTCCATTAATGTTTTATATACAGGTCCTTCTCAAGAAATTAGCATATTGTGATAAAGTTCATTATTTTCCTTAATGTCATGATGAAAATTTAACATTCATATATTTTAGATTCATTGCACACTAACTGAAATATTTCAGGTCTTTTATTGTCTTAATACGGATGATTTTGGCATTCAGCTCATGAAAACCCAAAATTCCTATCTCACAAAATTAGCATATCATTAAAAGGGTCTCTAAACGAGCTATGAACCTAATCATCTGAATCAACGAGTTAACTCTAAACACCTGCAAAAGATTCCTGAGTCCTTTAAGACTCCCAGCCTGATTCATCACTCACAACCCCAATCATGGGTAAGACTGCCGACCTGACTGCTGTCCAGAAGGCCACTATTGACACCCTCAAGCAAGAGGGTAAGACACAGAAAGACATTTCTGAACGAATAGGCTGTTCCCAGAGTGCTGTATCAAGGCACCTCAGTGGGAAGTCTGTGGGAAGGAAAAAGTGTGGCAGAAAACGCTGCACAACGAGAAGAGGTGACCGGACCCTGAGGAAGATTGTGGAGAAGGGCCGATTCCAGACCTTGGGGGACCTGCGGAAGCAGTGGACTGAGTCTGGAGTAGAAACATCCAGAGCCACCGTGCACAGGCATGTGCAGGAAATGGGCTACAGGTGCCGCATTCCCCAGGTCAAGCCACTTTTGAACCAGAAACAGCGGCAGAAGTGCCTGACCTGGGCTACAGAGAAGCAGCACTGGACTGTTGCTCAGTGGTCCAAAGTACTGTTTTCGGATGAAAGCAAATTCTGCATGTCATTCGGAAATCAAGGTGCCAGAGTCTGGAGGAAGACTGGGGAGAAGGAAATGCCAAAATGCCAGAAGTCCAGTGCCAAGTACCCACAGTCAGTGATGGTCTGGGGTGCCGTGTCAGCTGCTGGTGTTGGTCCACTGTGTTTTATCAAGGGCAGGGTCCATGCAGCTAGCTATCAGGAGATTTTGGAGCACTTTATGCTTCCATCTGCTGAAAAGCTTTATGGAGATGAAGATTTCATTTTTCAGCACGACCTGGCACCTGCTCACAGTGCCAAAACCACTGGTAAATGGTTTACTGACCATGGTATCACTGTGCTCAATTGGCCTGCCAACTCTCCTGACCTGAACCCCATAGAGAATCTGTGGGATATTGTGAACAGAACGTTGAGAGACTCAAGACCCAACACTCTGGATGAGCTAAAGGCCGCTATCGAAGCATCCTGGGCCTCCATAAGACCTCAGCAATGCCACAGGCTGATTGCCTTCATGCCACGCCGCATTGAAGCAGTCATTTCTGCAAAAGGATTCCCGACCAAGTATTGAATGCATAACTGTACATGATTATTTGAAGGTTGACGTTTTTTGTTTTAAAAACACTTTTCTTTTATTGGTCGGATGAAATATGCTAATTTTGTGAGATAGGAATTTTGGGTTTTCATGAGCTGTATGCCACAATCATCCGTATTAAGACAATAAAAGACCTGAAATATTTCAGTTAGTGTGCAATGAATCTAAAATATATGAATGTTAAATTTTCATCATGACATTAAGGAAAATAATGAACTTTATCACAATATGCTAATTTTTTGAGAAGGACCTGTATAGGGCCAATTCACAGCAAATGTCATCTTAAGGCATTGAAGGCAAACAGTTACAATTGATTTCTAATGATATACAATCAAGTTTGTCCAAGTTCAATTGAAAGCCAATTCATTCCATTCTGTCACTTTTTCATTCTATTAAGTCCAAGAGAAAGTAATCATTTTTCATTACTTTTGTAGTTTGTTGTATCTGATTTCTGAATGGAATACTTTGATGGAGCATTTGCGGTCATTAACACTGCGTAATCTCTCTGTTTTGTGTCCTATAAAAAGTTGTCCTGTTCCAATGCTGCTGTTTAGTTGTGCCTGTCCTCTGGAGAAAGGAATTGACCTAAAGCTGCAATTAATTCTTTGTTTCTCATTCTTGTAAAAAGTACAACGGCACAAAATATTCACAAGAATCTACAGGGTCGTCGGGGACTACTGACCTTCTCGAGGGGTCCAAGTATCACACTATGACACTTACATACAAGCCATTGACCTCTACCTAACATATGTACATGCATTTTTCAGGAGTTTAATGCTTGTTACATATCCCCTCCTAAATTCTCTTTGTACTCAGTTGAGTTTTATGCTTACTCATCTCTCCAATTTTCAGTAGGGCTTTGTGTTTTTGGTTGTCTAGGAACGTCAGCAGGCCTTTAAGTGATTAAGCCAGCTGGTGCAGTGGTGTTTATGGAGTCACAGAGGTACAAAGTGAATCTCTGTTTGGTTAATTGTTATTTCTTTGCTCCTGGTTTTGTTTCTTTCTGCAGTAATGTATACTCACATTAATGATGAAGTCGGTAGTTTTTCTTGTGACTAATTGAGATAATTAGGGAAATCTCCAATGATTGAATAACTTCCGAACAGACTTTAATTAAATTAAGCACATAGTAATATGGGGTAATGACTTCTTACTTGCATGACTTAGAAGAACTCTACACACCCTATAGGTGCTTTGCATTGCATTGCACTGAATTTGTTTTCCTCTCTTTCACAAACCATTCAGAAAATTTCACTTGTAAAAGAAAAAAAATATATAGCTGTTAACTTTAAGCTTTTGTAAAAGATTTACTGTTGACTCCGTGAGGACCAAAAGGGAATTGGGCAGAAAAAAAAACAACAACCTTATAATATCTACCCTTTAACAACTTGCTTTTGAGTTGGTACCAGGCATTTCTCCTTACTGTGGTGTAAACGTGTATTTGTAAATAAACTGTGCTTTTATTGTGCTTTTCCACTTATACAAACACTAAAAACATTTCACACATCCACATCACACAATCAGACACACAAACGCGCACACATTCCTAAACCGATACACAGATCAGTAGGCGACTAATAGTTAAGTGCCTTGACCAGTGGCAAAATGACATGTAGCAGGAGGAAGCTGAAATTGAACCCACAACTTTCAGCTGCAAGACTACTCTCCCGATTGAGCCACTTTCACCTCACTTTACGCCGTCACAGATTCCTTTTGCTTTTGTGTTGCACTTAAATGTTTCAGTTCATCAATGAAATTCAAATACTACCTGAAACTGCTGGCTAAGGATAAGCGTAAATACAGCCGGTTACGTCAATCGGAGGTCACCAAAGTTAGTGTTGCTTTGGTGTGTACGTTTGCCAAAACAATGTCGGAATCCGTAATTTTCTCTGGTCCCCTCCCCGATTTAACCAGTGACGACATGTTTAGCCGCATGCTGTCATTCAACCGCTGGCTGTCTAGGTGGTGTCCAGAAAACGATGTGGGTTACGTTGATAACTGGCGAACATTTTGGGGAAAGCCTGGTCTGATCCGGAGAGACGGTATCCAGGATGGAGCAGCTCTTCTTTCTAGGAATCTGGCCGAATTTATTAGATCTCCAAAACTCTGACAACCCAGGGTTCAGACCAGGAAGCAGGGTTGTAGTTTAATACTCCTCTCTGCAGCTTCTGTACTGCTACCAACCCATTACCCTATTAAGACAGTGTCTCGCCCACGGCCAAAATTGAATAGATAAAAAAATTATCTAAAAGGAGGAAATCAGGAAAATCTCATAAAAATAAACACAACTCAGACCGAAAAGAAAAATAAAACAATTAAATGTGGCTTACTGAACATAAAATCTCTCTCTTCAAAGACATTGCTAGTTAGTGACCTGATTTGTGACAATCAGATTGATTTATTTTGTCTCACAGAAACCTGGCTGCAGCAAGAGGATTATGTTACTATAAATGAGTCAACTCCTACTAATTATTTAAATTTTCACATTCCTCGAAATACCGGGCGAGGAGGAGGAGTAGCAACCATCTTTCAGTCCGATTTATTGATTAGTCCCAGACCAATCAATAGCTACAACTCTTTTGAATATTTAATCCTTAGTTTTCCTCATTCAAATTGCAAAGCACTAAAACCACTTCTGTTTGTTGTTTTGTACCGTCCACCAGGCCCTTACTCTCAATTTTTAGATCAGTTTTCAGACCTTTTATCTTATTTAGTGTGAAATACAGATAGTTATTATAGTGGGGGATTTTAACATTCATGTTGACACTGAAAGTGATAGCCTAAATATAGCATTTAATGCTGTCTTAGACTCAATTGGCTTTGCTCAAAACATTAACAAACTTACCCACCTTTGTCTTCATTCTCTGGACCTTGTGCCGACATATGGCATTGAGTGTAAAGACATAACAATATTTTCTCATAACCCTGTCCTGTCTGACCATTTCTTAATAACCTTTGAGTTTAATTTAACTGAGTACTCCACAGCTGAAAGAAAATTTCATTATAGTAGATCATTATCAGACGATGCTGTAACAACCTTTTCTGCCCCTTCACAAATTGATTATTTTGTTCATAGTGTTTCTTCATCATTGCGTGATGCATTAGACAATGCAGCCCCGTTGAAAAAGAAGGTAATCATTCATAGGAGGCAGGCTCCTTGGTTTAATTTAGATCTGCGTACTTTAAAGGACAATGTTAGAAAATTGGAGAGAAAACGTCGCTCTACACACCTAGAGGATTCCTACTTAATCTGGAAAAATAGCCTACTGTTGTATAAAAAGACATTTCGCCAAGCCAGAACAGCATATTTTTCATCATTAATAGAAGAGAACAAGAATAATCCTAGGTTTCTCTTTAGTACAGTTGCTAAACTTACACAGAGTCATAGCTCTGTTGAGCCATCCATTCCCTTAGCTCTTAGCAGTCATGACTTTATGGGATTCTTCTTAAATGAAATTAATTCTGTTAAAAATAAAATCTTTGACATAATCCCGAAGATGATTACTTCATCCTCAGCAAGTGAGACAACATTGGAAATAACTGCAGAACTTGATCTGTGTTTAGACTGCTTTGATCCTGTGGAGCTTCCTGAGTTATCATAAATATTAGCTTCATCTAAACCTTCAACTTGTATGTTAGACCCAATCCCAACCAAATTATTTAAGGAAGTGTTCCCTCTGATTACCAGCCCCATTTTAGATATGATTAATCTATCTTTAGTAAATGGATATGTACCACAGGCTTTTAACTTAGCTGTAATTAAACCTTTACTTAAGAAACCTTCGCTTGATCGAGATGACTTGAAAAATTACAGACCAATATCCAATCTTCCATTCTTATCTAAACTTCTTGAGAAAATAGTTGCTAATCAAATGTGTGAGCATTTACACAGCAATGACCTGTTTGAAGAGTTTCAGTCAGGCTTCATAGCTCTTCATAGCACTGAAACAGCTCTGCTGAAAGTCACTAATGATATTCTTATGGCCTCAGATAATGGACTTGTAATATTCTCTTAAAAAGGCTGGAATATGCTGTAGGGATCAGGGGAACAGTGCTAGGCTGGTTTAAATCTTATCTGTCTGACAGATTCCAGTTTGTTCATGTAAATGATAAATCATCTTTAAACTCCAGGGTTCATTGTGGAGTACCACAGGGTTCAGTACTTGGGCCAATTCTCTTTACTATATATATGCATCCAATAGGTCAAATTATCAGGCAACATTTTCACTGTTACGCTGATGATACTCAGCTGTACTTATCCATAAATCCTGATGAACCCCACCAGTTAGATAGACTACAAGCATTTCTTGAAGATATAAAAAACTTGGATGACTTTACATTTTTTGCTTCTAAATTCAGACAAGACAGAAGTTGTTGTCTTTGGACCAGAGTCTTTAAAATAAAAACTGCTTAGTCAATCACTTAACCTGGATGGCATTAAATTGACCTCCGGTAATAAAGTAAAAAACCTTGGTGTTACTTTTGACCAGGACATGTAATTTAAATCCCATATTAAACAGGTTTCTAGGATTTCCTTCTTTCATCTCCGGAACATTGCCAAAATTAGAAATATCCTATCCAGGAGTGACGCTGAAAAACTAGTCCATGCATTTGTTACTTCAAGGCTGGACTATTGTAATTCTTTACTGTCGGGATGTTCACAAAATGCAGTTAAAACCCTTCAGCTGATTCAAAATGCTGCAGCAAGAGTTCTGATGAAAATTAAAAAAGCCCTTAATGATCCAGCTCCATCATACATCAGAGATCTGATTGTTCCATACGTTCCTAACAGGGCACTTCATTCTCAGACTGCAGGTTTACTGGTGGTTCCTAGAGTCTCTACAAGTAGAATGGGAGGCAGATCCTTTAGTTAACAGGCTCCTCTCCTGTGGAACCAGCTCCCAGTTTTAGTCCGTGACGCAGACACCCTGTCTACTTTTAAGGCTAGGCTTAAAACATTCCTTTTTGATAAAGCTTATAGTTAGAGTGGCTTAGTTTATCAGGGAGGGAGCATTCATCCCTCCATGTTGGATGGAGTAAGGGGGAGTCAGGTTTAGCCTAAACCAGCTCAGTTATGGTTGAGGTGCAAACACACCCTCCATTTCTGCTACCTGTATGACCCCTTCTCTTTTCCAATGGTTATAATCAGTCTGACAAGAGGGAGGTATCCCAATCCTTGTGGTTTTTAGTATAACAATGACCATCAGTGGGACCCTTGTGGGGTGCCATGTGACGACATTGTTGTAAATAAGCGCCGTTTAACAAAATTATCTGAACTGAAACTATCTGTGTAGTTATACTGCTATAGGCCAAGGCTGCTGGAGGACATAATGACCCCTTTCACCCTCTTCGCTACATTCTCACACTGCTCTCGAATTTTGAATTATTTGCTGTTATTTCAGCTTTTAACTTTGTTCTCTCTTTTCTCTTCCTAGAAGCTACACCTGGCCTGGCTCTGTGTCTACCTGTGACACCTTTCTGGAGAGGGGCATCGTCTGAGCTTCTGCTCGCAACAACTTAATGCTCACCCTCTACCGATGATCCACATGGCCCTGTGTTTTAGTGTTTAATCCTTTCTCTCTCCTAGACATGGCGATTGACTGAGCCTTACTGTAACTAATTTTATGTGCTCTTTTTCAGACTCTAACCTGGAAAACTGGCTTGGAGTTTATCTGTTCTTTCTTTCTAGGTGAAACGACTAAAGGAGCTACATCCATTAACATTTACTTTTCCTACCCATAGAAAGGACTCCGGGATCAGTGCTTCTTTGTTCTCTTTGTGTCTCTGCTCTGTTCTTTCTCTCAAACCCCCAGTCGGTCGTGGCAGATGGCCGCTCACACTGAGCCTGGTTCTGATGGAGGTTTCTTCCTGTTAAAAGGGAGTTTTTCCTCTCCACTGTCACTACATGCATGCTCAGTATGAGGGATTGCTGCAAAGTCAACGCCAGTGACTGTCCACTGTGTCTACATGCTCATCCGGGAGGAGTGAATGCTACAAGTCACTGACTGGATGCAATCTGCTGGGTTTCCTTAGAGAGAAAAACTTTTTATCCAATTTGAATAAATAACTAACTCTGACTGCACTGTTCAATGGTTAGGACTAATTGGAATGTATGTACCTGACTGTTGTGAAGTGCCTTGAGACAACATGTGTTGTGAATTGTCACTATATAAATAAAACTGAATTGAATTGAAATATCAGACAAAGATAGCATAAGTTAAAACAAAAAGCAGTCACATTTTGTGACAAAATGATTGCCCCCAAAAACTTATAATGGCTTGCACTATCCTTGGCAACAACTGCTAGTGTGATAACTGGCAAGCACTTTACATCACTTTTGATTAATTTAGAGTTGGACTGCTTGAGTGGTTCGGATTATTATCCAGCTTCATAACTTAGTGCGGTTGAGATTTACGTCACGAATTGATGGCCACACATTATCCTTCAGGAGTTTTCTGTAAGGAGCTGAATTCATGGTTTCATCTATTTCAGCAAGTTCTCCAGGTCCCACAGGGGAGAAAGCATCCCCAGACCATCACACTACCACCATTTGACTGTAGGTACGATCTTCTTTTTCAAAAATGTCCATTTGTAACAGGGCATACACCTCCCAAAAAGTTCCACTTCTGTTTTGTCACAGAATATATTCCTAAACAACATGGCCTTGAATTTTCCCACAGATGACATTTTTGCTCAGTCTCTATCTTAATTTTAAATAATGAACCTTGACCTTAACTGAGGCAAGTGAGGCCTGCAGTGCTTGAGATATCTGGGTTCTTTCGTGATCTTCTGAAAGGGTGTCATTTTGAAACGTTTGCCTCTCCTGGGAATGTTCACCACTGTTTAATGAGCAGCACAGAAACAAACATAATTTATACAAACATATCTAAAAGTAAATCAGAATCTAAAAATCAACTAAACATGAATGGCTTTGGACACACCAAAAACCCTGACCTGCTCTCATCTGTGTTTCCGGAACATCCACTTGTAGCTCCTCATTCTAAAACTCTTGGTCTACAGATATTCAGTTATAAGAGGTGGCTTTTTACCATTCATACTTGGTTGGGAAGGTCTTAAAATAATTTCATACATCTAGCGTGACTTTTTAAAAATATGTTAAATGCACATTATTACAGCTTTTTCATGTAAATCACACATATAACTAATAATGTCTCCTCAAAGCAATGAAGTAAAAACATTGTTGATGTTTGTGCGCAAAGGAAGAGGCTTCACAATGGAAACAGGAATCAGAAGGCCGTGGCTGACTTATCGCTTTAGTAACAAGGACAGTCTTACAGGGAGCTGCTCAATACCAAGTTGGAAGGCCAAAACCACTTTTAGGAGGGGAGTTTTAAAATAGGTGGACTAAGATGTGTTTGTTGAGAAATTTGGGTTATAGACTTTAGAAAATGTCTTACTATTTGTGAAATTATTGGTATATAAATTATTCTTACATTTCTAGAGCCAGTTCTTGTTTGAATCACACTTTACCAGAGCTGGACTGGTAATCAGGCATCCCAGGTATTTCCCCAGCAGGCTGGCACATTTTTTATGTTATTTATATGCTTGTAGCCTAGGATCTTGAGTTGGAGCGAGCAGATGCAGCCAAATGAGTAAAAATTATACATATATTTGCTGTAGCTTTGATTTCTGCCACAACAGACGTTAAAACAGTAACATGAAGTAGAGGAAGAAGAGAGACAAAGTGAAGGCAGACGGGGTGATGAGAGTAGTTTTTAACATGGTAAGTAGCAACATTAGCAAAACGTTTTGTTTTTTAACTTTAGCGCTATTTTTAGTTAAGTAATGCAAACTTACTACCGCATGATCATTGTACTAAAATGTATATGTGCATATATGGATATATGTAGTATAACCTGCTGTGGGAAAACATCTTGAAATGGTCGGATGCTAATTTGTCATACACCATCATGGAACAGAGACAAACTTGTTCTCAAATTAAGTACATCATGTACTAAGAATATTATAACATTAATAGAATGCATAAACATGATTATAGTGTAATCCCTGTGTGGAATTTCGCATCAGTATTTATCAATAATACAGTCAAATGTAAACCCAAATTGCTAGCAGCTTCAAGAAATATAATGAACATATTAAACACCTTTTTTTAAAATGAAAACAAATAGCGAGTATTTCAAATCTTGGCATGGAGTTTCCCTGTTTGTATATATATATAAAAATGTGTTAGTTTTAACAAATGTCTTTATATTTATTTCATAAAGAGTGTGCACGAAGAACAAAAAGAGAGAGAAATAGAAAAAAAGACAACTCTTTTTAGATTTTTTTGTGAAATTGTCAACCAGCCACAAATTGCAAACTGTACTGACCCAACAACCAATGATTCACAGCTTAAATGACTTGAGTGCGACAGCCAAAGCAAGGCATTTCCTTTGCCTGAAAAGTCATGTTACTCGTAACCAGAGAGCTTTGTTTATATGTCACTTGAATAGCTTGTGTTTCTTGAAGTAAATGCAATAAATGATCAGTAGACACAAAAAAGTTTGAGTTTTCAAGTCATGCAAACATGCCTTGTGAATTATATTTCCTAAAACTACTCTTTCAAAGATTTTACCTCTTACCCAAGGGTGTCGATTAAAATTATAATGCATCCTTTAAGGCCCTGGTCCCATTTAAACATGATTGACTGATAGTCAATAAGCAGAGTACAGAAGGCAAAATATTATCAAGTGTTTTCCTGTTAAAGACTACAAATTTGATTACCTTTGAATGGAAAGCAAATCTCAATACCCAGAGACAGATTGCCTCCAAGAGAAAATCTGTTCAGGTTGGCACCAACGCTTTACAGTTGGCACTGCCTGAATTTAGGATAAAAACTGGTCAGTAAATAAACTTCTAGTTTATCTACAGGATCACAGAAAGTGAGTCCTCCCTACAGTTGCATATATATATTTTAGGAATACATAAGCAAAGCAGGGCAAGGTCTCACAATATGAAGATGGTTGTGCGGGCTGTCAAGTAAACAAATGTTTAGAATATTGAGGCCTCTCTTCATCAATAATTAAGCTTTATAAGGTCATAAAGCCAGAAAACTCAACATAATGGCATCTGAGTCTTTTATAGCCAAATTTCTGCAGGGATGGTAAATATTCATTTCTGCTAAATGTAGCATCAATGAAAACAAGAAATTATGGTCATAAAACAAAGCTTAACAGCTTTAATGCAAATTATGTTAAGCTGCTTTGTTGCCAACTCCAATGTTTTTCAAACTCCAATTTGAAAATGGATTAAATGGGTGTCTTCAATAGGAAGAAGTTTCTGCAAAGAGATTAAAATGTGATTTATTATTTGCAATTGTGATATTCATGTCATGTTTGCAAACACTGCATCCTCTAGAAATATTTGTATTGATGGTAAAAGCTTAAACACTTACCAATTGATTCATCCTAATCACCTGGATAAAGCTTGAGTTGTGGGACCACTGCGGCTCTCCAGAGCTAGGTCAACCTGTCCTTTGCTGCTCTTAAGTGCTGTTGGTTGTGGGCAGTCTACTGTTCTCGCCACATTTACTACTGTGCCCCTCCAGGTGACAAAATTGTTCATATACACCCACTCAACACAAACACTTAGTTCTAAACATACGCTCACCCACCCATGCACTCACAAACTCAAACCAACACACAAATAATACAAATGGTTGAAGGTCATACAAACACAGGTTAATATTACAATAATATGGACTGCATACTTTGATGCTGGATCAAATTTGGATTTAATAAAGTCAATCATGCAATTAGGATACCATCTTGAAATATCCTTTTTGTAGAGCAAAACTTCCCTGGCACCTGAAGGTAGCCATCTGCTCCATATGGTATACCTGGAATGCCATGACAGGACACAGAAAAAAAGAAAAGTAACAACAATGTGGAAAAGATGGGTATAAATGCTAAATTAAGTAGAAATTACTCACCTGGATATGGCACGTAAAACAAATATACACTTAAGTGTTTAGTATTTAAACTAGCGAAAATCAGCATAGGCAGGCAGAACTGCTAGACGGCAGCGAAGTTCTTCCAATACAAATCCTTGGTATGTGTGGAATGTGCATTAACAGGCATTGGTGAAATAAATACATTGCCATGGCTCTATTTAGCCAGAATTATTTTGAGGTTAATTCATGACAATAGTCTGCCAACATTAACATGGTTAAAACTTTAACTGCTCAATATAAACTACATAAAGCAAAACACATTTCTAAAGCATATTAATTGTTTGGCGTAGTTTTAAGATTATTAAGCAGTGTAACAAATTCCTCTGAAAGATTTGGACTTGACTGGACAGAATTTATTTTAAAAAACATATAGCCGCCTATGTTTAGTGGTAGAGTTCTAGAATCTGCCTCCCATTGCTGTTCCTTGCTGTGGATAAATGTCCCAGAAACAGTGCCATTCTAAAAGCTATAATACTTTATTATTAGGAAAAGCTGTCCTAAACATAGTGCTCAACATGATTTCCATTGCAAAAATAGGTGTGAAAATCAGCATATTAAACCTTTTATGTGTCCTGTTTTACTAGCTTCATACTTTTGGACTTGTGACAAGCACATTGCATAGAGCTTTACTTTCTCCGCTCCCTCTCCTTGTTGGTAATATACCAAATTAAATGTTCTGCCTTGCCAGTTTATACTCCAACTGTTCTAAATATGATTTGCATTCTCATTTCACAGATGAAAACTGCATCTAATGAAAAGAATAGACCCAGATGTCAGGGGAGGGAGGTGTTTTTTTCTTGTCATCACAGTGGTTCTACCTCTCAGTCTGTAAGTCATCATTATTGCCCAGCCCAAGAAGAGTACATCTGAATATGTTGATTTCAAATGATATGATAAACCTATGTTTACAGTGCCTTTTAAAGTATTCACACCTCTTTCAAATTATGATCCAACAAAATGATGCCGATGCATTACTTTGTAGAGCCACCATTTTGCTGTATGTTTCTACCATCTTTTCACATCTAGAAGCTGAATTGTTTGCCAGTTGTACTTTAGGGAAATTGTTTAAGCCATGCCAGATTGAATTTGCAATAGATTCTCAGTTAGGAATTTGTAGCTCTAGCTGTGTTTAGGGTTGTTGTCCTGCTGACTAGTCTGAAGCCTCGCAATATATTTAGCTCCCCTTATCTTCCCATCAACTGGAGCCAACTTCTTTATGCCGCTGCAGAAAAGCATTTCCATAATAAACATGGTGGTGAAAGCTTCATGGTGTGTTCAGCATTATTATCATTCGTAGTTTTATTTTTCCTCCCCACACAGCATTTGTCCTGTAGTTTTCCTGTAGCTTTATTCATCTTCCCATCAACTCTAAGCAACGTTTTTGTCCCTGTTGATGAAAAGCGTCCCCAGGTGTGATGCTGCCACCACAAAATTTCACTGTGGGGATGGTATGACCGTCCATCCCAGTCCCAAGTCTTTTGCAATCTGCAACAGATTATTTTCCTGGACTCCAATGTATTTTGCTGCATCCATCTACCTTACTAATTTTTAAAGGGTGAATTACAAGTACAAGCTAGTGTTTTTGTATTTTAACATTTAACAAAGTATCTGTTTTATTTCACTTGACAGTTATGCATGAAAAGGAAAACAAATTACAGTATGAACACATTTTAGGGAAGAGACTGTGAAAGCCATGTTCTCCAGAATATTGTCATCCTCAGTCAACACAAAAGACACTTATCAAATTCTTGTGTTTTGGGGCATCATCAAGTTGACACGATGGTGTATAAATCCACAGCAATAAAATGGCTTTGTCTTTGAACTACAAGAGGATCGGATGGTTAAACCACACTGAGGCGATAAAATAAATCTATTACAGCAGAGGCAAACAGGAGCTTTTGTTTTTCAGCTGAAGCTCGTTTTCATATCTAGAAAAAAAAAAGCATAAGCAAATAAAACCACCAGACATACCTGCACTTCGGCAGCTTTGGAGAAAATTTAAAACAGGTCAGACATGTTAGCTGTTGCTATTTTGGATTAAATTATTTAAATACTAGGACTATTTAAAATGTACACTATTTATATTATTCTGTGTTAAAAAATATACTCCGTACAAAGCAGAAAATATTTTTTTAATTAGCAATTATTAGATTCACTTTTAACCTTTCTACTGATTGAGAGTTACCTCTGCCACTAACAGTAAATCTAACGGCAAAACAAGCACATTGTTAGAACAGTGGCTAGCAGTGTTGTCTGAAGGGAAAATTGTCAAAGCTTTAAGTCTTAGGTGAAGTTTGTCTATATATACTTTGCATGTTGCATTTATTGATTTTATTTGGCTACTCTGGCCTCCTGCCACAATCTAAAGATATGCATGACAGACCCTTAGCTATGAGTGCTTAGATGAGATTCAACTCAATTCAAAAATACGTTAGTCATCCCAAAGGGAAATTAAATGTTGTTGTAGCTCATATTATGCAGGTTTCTTCAAAGAAACGCCCTGTCTTACAGCAGATCTGAAGACACTGTTGTTGTATGACAGTCTCACGAAGAGGATGCTCAGGGTTCTGCATAATGTTTTTCATTTTATGAAGAATTTTTCTTTGCCAAATGATCTCTAGAGGTTCCAGAGGAGTCCCCCGGACAGCGCCAACCTTCTTTATTAGCTTGTTGAGCTTTTCTAAGTCCCTGGTTCTGATGTTGCTACCCCAGCTGATTTCTGCAGATGACAGGAGTCCGTTTTTGCATTGGAAATCTGAGTAAGGAGTCAGGGATATGATCCTGCAGCCATGTCTCAGTGAAACACATAATATTACCTTTCCGATACTCTGGCTGGGTCCTTTTTTGGGCTTGGGGTTCATCCAACTTGTTTACCAACAATCTCATATTGCCCATCATAATTGAAGGAAGAGATGGTTCAAACGTACTTCCTTCTCTTCTCTTTGCTCCTGCTCTGCATCCATGGGGCCTCCTTTTCAACTCATCGGGGATATGGGGTTGTAGTTAAGGTATCATCTGATCTTTTGACATATTAATCAGCTGCTCCTGGTTGTAAAAAAAACCAAAAAAAAACATTGCAATGGTAACGCATCATAACAAATGTCCAAAAGGAGAAAAAGATCTGCAAAAATCCTTACAGCTGCACCGTGTCTGATACTGGAGAGGATAATCATCCAAAAAAACAAAACTATTTTTATCCACAAGATAAAGATGACACATTAGATGAGAGCTACTGGAAGATGAAGGTCAACTGGTACAAACTGGTAAGGTTTGTACCAGTTGGTACCAAACATACTGGCCACACACTTCTTTAAAAACAATCAAATTGTCAGTGGATATAGCTCACCCTCTATGAAGCGAAAGGTTGCTGCCAGGTTTTCAATTTATTTAGTTATTTTGTCATAAATCCTTATTTAACCTTGATAAAATATCACCTTACAAGAAACCAACTTCCACATTTTGTAGGCATCACTCAAAGACCTCAAAGAGGCATTAACTTATAAATAGTACATTTTTGTGCTGAAAGTAGAACATTTTGTGTTTTTAACAGTGTTTTTGTTCCCATTTGTTCTTTAGAGGGGTTTACTTGTATTCTGTTCATCTATAATGAAACCCATGAGCCATATGGTCCACTGCATAGGTTCCGGATGTATTTGGCGACAGGACCACCAAGAATGATCAGCAGCTGCACAGACTTAAAAGGGTCCATTTGAACCCGTCAGCCCTACCAGCTGCAGTATAACCAATACTTACCATCATTCAATATCATTGGGAAAAGGCAAGAACAAAATCTAAGTGGCACACATGTACATTATTAATTATAGTATAAAGAATGAAATTTGCCGTAGCAAGTAACTGAACCTAAATATTCTGTAAAAGATATTTATGCGCAAGCAACTAAATTAAGACATTTACTCTCTTCTTGCTCTTTGTAGACTGCCTTATGTATATTACATTGGATTTTTTGCCATTTGTATGATCACTGTAATGTCACATAATTACAGATAATAAAAGATAATATCAGCTGAACGTGTGTACAAGCAGCAAACGTGCACAGAAATTAATCAAATGAAAAACTTCAAAAAGCAATAAAAAGAGAATTATACAATTTTAATCTCTCACAATGATTATTATCCTAGTCACTGTTGGCTTTAACCTTGACATCCAAGACAGCACCCATCATGACGTATGGATGGTCAGAGTCATATTTTGGTTCAAACATATAATAAACATGTTGCAGCTGGAACATTCCCTCTGTCTTATCTTTGTCCATCTAGGTTGTGCTTCTAAGAGAAAAAGTCAACAGATGAAGCTAAATGCTTCAGAATTCACATCTGAATCTGCCAATTTATTCCTCTAGCATATAAAAAACATATCGCCTCTTAACTCACTTATTTATTTCCATCCTAATTCATCTAAAGTCATTCCTTGCTAACCCTTGAGACATGTATGACCTAGAATTATGCAGAAATTTTTTTTTTCCAGTGTTAATTTTTCTAAAGCAATACAGAATAAGTTTCTTTCTCAAAATGATATTTTCCTTCTTACCTGCCTGATGGAATGCAGATGGAAATAAGCTGAGAAAGTAGAATCTGGTACAGGGCATCTTTACTTTGTTAGAGTTTAATGTTTTTTCTGTACATTGTCCCTGATCAAATAAATGAATAATAAGATGAAACTCATATCACTCTGGACATTGGTATAACTTTAGTATCAGCATGGATCTGTAGGGGGCTGACCAACAAAGATGACCTTCTCCAAGAAATCGGGAGCTGTCCTTAGTAACGATCTAAATGCCTTTTACAGTCAGACAGGACAAAGACTAAGCTTTATTTGCTATAATAACAAGATTACATGAAGTTGTAGAGGGACCTAAACACAGACGTGATGATGGTGATCTCATAATGAGTTGATTTCTTAAATAAAGAAACCTACAGGTCTGGAGACACAAAGGAAGAAGAGCAATGAAAGCAATTGGAAATGAGGACTGAGGAACAAACCAGGCGAGACAAATGGTAGGAACAAAAATATTTAAGTTGGAGTCATGATAACTGAATAAGGAGAAGGGTGATTAGCAGCAGGGTGTAACTGTGAGGGTCTAAGCTCTATAGAGAAAAATAGTAACTAAAGCCTTTAACTCTGTTGAGCGTGTAAATGCATTAAGAACAACACAAGCAGTAGGAATCCAAGAACTATAGAATAAACTGAATATGGAATAAGAAGAGTGAAGAATCTACAAATAAATGAAAACACATAATCAAAGTTGCAAGAATCCTGACAAAAGAATCATGGTTGGTGGAGTACAGCTGATCCTTTCAAACCTAAGAACCAGCAAAGGCTTTTGATATGAAAAATGTGAGCATTGTTACAGAGCTGCAATAGCAGGGTTGGAAAGAGCACCAGGTTAAAAAATAGATATCCTGATTTTCTTTCAGTTTCACCTCCAATGGGCTCTTTTTTTTGGCACATTACCATGTGACAGAAAGACATCAGGAGGCATAGCTTTGTTGACTATTCATAATGAAACTGTGTCCCCATGGGGGCAAAGCGCAGAAGTGCTCAAGTGCCATATTTAGCACTTTATGCTCAACACTGAAACCTGAGGAAAATACGTTCTCAGAAACTGGAACTGTTTGTGGCTGCTTCCATTTTACAAACATTTACACAACAGGAGAACACAACAAAGCTAATAAGGTGCAATGACCTATTTGCCAATTGTTCACTGCATGTTTAGCTCAGAAAGATGGGCTTGCTCTGGTTACCATTAATAGTACCACTACTGTTGAGAACACTTCATTACCTGCCAAGCAAGGTGATGGGAGCAACAGTTTGATCGCAAGTGGTATTAGTGCACTACACTAACCGGATGGAATAATGACAACCAATTGCATCTGTTGGGACCCAGCCATGGATTTCAACATTAAACTCCGGTACGAACCCCTCTGGAACTTTTCAAAATAAAGTGCATTAACCTTCTTCCGGCACAGCCAGGAAACTGGATAACTGCGGACTTCCTGTGACGCCACTGCCCAAATAAAAGCACAGCTGTTGCTACATCCACCCTCTTCCACACAGCCTTCGAAAGTGACCGGATAGGGGAGACAAGCGCGCTGATGTCTCTTTGCTGGCAAACAGACATAAACTCTTAAACTGGATCCAAGGATGTCATACGATCATCGATCATATGCAAAGATAAGTACGAATGAAATACTGTCTGTGTATCTGGTATTTTCATTCATGAACGGGGAAATTAAGGTGTAAGAGTTGCTTACTTTTTCTCTGAGGCCTGCAGAAGCAAATTGTCCCAGAGAAGTTCCCTACAGAGAACTGGTCTCTATGAAGCCGAGCGGAGCGGTCTCCCAGTCTGGAAGGAAGACAGCAGAGAACGCATCACCGTGTTAACGTGCAGTGTGGTTGGCGGACACAACGAGCCATTTTTCATCCACAGCTGGAGGTTAGCGGGAAGCTAACCCTTTGTTCACAGAGCACCTTCAACCCCCAAATCGAAGGAGGTTAGCTGTAGCTAACCATTTTTCACTGTGGATACCTTCTTCAAACTTAATCGTCGCTTGGACAACATTCCTCACCACAGTTCATGAGGTTTTGGGCAGAACAATAATAGAAAGATTTAGATTGAAATGATCTAAACGTTTCTCATTTTATGAA
The DNA here is from genome assembly GCF_021462225.1 of Girardinichthys multiradiatus. Lineage (NCBI taxonomy): Eukaryota > Metazoa > Chordata > Actinopteri > Cyprinodontiformes > Goodeidae > Girardinichthys > Girardinichthys multiradiatus. Next base: position 14,940,438 of record NC_061816.1, read on the forward strand.
GTTTGGTTTGTTTGTGTTGAACTCAGCTATCTCTGTGCTAGCAGGCTATCTGCAGCACACGTGCTCAGGTTGTGTTCTTTGTTTGTATGTTTTTAAAGTTAAGACAATCTTTACTTGAAGGGTGATTTTAAACAGAAGATTGATCATAACGCGCCATCCGCACTTATGCATTTTAACCCTTTTATTGACCCTGGTATTTTAAAGGTATGTGTTTGATTCTGGTGCTAAAGAATATTTAACAGAAAGGTTGTTAGTTTCAAGCTAGTGAATAATAGTCCCTAAACATTATTTCACTAAATCTGATAACTAAGTGAACATCATTAAGCCCCATTTTTCCAGAAAGATTTGGCTCTTTCCAAAATATTCCCTTAATAATATTTCTTAAAATATTATTTCAATAGGTAAAGGCAGCTAATGAGACAGTGTTGAGAATTAGTCATCCAGAAGGTTGGTTTAATTCAGCAGATCATTATTTAAAACATTATTTTATTAAAATAATATTTTATCTGATCTTGTATTGTGAATGGTTGTCTAAAAGTTGATGATTATTGTCTAAGTTAGTTCCAAGACTAACTTCACTTCACTTCCAGATTCTTCAAGATAATCCTTGGTTCTCAAACATAAACATTGCATGGTAATGTTGCATCACTCTTTTTGGTCATGATTTCCAATCATCTCTCATCAACTTGTTTATATTGTACATAGCCCATTAGTCTTCCCTATTCTTTAATTCTGCTTGGTAGTTTAGTTGGATTGTTTTAGCATAGTAAAGAGTTTGTTGATTGAAATATGTTTGGCTTTGAGTTGACTTATCTTTGTTAATAAATTCTTGTATTTTAAAAAATAGTGTGGATTAATTCCATGTATGTGCAGAGTTTATGCTGTTAAATAATGTCAGAGCTCGTCTCACACCTTTCTATTTTGTCCTAATACCATCGCCTTACTGGGCTTGTATTCACAGGACAACCCTTAACAGACCAAAATATTATTTGATAATATATTAGAATATTAATATTAAATATTAAATAATATTCTCAGATTAATAATCACAACACATCGTAATTCAATACTCCTTTAATACTTTTGTTAATTTAATACATAATATAATAGTCCTTAATTAATAACTCATTTACAGCCCAAATCCATAATGCTGCTAAAAATGTTGGCACTTGACCCAAAAAACAGGGTATTTGCTAAAAAACAAAACAATATTTTTAAACAATAATTCTTACAAGAAAAGTGGTCAAATATCCATCCAACATTAAGACATTACCTTGCTGACGGCTACAAAAAGAGTGTAGTTTCTTTGCAATTAGGAAGGAACATTTGTCCAATCGGTAGTGGGGGATGGAATAAGTGTATGAAGACTTATTAGTTGTGTTGTTGTTTGTATGTCAAGGGAAAGAGTGGTGTATTTCGTTCTGCGTGTTTAGCTTCACAAACCTTTATTTAAATTGAACAGATGGTTTCAGCACGTTTCATCATGTGAGGTGGTTGCTAAGAAGCTGCAAAGTGTCAATGGAGTTTAAATACCTTATTGTTAACTGAAACATATTAGGAACTGCAGTAACTTTCCAATGAGAGGCTCTTAGCTACTTAGAAAAGTCCAGCTGCTTTTTATTATTTTTATTTTTGCTAAAATAAAACTTAAAAGAGAAAAGCAAATTGATTATTCTTGTCTTAGTGTCTCTTAAAATAAAACTGATGTGTCAACTAAGTCAACTGCACAAAAGAAAGTGAGAGAACAGACAGAGGAATCACTATCTCTGTGGCTAATCTATGGGGAAAGTGGCATGGTGAGCGACTGCTAAGCTCCCTGAGAATGCAGCCTTCACCCACTAGGGAGCCAGAGTAATTACAGACAGCTTTTGTTCCCATTTGCCTTCAGTAATAAGCCCAAAAGCTTGGCAACTCGTATGTTAGATAATGAAGATTTACTGAGTGTAGTTAGAGTTAGATTTTTCTAGTTTATGCTGACTGCTTCTGATTTTCAATACCCCCCCCATCTCTGTAGTTGATGTAGGGAGTATGGTTTATTGTTCACTAGAAACTGTTCTTCTGTCTTAGGAGTGCAGATGTGGCTCAAACCCTGTACTATGTGCACTAGCAGGGAGAATCACAAGCATACACCTAAATGTGCTGGATACACCTGCAAGTCATAAAGCCAAGAAGACAGCCTTCTTTGTATGCAAACAGTGCCGGTACAGTACATTTGTGTTTGTGCAGCCTTGGCTTTGAACCATGTGGAGCTTTACTTTTTCAGAGGGCATTTTGCCCATCTGCACTTCTTGAAGATTAATTATGTTTCACAATTAAATTAGAAGATTTAGATCCCACCTGTGCAATACAAATTTAAACATACTGTACTTTGTTTTTACATTGCATAACACCAGTAGTGGTAACAATAGCTATGAGGTACTGTAGACCACTACTTTAAAGGTTCTAGCTCATTGAATAATCACACCATCTGTGTTCAAGCGGGTGTCAGATAAGCAAAGTCTCTCCACCACCAGCAACTACGTCTCTTAGGGATATAAAGACTCAATTTATAGCATGGAGAAAAGGCATCTGCAATTCAGCAAGCAAAACAGGAACATCTGCTATGGATCCTTGTTACAATTTGGAGTTTCTCCAAGTTATTACTGCACATAAAGCTATGATGAATTCCCTATATCTGAACCAAGTCTAAATGGAAAAAATAATTTCACATAGTTCTTACTTAGCTTATCTTTGCTTTATGGCTCGGCCCGTTTGAGCCCAGTTTACCTCATTTTATAGAGTACTAACCTTGCCTCTATTAGCTTCTCTTTCCTTGTTTTAGTTTACCTTTTTATATTTAGCTCATCTTTACTTTTCTTACCTTAGATGATTTAATCTTAGATTATCCCTAATAAATGTAGTTAATCTTAATTAATTTAATACTGATTTAGCTTATCTACACGTATTGCGTTTTATTTCAGTATTTTTTATTTCACCTGTTCTTACTTACCTTTTTTACTTAGTTTAGCTTATTCTACTTTAGCTTACATTGTATTCCCTTGTCTTATGTATTAATTTCCTTGTCTTACATCATATTTATTTAGTCTGTGTAGTGTTGAGAAAAACACAAAAATAGACCTCAAACATATTTATATACAGATTTACATTTGACTATTTTAATCGAGACTGTGCAAAGGGTATCTGGATGTCATCCCACAAACTATGCTCCCTACATTGTCCAAATGTAATGTTCATGATTATGAATTTGTTATCATAAAATGTTTAAAACATGTTCTTAAATTTTGTTACATGTCAAATTAATGTTCTTTAAAGTTATTTGAAAATATTTCTAAACGTTGTCTCTTCCTAGTGCTGTAGTAGACCCTGAGTTAAACACTGCTAAAACCAGAAAGATAACGTGATATTTGTATTGGAATTTTCTTCTTCCGAAAAAGTAAACAAAAACATTCATATGATATAGTCTTCCAAACCCAAGTAGCAAACACATTTCCGACTTTGTGTTCTAATCGCTGAGTCAGTGCAAAAGAGCACAAAGGGAAGACAAGTGAGACAGACGCTACTGATGGACTGACCAACTGAGACACAGAACCAAGAGGTTGTGCCCAATAAAACTAACCAAGCCTGAATCAGCTTGGTTATAACTCGTTATCTTTTTTTGTACACTGTAATATTCTTTAATCTTCCGGCGAGTTTTAGTTTTTTAGAATTCAATGCAGAAATTCACATGAGAAAACTACTGAGACAGTCAAAGGCCAGTGCCCTGAAATGGGACCTCCAGCCATTCTAAGGGTGAGCTTCCAGGTTGAACAGCCATGTATCAAGACATTTCCTGCCTCTCAGATTGAATTGCAGTCGCACTGATTGCCAGGAGATCTGAGTTTGAATATATTAATCTATTCATTGTTTGTAAGGGGAAGACAACGGTGGGTTCAATCACAGCAGAGAGAGGAAGAGCTGCAACTTTGAAGGAGTCCAAGTAGTCAGCAAATCACACAACTGAGCCAGCCAATCAACAACTGGTGATGACAAAGAAAAACAAATTCCACCGGCTGTAACTGTTTAGCAGACTTCATCTTAGCTTCTTGTTGAGAAAATCTTATTTGAACTTACGTTATCTAAACTACACCTGGCCTATGTTACCTTAACTATTTTTATCTTAACCTAGTTGTTTTTTTTTTTGTTCTTTTTTACCTGAGCCAACATTTTACATAACTTTTTTTTGCTTACTTTACATTAGCTTTTTTTATATTATCTTCACTTAGCCTCTTTTACTTTATTCTTTGAACTTATCTATACTTTATTATTATTTTGTGTTGTTTTGTTTACATGAGCTTTGTGTAGCCTATCTAGCAGAACTTCTACCAGGTGCAGACTCGATGCACCCATGTTGCAGCTTCTTCCTCACTGTCACAGACGTGCATTCCAGATCCCATTTGAGACGTCCATGGTGAGTCTGCATGCGGGAGATGCTGTTCTGATATGGGAAAAAAGCTTGGATCTTCCACTTACACTTGGACGATATCCAGATGTGCATCTTGTATATGTTGTACTTCAGTCTCAGAGGACTTCTGGAATTTGCTGTTACTCATGTCGGATTTTATAATCTAAGTAAAATTGAGTTTTTTTAAATGCAATTCTTTTTTTTTTATTTCAAGTGAATATCTCGGTTTCAGTATTGTAAATTTATGCAATTAATCATGGAAAATAAAAATAAAATCAAAATGCTTTCAAATTTATGACCTTTGACCATCAGAGAATATCTATTTTCTTTCCTGTAAATATGTAAAAATTATCTAAAACGTTTTTGCCATGAATTTACCACATTTACCATTTTGTTTTGTTTTTTATTTACCTACAATAGCTCTAAGATTTGCCTTGACACCATATACTTTACAATGAATGTTTTTTTTTACATCAAGGATCACTTTTCCTTTTTTCACAACAATGTGAAATTTAGAATTTTCTGTGTTACATAAAGTGATAGGGTAAGTAATTAGTTCATGCAATATGTTGCCTGTAAACCTTTTGCTCAGAATTTCAATAATATTTGTTAAGTAGGTTAAAACATAATCCTCATGGCATTACATTTTCTAGAGGACACACTTGACTTGAGAAACCATCTTATCTATTATTGTGTTTGAGATTTTTCACAGCTGAATTATAAACAGAAAAGGACAAGCCATGGTAATTTTTAATAAGAATTAAAAATTTCGTGGGTGTGATACTATTCTTCTTTGTCACTGAATTTTGCATACAAAAATGAAACAGCCTTACTGTGTTACTTGGCGGGGAGCTTTGGATTGCTGCTGTTTTGCATGTACAGAAACACAGAACCGTACAATAACTAGTCATTTTACTTGAAACACTTTCACATCTGAGGTTTATAGAAAATATATTTGCTGTTTTTTGTAAAAAAAAAAAAATTGCTTCAAAGCAGACTTTTGGTGATCCGATTGCATGCCCTTTGCACTGTTGATGACGGGACTCTTCAACCACCACACTTTCCGAATTTTTTGCACTGGTTTTCTAAAGGTGAATAAGTTAGCGCAGAACCTGTGGGCGGTCGCAGGCAAGACATGAGGCATTAACACATGCCGGGCAGCTCAAAGCTGTGTGGGACCCAAGATCTTTGTCCTTCAGGCTGTTAAAAAGAAATAAATGTGACTCAGGCGCATACTTGGTGGATGCAAAAATGTAAAGAGCTTCTTGTAATCAACAGGATTAGCAATGTGAGTAATGTCATTTGGAAAAGAGTGAGTTATGTCATAGCCAAGGATTTTTGATCACATCTGTGCACAAAAATCTCCTTTTTTTGATATGGTTAAGTTTAAATACTGAGACAAGTTGTTAAGGTCAACTGGACAAGTGTGACAATTTAGTGTTTAGGACTCTTTAAAATGTCACAAAGTGTTGCATTATTAACTGATTGACTCCTTGTGAGACATGTGAGTCTACTACAGCACAAGAATATCAATAATGATCGCTATTTAATCCATTGTATGTGATCAACGCCAAGGTTTCCCGCCATAAACTAAAATTGCAATCTTTCTAACAGCCGTTGCACTCATGCACGTTCTACCTCAGGCCTATACCTCAAAACTGTTGTATCTGTGTTTACTCCAACTGTGGTATATGAACCCAAATAATTTATATGTTCCTTCTCTGACTAAAGAAAGTGCTTATTGTCTAGGGGATCTGTCTGAACACTATTTTTGACAGTAGCCATCATCACCATATGGTACATTAATATTGTCGCAAAAATTGAGCCTTTTAAAGGCACTTTAGATCGATCATAACACAGTCGTTGGGTAAGGCTTCTACTCTTGAAGCCATTTTAATGGAACCAAAGTATTATTTGTTTTTCAACAAAAGTGTTGGATGATTTCAAGTCACAATCCTCTTGTTGGCCTCTTTCTCTATCTCTTCTTCTTGGAAATTATTCCAATGCTGATGGTCTCTGTAATCAAGTCCAGTGGCCACACAACTTGTCTTCAGAACATAACACCATTGATCCATGATGCTGGCTGGCCAATACAACACATGACTGTTTTGGCTTATTGAACTCCTCCATTGGTTGTTTTTCTCAGGTTGGCAATGTGGCAGTCTGACGTCAATACTATGTAGGGGATAATCTTCTTCAGTCTTAGAGTGAACCAAATGGCAAATCTATAGAATCTAAAATATTAAAGTCATGCTGCATCAAAGTTTGCATTGATTTACATTGATGTACAGTACATGTAATTAGCAAAAGATTTCCACACAATTCTCTAAGGCAATAGAGGCATTTAGTTATTACCAAGAGTGCCTTGCTGTTAGCACTTAGTCTAAGTACATTTACCTGCTTATCTTATTTTGCAGTTGCCAGCTGGAAGACATATTGTTAAGTGTGGGATGTAACCCAATATTTTGTTAATGGTACTGTTCTCTTTGCAAGGGTGAGGGCCTCTATTTGAAGTGGGACATGACAGGACTCTAATTGGAGCTGAATTCAGGACATGTATCACTCATTAGGGCAGGAAATACAACAAGTTATCAAACTGAAGGGTTCAACTCATTAAACATGTTGACGTGAACTGGTTGATAATTGCTCCTCTGACTAAATACAGAGGTTCTACTTGACTTTACCATCATGCTTCAAGCCATCAATTGTAATTTTGTTTTGAGAATATACTTTTGTTAAATATCCCATATAAACTAGCTGCCATTGTTTAATTCATTATTTTTTGTATAGATACTGTTGGTCAAATTTAGTAGTGTCAGCATGTTAACATTTATGTTTTCTGTGACATAAAAAAGTAAGTAAGCAGCAAACCAAGACATCTGTAGTTTTCCTGAGAACCAAAAAAACAGGAAGAATCTCACTGAGGCCAAAAGCAAAGTGATCAAATCCTCATAGTAGGTAAATAAAATGCTTTTTGAAATGTTTCATAATGGTGCCGTTTGGCAAAATGCAGACAAGAAATACGGCAGGGCACAGATGGGCCATGGCCTATATCTGTAACCATCCAGAACAAAGTACCAGGTTCCTAAGTAGGTTTATTGGGCTCAATTAATCAGAGTTATTACATAAAGACCCCTTTCACATTCATGCTCTTATGAAACTTGGCAACAATTAATGTTCAGAGCAAAGTAATATTAAGCATGTTTAATTAAGTCTGCAGGGGGTAATTATGGTGTGAATAGCATTAAGTATTTGGTTAGGTGTACAGGTTGTAGGTTAGGCTTCTGACTGATCTCTATTTCTACTTTTGCATTATTGATTTAGTTACTAAGCTCCATGGTTTATGCAAGACATTTGTCTGTTATTTGCAAGACATTTAATACACCAACCTGGAAAAAAGTCTGTATTTTTGCACAACAAATTGACAGTGCTTTTAATGCATACTTAATATCTAGAGCAGTGAGTTTTTGGTTGTTTGTTGCTCAGGTTTATTTGATTTCAGAGATCTAAAGAAAGTAAAAATGTAGCACAAAGGCAACATGTTTCCAAGTACGCACTTGAATCTCTTGCAATGGTCTTAGTAATGTGGTTGACAAATTGTTATGTTATGTGTTAAGATGAGACAGCCAGCTGGTGGTCCATGGCCTACATGTTTGGTACATCCTTGACATGACCAGTTCATGAAAGGACAAAAGAGACATTTAACAACCATCCGCAACACACATACACAGACAACCAAGGGCAAATAAAATCTCCGGGTTGCTCAAATGTCCACAGAGGGCATGCAAACTCTACACAGAAAGGACTTGGTGTGGTTAGAACTTGGCCCCAGGACTTTCTTGCTATAATGCACAAACCAGTGCGCTACCATATACAATAGCTGCAATGAACATTTAAAAGAAAATATCCCAAAAAAAACTCTTGACGTTCCAAAGATCTTTAAGAAGTCTAACTAATCCCACACTGGTTTTTACCTAAGCCTTACCAAAGACGGGCTCAAGAGCTTCACATAAACGTTTAGACCTCCGTATTTATCATAGAAGGTTGCTAACATTAGTCTTTTTCTAAGCCATATGAAAGAAGACATATCAGTCTAAAGCCCTTTGAATAACCAGAAACACCTCCATTTTCACTCACAACCACTCTCAATTGTATAGCAAAGGTTAAGTACCCAATGGCAAAATGACCATTACCCGATTACACCATCCTTACACCAGTTACTCAGATGTATTATTATTATTATACAATTTAAAGTGTTAATAATGCTTTTTGTAAAGTTTAATTATCATTAACAGATAACGCTTAGTAGCAAATAGTACTAAAGTCGGTTTGGAGCTTTTCTTTCAATATATCTGTGTTCATTAGCAATAAAGGACTTAAAATAATAAGTATGAATCACAATACTTGAGATATGATTTCATTTACATTAAACTCCTGGTGGTGTGTCACATGGCATGCCATGGTAATTGCCTCAATAGGGGCAGCAACAGAGCAGCCTTAGTAGGTGCACTTAATTTTTCTTCCTGGTATGTGGCAACCCTACTTACAATCAACAGCTAAACTGCAATTATATTATTTGGGAAAATCAGGACAGAACAAACATTGGCTAAGTAAAGCAATACTTGATTGGACTCCAGATGTTACAGTTTGTGGTCCTGAAGGACCAAAGTGGTAACAGGACCTCTGCAAAGGTCGTCCCACAGAGTGCTGGAGGGCGGCGGCGCTAATGTAGGAAAATTGGAGGCTGGCAGCGCATGTAGAACCCACGGAGAAGCTTACAGGAGGCTGGCTAGGTAACTCTGGACCCACGGAGGAGCTCTGAAGACCGAGACCCATGGAGGAGCTCAGGAAAAGGGACATGAAAGCCTAGGATCAGGAACACGAAGCGGGTTCCACCTGAGCACCCTTGTTAGAACTTGGGTACTGGAGCATGAGTGGGCAGCAGCGCTTTGAAGCAAGGCACTGGCTCGTGGTGAATTCTCTGCCACTCAGAAGCAGAGTGGGGCAGGCTCTAAAGTAGTGAGGAGCAGGCTCTGGGGCTTTAAGGCAGTGAGGAGCGGGTTCAGGGACCTTGGGGCAGAGAGGCATTGGCCAAATCCCTGGAGAAGGAGTGGAGGCATCCTAGCCACAGTGCCCATGTCTGGAATGCTTGGGCTGTGTTACACTGAGTGGCATCCGACACCTGGAGATGGGGTGCACCCGACTGGTGCATGGGCGCATGGCGTTGTGGCGCACCCGTCTGTTACACTGGTGCATGTTGTGACCCTCAGAGACCGGAGAGAGGTGAGATGGATGTGAAGTGGAACCCTGCTGACCCTGGCAGAAAACATGCAAGACGTCGACCCCCGGTTCCAACAGTGAGGCAGGCTTGAGTTTCCAGCTCCACCGGAATTTTAATGATCATGTGCCATCGAGAAGGCGGAGAGGAGGCATACCGCAGCAGGCCGTACCATGGCAACGCATGGAGCAGCCAGGAGCACTGAAAGGCCTCCTGCATGTCCAGCAGCAGCAGAGAAGGCAGGATCTCAACATCTTCAATTAAATGGTCTGCCTCCTACATCTGCAGCTGAATCCATCGCAGAGTTTCAGGAGCCTTCCTGTCTGCTTGGTCCTTTTTCTTATTGGTTTCTTATGTCACAGTTTGTTGTCGTGAAGGACAAAAGCCGCAACAACACATCTACATGGTGGATGCATATATTTTAAAGTAAAGTATAATAAACTTACAGGCATCATAAAGGAAACACAGGAACTAGGGAGACAGCAGTGGAGAACCCAACAAAGAAGTGACAAAAAACAGGAACTTAAATACAACTGAGGTGAAAAAAACTACATGAAAACAGGTGAGTGCACTTAACAGAAACACTAACAGGTGTGGATCATGACACCAGATGGTCTAGGTTTTTGTGAGGATTAATGTACTGATGTTATACACATTTCTCAGATAATTTAGATCTCATAAAAACAAGTAGTGTAACTGTATAAAAGGTATGCATTCTCAAATAACCTTTTGCTATTGCTTTAGTGAAAAAGTATTATGGTTATGAAGTATTCTTGTATTGTACACTTTGATTCATTTTTTTTTTTTTTGTATAGCCTCTTGTTTGACCAGAAATCTTGGCAATAATTTAAAAAGCTATCTGGCTTTTTGTATTTTCACTTTTGCCCCCTAAAGAGCAGCCCTGCTATGCCCGTCATTATTGTTAAAATGTTCCCATTTCTTCTAAAGCATAATGGGTATTATTTTGACCTCCACAGGTTGTAATGTTGTTTCCTTTCTTTGAAATGTCAGCTTCTAGTCAGTGCATGTGAGGGAGCACCAACGGCCAGACACCGTGGGATTACAAATGACAGGCTTCAGAGGGGAGAAGTCAACGGGTCACTGGATGAAACATGCAGCAGGATGACAGAGATGCCCTCACAACAAGAGAACAAGGACAGAAAGGGAAAGAGAATGTGAGGGGTTTAGAGGGGTAGGTGGTGGTGAAAAACAGAGCAGTAAAGTCCACACACACAGAGAAAACATGATGCTTCCCCACATCCTGGTGTGATGGACGGTGCCCACCAACTAATAAATCAGTGTTGGTGAAACGGCAGGATGCTGAGAAGGGTATTTGAAGCGACGCTATCCTAAGCTCTCAGTTGCTGAGAGGAGAGACGTGTCAAGAATGTAGAAGCAGGTGCTCACACACATGGAAGGAGGGAGTTGGCCTAATTTGGCCCACTTGATAAAAAATGGACAGGAAAGTGCTTAGTTGGCTTGCCCTTCCCTTTACTCCACCACTGCTCATCCTCCTAATTTCCTCCTCTTAGTCAGACCACCTCCCTTCTTTATAACTTCCACAAACCTTTTGTGTTTCCTTGAGTTCTGTGCTTTGATCTTCAAAAAGTAAACACTTTCTTTGCTAAACAATAATAGTTATGCCAGTAAAAATACAAGAATTCTGAATTATTTCTATAAATGAAATCAAAAGTTATCAGGCAATTGCTGTGGCCAATCATAAGTAGGCTAGTGTTAGAACTGCAACAAAAGAAGTTAGAAAATACAACTGTTTAGCAGAACTTTCTTTTAAAAAAAGCTAGTATTAACACATCAGAACAGTTAGTGGTTGCAGCAAATTAGAGAAATACGAGTTAAACATTTTGGGAATGTGTGACCAGTGTTCAGAATTTTACAATTACTTAAAAAAATCTGATTATGGATGTAAATGTGTGTAATTAGAATTATAAGGATGAAATTGACCTCACATGGTAAAGGGTCTACAAATCCACACATTAATTGTGCTCACTATGGATTATTACCAGTTCTCTGAATAACTTAATTTCTTTGTGGTTGAGACTGGCTCACCTAAAATTTCAGGTTGCTTGCCACACTAGATAAAAGGTCAGGGGCTCCACCTGACTTTTAATGATCATGTGCCAAATTAAGGGAAATGTCAAAGACATTTCATGGTATCACTTGTGTCTTGCACTTTGGAGAAATTGGCTGGAATCTAGACATTTGATTGAACAAACAGTTTTAACCTTGCTGTTTTTGATAAAATGAAAGTAGTATATTTCTATAGCCTTTCTACAGAAATGAGCTACATAGGGAATGCAACTATGACAACCAAAGTTCTTTGCAACACTTTCATTAAAGAACATACTATAAACAAAAACATAGAGAAAATCATATACATTACATTACCAAACATGCCCATGAAGCACTGCTTTATTTGTGTTATTTCACCCATATAGGAGGCAACAAACAGCAGCAGCTACACTAAAGATTCCTGAGGCGAGATATTTTTTTTTTATTTCCTTTACCTGCCACCGCCAACCACCATTGTGAAGTTGTTGATTGCTTGACTTTCTGTTTGTGTGCCTGTGTGTGCTGAGGGTAGTGCGCACAGTGGGTAACTCGCAATGGTCTCAGAGTGAGCCATTACTTTTGTGGCTGTGATGTATCTTTGAGAAATTTGCTCTTTTTTTTCGCACTTTTACTTGGATGCCCACACACACAGAGGTTCTCACACCAACCCAGGGCTCCGATCATCCATCTCAACTTGACACCCCCAAGCAGTGATGTTTTCCTTTGGTGCCGATGGTGTGGGGTATAATTCACCAACTGATAGAGTTCACTCTCTCTTCCCTCTTCTATCCCCTCACTCGATCAGCCTCGGTCGCGTCTTCCTTCTGTTCATCTCTGTCAAGCTTGATCTCTCTTTCAACCCCTGCTGACTCCCTGTCTTTGTTTCATTCTTCACTCCTTTTGATGGATGACACCTGCAGAAAGCCTTTTGCCTCACGACCACGTATATGTAGCAGAAATGTAAATATAGTGGCTGTAAACATGATGACTAAATGTCAGGCTTTTGTTAGACTTTCTACATTCAACACTTTGTAATGACATTTAAAAAAACAATGTGCACTAAAGAGGAGGTAGAGAGGGCAATTTCATCCACAGTACCATCAGCAGTCGAGAGTCGAGTCAGATCATAAATAAAGCAAAACTGACTTCTTCTTGATATGTTTTTACAGTTCTCTTCAGTCCCTGATCATGTAAAACCCTTTACCTGGAAATCCATCTAAGGATATCTATAACCATCTATTATTTCATGTAACAACTCTTGCATACCTTTGGTGTACCATGTTGCAGCCTTGTCAAATGCACAAATGAGGCATAATATACTGGTACATTTGGCAATAAAGTCCAAATTCTAAATGAATGCATTTTTGTGATCTGGTTTATTATTTCAGCACAAAGAACACCAAAAAATGAGTTCTTTAATCAGTCATTAAATTAATAGTTAACTGTCCATTAAATGCTAACATTTCTCGACTGATTCAACTATCCATAGTCATGTTTTGTTGTTGGTTAGGTAAAGGACCAAAGCACAGACAGTATCGTGCGATGAGCTGATGATGAATTTTAATGATCATAAGAGAAGTTACAGGAAACCGCATAAGGGGAACAAGATGCGGAGCATGGACAGATTAACATGTAGCACAAAGGGAGGAACAGACAGGCAACGGTAAATAATGGGTAGAAATAGGCAAACTATCCAGCAGAGAACAATGAAAACCAGATAGCTTATATGCTGAGAGAATTGTGGAGAATGACATTGGATGTTGGTGTCACAATCTGTTTGTATTACTCTGTGTGATCTTCCTGTCTTCCCGGAGATACTTTGCTGATGGGCGTGGTCTGCAGACTGCTTCTGCACACCTGTATCCAATCTCGGGCTGGAGCGTTTTTAAGGAGCTGCAGGACAAGCATTCTTCGCCTGATGCTCCACATTGAGTGGTAACTCAAGCCTCCGAGATACCAAGCTCTTTAGTTTTTTGGCTGAATCTTTGTAATTTCTGTGCTAACATTGAATTAACCAAGCTCGTGTTTTCGCTGCTCTCAGGTCATGTGGATCACAACCCTGAATTCTCAACCTTCACCTTCGGACAGAAACTCAGGACCTCATCTACCGGCTGCCTCTGCAGGCTCCAACCAAATCCTCCAGCCTGCCCGCTCTTCAACAATAACTGGGATTACACCTTCTGACTCTCCGGACTTCTGGCCCACAGACTGTGCCCAAGACCCCGCCAAGATCTTTGCTACCAGGAGACCCGCAAGCCTGAGAACCAAGACTCGACCACCAGAGACAGTTATTCTTTGAGATAATTCAACTTTTGAACTTACCGGTGTCCTTGAGGGATTCTGCATGTGGGTCAGGAAACTCGCTGCTAAGATGACAGTTGGTGTGTTAATCGGGAGACATTATGGAGCAGTTGATCGAGAAGGTAAGCAGACAGACTGAGGAAGGGAAATTAATTAACACAGAAAAGTTGAACTAACACACAAAGAAACACCAAACGAAGGTGGAAAGACAAATTCTAACCTAAGGGGAATAAAGTAGAATAACTAGAATACACAAACAACAGAACAGAAGAAATAAGTAAGGAAGTAAACCAAAAGCAATGAACCAAGCAGGGCATGATCACAGCACAAAATAAATCACAGAGAAATTGAGAAATTGATGAAAACTGAGACACTAAAGAAACCCAAAATCTTAACACTTAAGGATCATGACATCTATACTGATTGAACCTTTGAAATCCACATTCTGAGACACCAAAAGACTGGTTTTCTGTGACTCTAAAAGACAGATTGTGAATAATAAACTACAGTTATGATTTTTTTTTAAATCTTTTCTGCAAGCCAATTTTCTTTGTCTGTTTTCTCTGAGCATTTGTAGTGTAAAGGGCAAAGTAAAAAAAAAAAAAAAGAGACCACCACAACAAATGACTTTTCAGTCTTTATCACACAAATACAGCTGAAAGAACCAGGTTTATGCATTTTCTCTAACATGTACTCTGGGAGATACAAAGCCACAGCAATAATACCTTTTGTAATATTGTTGTCTATACAATCATAGCTTAAATAATATGTCAGTTAAAATAGATTTAAACTGTATTCTGGGCTATCGTCCTTTGTTGATGGGTTTCATAGTGCAAAACATTTATAAATGTCAACCTTGACTAACTCTGAAAGCATGATACCTAAACAGACGCAGTATACAGGACCTTCTAAAGATATACCTCTTTACTGTTTCTCATTGGCAAATATTGGCAATATATCTAATTAGTTTTGATAGATAGTTTTCAAAATGTCAGTCAGTCATTTTCTACCGCTTATTCCATAGTGGGTCGCGGGGGAGCTGGTGAATATCTCCAGCAGTCTATGGGCGAGAGGCGGGATACACCCTGGACAGGTCGCCAGTCCATCACAGGGCAACACACAAACAACCAAGCACACACTCATTCATACACCTAAAGGCAAAATAAAACTTGCTACCTGATAAATCAATTTCCATGTAAATACAGCTGTCCTTTTAAGGTCTAAGGTTTTATTTTAGTGAAAAATAAAATAAACAGAATCACGAAGATCAATGGGCACACCAGAGAGATGAGGGTTTAGTATGGGAAGAAACTTGTGCCATCAGAAACTGAATTTGAATTGCTCAGACTGAATCTGTATTTGTGTAATTTGAAATTAAATGCATTGGTTTGAAAATGAATTTCACTAAACTGAAACGGAATATAATGGTTTAAAACTTAATTTATTTGCTTTGAAAATTGCTTTGTTTTGTATTGAAAATTCAGTTTTATTTACTTTGACTTTCAGGTCTGAAATTAAATTTTAGTTCCAAAATTCAGCTTTTTTCAGAGTTGATTTGCACATTGCACAAATTAGGACATGCCTCCTTCCTGGATATTATAATGGCTGGACATTCCCATGCTCCTTAGAGTTGTACGCAACTGTTTGAACAGATTAACATTCCACCTTCAGGGATCTACAAAGTGTACCTAAAGATAAACCCAACCTGTACAGGTTCAGTTTTCCTCTCGATATCTTGCCTGATTTCTTTTTATGTTTCCATAATCTCCACAAGGAAGTAGTGTGTTTAAGGTGTTTCCTTATTATTAATATACCTTAATGTTGTGATTGAAGCAATCAGAAGTGTATAAAGCTTTCCCAAATTGTTCAAAAGGCATAGTGATCTTAGCTTATATAAACGTAAAAAAAACAAGGAAAGTATCAAAATATTTCTCAATTAATGCCAGACAGTAAGGAACAACTGGTTATAACATATGATTTCCACAATGCACTGCAGGATACGAAAAAATGTGATTGTAGCTTAAAAACCCATATACCTTTTTAAAAACCTAACAGCTTAACTTATACAAGACCCAACCTATGTACTGCTAGATACAAACTTAAAAAAGAAAAAAATAAGACATTAGCTTCAGAAATAAGATGAGTATCATCAAAAGTGTGTAAATAATGAATTGTCAAAGGGGTCATCTCCTAACAACCAGGGTCATGGACAATTCGATGGGTAAGATTTATTTCTCTTCATCTGCTTGAATTTTATTGTGGTATTAAACTGCTCTGCATCATCGGTGTTATGCCGTTATAAACCTGACCTCCAATTATTTACAGCGTCTCCTCCAGAGCATTACGGCAAAGCTTTTTCATCTGACAAGCTGGCTTGAATTTTGACATACTTAAGCTGCTTTGACATACTATTGCATTATGCCTCTCTACAACAATTTTTAAAACAAACAGAATGGAAAACAGCAGAGTAAAAGAATAACAAGGATAAGTGTAGTGTGTTATTTACTTGTAGAATGAATTTATGTACTGTAGATGTGTGTTCATACTTGGATACCCCTGAAAACCTAACTCATTTTTTATTTACTCAAACCATTTACACATATGCCAGGTGGACAACAGCTTCTTGACAATGACCCACTAAGATCTTGTGGGGGCTGTACATCCACATAGGAGCCAGCAAGTCCCTTGAGCATTAATGTGTATTCATTAAGGTGCACTCCGTTAACCAGAACCAATAAAGTCGTCCTCATTTGGAACTTGTAAATGAACATGTAAACAATGGCAAGCATGTGCAAGTGAACCAGAGAGGCAACACTTTTATATGGCTTCTAGGAAGGAAAGCATGTAAGGGACAAAAGATTAGCACATATGTGTTCTAGCTCATGCATAATGGCGCAAACCCAATGTTCTCAAACAAAATACCCTAACTGAGCAAACTGTGCTGTTGACCAGTCAGCCAGACACCCGGCCTGATGTACTAATCTCATTATCCTGTCCGAATCCAAAATCGCTTTTCAAAGGTGTTTTATCGAGCAGAGCTCACTTTCTTTGCTTGAGTCAATCTCATGTTTAAACACTGAAAACAAAACAAAAAAAAAAGTCCCTGGCGTGTCTTGTCTGCCAATAAAGTTAGTCAGATGGATGAAAAGATTTGTCAGATGAATGTCCACATGCTGCTCTGTTTTAGGAGAAAAAAAAATGAAAAAGATTGAATCCTCTTTTGTAATATGATTTTTTTTTTTACCTCGTTATATTTACAATTGTGGTCAGACATTTACATACCGTTTTAATGTGCATGAGTATAATTTTAATTTCTATCTATAGGAAGTTAAATATACAAACATTTAGTTAAATTGTATGTGTTGCTGAAGATTACAGAATGTGTTTGAACTTGACAACACCAGCGTCTATTTTGTTCTTATTAATGGTCATGAACGACTGCAACTGGAAGTTCTCCTGTGCCAGCATAACAAGAATGTTCTTGACATTTCTCAATGAACTGACTAATGCTTAAGACAATAGGGAAATGAAAAGAACTCCATGAAGCTTGAACAAAGAGAACTGTAGATTTCCACAAGTTTAGTTAAACCATTTCTCCAGATTCAAAACTAATCAGTTGAAACAAGTGTGAGAAAGCACAAGTTAACCAGATTTGTCTTGATGGGTCTGGAAAAAGACCCAAACCATCACCCTCAGATGAAAGCACAACCCAGGAACGACCAACCCAGGAACTGGATTCACTGTCCACAGTTTATTTTCAAGGACTGAAAAGTGACAACCCTAAGCTTCAAACACCTTCAAGCTTAGTTCAAGCAAGTTTTATGGTCAGGTGAAACCAAAATTGAGTTGGTATGCGGCAATAGCAAAAGCTATGTTTGTAGGAGTCAATGTCAGACTTCCATACCTGAAAGCACTCTACCAGAAGACAAGCATGGTAGTGGCAGCATCAGGCTGTGGGACCTTTTATCTAGTAAATGTACTGGTGTGTTATTCAAGGTGGATTTAATTTTAAAAATTGAAATCTATTTCCAAATTCTTCAACTTTTCCTTAGGCCAATGACTAGATGAATGAAATTTGGAGACAACATGGTTTTCCAACAAGACAATTACCCCAATGAATAAAGCTTGATCCTGTCAGACTCCGCCTGTGTTTTGGGTTTGAGTTCTGTTTACCTTGTTTGTACTGCCATGTTCTTCTCATTTTATGTCAGTTCATTCAGTCTTATTAGATCTATTCGGTTTAGTTTTTGTTACTTCCCTGGTTAGATGTGTTAGCTTAAATTTTCCTTATAGATCTGGTTCCCCCTTGTTAATGTTCTTTATTTAGTCACTCTCCCTTTAGTATTTTTTAGTCTCCTTTCCACCAGCTGCTCCTGATCCTCTTCCTGATTAGCCTCCTCAGTTCATTGGTCCATTCTCCACTTCCCTCTGTATTTATCCTCTCTGGTTTTCATTGTTTGCCTCTGGTTCCTCCTGTACACTACCTTGTTTGCCACCTGGCTCCACGTCGGTTTCCCTGTCTTGCTTACCCATGTAAGTTGCTCCTGTAAAAGAAAAGCTCTTCAACTCATCATGCTGCTTCCAAGCGTTTATCTGCACCTAGGTCCGACAAATACTCAGCATAAAATGACAGATCCATGGTAAGAAACCAAACAATTCAGCTAGTGTTTAACAATTTTAAAACAATTTAAATAGTTTAACAAAGAAGAATGGCCAAACATCCAGCCAGAATTATGGCAGACGTTTGTTGATGGCTACAATAAGCGAATATCCGTGTGTATTTATGTATACTGTACCTCTGAACCTTAATATAGTATTTTAACCCTGTGTTTAAAAGAATGAATCTACAATGAATTCTAACTTTTAAACTTCTTTTTTTATGTGTATTGTATTTCAAAATATTTTGTTATATTATGTTTTCCCAGTTTAAATATTTAAGATCCCAAAATACAAATGTTTAGTGGAATGATGGATGTTTATGTGCAGTGAGCTCATGAGAGGCTTCTATACCAGGAAAGTGTAACTCACGCTGAATAATAAACTCTGCATGCATGTTTTAAATTCTGGCCAGTTTGTGACTCACAAAGAGTGGGATTGTCTTACCGCCAGCTGTCAAAATTTAACGAAGGTTACATCTTGAGAAGTGATGCAGTATTTTATGGGTTCTTTATTTTTCACCATTACGAGAAATATAAATTTTATAGTTTAATAATTTTAAAGGGACGTTACTCCACTAGGCCTCAGATACTTGCAGCAAATACAAACATTTATCTGAAAATCGAGTTGAAAAAGAAAGCTTACAACCAATTTTGAACACCGTGGTTTTCAAGGCAATAAGAGAAACACAATGTGGAATCCTTTTCTGATCAACTGAAACACAAGGCTAAAACTAAAGCCTAGCTAAACTAATGTACAGGGATTACGGTCACTAGAAAATAGCTTAGTCTCAACTGAATGAAAAGAGGGATCTCTTAACATCAACTTAAAAGGCTTTCCACAGATTTTTAATTTAATTTAGGCTTGGACTTTGACTGGGTCATTCCAACATAAACATGTTTGGATTTTAGCAATTTCATTGTAGTTTGGGCTGTGTGTTTAGTTGTTCTCCTGCTAGAATGTGAACTCTGCCCCAGCCTTAACTCTTTTGCAGCCTCTAAGAAATTTTCTTCCAATATTGCCTTGTATTTAGCTCTATCAATTGTCCAATTGACTCTGACCAGCTTCCATGTTCCATGTCCCATCATCCCTACATGATGCAGCCACTTCACCTGCCCTTTTCATAAAGACCACATTTAATGAGTGCACTACTAATAGTGCCAAAAGATCCTCCCATTTGAGTTTTGGATCTCTGATGCTTCTCCAGAAATACCACTGGGCTCTTGGCTTCCTTGGTGATTAATATTCTATATTCTTTTATTTGTGGATCACTGTGTCTAGGTTTACATTCGAGCTCTGTGAGATGTTAAAAGCTTAGGATATTGTCTTTAACCTAACAAAACCCTCCTTGTAATTTCTTCAGAATGGTATCCCTGACCAGTCTGTTGAGTTCCTTGGACTTTATGACGCTGTTTATTCACTAATGTTCTCTAACCAACATCTACACCAATATAAAAAAGTACAAACTAATGCATTTCTTTGTTACAATTTCATTTTTGACAACTGGCCATCAAGGTTTCATTTCTGAATGTGCACTAGATTGCACTACTTACTATTTAAAGCATGTGGCAAAATGTCACACTTTGTATGTTTTCTGCTTGGGTAACTTGCCACTAAAATAAGAACTGTGTGCCTCTATTGATGTTGAAGAATAGTGCATGTAGTAGAGGAACTACAAAAATGTTGTCGTAAGCTGCCAGAAAATGTTGAAGCTTAGAATTGTCTGTTGAAGAATGACGTAGAGTGTGTGTGTGTGTAGTGCTTGTAATACAATGATGTAAAATTTCTAGTTTCTGACATTTTAGTCATTAAACAATCAATAAAACATAAAGAACAAACTGAATGATCATGTTTTAAAGGATAAAGCATAACAGAGTACACGTTTATTAATATTGATGATTTGGGTTAATCAAGAGACTAAAAGTTCCTTTTAATTATCTGCAATTATGCAGATAACTGAAAGGGAGAAAATATTTACCTTATCTTGACTATTGTGTTGTCATAAAGGGCCTAGGTTTGAATCCTAGCCTAGGGTCTTTCTACATTGAATTTGCATCTTCTGCTCGTGCATTTGCGGGCTCTCTTCGGGCCTTCCGGCATTCAAAAAGTGACTTTTTGGTTGATTGTTTGTCCTGTTTGTCTCCGTGTTGCCCCGGGATTGACTGACAATCCATGGTGTTATTCGTGTTTTAATCTAATCATGTTTCAAGGTTTTAAGGTTCTTTGTGAAAAACATTGATTTATCTGTAAAATGTGCCACATAAATAAACTTTACTTACCCCACCCCTTGCCTAATGACTCCCAGTACCAGTGACCCTGCAAGGATATGCAGGTTGAGAAGATACTTTTAAATTAAGTCTCATTTAACATGTCATTTACAGTTAAAGTGCAATTCTGCTAATGAAGAACAAACACATTTAAAAAAATGCTTCCGCAATGTGATTCAGAACTGAACCACAATGTCAAGTTGCTAACACTTGTACTCGTACTCGTACTCGTCGTCTTCCGGGTCGCGGGGGCAGCAGACTCAACAGAGACGCCCAGACGTCCCTCTCTCCAGACACCTCCTCCAGTTCCTCCAGGGGGAGCCCAAGGAGTTCCCAGGCCAGCCGAGAGACATAGTCCCTCCAGCGTGTCCTGGGCCGTCCCCTGGGCCTCCTCCCGGTGGGACGTGCCTGGAACACCTCCCTAGGAAGGTGTCCAGGAGGCATCCGGTATAGATGCCCGAGCCACCTCAACTGGCTCCTCTCGATGTGGAGGAGCAGTGGCTCTACTCCGAGCCCCTCCCGGATGGCCGAGCTCCTCACCCTATCTCTAAGGGAGTGCCCGGCCACCCTACGGAGGAAGCTCATTTCAACCGCTTGTATCCGGGATCTCGTTCTTCCGGTCATGACCCAAAGTTCATGACCATAAGTGAGGGTAGGAACGTAGACCGACCAGTAAATTGAGAGCTTTGCTTTTCGGCTCAGCTCTCTCTTCACCACAACGGACCGGCACAGCGCCCCCATTACTGTGGCAGCTGCACCGATCCGTCTGTCGATCTCCCGCTCCATTCTTCCCTCACTCGTGAACAAGACCCCGAGATACTTAAACTCCTCCACTTGAGGCAGGAACTCCCCTCCAACCTGAAGAGGACAAGCCACCCTTTTCCGGTCGAGTACCATGGCCTCGGACTTGGAGGAGCTGATCCTCATCCCAGCCGCTTCACACTCGGCTGCGAACCGCCACAGCGCATGCTGTAGGTCTTGGCTAGAGGGGGCCAGCAGGACCACGTCATCTGCAAAAAGAAGAGACGAAATCCACTGGTCCCCAAACCCGACCCCCTCCGGCCCTTGGCTGCGTCTAGAAATCCTGTCCATAAAAGTTATGAACAGGACCGGTGACAAAGGGCAGCCCTGCCGGAGTCCAACATGCACTGGGAACAGGTGCAGTTGCTAACACACTCAATACAAATAGCACAGTAACTATTCATAGTAGCTAGCTGTCAAAACAATTGTATATTTCTACAGAAACCAAGAAGTAAGAACACCGGATATGCAATTTAGTGAACTGCCTAAATTGGTTGCAGCTCAGTTTGAAGCAGCGACACCATTAATCACTTTGTTTTTTGTCATGCTTTTACTCTGAGTTTGTTTCACCAATAAGTGGCACCTCAGAACAATTTAAAACACTGGATGTGTGAAACATAAGACTTAATACAATAATATATTTTAATTTCAAACTAAATACTAATATTAAGTTTAATACAAAGCGACTCTCCACTGTTTCTACATGCTCAGCCAGGAAGAGTGAATACTTTAAGTCACCCAATGCAATCTGCTGGGTTTCCTTGGATACAAAACCTTTTAACAAATTTCAATAATAATTTCAATTTGATTGTGTTGTTTGAGAACTAGGATCAATTGCAATGTATGTACTTGACTTGGAATCTGTATGATTCGATTGAATTGACTTGGTAAAGTGCCTTGACTCGACATGTCTTGCGAATTGGTGCTATATAAATAAACTGAACAGAACTGAAAATGCAGGTAACGGTCTCAAATCTGTTGAAGCCTTCAAAAGAGTGTATGTGTAAAAAGTGGGTGTACAAAGTATTTTATGGAAATTATTCTTGTTTTTTGGGGCAGGTAGAGGGTTGATTAAAAAAAAAAAACAAATAGCTTGATAAGAGCAACATTCAATTATTCCTTGAAATGCATTTTATGAAAACTGTGTATTTGTTTTTCTTTGAGACAAATAATACATATGAACAGTGTAAACACACTGGCTGTTAAGCAATTAAAGTTCAAAGTAAGTAAAGAAAGTGGGTAAGCATTTCTCCTTCTTGATAAACGTAGCTCTTTGTTTCAAATATTTTAAAATCTAAGAACCACTGTTTCAGCTGCTTTCTACATAGTTCTCCAGGAACAATGAGAGATGTCTGAGCACAGCAGGAAGCTTGGGTAGTCTCTGTATTGTTATGAATGTCATCGCAATAAGTGAAAACCCAGATCTGTTACTTCCCAACCATAATGCAGCTTTTCAGGTTGACATTTGCTAGGCCTGACTATAAAGGCAGGCCATGCAAAACATAGAGATGATGCTTGCTGCAGGTGCTGTTGATAATACGAAAAAAAAACCCATCAATAACAGGTCTAGTTTTACTAAGAACTCCAGAATCAGTAAGGTAAATTAGGACCCTGAGCCTATACCTTGAATAGAACTAGGGCATTCCAAATTCCCAAAATATTGGAAAGAAAAATGAAAACAGAGCATCAACCAGATTAATTAGATTTATTTTAAAATTCCTAAACAAATATTTGAATTTATACTGCTGTCCAAAAATCATGCTGCAAACTAGCAGGTTGTTTTGAAACTCCACAGTTTACATTAATTTTCAATGTGTCACAGATTGCAGTGTAATATTGAAATATTAATGTAATAACAGTTCTGAGCCAAGCCATTTGGCTGAATCAAAACATTATCTAGAAAAAGATTCAATTACAAATGAAATTAGAACGCAAAAATTAGCAGTTTCATTCACTCAGCGGATACGCTGTGGGCAGGACGATACACAAACGGTACACACACACCATACTGTAGGAAGACATGGCTGCCAGTGTGCATCATTTACACAGGCTGCATGAGTGCGGGCAGCAGAGCAGCTCAAGGACCCGAAGGTGATGAATGTAAGGCTGAGAAGTGAATAAGGGAGGTTTAGGATAATGGCTCAGAGTTGAGCAATATTTGAATGTTGTGGGGGTAATCTTCTGCTCCTATACTCCCTGCATGAACATGATAGTGGCTTTACTCTGCTGTGGAGCTGCACGTGCAGCTGGGAGGAGATGCTGGCTTTGTGTCAGTGCACGAGGCCCTGCCAGAAAAGATGCTGGTACTTTGGCACAGAACAGATTTATGTAAATATTTATCCTAATTTCATTGTATTTTTATCCAGGTAGTACAGTTGCAAGAAAAAAAGGAATCATGCTTTTGAATGTAGTTTGTCTTTGTTCACTTTAATCCCCAGGGATTACTCACGGTAAACTGTAAAGGTCAAATTTCACTTACAGCCTTATTCTCTAATCCAAATGTAAACCTCCATGCAGAAACGTTGGCACGGAATACACAAACTAAACTCTAAGAGTCAGCTCAAGAGCACGTAGGCCACTATATTTTTCTCTTCAGAAATGATTGTTTGTCTCTAATTTACAATTTATTCAGTTTGTTTGAACAGCAGACAAAATGCAATAACAAAATTCATGCTTACAAAACACATGAACAGAAAAGGAATATTTGCTAAATTGTAATTAACACAAATTTCAGAGAACATCAGAAGTATATCACGACCAGGTTTGATATTCTCTGCGGTCCAGTGAGCTCCAATAAAGATGAGCCTACAGCAACAAAGTTTGCAGTATTTTAGATAGAGCAGGAATATTATTTAAACACTTTTACAGAATTTTACTTCAAACAACAGTAATCGAATGTCAGACTTTAGAGCCATAGTTTAACAATGAATTATATATTTATATTCACATCTAGGCATCTAGATGCCGTGAAGACAATTTACTGAACTATTATGCACAGGTTATCCTTCAGGTTTACAAAGAATGGTCTAGAAAATGGAAAAATACACTAAACTTGATTGAAAAGCAACTGTAGCTGAAATAACCTCTCACTATTGTTAAAGTATACATAATACTATCCCTGAGTGCACAATGGACCTTGAAGCAAATGGGCAACAGTAGCAGAAGAATAGGTCAGCTAAGAATAGTAAACTAAGGCAAAAATTTACACAAGATCATAAAACTGGACATAACAGACTAGAAGTATATAAAAAAACCGGATTATAAAAAAAAAAATAAGTAGGCTTCTTGATTCAGTAGTTTGCAGAGCCACAAGAAGCAGTCGTAATATAAAACAGTTTGATGTCTGATTTTTGTCTCCTAGATCTTTCAATGCCCAAGCACAACAATTTAATTAAGTTCAGGTCTAAACTCTGAGTTCACTACATTTACTATGTGGTAGATTTGTTGCCTTGTTTAGGGTCATTGTCCTATTGATGATCCAGTTGAGTCTGTGTTTTACATTGGACTCTAGAACACTTAGGTATACAAAAAGGTTCATGGGCTGACTCAGTGAATGCAAGGCGTCCAATCCCTGTGGCTGTGAAACAAGCTCAAAAAAATAAGCCTCCACCAACATGCTTGACAACTGGTATGTGGAGTTTGAGCTAATTTGCTGTGTTTGTTTTCACAAAACAAGGTGTCTTCTATTCCAGACATCTTTTGCAAATCTGAAAACCTACGTTGTGCTGCTATGTACTCATTCAATCTTTTTTCTTACTGTACTGTTGTGAACTTATAATACTAATATTCAACCTGATTTTATAAGGCACTTGGGGGTTTATTTTGCAATGTTTCTGAGTACTCTATCGTTAGGGTTAATTTGGTTGCATTTGCACTCCTGGGAATATTTGCAGCAGTCTAATGTGTTTTCCCAGAAAGCCAGGAACACTGCAATTAAAACAAAATGATCCAGGACCTTTTAAACTGTGTAAGGGAAATATAATAGTCACCCTGTCACACTGTACACTTCACAACTTGTTGCTGCAACAGAATCACATCAGAAACCTTTCTGATGTGGTTCCATCAGAGAGTCCAACAAAGAATGGGGGAAACAAATCACAAAAAACATTATGGCCAGCAATCACATTGTGATTTCAACTGTTATTTTTTGGTTGCAAATGACAGACTTCATTTTTTTTTTGGAAATCGCTTTATAACTCTTCTGAGATTGATGTGCAGCATTTATGTGGTCATTGCTGATGTCTTTCCATCTAGTTATAGTGGTAAGAAACACCTGTATTTCCCAGACCAGTAAATTGCAAAAACACCAGCTGTTAGATCAGTGTTTACTTAACCAGATGCTTTTGAGAAGCAGCAAGGTAATGCTTTTTCAAAACACTATTTTCATTTATGTCTTCATCTTTGTTTTATGAAATAATGACAGTGAAATATTGGTGTTTTTTAATATACTTGACATTATTATTGAATAATTATGAATCTCTGGCTATTTGAAGTATTGCATATGTGTCACGACGGACAGATTTCACACCAGATGGTGATATCTCATAAACCAAAGCTTTAAAGTCCAACAAGTAGACTCACAGTTATTCTGGCATGGACTAAAGGCTTTAGAGTTAAGAAGCTGCAGTCCTGTTTAAGGTCATAAAGTATCTTGAATGTGGCTGAACACATTAAGGCAGGGATATGACTTTAGAGTATTAATACTGCTTTTCTGCATTTCAGTGCAGTCTATAGCATCTGCTTCTTTTGCATTCTTGTGCATTTGTAATGTAGACGCTCTTCCTTCCATCCTAGCTATCAAAAGTTACAGTTCAACTTCCCATCTTCAGTGTTGCAACCAAATTTTAATATGCTCATGTAGTTAAAACACTCCTGCTGTGTTTGTGATGATCAGTGGTCCTGTGAAGCACTGGTTTAATGATGCAAGTCTTTATTTTAGGTTGCACATCTCTGTCTGTGCAGTAGTGTGAGTGCCCCAACAAACTATAAGGCCTTATTTATTTTAGCACTCTAGTTTCTTTGGGTTTTAATTGTTCTGATTCAGTTTTGGTTTTATAATTGTTCTGACTCCTCAAATCAACTCCAGTTTGTAGCATTTGGTGTATGAAATTACTTTTGGTTGTTCCAGAACTAAATTTTTGTAACATACTTGTTATGTTACAATAATTTAATAAGTTACATACATGTTATAATTTAATCATGTTGCTATAGTCAATTTCTGTTTCTTGTTTCTTAGCTGTGTTCACATTGAATCTGCGTCCTGTTTAAAAATAAATTAAGAATTTTTCGAATATGAATGTAGTCACAATAGAATAAACTTGGCCTCTAATTCTTGATTTTAATGACTTTATAGTGAAACCTAACATTGGACGTGACCGCAATAACAAATAATTAGGTCAAAGAAATAACTCCATCTATGCAAAGTATTTACAGCTTTTACTTTCTAAGCACTTGTTGTACACTTTATTTTATGAATAATGCGATCTGATTGACATGATTGTCATACAGTCAAGTTAAGAAATTCATTGCTGGCTCACTAGGTACATTCTGAAAAAAATGCTCCAGGGTTTCACAGGGCAAAGGGCAATGGTTGAAATTCAGAACATTCAGCAACTGTGTGTTTTAACGAGACTAGGAGTGAGATCTGATGTGAGAATGTTTATGTTAGTCAGAGACTTGAGACTTTTTTTGGACTTGGAGCCAAAGATTCAAGACTTGTCTTGGAAAAAAAATACTTATGACCATTTTCTTTAAGATTTTTGTGTATATGGACTTAAAAATAATCTGAAAGTCCTTAATAAGGCTTAGTAGACCATCCAGCCTCATAGTCTGTGTTTTTCTTTTGTTGTGATCCTGCATTGACTAAACTTTAAAAAATTGTTTTCGTCTTCACTGTGCTGGTGAAGGACATGGTCAATCCAAAAATGTAAAAAACAAATAACTATACAAGAGCTGAAGTCCAGTTGTTTGTTGTAATAATTTTTTTTGGATGGATTAGACTGTGTTGACCTGAAGTCAGTCACTGCAGGCACCTTTTTTGGAACCAGTGTCATTTTCTGGGATAGTTTCTCTCCCCTTGCCTTTCCACTACAGAAACCAGGCCCAAAACAGACCACATTGGGCAAATGTCTACCTGAAAAATAGTCCTTTTAGGGAGGTAGAACTTTCTGGATGGACCCTGAACTAAAAGTGGGGCTTTGTAAGTATTCATTTTGATCACATTATTCTGAGATGAGTTATTCATCTCATAATACTGAGACTACTAAGCACAAAACTGCATGCTTAAACTGGTCAGTCTTGTAAATCAACAAATGTTTGTTTGACACGAGGCACAAAACCCACATAGCAGACCGACCTGGCTCAGATCTGGCATCAAGCTGGCACATCCGGCAAATATCTGGCATGGCAAATGGGACGTCAACGAGACGTGGGCCAGGTCTGGCAATGATGGCACGGTTCACATGAGACACGCCACACGCGGGCCAGTGATGGCTTAGCTTGCTGTGGACCTGATCTATCCATGCCAAATACAGGCCAGTTGTGGAAGTAGTTATGTCACCCCTGTTACAGCATGTTACATATATCAACACATAATTTTCTAATAAAGGTGTCAGAAATATAAAAAGAAAACATGTATGTTGTGTTATGTGTATGTAACATTTTTTTTATTATACATACATTATACTTTCTATACTCAAGACATTTTTTTATCTTGTACTCAGTAATTTAAAATATAAGTGTCACAGATCAGTGCTGCAAGCTATCTGAGGTGGAGCCGCTAGAGAAGCGGTGTGCGCTCCGGCTGCAAGAGCAGGGGCTTAACACAAAACCTGAAGGTTCGGGGGCTTTGTATCAGTGACTTTAAAATAGTGCCCAAGTAAAAATAGCTGTATTATTGGAAATGACTTTTAGATTAAAGAAACATATTTATGTTTCAATAATATGTTGTTTAGTACCTAAAGAGGCCACAAGCACCACTGGACTGTCACAAAACTTTCTGAGCTAAATATGTGGAAAATAATGAATAATATGAGCATAAGCAGGAAATATCCTCCAATCATTTAAAAAATAAAGTTGTCAGTTTTTACTCTTACTTCACATGATTCTGCTCAGCAGGTAAGTAAAATGATCTAATTGAATGAGATGTTTCCATTTAAAATCTGAAAAAAAAACTATCTCCATTATCTTATTTTATTGCAGTATTTGCATTTTGTTGCATGACATAAATATTTGATCACCTAACAACCAGTAAGAATCCTGGCTCTCACAGGCCTGTTAGTTCTTCTTTAAGAAGCCCTCCTGTTCTCCACTCATTACCTGTATTAACGGCACCTTCAACTTGTTATCTGTATAAAAGACACCTGTCCACACACTCACTCAAACATACTCCAACCTCTCCACAATGGCCAAGACCAGAGAGTTGTGTAAGGATATCAGGGATACAATAGTAGACCTGCAGAAGGCTGGGATGGGCTACAGGAAAATAGCCAAGCAGCCTGGTGAGAAGACAACAAATGTTGGCCCAATTATAAGAAATTGGAAGAAGTTTAACATGACGGTCAACCTTCCTCAGTCTGGGGCTCCATGCAGTATCTCACCTCGTGGGACATCCATGATCATGAGGAAGGTTAGGGATCATCCCTGAACTACACTGCACAACCTAGACAATGACCTGAAGAGAGCTGAAACCACAGTCTCAAAGAAGACTGTAACACACTATGCCCCCATGGATTAAAATCCTGCAGCGCACGCAAGGTCCCTCTGCTCAATCCAGCACATGTCCAGGCCCGAGTTTGCCAATGACCATCTGGATAATCCAGAGGAGGAATGGGAGAAGGTCATGTGGTCTGATGAGACAAAAATACTGCTTTTTGTTCTAAGCTCCACTCGCCGTGTTTGGAGGAAGAAAGAGGATGAGTACAACCCCAAGAACATCACCATACCATGAAGCACATTACACAATATAAAAATTGTCTGGGCCAAAGATGGCAGATAAAGATTAGCCATAATCCTAGCAAAAGCCTAAGTAGGAGACACGGGTATAAATAATTACATTTACCGAGGCATACCTTGGAAAAATTATACAGAAAATGTGAAATATACGAGACATACAGGGGCTGTGCTTACTAATCTGATCAAGTGAAGTGCAGGTTACTTTTTTGTTTGCACCCTAATAATGCTACTTTAAAGATTCCCCTCTTCACACCCTTGAGGACAAAGGCCTTGCCTCATACGCATATATCCATGTCAACCAGAGCAGATGAAGCAACAGTCAAAACCAATATTTATGAAAGGCAAAAGAGGTAGATTTTTGCCCCTTGGTTTCGTACTTGTCTGATTTTTGCTGGAATGAGCTTGCCAAGAAAAGTTCTGAATTCTTGTAGGCATCACAGTAGGGGAAATGTGTGTTTTTTGTTTGTTTTAGAATAGAGGCATGTATTCTGTTTGTAATTAAATGCATTTTGGGCTCCAAAGGGTGCCTTTGACTCTCATTGACCCAAACAACAGCAGTGTGTGTCTGGTGACACAACCAGCCCTTAACGGAACTTCAAAGCATTAATGTTGAATGATCCTTGAAGTGTCTGCAACATCAGCCCTTGCAGCAGGACAATTCCTGAGGGATCACTCGAGTCACTGCAGCAGATAGACTACTGATTAAGCCAAAGCCCTCTTTCCGCTTTTGTTTGTTGAGGAACAGGTCCTACACAGATACACTGACCCAAACAGATTAATGGTGTTAAATATGACAAAGCAGCCTTAAACATTGATCGATCACAAGGACACCCAAGTGGGGGTTCTTGGAGATGTATGGTGTACATGAACAGAAAGCTTAATGCAAACCAATCCAACCTAAATCACTCTGATCATTGACTAAGACTTTCTAGAGGTTTGAAAGACTATAGGGTTAGGGATCGGGGTATTTAATAGTCTCTAAAAATTATTAAAGATATAACAATTATTTAGTAGATGTAATTTTGTGCCTGCATTGTATATTGCATAGACTGGCCTATTTGTTTTACAAAAAAAAAGTACAGCAATTTTCCCTTTCAAAACTTTAGTTGAAAGGGTAAAAGCATGATGCGTCAAATCCGTCTTCTCAAAATAGCTTGAGTAAAATCCAGTAATTTCAAGGCACACTGAGTTCTATAACATCAAAAATAACCTGTATGTTTAATAAGAATTGAGACAGCTATTTTATTACACCACTGAGCTGCCAGCAGGTTAATGAATGGTAGTGTTTAATATTTGTAGCGTAAGTTATGTCACAATATTAATAAAGAGTTAATGCGTACGGGCTGCTCTGTTAGGCTCTTTGTCCTCATCTCTGCTGTCTATTCCGGTCATCAAATCACAGCTAACGCTGTTGCAAACTTCCTTGTTTCCAGCTCAGAAAATTTAGCTGCAGCACCAAAATGTTTTCAGCATTGAAAGCTTTGATGCACCTGCCTAAAGGGCATTTTCCTTCCATGTTTAAAAATATTTGTTACTTAAACTAATAACACCATTGGATGAGATTTAGTATGTAACTATGTAATGATCCAACTCAACTTCTGTTCTGCTGTTGGAATGGATATTATCATTATATGAAATTCATGAAGTCTACTTCAAATTATAACATTACTCGTCATTACCTGTTGTAGAGCACTTTAAGAGTCATCCACAACAGGAACAGTGTACAATAAATATGCTAAGGTTTTTCCTTGTTTTCGCATTGCATTCCCATTGAAACAGTCTCCAAAAACAATATTTAAGTAGATGACAAATTATCGTTTTCAAACGGATTCCAGAGTGAAATAATCCTAAAAACCCATGATACATTATCGCTACACCTCAAATCTAGCTCGGACCACCTCCTTGACATTTTGTTTTCTATCTTACAAGACTTTTTTCATGTTTTAGTTAGCCTTTCTTCCTTTTTTAAGCCTCCATTATGATGACTGGATCATTATTTGTGCTGTGTAATTGGACCTGTTTAATTTACAAGTTAACGATAAATAGATCTTTAATGTCGTACCCAGTAGTTAGACCTGGGTTAGACCTGGGTTTCCAGGGCTTCCGCCCCGGATGTTTTCTGAATAGCCCCGGATTTCTTGATAGAAGAAATTTAGAAGTATTAAAAAGATGCAGCCACAAAATGGTATTGGACTTCACATTTTTATTAAAAAACTATCACATTTTCTCAATTGTGTTCTATATAATCACCTCCAGATCAACCTAACCTGACAATGAGTTAAAAGGAGAAGACAAAAAATTGTTATTTGCGCACTCGCAGCACCACGAATGCGCAATTACGTGCACAGCCAGAGACGGACTCCATTCAGCAAAAGTCCAGAACAGCAGTTTACTCCAGGTCGACCTCCCTCCTTCATTACCTGAAAAGTTACACTGAGCGCCTCAAACAGGGCTCATTTCAGAGCAACCGAAGAGTGGGAGCCTGGTGCATGTGTGTGTTCAGGAACAGGTGGACGCCGAGCAGTAAAACCCAGACGAAGATGGTGGTAAAACCTGAATGCTGACTCGGAATGGGCTAATTGTAAGTTACAGCTAATCACTGATTCACCAGCAAGACATGAGGTGGAGGTTCACTCTAATGAGCATCATCAGGGTCATGATGAGGAACTTTCACCTGAGCTACAGGTGAAGTTAAATTATCTCTGTGATAGAAAACAGCAGCAACCTTCTCTGTGAGCTTTTAGCGGGATTTGCATCAAAATGTGAAAATATCTGGTCCTTTACTTCAGTCAAAATAAAAGCATTTAATTCTAACGTAGCTGAAAACATTAAAAGGTCCTTCCGATCAACACATTGATCTCATGGCTGCAGCCAGTCTTATAGTCTAGTTCTACATGTAGACAGAAAAAAGTGTTGCTAAATAAATAAGGAAAATATCTCCTGGTGCCAGTAAGACGTAGTAGAAAGTACAAAAGTAAACTAGTTAACTATTTTATTTTTCTGAATTACACATGTAATATTATATAAACTAAACTAATTAAACAAGGATACAGTTTTAGTGAAGGTGAGACATACAGGGGTTGGACAATGAAACTGAAACACCTGGTTTTAGACCACAATAATTTATTAGTATGGTGTACGGCTTCCTTTTGCGGCCAATACAGCGACAATTCGTCTTGGGAATGACATATACAAGTCCTGCACAGTGGTCAGAGGGATTTTAAGCCATTCTTCTTGCAGGATAGTGGCCAGGTCACTACGTGATACTGGTGGAGGAAAACGTTTCCTGACTCGCTCCTCCAAAACCCCCCAAAGTGGCTCAATAATATTTAGATCTGGTGACTGTGCACTTCACTTTCATGTTCATCAAACCAATCTTTTACCAGTCTTGCTGTGTGTATTGGTCCATTGTCATCCTGATACACGGCACCGCCTTCAGGATACAATGTTTGAACCATTGGATGCACATGGTCCTCAAGAATGGTTCGGTAGTCCTTGGCAGTGATGCGCCCATCTAGCACAAGTATTGGGCCAAGGGAATGCCATGATATGGCAGCCCAAACCATCACTGATCCACCCCCATGCTTCACTCTGGGCATGCAACAGTCTGGGTGGTACGCTTCTTTGGGGCTTCTCCACACCGTAACTCTCCCGGATGTTGGGAAAACAGTAAAGGTGGACTCATCATAGAACAATACATGTTTCACATTGTCCACAGCCCAAGATTTGCGCTCCTTGCACCATTGAAACCGACGTTTGGCATTGGCATGAGAGACCAAAGGTTTGGCTATAGCAGCCTGGCCGTGTATATTCACCCTGTGGAGCTCCCGACGGACAGTTCTGGTGGAAACAGGAGAGTTGAGGTGCACATTTAATTCTGCCGTGATTTGGGCAGCCGTGGTTTTATGTTTTTTGGATACAATCCGGGTTAGCACCCGAACATCCCTTTCAGACAGCTTCCTCTTGCGTCCACAGTTAATCTTGTTGGATGTGGTTCGTCCTTCTTGGTGGTATGCTGACATTACCCTGGATACCGTGGCTCTTGATACATCACAAAGACTTGCTGTCTTGGTCACAGATGCACCAGCAAGACGTGCACCAACAATTTGTCCTCTTTTGAACTCTGGTATGTCACCCATAATGTTGTGTGCATTTCAATATTTTGAGCAAAACTGTGCTCTTGCCCTGTTAATTGAACCTTCACACTCTGCTCTTACTGGTGCAATGTGCAATCAATGAAGACTGGCTACCAGGCTGGTCCAATTTAGCCATGAAACCTCCCACACTAAAATGACAGGTGTTTCAGTTTCATTGTCCAACCCCTGTACATACCATATATATACAGTTATTAATAACTGTAATATTAGTAATGATATGGTCCAGGATGAGGCTCTATGCTATATTTTAAACACCACAACTTAACACCATTTCCTCTCGAAGTGTTTAATAGTAAGGACTGCACTAATGTCTCACATGCTCAGTGCAGAACAGAAGACTGTGGTGTAAAATGTTTCATTTATTATTTTTGGCAGGCCACATTTCTTCAGAAGTGGAATGAAGGACTGAAAAGATGGCGATAAAAGATAACAGGTTCATAAAAGAAGGAACAATTTTAATTAAATGTTTTGAAAGCTCTTGGCATGATAAAATAAATGTGTTTTAGGATTTTACCATTTGACTAAGATTTAGGAAAATCAACTTTATACCACTTTCCTTTTTTGAAATATAAGAATAAAGACAATGGAGCCTCAGGAGTGGAACACTTCGACGAGAATGTAAAGTTTAAAAAAGGTAATTTATGTAGATGACATAAGAAGCACATTTATCTGGCCCATAGTAAACATCTCTGACTTTAACTCCAAACTGAAGAAGAAAAACATTTGTCAGCGAAAAATTCAGATTAAGTTATTTTCTAAATACCTCAAAATGTGTCATTATTTGCTTCAGCAAAATGGTTTTTCATCAGGCCTAAACTCTGTTTCTCCTTATCCTTCATTCAGCTTCTAACAAAAATAAAAAGTAAAATTATTGCAAACCTTTTTGGTTTGATTCACAATAATTCACATTCAGTCTAAAACCAGCTGAGACAGAGACCTGGTGCAATATGTGCTATGTTATTTTAACCTTAAATTACTTACTATCTCATAAGTACACAGGGATTTATTAGTAAAATAAGCACCCAATCCACACATAAAGGTTCAGGAGATCATTAGTGAACATTTGTCAGAAGGCTGCATCTGGGCTTGCTCTGCCGCTGTACGCTTTGTAGTTCTCCAACATGAATACATTACTTGTTTTTTTCTCCTCTCTCTCTTTCTGTCTCAGATTCTACTTCTCTCATTCATTCATTATGATGTACACATTCATCTAACTGCGGATGTTTGCTCCTCCAGTGTACATCTCCCATCATCTTCAGTGTGGCTGCATATCTCTGCCCATGGACCCAATCCAGGTGTTATAGATGGAATCTCTCTAGACGCAAACACAAACTCAACCATTCAGCCACACACAGAGCAAGGCCTCGGTGACTAATGCTAGCTGATCCTTAGTGACCAATAAAAATAGCCCCGAGACTGACAGGTTGCTCTGCAGCTCAGATTTATTGAGTGGGGTCTCCCACCTTCCCTTCTCTTCCCTCACTCTAATTACTTTCCACCCCCCTACTTGTTTTTCCTCTATCTTGTGTCTGAGTTTGCCCTCACTGTTCCTCTCTTTCTTTTAAATTCTTTTTCGACTTTATCCTCATGAAGCAAAGGGGAAAAAAAGACTGCAGTCATTTACAATCCCCCGATGTCTGAGTGATGGGTTTCTATTCATACAATTAGTTGAGACATCAGGGGAGGGGAATTGGGTGGGCAAGGGCTCTACTACAGGAAGAAGAAAAATATTGAGAGACAGATATAAATGGTTGATAAAGTAATC
The DNA here is from genome assembly GCF_021462225.1 of Girardinichthys multiradiatus. Taxonomy (NCBI): domain Eukaryota; kingdom Metazoa; phylum Chordata; class Actinopteri; order Cyprinodontiformes; family Goodeidae; genus Girardinichthys; species Girardinichthys multiradiatus. The sequence continues at coordinate 14,976,127 of NC_061816.1, forward strand.
TTTGGGGAACTGCAAAGACCAAGGTAATGGATACTGCAGATCCGAGACACGTAAGGATTAAGCACTAGAAAACAAAATATTACTTCTTCTGCACTGGTGTATTTTAGAGTATGTGCATGATTGTGCACGCGCAGCAGAGCATTGCCCTGATATAATATACACACTGATGACAAAATTTGGCTTGTAATGAAACTGAAAAAGTAAATCCAGAGTTATTTTTGGTGTGCATCCACTTTTTCCCTATTTTCCACAACCACAGTTTATTATGTTGTGAAATATACCCTTGCCAAATGGCAAGGAATAACTCAGTTGGTTGGGGCCACAGGTGCTCCTTTCATCTGCAAGCAGAAGTATAGATGTGAAAGGTTAAACAGTTCTTTTCATGGTGAGACCTCCTGGTTCTATTTTTCAAAAGGTGTCCCTGCGTAACAAATTCCTTGTCAGATGAGACTATGGAGCCTCAGCTTGGAATTGACCAAACAAATAATTTTGCTCAAAACAATTGCTCCTGCTATTGTTTAGAAAATATGAGTGACAATTAAAAGGACAAACCATTCCTAGTCGAGTTCAGTTTTCTGAACCTAGCGCTGTCACTCTTCAGCAGATTTAGGCTCTGTTCTAGGATGAACAAAACTTTTTATTTTCTTTTTTCTATTTGCATATTTCTTTACATATTTTTTATATTAAACAAGACAATAAATATAATTATTGTGACCTAAAAGGTCTAAAAGTTGTAAAAATTATGATATATGACCACATTTTGCTGCATATATACATTATTGAAGCTGAACCAGCAAACAAGTGTGTCTAAACCTACTGCCAACAATATACAGTTCAACAAATTTTTCGATGTTTCTAACACAATGCCTAATGGTATAAGCTTTGGCTTAGCCTGACTCCCTGAGCCCAAAACCTTACTCTCCTCCATACTAAACAGGATAACACTGGATTTAGATGGATGTAAAATACGCAGGCTATTTTTTATCTAGGAATGCTATTTGATCATTCTGCAATGTACTCCTTTTGGATTTTCCTCCATTTTACTGGTTGTTGTCTGGACATGTTAAGTATTTGTAAAACCTATTATATTATTTTATTTTTATTTTTTATAAAAACAGAATAAATCATAAAATAAATATTAACCCTGTATCTTCAAAAATAGCTCTTCAGATTTCTATGTTCTGCTATTTTTAGGGCTTTTAGTAGATGTCAGGCTTAAACCCTGACCTGGCAGAATACTGTCAGAGGCAGGCTGATGCTGACAATTGATTGTGAATTCAGGTAAACAGCTCAACCTACCAGCTGTTCTTGTATTATTTAAACGTTTATCTTTTAGGCCTCTCCAAGGCTTCCCCAAAACTGTACAAGGATAAATCCCTCCAATGTTTCATGTCATGTTTTTTCAGCTTGGTTAAAAAGCTAACTAGAGCTAAAATAGAGCAAAAAAATTATTTTTAGCTTTCACCAATAGGCTAAATGTTTTACAGACACTAACAGTATTTTGAAAAATCTGTAATGCAGAAAATGTAGAAGAGTGTAGAATATTTCAGTTGAGTTTTAACTTCCACTTAAGCATTTGTCATCCTAAGTCCAAAACAAGGAATTGGAGATAGTCATTTTTGTGTTCTTACATTCACTGATTGATTGATTGATTTATTAAAGTGTCATGTACTTTTTGGCACAAATAGGCTTATAAGACACAATGCATCTTCTTGTATAAAAAACAAAAGGAGCACCAATTTGACCAACAGACAAAAATCACACCCAAGACATTTACCAAAACTAAATTAAAAGACAGACGTATATTATGAGGGATACAAAACCCTCTGTCTCAGTTGCCATTATTTTCGATAAAGTGTACTAAAACAAGTCTTTTCATCAAATAGTCCCCTTAATATATCAGCTTAAGACAACCACAAAATATCTGGATTTTTCAGTTGCATTTTCTTAAATGAAATATTTCTCAAATCAAAATATAAAGGACAATGAAATATAAAATGAAATTCATCCTCCACAACATTGAGTTTACAGAATACACACAATTGCTGGTCTTTAGAAACCCCTTTGAATCTCCCCACTTCAACCGCCAGAGTATCAGTTCTTAACTGCGCACACAACGACCTTTGTCTTTTCTTCTTTAACCTTACAAATAATTCTGTTTGAAACACATGTGTGTTCCCATAACCTTGACTTCAACACTGCAAATTTACTCTCAAAATAACAAATGAATATCTAACCACCCTGACACTCTCCCTTCCCCCCCCCTTTTTTTTTGCTGACAGGACACTTGTAACCTGTAACTCTGAGTTACATTAACGCTCAGCTTGGACTCCTGCTTTACTTGCACTGCCATACTTGCACAATGATCACCTGCACTGTTGTATTGCTCTTGCATCTTATACTGCTCTATACTTACTCTCACTCACTTAAAACTGTGCACATATATTTATATTATATTGTAGATATGTTTATACTGTTTAATTTGTATTGTATTGCACCGACTACGCCAAAACAAATTCCTTGTATGTCCAAAAACGTACTTGGCAATAAAGCTTTTCTGATTCTGATTCTGAATTCTTGAAAAACCTTTTTTTCTTAACATGACCCTGAAATTTAATTTGCAGATTCCTTGCTACAGTTTGCAATAGTCATTAGCAATGCCTCAAAATATGTTGTTACTAGCTGATTAAACCAGCTGAGATTACTTTGAAAAATCTTTGTGAATTACTACTATATAAAATTGCTTTGAAATGTAACTGAAAATAATCTGTTATCTCAAAATCACAAAGCACATTTTGCCATGCTGCTTACAAAAAACATTGCTAGTCCAATCAAGATCACAGTCAAATTAGGTTGCAAGAATGGGTGGTTGCAGTGTTTCACTGTGTTCAGCATCCCTAGTGTTGTGAAAGGTTAACTTCACAAGTAATTCTAAATTCAGTTTACAAAGATTAAATTATAGCCATTATAGCAAGATAGAATCTTGTATAATATTAGTAATTGATGTGATATGTCAATTGCCATATAATTATTTAATTATCTTGTATTCATTGGCTGCTTCCTGACATATTAATTGCATTTTCTCTCTAGGTTTTTTGTGTGGTCGCATAAACTTGACTTCAACACTGCAAATTTCCCCTCAAAATAATAAATGAATATCTAATATAGTCAATATATTTACTGACTTCAGTTTAAACCTACTCTAAGTCCTAGCTTTGTTTGTTCCCAACCTCAACTGACAATACCTGCAGTAATGCAATTTTAGGACAATGCAGTTATTCTGGCTATAGTTACTTGTACAATGGATAGGATGTACGCACAACAGGGCATGCATACACAAAACATTGGAAGCGTTTTTTTTTTTTATTGGTAAGAAATGGGGGTAAATATGTTGATCCCAATTTTGTAAAGCTTTAACATTTGTATTATTTTCTATCTATATTTAGATTTTTATTGTTTAAACAAATTTTTAAAATACATATTTACAATTGCTCAGATTTAGATGGTCTTATGAAAGTAATGTACAACACACAGGACCTTTCAGATGTTTGTAACACTATGTCCAAATACATTGTGTACCTCTGAGGTACAAACAAGCTTTCAAGTTTGTCCTTGTGTCATGGATTTAATGGCCATATAATCCATCTAGTCGCTAAATCTGTTAAAGCACTTTTAAAGAGCTGGAAGGACTGAATTGAATCGAAGGCTTCCTCTTTCATTAAGGTGACATAAACGCCAAAGGATATAGATGACTTTTAACTAGAACATGGCACCTATCAGCTCTATGCTGTTTGTCTCAGTGTGAAATTGCAGGCATTAGCCCATATAGGAACAGTTTAAGCACAATAAATGTACAGTGTCATTTCCACAGAGCTGTGTGAAGGTTTTTTGCAGTTTTTTTCCTCCTTCCTTTCCAGGGTTTGACCGGCAGGTGCAGGGTCTACAACTGCGGCTCGTTAAGGCTCATCAGGAGGAACTCAAAGAGGAGCTGGTTCCCTGACAGAGATGGCAGATTGTTTTGCTCACGAGTGGTATTCAGGCTCCCATCTCTTTGTTTTCCTTGCTCCTAGAAGCTCTAACACTAACCTCTTTTATCTTCCCTGGCAGAAACCAGATCCCTTTGTTAATGTCTGAGTCCTGGACTCCAGTAATCCGCTTCCTGGTTCCTAGCATCTGTGTGAAGAACATGTTCTTGGATCCCTCTCCTCCTCTCTGCTGCTGCTCAGTCACCTCTGGTAACTGCTATTAGAAGCCTTACCTCTGCCTCTGCTCCAGTCACCTGCTTGTCTACCCTCCATTGAGTCATTGCTCACCATCTCCCACCTGCAAGGAAATAAGGACAAAACATAACATGACCACCATACATCAAACTCCTGTCAACATTAGGACCTATGGATAGACTTATCTTCACCATGAATATCAGCTATCTTTGCCTCAGTAAGTCCTGCTCAATTAATATCAACCTATTACTTATCATCTCCATAACTTTATCTAATGACTTACCTCTTCTCCTTGTTCCAACCTTGAACCCGGTCCAGAAACCTGCAGAATATCATTTGTGTTTGCATTATACTATAAATCCTTTTCTGAACTTTCAGTGCTGTGTCAGTAATTGCAGCATGGTTTATATTCTAAACCATGACACCATGAGTACTAATACAAATATTTTGATCCAAAACAGATACTTTAATATGGTGGATTGTAGATGATATATACAACAGACAGGCTGTTAGCGTTCCTGTAGCTGGAGGGCATCAATTAGCTCAGTGTCAAGCAGTGAGACTGTGACCTCTTTCTCTGTCTGCTTGCTCTGATCTTAGGCAAGTTTTGAACTACAGTATCCTGGCAAAAAGGCAGTCTGTTATTTTGTGTGCATGAGAGAAATAAACTGTAGTTTATGATTTATGATAACCCAAAAAATCTGATGTTCTAGCACCATTTAATATTTTTTGTATTTGCACTGCATACATTTACATCTACATACATGTATAAACCAACAAATCAGATTTGATTTGTCATTCAATTTTCATCCCACACAAACTAACAAAACATGCTTTACATCTGGTAATAGCAAACCTAAAGAAGACAGTATCAAATTAAGTGAGCTAAACATTTTTGAAAGGAACATAAAATAATTAATGAGGAACAGAAATGTTACATACGCAACATGTTCCTAACACATGGAAAGATGGTGTTGTTGTACCTAAATCCAATTTTTATTTTAGACCTGTAGCTTTAATCTAAGTTTTATTAAAAATAATAAAAATTTTAATCAGATGTGAGATTTTAAAGTAGACTGAGAATCTTTTAGATCCTATGCAGTTTGCATACAAGTCGCACAGAGGAGTGGAGGATGCAACTCTCACTCTGCTGAACCTACTTTTTAAACAATTAGATTTTTTTGGGACACATGCCAATACAATACAATTGAACTGCTCATTTTAATTTGAAGGCTCCACAAACACTTTGATTTAAGTAATAATTTGCTGGGATGGATTTTGGATTTTTCTTTACAAACAGGACAGAGTGTGAGAGTTAACTGTGTCTCAGATTTTAAATACACTTCAACTGGGTCACCTCAAGACTGTGTGCTATCACCTCTACTTTTATTCTGTATATAAACATGTCAGAGCAGATATAACAATAGATTTATTATAACGTATGCTGATGATTGTGTTGTAGATTCTGATTATAAATATTTATCAAAAATTATAATAAAAAAATCATAATTCAGAATAAATAAATTCTAACCATAAAGCATTTTTTTACGAATAGAGATCAGAGATACTGTGGTCGTGTCATTATTGGGCTCACAGCACTTAATAATTACAATTAGCTCATTTCCATTAGATGTCAGTGTGTTATCAACTGTTTTACCGAATAGTGTGGAACACTAACCTTACATAGACAGATAATCACTCTTATACAAAATAAACAACCGCTGTCTCTTTATCCATGTGAAAATTTATTAAAGAAAATAATTCTATAAAAGGGGTACATTAATATAAGGATGTGTGCTGAGGGTAGATGGTGATCAAACCAGCAGTTTATGGACTGAGTGGAAATGGATCAAAGCCACTTGGAATATCGAAAAAACACAAATAGTCGGAGGCAAAGAGTTTCCACATAGGCAGCACCTTTGGGACCGGCTTAGCTCTTTATCTGCTAACAGAGCTACTCCAGCATGCAGTCATAAAACCCCAAGGCAGGAAATCAGTGAAACACAAAAGGCCATAAACTGTGAAACAATGGAAACACGATGCTCAGTTCACAGCCTCAGTCTGTTTTAAAGTCCACTTTAACTCCAAACTGGGTCAGCGCTTAGTTGATCAAAACATGGTACACACGCACCGGTATTCAAAGTTTGCTGATCGCAGCCATGCTTCGCATTCCAACAATATTCAAAAGCAATCACAGTTCAGAATAAACATTTCAAAATTGCATGCAACAAGTTAATACCTTGGATTAACTAATGGTGATCCTAGGTCACCTTAAGTACATGCCTCACCCTGCCCAGACTAGAGACCAAAAATAGAAAACAAAACGAGTTTACTTGGTGGCCTCTGGAAAAGGGGTGCTGGTGAGTGGGCCTCCTTCAAGGAAGGGGTGAAGTTATAGGCAGCAAGTGCCGCATGTCCGCAAACACTCTAAACGGTCACCTTCTCCTCTTTCGTCCAAACTGGGGAAAATATGATGCACTGTTGCAGTTCACTGAAACACAAGGACGAAACTTGTCTCCTTGGGGAACCCTCTGTGGGTTTTCACCTTCATCGGGGTATGATGGTCTTTGATCGGGATGTGGATCTTCTTTTCTTCTTATATTAGACAGATTTCCAGCTTTTTAAGGTCTTCCGGGAATGGCCGGTGTGGAGGAAAATTAGACCCACCTGCAAGCTTTTATTACTCCAGATATCACCTCGGACCATAGTCTTAGCACACTACAGCTGGAAATGGCAAGGGCAGAGCATTTTGCAAGCCCTTATAAAGCTCACCTCCAGTGATGTCAGAGTCACGACGCCTGTTGAGCTGTGATGCATGCTGGGAGGTGTAGTAGTAGTTAGTTTCCGGTCAAAATGGGCAAAGACCCAACACTGTTGTTGTTGGTCTGCTCCAAAAAATCAAAACCAGCTGTGGTCTGGTGATGGTGTGAAGAGAATTATCTTCATCTTAATACAGATAAGACTAAAGGCATGATTATTGCTTTTAGTAGTAAACCTCACAAGTATAAAGTCACTTTTATCAAAGACCAGGCTATTAAGAGTATGTATTTTCACAAATAGATGGGGACTCTTTTGAAAGACAAATTGAATATTGAAGCCAACTGAGGCAGTGTGCAAAAAGTCACATCAGCACCTCTTCTGCCTGATGAAACTCTGTCATTTTAATAATGACCAAACCAAAATTACCCTTTTTTTAATCATGCTTTCATAAAATTAGTTTTATCCTTTTCCTTGGTGTCATTGTTTGGTCTTACAACTTTGAAAAACAGGAGCCCCTTTAGCAAGTTGACTTTCATCTCTTCACAGTGTTGTGGAATTTTCTTACCAAAGTGGGTAGAAGTTGACTCATAACAAGAGAAAATCCAGACTTTGTCTTTATAAGTTTTATTCAAAGGCATTCAGCATTTGAAGACCCTGACACTGAGGTTAGTCAGTGAAACAGAGCCCCGATCAAAAGTTACACACAGTATTTATACCAAATGCTTGCTTACTGCAAGAATTTCCATTACAACTCCTTTCTTCTGATTACAAGATAATCACAACTAAAGGAAAATTCTTCAAAACCATCACCCCTCTCAGCTAACAGATAATCCAAAGCCATTCTATTTGCAAACTCATCGTTCTAATAGCTTAGGCTGATTGAATCATAAGTTGTGACCGTAGGTGGTAAATGAGCTAGATAAAATACTCCAGACCAATTAGCAGGCAGATACAGATATGATCTGCTTCCACACATCCAACCCATGTTCTGAGGACATGAGTACCCATCTCATAAAGGAAAAGTAACAAAAACCCTGGTTAATTTACCTGCCTGGCCATACAACTAACCTCCATCCGGTAAGGCTATAAGATTAAGAGTTAACACAAAGGGATCTGGAGCCAAAGATTCTGAAATAGTGTAAGGAGTAGTTCTGATAGGAAATTTATGTCTGTTGATTAAAGCACATAAAACAGATATAATAGCTTCGCAACCTACTGTCTTCCCAAGGAAATAAGGTCTACTTTCCTCCTGTGTAATACAAATATCTGGACCTTTAATCGGATTTCTAATACCCCGAATTCTATAAAGAGTTCCCGTAGACGCGCACGTTAAATTAATCTCACTAGAAAATCTACTAACATTTCTGCTTTCCCTTACAGTATAATTCCTCACCCAAGGAAAAATGACCTCCACCAACCTGTTACCTGGAAAGAAAGTAGCTAGAGTATAAGCAGTATCAATAGGAACAGGTACTAAAAATGGTTGATCATTAATAACACGTGGAATCAAACAACAAACAGCAACTGTCGTTTCTTATCTTCCTCACAGTTTGATGCATCTGTTGCCACCAAACATTATCAGCATGATCATGGTAGTCAGAGAAGTGATGAATCTCTCTTCGAATCCGCTGATGAGTATTATTAGCATAATTCCTCAGATTAGCCATACATTATCTTTGCTGCACCTTTTCCCAAATGAACACAAAAGTTATAAAAATACTTGCATTACCAATCATTAGCATCAGAACAGACCATCTTCCATATAGCTGCATCGTGACCTTGAAGTGGAATGTCCTTTCTTCTGGTACTGAAAGCAAACAGTTTTTTTTCAAAGAAAACAAATTATAAACACAACTTAAAAAAAAAAAACTAAAATCCTGCTGCCTTTCCTGAGTGGCTTCAAGCTGTGCTGTTACCAGTCTGGTACAGGTGGGCGGTCGTAGGAAGCTCTTCTAGAAATATATTTAGAAACAGGAACTCTAACCTGCTGGAAGTTAGGCTTCCATAGTCCAACTAAACAGTGGAAATGAACACATTCAAATTTGTAATAATACCATAATGATAGATATCAAGCAATAAACATGAAAGTTAGATAAAAGCATCCGAGATTTCCTCCTCAGAGTCAGTTTCGCTGTCAAAGTGGGAGAAAAGAATTTGGCTGACCCTCACTGTCCAGGCAAAGGAGCCTAGTAGCCTCCAAATGTTAAGAAATTAAGGAGAATAAGCATCATGGCGCATTTTTGACTGTCTCTCTGTTGCAGACGTCGCCAGTCCATCATCCAGAGAAAGGTTATGTGCAAATGTGTAGAGGTCTTCCCTGTATGTTTTCCTAATGTGTCTCTCACTGTGGTGTGTGTGCAGTGAGGCAAATGACCTTATGATTTCTAACTTTCAGGCAATGCGATGGCCTTAAGTAGATTCTGAAATAACGTTGCACTGCCCAAGAGATTATTGTGAACAGTGTTCTTCAACCACCTCTTCAATCACTCGCCAGTGATCAGCTTACAGTTCTTTGTCTTGTGGTGGTCCGCTGTCCTCACACCTTTCAGGCCGTAGATGATCCAGTTGGAAGATGACTTGTGTACTGGAAGCCAAATGAAGCTGGAGGAGCTAGAGCTTTCCTGCAGCTTTCCTGGGTGACTAGTAGGATCTGATATGGGCCATTCCAGCACCTGGACTTCCTGTGTTTTCTCCTAAATTCTCTGAGCAGAATCCAGTTGCCAGGAATAAAGGACTGGAGGGTGGAAGTGGCTGTTTCTGGTAATGCAGCCTTCACCATCTGTGAAACTTGAGAAAACACAGTGGACAGGTTTTGACAGTAAAACAACATCCTATCTTCACACAAAGATGTGGAAGAAAATGATCTTGGCAATATACCCATGTCCAAATTAGGAGACCTGCCACACAGCACTTCAAAAGGACTGAGATTTGCCTGTGTCCTTTGTCTCAATCTCATATAAGTGAGAACAATAGGCAGAGCCTTCACAATGCTTGGCTAATTTTAATTTCAAAGTCCCATTCTCAAACCTAAGTGCTTAACTACATGAACTTCATCAAAACATCCAACAAAATCAAAAGAATTGATCTTCTGACTCCACCTGGTATTCTAGCAGTGACCATCAGCTAAATATTCTGAATATCAAAAATGTGACATGATGTTTGAGGAAGGTCTGATTACAGGTCAATATTTCATAGTTTCAGAATACCCAAAAAGAATTTCAAAAATGGTCTAATCTGTGGAGATGTAAAATTTCACAAAAGAATCAACACCATAATTTCAGAGAGGTTTTCAGAATGTGGTCTTAGGGAGCTATGCACCATTTATATAAACAAAGTACAACGTTTCTCTCGCATTGTCACTAAGTCCTCACTGGAGGTCTGAGCTACCCTTTTCCCATGAGTGGTACAACTTTTGGAACCCCATGTTACTTTATTCTGACATTCCCCTCTTCTGGCGCAGGGTCCAACCCATGTGACAATCCAGCAAAAAGTTTAAAAACGTCTAGTAACCAGGATCACATTACATAGAACCAAAGAAATGAATTCTGACATAACTACGTGTTACTATGAATTTAACTAAAGCAACAAAGAAAATCCAGATGTTTTTAACTGTAATTCAGTTCCATTAACAACTAAACACAAACTTTAGTTATTCAGTTAATCAATGTCTCACTTAGAAATTAGTCACATATTATCCTGATTTGTCTTGTAAGAAGATGAGTATTAGATTAATGGACATCTAATGTAATTCAGATGCATAATCCCTACAAATTCGAATCTAATACATAATTCCCACCAAGTATAAAGTCATGACTCGGATTCTTTATCAAAAATATTTTCCTTACTTTTGCATATCTTGAATTGTCAGCTAGCTTAATGGTACCAGGGAAACTTCCAATCTAATAAATCACCAATGATTCTGTATGCAAAACTAATTCTTCAAACTAGTTTAAACTATTTCACTAACCTTTTAATAGTAAAACACATAAATCTAAAAGTCATGCTACATAAAAAAAAACATGTTACTAAGGCAACAATCACTACAAGCATTTTGATTCTATTGTCTCTTAAACAATGTTAAAACTCAGGAAGGGAGGTGCTGAGCGTTTCCATGACAGCAAAGGTGTGAACCAACCTGGTAGGTGGGCGGAGTAAGGCAGAACTAACCTCTGATTGGCAGCCTATGGGCGGACCCACAGTTTCTTCATTCCAACCCATCTTAGTGAACCTTAAACTACAAAACTGTTAACATGCACCTACCTCAGAAACAAGCTGCTTCTTAACTCTCCTGAAAACTCAAAGTTTAATCAATCTGGGATTTAGAAACATTATTCTAAACATGGATTATTGTTTCATGCAACATATAAACAAACATTCATTCCAACAAAACAAAGACAAAACATCAAAGACAAACAAATGGCCAAATTTGAAGCTTCGAGAATTCAAAGATATTTTTAACAATCTCTTTTCAGAATATGTTTTCTCAGCCATATCTTTTAATGCTATAATTGATCAATTTTGTTATGACAATCTTCAGGATCCTTTTTTAAAAATGAGTTTACATAGTCCAAAAAGATCTCAAAGTATTTAGAAGCACAGCAACAGTTTTCTCTTAAATGAATCCAAATTCACTGATGCTGAAACCTTTTGCTAATTCTTTGTACTGTATCTCTGTAATAATAACTACAATCCTGAGAGTTATTGTTATAATTCTCTTTTTGTTTGGCTCAATTTGATTGCAGCTGTATTCCAGAATTTCAGGTTAAATGCAAAGAAGTATTTCTGCTGAATAAAACCAACCTTTTGGATGACTAATTATCAGCGGTGTCTCATTAGATGCCTTTATTTATTAAAACAATATTTAAAGAAATATTATTAAGGAAGTGGTCAAATATTCAAGGACATATTTTGGAAAAGAGCCAAATCTTTCTGGAGAAATGGGGCTTAAATATTCCCTAGCAGGCATGCACATGTTCTTAGCTTGTTAGCAGTGAAAGCTAACAAACGAAGCTGATAACCAGAATCAAACACACACCTTTTAAAATACCGTCAATAGAAGGGTTAAAATGCATAAGCGCGGATGGCGCGTTATGGCCGATCTTCTGTGTTTAAAATCACCCTTTGAATAAAGTTTGTCTTAACTTTAAAAACCCACAAATACAGAACACAACCTGATCACGTGTGCTGCAGATAGCCTGCTAGCACCAAGATAGCTGAGTTTCACACAAACAAAACCAAACTTCATAAAATGAAAAACATTTAGATAATTTCATCCTAAATATCTCTCTATTACTCTGCCCAAACCTAACCTCGTATGAACCGTGCTGACAAGTTGTCCGGGCGACGACGAAGTTTGATTGAAGAAAGATGTGTGAACAAAGGGTTAGCTTCCAGCTAACCTCCGGAGCAGTGGCTGGGCGGCCCGTTCTGTCAGCTGACCACACTGCACGTTACCACGGGATGCAGCCTCTGTTCTCCTCCTTTCAGACTGGGAAACTGCTCCACTCTGCGTTGTAGAGACAGCATATCTGCAGGGAACACAGCTTGCTTCTGTAGGCCTCAGAGAGAAAGTCAAGACAGGCTTATACCATAATTACCCCTTTTTATGAATGAATATACTGGATACACAGACAGCAATTCATTCGTACTTAACTTTGTGCATATGATTGATGATCGTATGACACCCTTGGATCCAGTTGAAGAGTTATGTCTGTTTGCCAGCAAAGAGACTTTAGCGAGCTGCCACCCTCGCACAGAGTCTGGGTGGAAGAGATAGGATATAGCAAGAGCGGTGCTTTTATTTGGACAGTGACGTCACAGGAAGTCCGCAGTTACCCCGTTTCCTGGCTGTGCCGGATGTAGGTTAATGCAATTTATTTTGAATGTTCCAGGAAAGTCTGTACTGGCCTTTCACGTTGTAACCATGGCTGTGGGTCCCAACATAGTAAACATAAAAATTATAATGACTCTAAAACTTAAGCATTGAAATAAATGTAAACCATCAGACTATCTTAAAATCTAAAACAACAGCAAGAGCAACACAGTCAATGAGATAAGACTATATAACTTATTTAAATTGTTAAATATGTAAAAACAGAAATACAATTTTAATTAGTAACCTGTAAATATTTCTTAATGTTTTTTAAAGATCTTCTTTTTACATGTGCCCTAGCTTGACTTTGTGCTTCATCAAAGAAATTGAGTTGTGGTTAGGAAGTTGTTTCAGAATTAGCTAGTGCCATCTTTCTTTAACCTTCACGCACTAAAGTTAGCATAGTCAGGCTATTTTAGATTAATTATTATCTAATAATTCTTTGTGTACAGTTAAAGTAAAATATAATGATTAAGTGCCACAGGGTTCATTAGCCACAAGTTTTTTGTTTTTTTTTCCTGTTTCATTGTACTTTGTATAATGACAATAAAGAGTCCTCAAGTAGGTCCTGAGTTTGAACATTGCCATAACATTATTTGTATATTTTACCACCTTTTTATTTCACTTTTTGTCTCAAGTAAATGGTTTAGCAAAGTTTGATCAGGTCATTGTGCAGTTCAAAATGTCAGGCTGTGAACTGGATCACAATTTGTAGCCAAATGTTTGCTCAAAAGAACCCAAGATCTACCCCATCGGTAAAAATCCAGCAGTGTTTGAAGTATACAAAAAGTGATGATGCTAAGAGAGTTACTATTATGGGTAAGCTATTAAACTATTAACTTTTTCACAGAACCTCAATTAAAAATTCAGAACTATTTCTTTAAATATAGAAGGCTCTGCTCATTTTAATCAAAAACATGAACTCTCCATAATTAGACAGGCTTGAATGAGTGAGAACCCACTTGCCGATTAGTACGGCTTAGACAATAATGAAAACAGTGAGGGAAGATCAAAGGCCATGGCAAAGGTCCTCAACTCCAAACAATCCACTTTCATGTTTCCCGTGATATGGGAAATCAATTATGCTCGTAGTGAATAAAGTGCAATTGTGTGACTGCTTTGATCATTCCGGATGTCAAAAGTCTCCATCATGGTTGTGTACATAAATTAGAATCATAAAAAAAACAAAAAACTTAAGGGCAACATGCCCTCTTTGCTCCCTGAACTTGAACACGTTGCACTCTTAGTCCCTCAAATTTAAATCGCATTTGCATAATTATGTGGCCCAACATACAGGTTAAGCATCCAATTTTCTAATGAGTTAGCACTGCACTGTTTCCATTAGCATTCTTAGTGGAATTCCACAAGAGCATCCCACAATCTCTGTATGATTGAGCTTTGTTATCATTAATGTGATGTACACTTTCTGGACTATTTTAGTGCACTCAACCCGAGGAGAGCTGCAACCTCCACTATGACTAATAGGATGACACAATACATGCAAACACCATACATGTGTCATTAATATGGTATGTTCCAAACAGCCATTATTTATTTCTTGGGCTAGTGTCTTGTAGGCTCATTTTGATAACTCCCTATTGATAAAAACAGTGGCTTCAAGAAAAGAAGTACAAAAAATAACCAGAACAAATATGATCAACAGCTTGTATTGTGGTACATGTCAAGCTCATGTCTGTAAATCAAGACTGAAGCCCTTACTCAGTGAGGGCTCATTTCATAATCATTACTGCCAACACCTGTGGTTCTCATTGGAGGGGTATGTGTGGGTGGGTGAGGGGTGAAACATCTAAATCTGTGAGAGATCTGACCTGAATTTACAACAGGCTGAATGGTAAACACCAGCTCTGTTCAGCCCTGATACTGTGTTGAAAGTCACAATTTGATGTGCTCCGCTGACTCACTGACACCTCATGATGGGCTTTGTCTGTGCACTGATTTGCTTGCTTCAGGATGTTCCCACTTTAAAATTCTTACATGTTTATCCAGCCTCGACTGCTCCATCGTCCTGTCTTCAGAAAGAATGTTGAATTTTGTGTTTGAAATACTTCATAAATGTGCAACACCAGTTTGAGAGGCTGCATTCTGTTGCCTGCACTGTAACAACTAATTAAATCCATCAGGAATATTTCTGACACCTTGTTAAATCCATGCAATGCATAATTAAAGCCCCTTTGGGGGCAAAAGGGGTCCAATTTATATATTAGAATTAATCTGGTATTTGTCAGTTTCTGAAGCCCCTTTAGAACCTCCGTGAGTGATGGGGTCTGTATGGCTTTATCAGTTTCTCATTTTGTAGTGGAGAAATTGTGGCCCAATCTTTTTTGTTGTTGTTGCTTCATTTCATTCCAGAACTTTTCAGGTAACACAACTGCATTTCAATGAGGTAGTGGTCAGGACTCAATCAAACAATTTTTAATAAAGGATGGTTTCATCAAAAATTTTAAGTTCTGCAACAATGCAGACAGATGATTATGTAGAACATACACTATGGAATGATGGAATTGTATTGATAGAATTAATTACAATAGGTCATTATTATTGCAGATGCACATAGCTGAATTACTTAAAAGTATATTTCTCTGAAAAATCTATCCCTCAGTAACGATATTGTTCAACTACTGGTCAGTAAATAAGTATCAGGGACAATGAAACAATGTGTTCCAGTCAAATTAGACCAAAAATGCAACTTTTTGACCTAAATGAAAACACTATCTGTGGTAGAGCACTAACACTGCACATTAACCTGAACTCAGCATCCCTAAAGGGAAACATGGTTGTGGCAGTATCATGCAGTGGGAATGCTTTTCTTTAGCAGGATACAGGGAATCTGGTTAGATGATGGATGCACTTACATATATGGGGCAATAATGGAAGAAAGGCTGTTGGATCTATATATATATACACACACACACACAACCGGTCAGAAATCAATTACTGCCAACTACTGCCCTTAGCATTCTCTCCATGACCTTCATGAGGTGGTCACCTGAAATAGTTTTCGAAAGAGTCTTGAAAGAACCTCCCAGAGGTTCAATGAGAGACGGCCAAAGGTTAATATTTTAATCATCACAGCGGCTACTTTCAGAAATCACAATATAAAACATATTTAAAGTGATCTCACAATTTTTTGTTTGCTACGTAATTCCATGTGTTCCTTCACAGTTTTGATGCCTTCAGTGAGAATCTATGTACAATGTAAATAGTCACAAACAAAATGAAAACCTTTAAATGAGAAAGTGTTTCTTAAACCTTTGACCAATAGTGTACATATACCTTACATATAATGTAGAAAGAGATTAAATGATGAAAGTTAGTAATATCAAAGTACAAACGACACTCTCTCTTTTCAACTGTTTGAAAAAATACAACCAGATTGTCACAAGCTAAATATGTATAATGCTACTTATCCATCTATGGTAGTAGGCCTCAGACATCATGTATCAGTTGCTGGTTCGGAACTATATTAAAGACAGCAATACAATGTAAATCATTCAGTATTAAGGACTCAGTTCATCAGATTATATCTGTTATTTCCTACCTTTAATCTCTTTTGACTGTGTCTCCAGCTTCACTCTTATATAAAACACTCTGAGAGCACTGCTACCTGTGGGGGATTTCTATCACCGCTGTTACACAACAGTTTAAATATTTAATCCACATGTGTGTCTACTGGATCTATAACATATGACAACCACAGCACCCAGTAGGATGAGAGGCAAACAAAACCATGAATTATAGATGAGCGTTCTCTTTAATAGCATCACATTATTTATGAATCCTGTCTCACGCAGTAGTGATATTTAAAACATTCGCCTGATTAACAACCCACGGTAAGTCCATTTTGAAAGCTTGTAAGCAGCTAGTTTGTTTGTTCAATTAAGCCATTTGGAATGAGTGGTAAACAGTTCCCCTGGAGATTACATGACAAATCTGTTTCGAGCACACTGGGCAGATTATGCAGAGTATGTGCCCAGCTTGGAAAGACTGTTTCAGAAAGCAACTGAAAAATGGATAAAATAAATAAATAAAGATGAAGAATTGTTGTTTAATCATATTTAAAAAAAAAACATAGTTAGAGGGGAAAAGATGCTCATGTTAAAGAGACTTTTTTGTCACCAGTGTCTCCAGTTAATGCTCAAGTAAGGCAAAGGCCATCGAAGTCATCTTCTACTCACCATATTTGGACACAACAATATGTCTGTGTTTAAAACACTTTCATTGAAGGTAAGGACACGGTGAACCACCAGGATAATTAATCTTTGGAAAAACCTGGGTTATACTAGAACAGCTTAGATTTTTTTTTTGTACTGTGTCTGATTAATTTTACTTAACATTTAACTTAACAGGAGGCATACCTGTGGTTGGATCTTGAGATAACATCTCAAACACACTGCTTACTTGAGTGAAACCAGCTGTCATACAAGTCAGATTGTCTGGAAAAAATGAACGGCTCAAAAGAACATAGCATTACAAGCCCAGATTCAATGACACTGACATCCTTAGCATGTAGATGTAAACTTCTTAACCGAACTTTACACGATGACCATGATTTTCTCTAAATCTCTCCACATCAGAGGTCTGTGCATGCTCATTGTGAAGTGTATATGTTTCTGTAAGAGTCTGAATATATTCAGTCATGGCAGGCGACTGATTGATGGCTGAGCAAATCCTGGTTGCTCCATGGCAGCCACAGATTGGCACAGCAGAAACCTGGCACTAAAATAGCTTGGAAACTCACACACAAGTACAGAACAAACATACACATATTTTTCTGTCCTCTACACCAAAATCACAGGCTTCCCAGGACAGGGGGTTGTTGCAACATGCCCTCCACTTCTTCTCAAAACCTGAACCTGCCAAGAGATGTGTTTACAGTAAGTGCTAGAAATGATCTGTACACATATGGGACAGAGCTGGGCCATGCAGGTTGACAGATCAGATTTTTTTTTGGTTCTGACCTTTAATGCTTTATTTAAAAGGTGACAACTGAACACATATTTTTAAGTAGAAAAAAATACAAGAGAATAATTTTCAGAAGCATGCAAAAACATCTCAGGAAAGTCTTCCATATTTGTACGTAGTGCTACTGTATTTAAAATTTTACTTAGGTGTAGTTTTCAAAGGAAAAAGCCAGACTGACCTTTTTAAAAGCTGCACACTCTTTAAACATTTTCCCATTTTTAAACAAAAGACCAATATGTTTTAATTGGTCTTTTAAAAAGGTAGTGGAGAATAGTAAAGTGAAACAAAACAATGTAAACACCACATTTGAAGAGTTACCACAGGTTCCCTTTGTTGATTTAGAGCATTAGATCTACAAACTGAATTAGAAATCAATGACTTCCTGTTTCCCTAAAATATATGAATGATTTAACCCAGAGGCCTATGTTTTAGCCACTTTTGAAAATGAGAAAGACAAGCTTCCACACCATTCTGTCAAGGTGGGGTTTTCGATCAGACCAAAGTGCAGACAAGTGCTTGGCAGCCGCATCGTAGTAATT
The DNA here is from genome assembly GCF_021462225.1 of Girardinichthys multiradiatus. Taxonomy (NCBI): domain Eukaryota; kingdom Metazoa; phylum Chordata; class Actinopteri; order Cyprinodontiformes; family Goodeidae; genus Girardinichthys; species Girardinichthys multiradiatus. Next base: position 14,994,501 of record NC_061816.1, read on the forward strand.
TTTTAGTTTATTCTCAAAGATCAAAAACTTACAACACACTGCAGGTACTCATGGCAAAACATAGCATCAGTTTCCAAGCGAAGCATAAAAAACCATAGTCATGGTAGGGAACGGGGTTGTGACGAACAGGAACCAGCAACAAACAATGACACAAAGCCAACTAATATACTGAGGGATAACAAAGGGCAGGTAATCAAAGAAACAGGGAACAGGTGTGACAAGGAGGCAGGGAGGCAGAAGGAACAGGTGAAACAAATACAAAGACTGAGCATGGTTGAAGTGACTAATAACCAATAAACAGAAAACACAGACCAAGCAAGACTATAAACAAAGATAAATAATCAAATGAAGCATGAGAAAACTAGAATAACAATGAACTAAAGTAAACAGAGAAACTAGAGGGAAACATAGGAACAACAATAACAACCTAAAAACAAACAAAGAACCCATAAAGAAAACCTGAATACAAAAGTAAACAAACCTAACCACACTGACTGAATAGACTGGAAAGGAAACTAGTAAACAAGAAGAGTGCAAAGGAACAAATACCTAAACATAAATAAACGCAAAGATACTAAAAGAGAAATTAAACTAGAGAATCCAAGGAAGACAAAGAACTATAATAATTACAATAATAATAATAATAATAATACCACACAAAGTAATAAGAAAGCAACCACAAAAGAAAACTAAGAGCAAGAGAAAGAAAACAACACACACTAGGCAGGAGAGAGAACAAAGCTAATATCAAATTAACTGGAGAAATAAACAACAAAACTGCTAAGGCCAAAGAATAAGATATCCAACTAAAAAGCAAAACACAAAGCCAAACAGAGTCCAAAGTGTCAAACCCTGACACATTCAAGAAGAGCAGATGTGTGTTGATCTCCCTAAGTAGGCAAATTACTAAAACTAAGCAGCTACTCACCTCAACATGCTCCTGTCTAAAGTCAGGGCAATAATTAAAAGGTTTAAAAACATCTAAAAGTGTGAGAAACAAAACTGGACAAGGGCCCAAGCCTGTTTACTATTTTGAAAAGTGAAGTTTAGATAATTTACTCAAAATATAAAAAGTTTTCAAATCTCACATTTAAAAAACTGCAATCAAAGTGGCTCTTTGGGGTCATCACATCTCCATAGCAGCAATTATAGGCTATCTATATGCTAACTTGTGGTTTAAAACCACAAAATAAATGCAATGCGCAAAAGGTAGATGAAGCTAAGATTGAGCTTTTCAGCAACAAACCCTCCAGGTGTTTTACCAGTAATGTGAATGGTGCTGTCTTCCAACAAATAAACCAATGTGTTATTTCTTTTGCATGCTCGGCAACCTGTACACTGGCTATAGCCATGATGGAAACCTGCAAGTAATGCAGATATGCTCTGGTTCGGTTGATCTTTAATGTCAAAATTGATCTCCTGCTAACCCACTCATTGTTCTACAGTGACCTACAGAAAAGCTCAGTGGGGTGCCTGTCTGTCTTGTGCATGATTTAAAGCCAAACACAGATCTCATGCTGCTGCTCTCCACACTCCTGTCTACCTGTTGTCTTATTTTAGTGAGTCTTCGAGTGGATGGAAAACTGGAGTAAACCTCAGTAGGTCAGGAAATCCGAGTAAGTGACCCTTTGTTGGTCTACTCACATCAAGTCACTGTGCACTGAGTCCTTTAGTGACATCTAGGCTATTTTTTTCATATTTTTTCTTCTTTGTTTTTGAGTCACCAACAGACGGCTTCACCACAGCAGCAAGGTCTCAAATGCTTGCTTGTGTCTAAAAGAAAAAACCCGCCGGGGAACTGAAGAAATAAAAAAATGGAGAAGGAGCACAGTTAAAACACCCTTCAGCCTGCACCTTTGGGCATTGATGGGTCCTGCTGAGCCACTCTAAAACAGCGGTAGGCAGAATACTGCCATATTTATTTATCTGTTGTAATGTGAAGCAATGCTACGATGGGAAAAAAGTGAGCAACGGAGTTCCTCAGATAAGTATAGACAGGAAAAACACATTGTAGATAGCTGACAGGACTGGAGATCAGTTCGATTAAGTAGAGGCTGATGTTCGCTTCGCTTTATCAGACTCTATGCAGTCTTTCTCCCATCCTTTTGTTCTAATTTATCCTTTTTAATTTATTTTATCTCTTTTCAACTAATCTACATAAATTATTATTGTAAACCTTTTGATAGGAATCCTAATTTCTTGGAGAACAATGGAGGATCATTTTATTTTGATGGTTTCTCATCAGAACTCTACGTGCTCCTTAATAATAGAACAAATAAACGTGAATGCTCATACTTCTCTCTGCTGAAATACTGAGTGGAAGAACATGATGGGCTGACCTGTATTACCTTCATATCTACACTTTGTTTATTACGCTGTGCCTTATCCAACTACCACTACTACTACTACAAATCCCACCTGGAGTATTAGCCTTTGAGTTTCAGAAAACAAATTGTAGTATTGTTCAAGGTTACTTTAAAAACTTTTCAAGGTTTTTTATCACCACTTTTTTAGCATTCAGTGGAGGCATTTTGAGCTGATATTGGCAGAAATGAAGGCTTGAGGGAGATCTCACCAGGCCTGTTTCGCTTGTCTCTGAGGTCTTCACGTCAAAGGCAGGAGCCTCCACGGAAAAGGAAATTATAAAACAGAAATGCGTGTCTTACAGATAAACGAGGGGGACGTTTTTTTTTTCAAAAATAAAACACCCTGACAGCGAGTTTCTTCTTTGTGTGCGAGATGTTAAAGTTAAAAGGATAACCCTCAGGCGTCCAATTCCAAGACAGCTGTCCAGCTGCATGTGGATAGCTTCTTATTTCAGAATAAATTATTAGGACTTTGAGCTTTAAGAGGGTCAGCATAATTTATAGTTATGTTCAGGCTTTTAGATAAAATGACTAACAGCTTAGTGATGAAGGATGACAAAGTTTGACTAAGTGCTCAAACTGTCCTGACTTGACTCTGAAAGAGAATCTGTGTCAACAGGGCATTCTGGCTACAAAAAATTAAAGCCTATCTACCAAAGATAAACCAGTGAAAACAAGCAAAAACAAGCAAAAAGGATGTTAGCAATTATGAGCTAATTTTGAGGGATACTCCTTTTACAGTGCTTAATACCTTTTCAGCTACAAAGAACCATGCACGAACACACTCATACCTAAGGGCAATTTAAATAGACCAGTTAACCTAACTGTGAGGGTGTTGGGAAGCATCTCCCTCACTAAGGTGAAGCACACGTACATGGACTAAAACGAAGGTCATTTTGTAATGCTTTTAGTGTGAAGACCACTACAGGTCCTTCTCAAAATATTAGCATATTGTGATAAAGTTTATTATTTTCCATAATGTCATGATGAAAATTAAATATTCATATATTTTAGATTCATTGCACACTAACTGAAATATTTCAGGTCTTTTATTGTCTTAATACGGATGATTGTGGCATACAGCTCATGAAAACCCCAAATTCCTATCTCACAAAATTAGCATATTTCATCTGACCAATAAAAGAAAAATGTTTTTAATACAAAAAACGTCAACCTTCAAATAATCATGTACAGTTATGCACTCAATACTTGGTCGGGAATCCTTTGGCAGAAATGACTGCTTCAATGCGGCGTGGCATGGAGGCAATCAGCCTGTGGCACTGCTGAGGTCTTATGGAGGCCCAGGATGCTTTGATAGCGGCCTTTAGCTCATCCAGAGTGTTGGGTCTTGAGTCTCTCAACGTTCTCTTCACAATATCCCACATATTCTCTATGGGGTTCAGGTCAAGAGAGTTGGCAGGCCAATTGAGCACAGTGATACCATGGTCAGTAAACCATTTACCAGTGGTTTTGGCACTGTGAGCAGGTGCCAGGTCGTGCTGAAAAATGAAATCTTCATCTCCATAAAGCTTTTCAGTAGATGGAAGCATGAAGTGCTCCAAAATCTCCTGATAGCTAGCTGCATTGACCCTGCCCTTGATAAAACACAGTGGACCAACACCAGCAGCTGACACAGCACCCAGACCATCACTGACTGTGGGTACTTGACACTGGACTTCTGGCATTTTGGCATTTCCTTCTCCCCAGTCTTCCTCTAGACTCTGGCACATTGATTTCCGAATGACATGCAGAATTTGCTTTCATCCAAAAAAAGTACTTTGGACCATTGAGCAACAGTCCAGTGCTGCTTCTCTGTAGCCCAGGTCAGGCGCTTCTGCCGCTGTTTCTGGTTCAAAAGTGGCTTGACCTGGGGAATGCGGCACCTGTAGCCCATTTCCTGCACACGCCTGTGCACGGTGGCTCTGGATGTTTCTACTCCAGACTCAGTCCACTACTTCCGCAGGTCTGGAATCGGCCCTTCTCCACAATCTTCTTCCGGGTTCCGGTCACCTCTTCTCGTTGTGCAGCGTTTTCTGCCACACTTTTTCCTTCCCACAGACTTCCCACTGAGGTGCCTTGATACAGCACTCTGGGAACAGCCTATTTGTTCAGAAATTTCTTTCTGTGTCTTACCCTCTTGCTTGAGGGTGTCAATAGTTGCCTTCTGGACAGCAGTCAGGTCGGCAGTCTTACCCATGATTGGGGTTTTGAGTGATGAACCAGGCTGGGAGTTTTAAAGGCCTCAGGAATCTTTTGCAGGTGTTTAGAGTTAACTCGTTGATTCAGATGATTAGGTTCATAGCTCGTTTAGAGACCCTTTTAATGATATGCTAATTTTGTGAGATAGGCATTTTGGGTTTTCATGAGCTGTATGCCAAAATCATCCGTATTAAGACAATAAAAGACCTGAAATATTTCAGTTAGTGTGCAATGAATCTAAAATACATGAATGTTAAATTTTCATCATGACATTATGGAAAATAATGAACTTTATCACAATATGCTAATATTTTGAGAAGGACCTGTAACCTCTCTCTCTTTTGGGTCAAAGTTTCCTTATCATCCACCTCATTGGGGCAGACCAGTGGGCTCAAGATGAGAGTGGAATTGTACTGAAATTATAATTTGAGTTAAATCTTGTTTTGTAAATTTTATCTGTATTATTGGATGGCTAAATGTATTGTACAACAACTGACCTTTACACTAACAGTCCTTTTTTTGGACTGCGAGATGAAGGCATAGTATCCACAACCTATGCATTAACGAGGAAAACATGCAAACTCCATGCAGAAAGAGTCTAGGCAGTGATTTAAACCCAGGACCTAGTTGCTGCACGGCAGCCTGTTTGATTGTGAATTCCAAGAATTATTCAAACACTGAAATTCTAAGTTTTCTTAATAATATATTATTTACAGCTATAGTCAAATTACTATATAAAATAATGTTTTGTTTATAGACAGTTTTGCCATTTTGGTCCTCCACTGATTAGTGTGCACAGTTATTTTCTTTATTTTCATAAATACAGTCTGACTTACATTTAGTGAGTAAACTGTTAGAAACTGCTTTTCTGACAATGTCCTAATTATCTGCTTTTATATTGATTAGCTACAGTTAAGGTCAAAGTTATTACCCTCTTTTATGCCATTAAACAAGTCTTCACATGAAGCTGCTATTTCAGAAAACATCCATAGCATAATTGCATTCCAAACTCTTCAGGAAGCTGTTTTATTTATGCTCTGTGCTCAAACACAAAAATAAAAAGGCCAAAAATAATTAACCTTTTCGCGTTTATTTATTATTTGTATAACCCTACTCACTCACAACTCTTTATATAGTTTCCCTGAATCTGAAATCTCTCTTGAGGCTTCTCAAATAGTTGTGAACGCTCTTCTGCTCAGTTAAATTACTTTACTGTAACCAGATGAGGTATTTAAGACTTGAATTCAGTCTTTTCAATTTTTCTGTTGTCTTAAATCATTCAAGATCCATAAGGTTCAGTGCTGCATAAGAACTTTAAAATATATAATTTTTATTTTGTTTTCCATGCATGGGATAGGTGTCAGGGTCTGCCAGTGTTAGGCTTTGAGTTTGTGTTATGTTTATTTCCTTCTTCTAAGCCAGTGCCAGTGTGTTCTTTTCTAAGCCACTTGCTTTTCTGTTCATTCATGTTTAATAGATTCCTTCTGTTTAGTTTTGTTACATGTGTTTAGTTTTTTTGCTTCTTGTGTTTCGGTGTTTAGTTCGGTGTCTAGTTACCCTTCCCTTTTAGATCTGGTTTCCCTCCTGTTAATGTTCTTTAGTTAGTTTCATTGTTTACTTGCTTAATTTCATTTAGATGTGTTTTGGTTACCTCCTTGTACTCCCTGCTCTTCTGTGTTACTTAGTCACTCTCCCTCAGTTCTCCTGCATCCCTAGTCCCGAGCTGTCTCACATTCTCCTGATTAGCTCTTCTCCCAGTTCATTAGTTCATACTCTATTTCCCTCAGTATACTACCTTCCTGGTTTTCATTCATTGTTCCTCGCTGGTTCCTCCTGTTGCTACCTGGCTCCATGTCTCTGTTCTGGCTTAACCATGTAAGTTCTTATTATTATTAAAAGAAGAAGAAACCTTTCTACTCACCTTGCGACTTACAAGTGTCAGTCTGCACATTGGTCCAAACAAACCACGATTTATGACAATAGGTACTTTTTTTTAACCTTAGTTTAATTTCTGCTTTCTTTTTTCAACCAAAAACATCCACTTTAAACTGTAAATCTTATTTAGAATTCTCAGTAGAAACTGCATTACATTTACTAAAGTTACAATTGCTTTATTATTTTGACCTGTTTCTATAGTTTATTTGCATTTCGCATGGGAGATGTAGTGTATCTTGTCAGATTTCAAATTTGGGTACAAACGCCTCTGGTGAAGTTACCTCACATTAGGCAACAGGACATCTGTTAAAAATGCTGCCAGCATATTAAGCATGGATTTGTATTTCAATTTGAAATGTACTCAGTGCTTTAATGGGGAAACCAGAGATGTGAGTGCCGCAAATACCCAGCTGAAGCACAGATGGGATGAATAGGGAGCAAAGGAAACGTATTCTCAGACACTGGTCTCCAAATTCTACGGTTTCTCATACATGATTTTCATGCTACAGTTCCAGTCACATAATCTTACTCAACCACTTTCAGTTATTTAAATGTATTAGCTGTGGTTACCATTTATATGCATTACAAAGAGACTTTCAACAAAATGTGACTTTAAATCTGACAAGATTGTTATTCCATGCAGTGTGTCAGAGATTATTGCTAACCCCAAGATTAATAATGTTATCTAAATTGAGGGCGATAGGTTTGTATAGACTGTTAAAAAGGTTTGTGTGGGTTTTAGCAGTGATTATAGCACAACAGTTCAAGCAGTAACCATACAAACCAGATCTGACATTCCTCTAACACAAACACTGGATAATTCTGAGTTTTCTTTCAGTGTATTTCTTTTTGAGTATAGTAAGAAGAATGTGTTAGTGCAAATCTGAATGTCTTTAGCCATTCAGTATAAATACTTTTATTTGCTTGGATGTGCTACAGCTGGGTTTTTGTAGAGAGACTGAGGACAGACAGGGAAGTGAATAAACAACTGCAATTCAAAACAGCTGGTTAAAGCCATTTAAGGAACTAGGGGGCTGCAAAAACCTAGAGACAATACTTGAAAAATTGTCACACTCTGATAAGGGAAATGGTAAACTGTCAAGAGCTTTATTTAACCAACCAGGACAGATTAAGATTAACCCACATGTAGAACTTCACCTTGACAAAAGGCAAACCCCATTTCCCCTGTTGAAAGAGACAGGTACCATATGAGCTAAACATTCACAGAGGCAGCTAAATTAAACACAAAAAGGGGAGGCTTTACCAAAATGTAAACAACCAAAGAAAACCTAATGGACTAACAATCTTTAAAAAGTTTCACGAAGGGTGTGGCGATGGCGCAGGGTAAAGAGCACCACCCATTTGCTGAGGCTAGTCTCCTGTCGGTCAGCTTACAAAATATTGGCCACTAGAAAAAATTAAATATGAAAAGAAAAGTCGCAAAAAATAAGTAAAATTTGCTGCACAATGGAATTTAGTGTCCAAGGCTGAAGTGTTGTCATTTAGCACTGTAAGGGCTGCAGCTGTGTAGCCATAGCCAGTTCTGAAATCTGATTGAAGACTGTTGCAAACTCTCACTGGACCAAAGCAGTGTTCCAAGTCTCGGTAGCATTTAGGAAACTGTATGACAGAAAAAGGCTCATAGGCCTGCCTCCAAGAACAGTGAGTTGGTTAACAGAGTCTAATGGTTGTTAAAAAGCCCCAGTGACCTCAAAATGTCTGTTTTTGCAGTTGGAAAGTCAGTTTGGTATGTTGTCTTTTTGCAATCCTCTTTATTGTGAGTGGGGGCAAGACAAACTCACCCAGTCTTGTTTGTCTCACATCATTTTAATTTTTTCATTTATTGTTCTAAATGTAGATGTGTGCAAGTGTAGCTGATTAGCTATTGCCCAGCCTATGAAAGGTCTACACACAACTCTATTTTAAATGTAGCTAAGAAATCTGAGGCATATTGTATAGAATAAAGCAAAATAAGTTTGGCATTTCTGATTTTGCTAAAATAAATAAATGAACAAATAACATTGGGTTTTTCTCACTGAATAAATGTATTCAAATTAATAGTCAAATTTTCTATTATTCCTGTGAAAAATCAACCCACTACTGTTAAAGAAAAAGGTTTTTTTACACATTTTGACCAAGATTACAAATAAGTGTGATTGGTGCTCTATATCTGCTTTGATGTCTGAATGATAACATTTATTTTAAAAGAAATGTTCCAAAAATAATGTTGAGTATAGTTCTATTTATGGTTTCAATAAGCACTTTGCAACTATTTCCATTCACTTCTATACAGTTTGTAAGCTTTTCAATTTGCTAAAAAAATGTAAACGTTTCAGACAGCGAAAAAACATTATCTACCACATTTAATAAGCAGAAACCAATAGTCGGCATTGCAATTTTTCAGTTTTTTTTCATGATAACAATAAAGGGAGAAACATTATGAAATCCATAACTGATATGGATTCCATTCTGTTTCTGACTTTCCCTTTCCCCATCCAATTCAACATGGCATTATGCAATGGCTGGAGCATAATAAGAAACTAAATAAAAGCAAATACATTAAGTATAAAAAACAAGTTGCAATGAGTCATTTGTAACATGGGACTCAGTCATCAATAATTGGAACAATGGGGGATGTTAATATGCAGATCCACTAAAAATTGAAATCTGAATTCTAATGGAAAAAGTTTGGATCTTTGAGGAATTTAAAGTCTTGAGCCTAATTTTAGATTTTTGTAATCATGATGTGCCTTAAACTGCACAAACTGGATTTTTGTTATGGGATGTGTTCTTGTTAGTATCAAAAGATGTTAGAGAGTAGTTCACCAGTCTGGCTTGCCAGATAACTGAGAAATTGAGATTGTTACCAGACCCAAACTGGAAAAGGACTGGCATTGATTGGACTCAATCACTGAAAACATTGAATGCATGGTAATGTCTTCATTTTTGGCTATTTTGCTCTAATTTTCTTTATGCAACTGTAATTTGAAAAAATATATTAAAAAAAGGGGGGCGAGTAGGAGTGCAAAATAAGTAAGCATGAATAAGAGACTCTCAGCCTTTTGACATGATTGCAATCATGAAAAAAGAACATAAGGACAAACACCCTGAAAATGTTGCTCGTGTCCTTATTTACAGTTTTGTCATGGGTCACTGCAAAATTTATTTATTATTTAATTTATCCCCATTTAAAACCACTAAACATGGATCCAAGTAAGACTGAAATTGACTACAAGCTCATCTCAATAACATCACAAAATGTAATTTATTCGACATTAAATTCAAAAAGTGAAGCTAATATTTATTAATTATACACAGTTGTATACAGTATTTTGGGTGATGATTTCTCTTTATTTTGACGATTATAGATTATAGCTCAAAAAAACCAAAATTAAGTTTCTCAGATAATTAAAGCATTGCAAAACTAAAATTAATTTCATTAGCTATAAGTCAGTCATCCAAATTACCTGAAATAGTTCCCGAAATACATCACTGTGTGTATAATGATGCTTTATTACTTACATACTTTTGTCACTTTGCTTGTACTCTAATTTGTTGTTATTGTATGAAGATTTCTGTACTGGTTGTATATCTCCAAGCCTTAAAAAGGTGTTTCTTTATAAACATTCAGTATTGTGATTTTTATTTTTATTTTTAACCCAAGGTTTAAGACAAGAAATTTCACCTTGATTCAGTGTCAAGGGGTCAACAAATGTACTGCATGATAATCCAGCAAACAGTTGGTGACACCTAACTCTGAACCATAAATGTCAACCAGCTTGTGGTTTTCAAGAAAAGGTCAGAGGATCACCGTAATATGGATGAATGGACATGTAAGCATGAATGGCAGTGGATTAACAGTGTGAAGATGATTTAAATCCTTGAAAATAATATTGGGGATTATAATGCAAATTTTCCATAATGCAGTTGTTTTGAAGAGGTTGTCAAAATATCCAGGGAATAGACTTGTAGTTAGTATAATTCATCCCTTGATACTGATCTGAATGGTTTAAGATATCTGCCAATGGAGCCTTTACCGCTTACATCACAGAATCACGTGATTTATTTTATCTGCAGAAGACATGGTGGGAAAAAACATTTGTTACCTTGTTGCCTTCTCTGGTTCCAGCTAAGACATTTGGCTGTCAAATCATCAGAAAGACAAACCAAACTGGCCTTTCCATTGTTTCCTGAATGACCAAAAATGAAGGGCTAAATGAACTGATAGGATCTAATGGGAAACATAGGCCCAGCGCTTTACACTAGGGTATGTGGCAATCATTTTGTTTAGGTACATCTTAGATAAACTCCTGCCTCACATATAAAGTTATTACACAGTTAGCTTGAATCCTCTCTATTTATGTATGACTCAGTTAATAGCTAAATGTTACAACTAAAATGAAGAGAGTCAAATAAATAATTCATTGCTCATACTGGCTACACCTTTCCAAATGAATTCAACATTAAACTTGCTTGTGGGTCTTTAGCTGGGCTAAGTGTTGTTTAAGTACACTTACCCCCTGATACTGATGTCATGGTTCTTTAAGCTTCTGATGGGTAATTTGTAGCATTTGAGTTGACTATTTCATCTTTGAACAACCTTTTGAGATTCCTGATGGTGCCAAATCTATGTTAAAACAATTGGCTAACAGATAGTTTTGTGTTTGGATTCTGCAACTCAATAAAGAATGTTTTTATCCAAAGTGAAACGAGTCATGTACCCTATGGGCTGAAAGGCCACTCACCAAGTAAGAATGTGCCAATGCTTACCCTTAAATAATTCAGATTTGTATAATTTACAAAAATGCTGATCAGTACTGCTTATAACCCTGTGGGGTTACAGTTGCCGGCTTTAAAACATCAGGTGCATGGTGGAGTAATAATGTAATGGCAGAAAACTATGGCAACTTACAAAGATGTGAGAAACCAGGACCCCAGGGCAAGTACAACAGAAACAAGAATGAAAGAAACTGAGAGACAAATATTAAATATTGAGGAGGTTCATTACTGGATCGAACACAGATGGGTCTAATTAGAAAAATAAATTTTCGCTGTGAGGAAGACATGCAAGGGTAGTTGAAGGAAAACATCTCAACACTGGGAAACTAAACAGAGGACAAAAGGATCTCCTCCAAGACTAGCTAAAGGTTTCAACACAAATGAGATTAAATATGGAACACCATGCACGACAAAACTTAAAATTATTACAATTATAATACAAAGAAACACCATTTGCCCTCTTGCCAAGGTGAGAGGTCGCTCTGTTCATTGTGTGGATCACTGTGATTTTCAAAAAGAATGAACACTGTGTTTTGGACAAAAGCTTGGATCATCACATCCTCATTGGTGGGAAAGGTTAATTAAAACATCTTACACACTTGCACGAATTAGAAGAAGACCAATATTATAAAACCTAATATTAAAGACAACAATTAACATTTATTAGGTTGAGGTCTTTATACTTAACCTTAACACTATTTTATTTTGCCTATGTGGAATTACCTCCAATTATAAAGGCCATGGAACTACATTTAAAAGGAAAGAAATCCCCTATAAAACTATCACTAACATGATTTTAACAGAGACGACAACATTTCACAGAGTAGTAAACAAATTCCAAAAAAAAAAATGGACACAAACAGCATTTATTAGCTATGTAAATTCAGTTAATTTCTGATTCTAACTTTTGACTGGATGTGATGACTTTTGGCTAAAATAAAGGTTATTGTGGGTCTTTTCACACAAGCAGCCCAGTGTAGCCTGATATTCTCTTGAATGTTCTTTCTTTACCAGTGCACTCCTCATTTTCAAACGATGTTTGCAGGTGGGATTTGATTTAGTTCGACTGGCAACAGAAGATGCTGAAAAGAAGGTGGTTATGCCTTATTGCACTTTTCTATTTTCCTTCCTTTCTCATGAACCAACCCGTATGTGCTCTCCCAACTGTTACTGCCTTTATGAGCCTATTTCTTTTCTTTTCCCCTTGCTTGTGTGTATTTGCTTACAATATTAAGAAAGTTCATAATGCTAGGTGTTGTGTAGATTTCTGTGAGTTACCTTTACATCCTGAATACTTTCATCTCTTGTTGTTCAGAGTACCAAAGGTTACATATTTTAAACTGCATCTAAAGACAATGTACTAGACCAGTTAAAAACAAAGCTACCACTTTTAATTCTAGGTTTTAACATATCAGCTGATAAGGAAAATATGTCTTACTAGATTGTAATAAATTTAACCTGAAGTGTACAAAAACTAAATATCATACCCTGCCATGATCCATTAAACTAAACTGAAGCCATAATGAAATAGCTTCATGAGGAAAACAACTGAGCAAATCCATGTTTCTACCAGAACATCTAAGAGGCAAAGTAGCAGTTAGGTGCTGCTAACCAAATGCATTCATTAACTGGTTATTAGCAATTCTGGCCACCCTAATAAGGCTGATATTTTGTAGCACATTGGCATGTGTAGATGCAATGCTGAGATGGACATTAGCAATAACCTTTGAGGGGCAAATGTTGCAGCCCATTATTCAGGGAAGGGTTATAAAGTAAACGAACAATTCGAAGTCCACCATTCTACAGTGACAAAGACTGTTTACAAATGGAGATAATTTGTGACTAATCGGGAGGAGCATAAAGAGGAGCAGATATTGAGGAGATGCCAGATTGTTAGCTCTTCTGGCGTGGTAATCAGGCCTACATTTTCAAATATCTTTTGCTCTCATTGTTTCCTGCTCTTACCCAAGTCTGTTTTCCCTCTTGTCAAGGTCCAGTCCATGCCTGTGATTGAGTTCCTTCACTCTGGTGCTCTGTTTCTTCGTTCCTTGGAAGCAAAGAAGAATCCTCATCTGGTCTCCATTGTTACCTTCCACACTGCTCTTCCAACCTTTTTCCAGAGGACAGTTTCTTCATTCAGCTACTTACCTCATGGTCACTTGCCTGTCTACCCTCCAACGCAACCCACTCCACTGCAGACTTCCTGAAGGAAAAAGGAAATTATGTTTAGAAACAATCAAACCACTAAACACCATCACCTGCCAACATTGGACTCTGTGGGTAGCTCACCTAATCCTGGAAGTTCTCGCATATCACCAATAGAAAGCTCCTGTCTCCTTAATCCTTTATTTTCATAATCGTTCTCCACTTATATAATAATCCCTTACCTCTCCTTCTCAGTGCCCTGTCAGACTCCTGCTGTAAAACCAGTTGACCAACCACAGAACAATTAATTTTTGTTAAACCTTTACTGTTATTGTTGCCTGCACTCAAGTTGTTCTTCAAACAAACATGACACTACTTTGCATTCTAAATGTGAAAGGTCATGGCAAAACAAATATAAAAAGCTGAATGGAGCATGCCTGGCATAGCAGTAGTTTCCCAACTACTGATGAACTGATTTGTTCATTCATCTGTAGCCTTTTAGGCAGAAAACTGCTGTTCTCTCCCAGTCCGTGCCAATACCATGTCAGCTTACTCTCTGGCAAGAGTGATACGCCATAAAAATGCCAGCACTATCTTTTTGCCAAAGAAACACGCTTTTTTCCTCCATATATCAAGATGGTTTTATGAACAATGAGTCATCCAATTTTTCTGTAAAGAATATAAAGAGCTCTCAATCTTGTGATGTGGACTGCATCACTCCAGAACAGTTGTCACATTACAACCACAAACAAAACATTTTATGATGAATTCGAGAAGAACAACAAAATAGTACGCCATTGTGAACTAGAAGGAAAAAAAATATTTACCTATGAATACTGAAATCTGCAAATGTGGCATGCAGTTGTACTCAGTTCCCACTTTCAAATGCAATTACAGATATAAGTCTTGAAGGTATACTTTTACTATCTTAGTATATCTAGAGACTGAAATGTTTTACCATTCTTCTTTAAAAACATCTCAACCTCAGTCAAATTGTCAAGTGGATCCCAATGTTTGGGTTTAAATCTGCAGCACCAGCAGGTGGCCTCTGATGGTTGGGATCCGGTGGCTCCTTTTTCACCTGAGCTCTTGTGAGTGCAGCAGCAAATGACTTCTTCTGCATCTTTCCAACACTCTTGTGCAGCTGATGACACATCCTTCGCAGAATAAATTGGCCACTAATCAGCTGGTAAACTCAGAAATGTTGGACCTTGCTGCCATGGGGAATCCTCATCCGAATCATTTGGACTGGCTCCACGAATGATGATGTCAGCAATGTTTAGGGCACCAGAGATCCACCACCAATCCTGATGGGATCTTCCCTGAGTTTTTCTGATAGTGCCAGGTCCCATGTGTTTTTAATGGTTCTATATCTGGCCTCCTGAAATGCTCTTCAAACCAAAACGGTATCTTTTTGCTTGACAGGTGTTGATAGACCAATTGGATCATACAGTCCAGAAACTCAGCAGTGTTAGTTTCACCATGTTAGTGGGTCTGGTGTCTCAGCTCTCACCTGTTCCAGCTGAAGGTCTTGGCCAAGTCTAATTTTCCTCTTCTTCTTTGAAACGTTTATCCCAACCATAACATGGAGCTTGTCATCCTCCAGAATGTAGCCTAGGGCAAGAACTTTATTGCCTTCCTCTTTGAGAGGTCATCGACATAACTGTCTTCCTCTATCACCCAACGCTCCTCCACAAGATGACTGAACTGGGGTAGATTAGCTGACTCCCTCAGGACAAGCTGAGCAATACAACCTGCGGGCTCTCCAATGTTGACTCTTGTTCCTGCATATTTAGCCAGCTCCTCCTCCTCAGAGTCACACCACAGGAACCTATGTAGATGCACATCTTAGTCTTCAAGCCACACTGAATTGTACATCGTCCTTATGTCTCCCAAGGCAGCAAAGTCCCCTCCGGAATTTGAGGAGCACAGCACGGATTGAGTTCAGGATATCTGGGCCTTTTAACAAGAGATAATTTAAACTCATGCCTTTGAACTTTTGACTACTGTTTTAGACCAGGTTGGGTCCAATGAGGTGGGTGATGTATCATACTGGACTAGTCCATGCATTTAGGATGTCTTCAGACAACTTTGTCACGGCCCAGCACTCTATCATTTCACAAACTTGAGCAGCATAGGTGGCCTTCCACTCTGGTTCCCTAGACAGCTGTTTTTCAGTCCTCAAGAATGTGGCTTCAACTGCACTCCTGTTGCTAGGTAATGTGGCTGGATCTTCTACCCAGGGATACTTGACATGCCAGTTAGGTTCTTCACTTTAATCATCAGCAACTGTATATGTGAGGCCACTCTTTACCACCTCCAGAAACGGTTTCCTCAGCAAGGGTAATTTCTTGCTGCATGGCTGGCAATTTCCCCGGCGACACCCCCCACATGTTGGGACATAGCCAGCACCAGTACTGTCCCATTTCCACCACTCGAGAAAGCTGGATGTAGTAGTTGCACAACTGGATTGCTGAGATCAGACAGCAATTGAGGGTTGCTGGCTTTGTGGAGGATGACTGGGGACTACACGTGTGTGTTTGTCATACTTCACAGCAGCAGTTCTCATAGAGCTTGCAAAGTGTGTTCTTGATGTGTGGGCTGGTACAGTGGCATCATAAAACAGCTCAGGATGGCTGCCAGCAATTGTCTTTCCCATTGGTCCATCCCATAACAAGATCTCCCACAGTGCGGATCTTCTATGGAGCTAGGTGGCCCTCTTTATGGCTTACTAGGAGGCCTGACCAGGTCACTGAGCGGGATATCTGGGAAGACCTTTTGCAGTTTTTTAGCCGACATGTCTGCGAATGTCTGCAATGCTGTTTAGGCTATAGCAGATCAGCTGGTGGGACTTGAAAGCGCCTCTTGAGTTGCGGACACGGATTTTCAGGAGGTACCGCTTTGTTTTAACAAAGACTTCCATGCCTCCTACCCCATGGACCACAAGCATCATGTCTTCACTCAGCTGCCTCGTGAGTGATATAATTGGTGTCAGAAGCTAGGTCGATCAGGGTTTCAATTCTTTGTCCAGCATTATCTGAGACCTCTAGAATCATTATTATAACAGGCCACTCCATTAGCCCGCTCTCTACCAGAAGACTTGAATGACTCTTTGCAACATGGGGGGTTCTTGACGCCGTGTTACAAAATACATCCCGCATTGTTGGGCTAATTCAGGTGAGAGCTTTTTGAAGAATTCTTCCCAGGCCTCAGTGTAATTCTTCCTTTTGCTGCCTCCCGCTGTGCTGCTTCTGCTCTTCCTCTGGGCTGTGCTGCTTCAGCATTTGGACACAGATAGTAATGGTGGTCTGTGACTCCCTTGTCCTTGCACTCAGGACTTTTGCAAAGACATGAAGTCTTGCAGCGACCATCATCATCACCATCCTCATGGACCTCCAGACATTTCCAGCAGGCTCCCAATTTTTTAACTGCATCCTTCTTCTCTGTGAACTTAAGCACACGGAATCTTTTGCAGAAGTACAGCTTTTTCTTGTGCTTAATATCCCCACAGACAACACATCCTGAGTTTGAAGTTCCAGTCCTGGCTTGCCTTTGCTCAGTTCGGATTTCCTTCTGTAACTCTTCATCCTTCAGTTGCTCGAACTGTTCATAGATGCTCTCTTGAATCTTGAGGAAAGCGAGAAGACTGTCAAAGTGTTTCTCTGGCTCAGCACGTTTCCTCTCAGCTGCATAGAGAAGCCACTCTTTCTTCAATCCATCAGGAAGCTGGCGTTCAATTGACTTGATCAACAAAGGATTCTTCACGGCACCTGTGTCACCAAGATCCCTTAGATCTAGTGGAGTTTTCTCAACAGTCTGGATAAGCTCAAAGATTTTCTTGGGCTGGTGATTTTTAACAGCTGGAACTCACTGGAGCTCTTAAATTATTTCAACAGTGATTGCAGTTTGGCTTCCAAACCTATTCTCAAAGACACAGAAATGTCATCTGCTGTGTTGTAGGTCACCCATCGAAGGTCTCTCTTTATTTTCTCATCTAAACTGTTAATGAGCTGGAACTTTTTGACTTTGTTTGACCCAGTGGGGTCTCCTTGCCTCTGAAAAGCCTCCCAGTCTCATTTCCAGCGATGAAAGTCTCGCCTGATGCCGGTAAACTTGGGGAGGGAGGTTGGCTTCAGTTTAATGGCTGATGTTGGGTTGCTGATGGAAGCGGCAGCACTCACAACTTTGTCGGCATAGCCTTTGATTCAATTAACTCTTCTAGACATAAAATCTGGGACAATCTGCTCAAGCTCTTGCACACACTGCCTAAAGTCTTTCTGCTCAACAGGAGGGGCCCAGTACTTCCACTGTGTGTGCAGCTCTTTTACTCTCTTCACTAGCCCTTCCATGTAGTCAAATGTGAAGTCAAATGCCTCTTTACTTCCACCAAGTTCACAGGACATCATACTTTCTGCTCTGCAGCCTTTACTGTCATTTCCAATTCCTCTTCTCCAAATTTTGCCCAGAGTATCTTTTGGACAGGATCCTTCAACTCTTTCAGTTTTATTTCACACTCACTGGCTGTCTTGCCGATATCAGCCTGCCTCTGTAAGGTACTGGGCCTCCACATCCTCATTTGCTTCTATGACTTTGCTAGCCTCAATTACAAGTTTTCTGAAACTGTCTCTGAGCTCCTCCTCTGCCATTATGGCATGCATCCTGACAATATTGCTGGCCAGCCGGGAGAACAGCCGCTTCGCAGATGTCCTATTAGCTTTGAGCTGCTCAAGTAACTTTAAGTTAGCCTCTGGACTCCCAGGCGTTAGCTGCTGTTCAGGTATTTTCCGATCTTTCCAGCCGTTTTTTCACTGTCAAGTGGATGCCAATGTTTGGGTTTAAATCTGCAGTTTCCCCACTTGAAAGGGCAGCTTGTCTCAGAAGACTTTGAACTGGAACTCACTCAATGACCAAGAATCAATTATTTCTTCTCTTTACTTTATTTTGAAAGTTGTCAAGGCCAATGCAGGTTTAAAACCTTTAAGTATAAACAAGAAAACAGAAAATTTGAAGCAAATGTAGCCCAACAAATGTAAGATCAAATAATTCCCCAAATCACCTATTTTTGAACTATGATAACTAACCTTGAAATTGAGTAGAAATACTCACATCTAAGGCACCGAAAATAAAGTAACTCCATTTAAAATACTATTAGTGAAGATTTTACCCATAAGTCATTTAAATACACAAAATCACCTAACAAGTTCATTTTAACTTTACTATTTTTAACATGTACATGTTTAACTGCACTTTGATAAATATAAACTTCCTGTAAATTTCATTTTAAATCACATAACATTAAACATTCCATTTTCTAACCCAAAGCCCGACCACATAGCTTAATATCTTAATCCACAGCAACAAAGACAGTTCAGTTAGAAGCTCACCGGCTCCTTCTTCCTTTTTTGAGTCAAGCTTTTGTCCTGCAGTGTCTTCTGCCAAGATCAGCTTCTCCCAGCACTTCTCTCACACAGTTTGCTTCTTGCAGTTCTGTGAGTGAGTTCCTTGAAACTCCCCAAATCACAAAATCATTTCCACCTGGTGCAAGCACTTCGCTCTCTCTAGGCTAGGAGACACACCTACACCTGCACTTAGTCAGAAATTGGTGGGGCTTGCAGCTCATCTCAAGACAAATCTTGTCACAGATTCTTAATTGATTTATGTTCATTTGAAAAAATTATGAAACCCTATGAAACCCTGTGTGATTTAATTATATTTTTGGACATATGGTTATTTCATAAAAAAATAAATATCTTTTCCATCTTTACTTCTTTTATTTCACATCAGGTGTAGATAATTACAACAACATTACTCATTTTGAAGGTTTGCCATATTTTAACCGCAAACATTTGTTATGCTCCTTACTGTTGAAGTGAGAGTGAATGCCATGGAGAGATCCATGGAGCTGTCTTAAGCTTTCAGAAAGAAGACTGTCGCAGCATAATATAGTATGGTTTTATAAAGGTCTTGAAAGAATATGAAACCAGCCATTCCAGAGAAAAATATGAAATAAGTGGAGGACATTCAAAACCACTACCAACTTACTTGGGTCTGATAGTCCATGCAAGTTCACCCTGACAGCAGACCGCAAGATGCTAAAAGAAGGCTACAGAAACAATAAAATATCAAAGGATTGACCGCAGGCTCTTACTTTTGTTGATATTAAAGTGTATGCCTATATAATCACAGAGAGATTGCACAAGTTTAACATTCATGGGAGGTATGCAAGGAGAAAACCTTTGCTCCCTAAGAAAAACATGAAGACCACAATAAAAATTTAAGGAAAAAACATAGGCAAAGACCAGAGATCATATTTACAAAGATTCTCAGAGTCCTCTTAGAGAGCTTCTATCTTAGCCTGAAGATTCCTGCCAAGGACTCCTAGCTTAAGAGTGATTCATTTTGCAGTGCGACTCTGAGAAAGGTGAGTTGTGGTTGACCCCGTTACTAGGTGTGACACTAGCTTTGTTTGCATGGACATAAGTAATTGGAAAAAACAGCAGATTGGACTAAAAATGTGACATGTAAACATGTCAGTCGGAATATTTGGAATGGATTCAGGAGGATCGGAATTATATTGTAATCTGATTGAGAGGGGTGGTTTTTGTTGATTGACAATCCGATCAACATGCATGTAATTGCTTGACAGGATCAAGTTCTTCTGAATGAGGCAAACTGACCTAAGTGCGTATGTGCAACATGTCAACGTGACGTATTTCCGGCTTGAGGGGCCAGTCGCTCTGGCTAGATGCCAACAAAATATTCCGATCAGCAAGTTTACATGACACATTTTTATTCCCGTTTTGTTCCAATTACTTTTCTTTTTTTTTTTTTTTTTCTTCATATTCCAATTTCTTTTTTAAAGGATTTTTACAGTTTGTAAATATTTAAATAATTCTGTACTATGTTGTGTGCAATTTGTTAACTTTTTATTCATGGTTATTCATTATTGTTTCTACCATTTATTTATCTTTCCTAATATTATCTTACTAGAAGTGCACCTTTAATCTGCTGCTAAAACTATTTAATTTTGCCCTAGTGGATGATAAAGCTAAACTTATCTCTATAGTAATAATTATATGATTGTTAGAGAAATTCATGTGCTCATTATCTTGCCTGTTTAGGGGGTGGATCCCTGCACAATCGAGCTGGTAGCATATTAAAAAATTCACTTTTGTTCATTGTACAGAGAATATCTCTCCTTTCTCTCTGCTTTTCTACCATCTTCTCTGTTTAAGACACTCTTAGGCTCACTAAAAGTCCTCCTCCCTACCCTTAACATTTGTCCAGTTTAAGAGCACTCTTAAGGACTAATGCCTCATTCACAGAGCAGGAATTTTATGCTGATTTTTGCCCTGATCTTCCCCTTCTGACATGCCCCGATTATTGTTATGGCCAATCTTGTGAGATAATCCTGCCATGTGTGGTGTGGACGTCAAGACCGCTCAAACCTCAAATCGGGGATATTCAACATGTTGGAATGTCTTGATCTGATATCCTACTGTGTGGGGTTTTCCCTGTAGATAAATGAGCATGCAGCCTGTTGAATGAGAGGTATAGCCAATCAGACAGCAAGGTGATGGAAATATTGAAGGGAATTCCTCTGAACTCACGTTTAATCTCGAGAGGGTTTGCGAGATTTCCCATCTGAAATCTAAATGTTTGTGAGTAAAAATCTGTTCATGTGTGGTGTGCTTGTAGTGTGACTGGACACCACACATTGTAGGACCAAACCTGTTATACCTACGATATTATATAATCATGTGTGGGGTCTCTCAGATTTTGAAAATCTGCCGACAATGTGAAAATTCTGTGGTGTGAACCAGGCATAAGATGCTTAGTGGATAACTTTTATCTTACAGAGAAAGGTCTAAAAAAAAAAAAACTAAAAAAAAAGATTTTTCTTAGAACGACATCAATAGGAGCTACTTTTAATCTTAGGATTTTATGGGCCTAAGGCTTCTGAAACAATGTTCTTTGGATTATAGAAATAAATATTTTGACACTATTTTGACATATTTGGTTTAAACCAAATATAAAAAAAAAAAAAAAAAAACATATACCAACTGTAAAGCATGGAGGTTGAAGTGTCATGGTATGGGGATACTTTCCTGAACTTGTACCTCGCTCGGTCATCATGATTTCATAATTTTCTTATTAATGTTCTGCTTATCTGACTTGTCATTTTAGGTGGATGGCCATGTATTGGTAGAGTTGTAGGAGAGCCGCTCAATATATGAATCACAATTATTACTGCAATATCAATGTTTGCAATATTGACTGAAGTATTTGGACAAATAAGATATGCTTAAGCTCTCAAAAAATGGTGGGTAAATTCTGATTATTGAATAGAAAACAAATTAAGGAAAATGTGGATGTCACATTAGATAAAGTCATTGCAATATTCAGCAGTAATGTTGCTAAATAATGTTTTTCTAACATCATGCAGCTTTTTTTCTTCCAAGACTGACTTGTCTGCAAGTCCATGCATCTTCCCATTAACATTGACCAAGTTCCTATATTCCTACTGAAGAGAAGATTCCCCACAACATGACACTACCAACACCGTGTTCCACTGTCAGAATGGTATTTAAAAAAAAAAAAGAGAATAGGTGATAAGTGTTCATTTTCTGCCACATATAAGTAGGCAAACAAGCTCGGAGTAGGTCCCAACTGACCAGAGCAATTTCTTGTACATACTTCGTGTGGCCCCAACATAGCTTGGCTCTTAATTTTATTTAGCAGGTAAAGGGGGCTATATCCAAATGTACGCCACACTTTTTAAAATATCTATTTAAAAAAAAACATGAAAACCTTTCTTCTACTTTACTATACCACTTTGTGTTGGTCTGACAATAAAATACAAGGTTATGGTTGTAACAATAAAAATATGGAGAAGTTCAAGTGTGAATGGGTGTCAATACTTTTACAATGCTTTGTACATTTTGATTTAGGGAAAGATAGCTTTTTTCCAAATGAAGAGGTGTTGTGTTGTTGTCACTCACTATGTATACCAAAGAAAAATATGCAAATTAACAATACCATTAATGCTTGATGAGTGACAGCACAAAGGAAAACCAGACTCTATCTCAATTAACCCCTGGACCACACGTGCAGAGTGCTGCATCACTTGACATCAAATCACCCATTTCAGCCAGCTTTTAAAAAGGCAATCACTGATAGAAAAGTTTAAATACACCCTACAGGGAAGAAGGTATTGACACTAGTCCATCACAGCTTATTCACCTGCTTCGTTAAACAGGCCTGTGTCAAAACAAACGTTGATATCTCACTCTCCTGGAACATGCCTGACAGCCTGGCAGATCCGTTAGGATTTTGGTCAATCAATACGAAAGCTGATACAGATCACACCTTCTTCTAGCTGTCCACTTTCCCTATAAGAATGTTTATAAGCATTTCATAGACAGACTGACGTGTGTGTTCATACGTTGGAGCGCCTCCATTCGTGCATTAACATATTTATGTCTGTATTAGTGAGTGTTTCCAGGGCAGAGCCGTTTTGAGCAACAGCTTGCTGCAGTGCTGTCACCACGCCAGCATTAGTGTGCATTATTTATCCGCCTGCAGACTGAGCCAATGAAAGGCATAACCATGGCAACCATAGCTGGGCGCGCATACACACACTACGAGGAGAAACATGGGATATACTCAGATGGTGTTGACTCAATTGGAGTCTTCGTATGTAAGCGGCAAATCTGACAATTTATGGCTGCAAAAAGGCGAGAAATGAGCAGCTTTTTGAAGCTTTGTGAGAGCTGGATAAGCCCCTGCGATATCCAAGCAAACTGATTGATTTTTTTTTTTTTTTATTATTATGAAAGTCGATGTGTGCTGGTAGATTTGCATATGTAATGCTTTAACTGGATTCAACAACAGAGTTTTTTTTCTTTTTTTTTCTAAAGATTATGACACACTACCATGCAAATATTTAGGCAACTATTTATCAGCCTGGTTATACAAATTTTCAGAACAGCTACAACTTATGAATTTATTTAGAAAACAGTGATAAAGGTCCAACCATAATCTGGCATACAATGCAAAAAACATCAAAGCAAAAAACAGCAATAAAAACCTGTATTTGACTCCTATAACCTTAGCTACCTCTCTGGACTGATGAACACTTGCTACTCTCCAGCTGTAATCAGTGGTAGGCCTATCCGCCCATCTATTCAATTCAATTTATTTTCTCTTTAATTTAACCCAGTTCACTTTTTTGTGCCAATTCACAATAAATGCAATTTCTTTACAAGAGAAATAAAGTGATTATTCAAACACAAAGACCTCAATTCCATTCAAATTAAATTTCAAACAAACCAATTTATTACAGCACAATTTCATCATATGGTCAGATTTAGGTCCAATTACTTCAAGCTAAATTTTATCTAAATTATTATAAATACAATCAAACTGAAAACAATGTTTAAAGCTATTTGTCAAAAGGTTTTCCAAATAAGCTCAAATGATTGAAAAGAGTTTTTGACTTTGTAGCAATCCTCAAGCATGTAGCAACAGTTGAAAGAAACAAGTACCTTTAAACCCGGAGAAAACTCAGGCGATCTAAGGATCAGTGTAAGCATCTGATGCTCCTAATAACTTTGGGTTGAGGGGCCAAGAATGACACGTTGAAAAATGTTTTTTATAACTTGTTGGAAAAAAATCAGGGACAGTTAACAGCAGCAATACCTACAACAAGAGCTTTGTCAAAAAAGAGGCACAAATAAACGCAAACACTAGGCCAGGTGTAGTTTCTATGGGAAGGTAAAAACAAATAATGTAAAAAGAGTAAAACACAGTGTCATCCAAAGAAAAATCTTGATTTGTTCCCACTTATAATTTTAGCCACAGGAACCTGACGAAGATCATCTAATGTTCTTTTGACTGTTCTCCACCTTTTGTGCATTGGAGATGATGCATTATGCTGTTGAGATGGCAACCAGTGTTATGTTAACATATCAGTGGCTAAGAAACAAAAAAAATTGGTACTAGTACTCGTCGTCTTCCGCTTTATCCGGGTCGCGGGGCAGCAGAGGCCCAGAGGTCCCTCTCCCCAGACACCTCCTCCAGCTCCTCCGGGGGGAGCCCAAGGCCTTCCCAGGCCAGCCGAGAGACATAGTCCCTCCAGCGTGTCCTGGGCCATCCCCTGCGCCTCCTCCCAGTGGGACATCCCTGGAACACCTTCCAAGGAAGGCGTCCAGGAGGCATCCGATATAGATGCCCGAGCCACCTTAACTGGCTCCTCTCGATGTGGAGAAGCGGCTCTACTGCGAGCCCCTCCCGGATGGCCGAGCTCCTCACCCTATCTCTATGGGAGTGCCTGGCAACCCTACGGAGGAAGCTCATTTCAGCCGCTTGTATCTGGGATCTTGTTCTTTTGGTCATGACCCAAAGTTCATGGCCATAGGTGAGGGTAGGAACGTAGACCGACCGGTAAATTGAGAGCTTCGCTTATCAGCTCAGCTCTCTCTTCACCACAATGGACCGGCACAGTGCCCCCATTACTGCGGTAGCCACACCGATCCGTCTGTCGATCTCCCGCTCTATTCTTCCCTCACTCGTGAACAAGACCCCGAGATACTTGAACTCCTCCACTTGAGGCAAGAACTCTCCTCCAACCTTAAGAGGACAAGCCACCCTTTTCCGGTCGACAACCATGGCCTCGGACTTGGAGTAGCTGACCTTCATCCCAGCCGCTTCACACTTGGCTGCGAACCGCCCCAGCGCATGCTGTAGGTCTTGCCTAGAGGGGGCCAGCAGGACCACGTCATCCGCAAAAAGAAGAGACAAAATCCACTGGTCCCCAAACCAGACCCCCTCTGGCCCTTGGCTGCTCCCAGAAATCCTGTCCATAAAAGTTATGAACAGGACCGGTGACAAAGGGCAGCCCTGCCGGAGTACAACATGCACAGGGAACAGGTCCGACTTAGTGCTGGCAATGCGGACCAAACTTCTGCTGCACTTGTACAAAGACCGGATGGCCCCTCATAAAGGGCCCCCGATTCCATACTCCATAAGCACCCCCCACAGGGCAAAACACATGTGGACCAGTTGGGCAAACTCCCATGAACCCTTGAGTACCTTGTAGAGGGTATAGAGCTGGTTCAGTGTTCCACGCCTGGGACGACAACCAAACTGCTCCTCCTGAAGCTGAGGTTCGACTATCGGCCGGAGTCTCCTCTCCAATACCCTGGCGTAGGCCTTACCAGGGAGGCTGAGGAGTGTGATCCCCCTGTAGTTGGAACACACTCTCCGTTCACCGTTCTTATGAAGGGGGACCACCACCCCAGTCTGCCAGTCCAGAGGCACTGTCCCCGACCGCCACGCAATGTTGAAGAGGCATGTCAACCATGACAGCCCTACAACATCCAGAGACATGAGGTACTCAGGGTGGATCTCATCCACCGTCAAAGCCCTTCCACTGCGGAGCTTTTTAACCACCTCGGTGACTTCAGCCTGGGTGATGAAAGAATCTAACCCCAAGTCCCCAGCCTCTGTTTCCACCAGGGAATGCGTGATGGCAGGATTGAGGGGATCTTCGAAATACTCCACCGCCCGATAATGTCCCCAATTGAGGTCAGCAGCCACCCACCCCAACTGTAAACAGTGTTGGCGAAGCACTGCTTCCCCCTCCTGAGGAGCCGGACGGTTTGCCAGAATTGCTTTGAGACCAAATGGTAGCCCTTCTCCATGGCCTCAACGAACTCCTCCCAGGCCCGGGTTTTTGCCTCTGCCACAGCCCAGGCCGCAGCACGCTTGGCCTCACGGTAACTGTCAGCTGCCTCAGGAGTTCCACAAGCCAACCACAGCCGATAGGACTCATTCTTCAGCTTGACAGCATCCCTTACTGCCGGTGTCCACCACGGGGTTCGGAGATTGCCACCGTGACAGGCACCTCAGACCATTACGGCCGCAGCTATGAGCAGCTGACACATTAAATACACAAATACATGATGTTTAGCATCATTTGAGTCTTAATGTTTTTTTCTTTTATTGTTATAAATCCATGGTGGGTATAATAATACTAGATTCAGTAGTACCATCAGAGACATATCTGAGTTTTAGTGAAGTTTTTTGTTTGTCATAAAACCCCCATTTAGGAGTTGCTCTAAATTACCTACAAAACTTCAGGTTTCTTGCAAGCATATGGTATTATGAATAAGACAACTTGTGCTTTCTTTGAACTCTATTAAGAACTTTTCTTTATAGAAACAATGATACTTCAAAATGTCTTGATCTTGTATGGCCTTCAGCTGACTAACAGTAGTATGGTTGTGTCTGTCTGCCATATAGGCGATGACTAACACATTTTCTATAGAAGGGCAGCTTGTTGGTAGAGCAAAAGGAGACATGGAGAGACTGTTATCATGTGTCATGTTGGTAAGCTTGCAAATTAGATTGTCTGAGTTTGCTTAGATCAGCCCCAAGAGATGAGTCATGTTTTGAAAATATGCACAACGATGAAGGCATAATATATGTATGGTTGAAGGCTTTAAGGTGCCATTGGCAAGCTGCTTGGAATGTAGATCCTTGAGTACTAAATACTATGATGCACAATATTTTTAACTCAATATAAATAAAAAAAATAGACTATAGACTGTTATAGCATGCATGCTACATTCACTATAATAAATAGTAATAAAAGATTGTTTCAGAAGATAAATATGTTTTGTCATTTCACCCCAAGTTTTCAGTTTTTGGACAATCAGTATATATTGTTTTTAGTGTTCAATGTATTCCAGAACCATTTGACTAATTTATACAATATAACTACAAAGTATTAGGTACTATTAGGAACAACCTTGTGAAGATGGTGGCTGAAGTTGGTAAGCTTGTCTTTATCCACAGAGACACAAGTCCTGCCGTGACATGAATCTGAATGTCACTTACAGAATAAAGAAGCCATCAATGTAAACCAACACACAAACCAGATTAAAGTTTGCAAATGAAATCAGGGACAAAGACCTACATTTTTGGATACATTCTTATGTGGTCTAATGAAACTAAAATCAAAGTGCTTGGCCATAATGACTATTGATACATTTGAAGGACACGGGAAGAAGCTTGTCTGAGATTTATCCCGGCTGTGAAGTACAGTTTTATTCTGTGTGGGTGTTTTGATGCAGGATAGACTGGTGCATTTCACAAAATAAATAGCAACATAAGGAAAGAATGTTATGTGGACCTATTGAAGCGAGACAGCCATTACATGCTGTCTTAGACATAAAAGGGTGTTCTAGCTGAACAATGACCCTTAGTATACCACCATATTGGTTACAAAGTGACTTAAACACAACAAAGGGTATGTCCCAATTCAGGGGCTGCATCCTTCGAAGTACTTGGTCTACGTGGGCTGGGTCCTTCGTCGACCGCTAAAACCACAGAGGCCGGAAGTGAGCAGCTGTGGATTGGGATGGTCTAGCCTCACCGCTGGGAAGGCTGGCGAGGCAAGACGGCAGTTCCTACGGCTGGAGCAGAAAACTCCGAACACGTCGGAGCACATTTGAAATTAGGCGATGTCTTGATAAATCAAGCAGATATTTCATGTCTACATAGTTATATTCCCGCACTAAAAACATTGTAGAAGTACATTAGTGTCACATAAAGTGTAATTTTTTCACAATTTAATCACAGCTTTTGCCGCTGTGGTCGGCCATCGCTGTCCCTGCTTGACCAATCCACTTCGACCCGCAATGAATCATGGTAAATGATAGACCGCAAAGCGTACGACCCATCATTCAAATCGGTCAAAAGATGGACACATTTGTCGGTGGCCTTTAAGGAGTCTCGGAAGAAGTTATGAATTAGGACAGCCTTCGTCGCCGCGTTGTGACATAACCGGCCTACAAATACGGCCTTCAAAGGATCCAGCCCCTGAACTGGGACACACCCAATGTCAATGTTTTTGAATTATTCCTGGAAAAACTTGTGGGCAGAGCTTAAAAGGTTAGACCAGTTCGGTGCAAAGAAAAGGGCCAAAATTCCAGCAAACTACTATGGTACATTGTGGTGGGATACCCATACAGTCATACAATTTGAAAGGCAATTCTACCGAATATTATGAAATTATAAGTTTATGAGTTTAAGGTAAAAAAAAAAAAAACATTCAATTTATTCAGTAAAAAACAAAAGAACAGTAATTTTAACAAGCATGAGAGAGGCATAGAGAAAAAGAAAAGAAATTCAAACAAATGCATACAATTCATGCAATAACGCTGGGAGCAATGACATCCACAGAGAAAAAGATCTGAGATTAGAGATATTTGCATATTTCATATTAACAGTCAGTAAGTAAGATTTTGCACTTTGTCAAAACAAGATTTAATGTATTCAATATTGTTATTTAGTGAAAAAAAAAAAATTGACATTTTAACTACTTTCATCTTTATTTTCTGTCGGTTGTTTTTGTTCTAGTTTTTCTTTCTACATAATTATAACACATACAACTGGTGACTGGATTAAAGGTAACCTACCAGATCGCACTTGTTTTGGTGTTGTATTATAACTATAGTGTACATACGTACCTCAGATTGACATTTAACCTATAAGAACTCTTTTTCTCCTGATCATTTTTAATTACTTTGCCAGAATTTAGTTTTAGTCAAAACAAACAATGTTAATTAATTTTTCAAAATAAAGGATGTTTTTGTAATCTTGATTGTTGTTATTGTCCTGCCTGTTTAAATAAAAGCTGCAAAAAGATGTGTGGAAAATTCATTCTAAAGACAAAATAATCAAATATTTATTTTCAAGGTTAATAAGGGAATTTTATTTTGTTTGGTTAAAAACTTTCAAACGGGTAAAAAAAAACTTTTAAAAATTCTAACTGTACTTTTCAATGTTAACGGTTAATGTGCCAAACCTTTAATGTGAACTTGTTTTCTTTTCTTTTACGTCTTTTGTTACATGCTTGAAATGATCAAATATAAAAGTCCCTTGAATCTAATTAAATTATTATCCTGAGAAATATACATATATTTACAGATTTTGTTTCAATATGTAATAGAAGACACTCAGTAGAAAGGTTAAAATACATCTTTAAGATTCATCTTTGATAATTATAAAACTAATTTGTTGATAGGTATTAAAACAATATAACCGATCTTAATATCAGTACATAATAAAGGGAAGTGTGTTATGGTACTACTAGAAATGGCTGGGGAAGAAGTGCTGAACAATATAGATACAAACCACATTCTTCTTAATACCAGCTCAGTAGAACACTTGATATGAACCACAGTATGAAAACGTTTAGGCAGATTAGTGGAAAAGAGGAGGCTCAGCAGTGTCTCTCAAGCCAAGTCAACTGTCTCACCAAATAAGGCAGTAGTCTATGTTTTATGTATTTGGAGCTTGTTGTTCTAAATCATGGGCGGGTAATTAACTTTTTCATGGGGCCGGAAGAAAAATCTGAAATGTGTGAGGGCAGAACCAGCAATGACTCAAATTTAATCTTGGCTCATTATACGTTTTCTCATTTTATCTCTTTTTTATAATGAAATACTTAAACTGGATTATTTTGGTAACAAGAAATACAAATATTCTGTAAATATTTATGAAAGTGAACAAATTGTGGTTTAGGTTGAAGTGAGAATTAATACTAATTTCATCAAATTAATGGTTTAAAACAAACAGTCATTACATTTAAGTTGTATTTTTAACTTGTTAATATTTTCACAACTGAAATGGTGTCTATTATGTTGAACTACTGATCAACTGCATACATGAGCAATAAGTGGTTTTAAGTATTGGACAGGCCTGAAGGACCTGAGGTGCTGCAACCTGAAGAAAATGACTTAATAACACAAAGGTACCTCCAATCAGATTAAAATGAATGGAAAAAAGTACCACAAAGTACTTTAAATACAGCAAAAACTTAAAGAGGTACACACAAAAAAGTTGAATTTTAGGTAACAATACAATAACTACAAAATAAAACTGGAATGACCTGTAAGAACTGACAAAGCATCAAACTACTCTAAATATTGCAAAATCCTCTACTACAAATAAAGTATTCCAAAACTGAAGTACTATAACGAATATAATGCTTCAAGTATCATGTCAACAGTTCAGTTTACTTGTTCAATGAGAAAAGTCCAGTCTGTCTTGGGCTGAAATCTGGCTGATCATCTGATGTTGCTATGCACAGGACAGCAGTGAGATGATCATCAGTTATGGAAGGCCTGTATCTGGATTTGTTGAACTTCATCACTGAAAATGTCTGCTCGCATACATATGCAGATCCAAAGAGCACAAGGATATTTTGAGCATGTCTCCTTAAGTGGCGAAAGTTCTTCTGTTTGAGTGAAGAATAAAACTCAAACAGTGGGACTGATCCAAAACGCTCTGCCAAAAGTGTGCCAGACTGCACGTCAATGTGTTCCATCTGAACATCACTGGAAGCATTATCAACACTGCAAGTGAAGGGAGAAGACACCATGTGCATTTCACTCTCAACAGTTTGGAAGTCTTGGAATCACCTTGAAAACTCAACAAGCAGTGCTTCTAACATGGATGAGTACTTTTGACTCCTGAATCTCCTCTCTCAGTGTCACAGAAGCTTTTCAGCACTTTTCCCAGACTGAGCCACCTGAGGGCTGTGTGGTAGCTTTGGCCATGGTGGTCAGTCTCAGTTTCCTCTAAAAGTGAAACAAACTGTCTGTGATCTTATAAAGTTAACTGTTTTAATTACAACATCAACAACATGATTCAGTTTAAACACTAACTTGCACAACACTTCCTGATGTATAATACATTGAAAAAAAGTTCATTTCTGCTCATGGCTCTTTTCTGCCACTTTGTCCCGGATTCTGGATTCACTGTGGATTCCCTGTCCATGCCTTGTTGAAAACATGGCATTCAGAATCAACTTTTCTTTTTTTACCGTTAGATGACATTTTGTGGGGATCAGAGATCAGGGATTTGGCTGCTAGCATCATTGGTCACTGTGTGTTAGCATCTATGTGCATGCATTCATAAACAGTGCGTCAAGCCCTTTCAAAATAAAAGACAGCTGCATCGCATGCACACCAAAACAAGTTTTTATTTTTAACTGGGTGCCGCGGGTCAGACAGGGATTTAAAATGGGTTTAAAATGCCCAAGTCTGCTCCAACTAAATCCTAATTGTCTTGATGAAATAATGCCGCTAGATGTTCATAACACTTCTCTGTCCCAAATACCTACATTCCAGATTTTAGGGTGGGCTGGAGTAAGGATGGAGCCCACATTTGCATTTGCTCCCACCCTCTCGTTGCCCTCTCCACTTCACTTCACCATGATCACACCAATCTTGTCAGAAGTGGTTTTGCCCGGCAGATGCTGGAAAACAAAGAAATGCAAAACCAAGATGTGTAAAAGATTCAAAAACAGGGGCAAAAACTAATTTATTAGAATTTAACAAAACATCATGATTCTATTTCAGATGTTCTAACAATGTTTTCCTAAGCAAAAAGCTTTAGATGTACTAAAAGACTAAAAAGTCATTTAGTGGATCTAAACATGACTTTAACTTTGTTAAGTTCTTGTCACACCATTTCATACCTTGCTACGCATGCTGATATATTTAAATTTCCATTTTACATGGTGTAAACATAAGAAAATGTTTACATTCATTGTTGTAAAACATTGATTTAAAGATTAACTGACAATCTGGAGATGCAAGTTAAATATGCTATACACAACCTATGAGTGCCCTAAATGGTCAAATAATTATTAGCTGCAAGAAAATCTACCTAAGAAATCTGGCATACCGTGGTGAGCAAATCTTCAATCAAATTGACTAAGATGTTTTTTTAAGCAATTGCACCAGCATTTGAGAACCATGTGAGTACATTTTTTTAGCAGTGGCCTCTCTGTGGAAATATCTATGAGGTATCTCTAAGTTGCAACTGTTGTGATTATGAATATGAATATATTATTTCAATCTGAAAAGACTCACAGAGAGAGGGTTTGCAATTAGAAAAGTTTTAATGATGAGGAATTACATAATTACATCTTTGGCGCTCAGACCTGGGAGGAAGACATGAATGCTGAGAATGATATGAACATTTGTAAGGCTTAGATTTAGAGATATCTTCCCCCTGATCCGACACTGGTGATGGATTGGCGGCCAGGGAGCGAGGAAGCCATAATAGATGTGGAGGAAGATGGTGGGGGTGGGGTGGACTCAGCTGACAGGCGAGGAGGAACACATCCGAAGGTCCTTTGAAAACAAGATGTCGGAAGGTGATTGGATGATGAATCAGGCGGACAGGATGCCGATTGGAAGGCTGGGAGATGCACAGAGGTGTCATCGGACGGCGGAGATGGTGAGGGTGAATCTTTCATTCTGAATTTTTGTTTAAACTCCATTTGCTGGGACCCCAGCCATGGGTTACAACAAGGCCAGTAAGAACTTTTCTGGAACTTTGAAAATAAATTGCATTAACCTACTTCCAGCACAACCAGGAATAAGGGAATAACAGCGAACTTTCCGTGACGCTGCATTAAAAATCCTGCATATAGCTGCACCGGTTTTACACTGGAAATGAAGACCCACGTCTCATACTGATGTCTTGGTATCTTTAATTTCTCTCTTTCTCTCTTGACGTTGGAACACCTTAACACCATGAAAACTAAACAACAAACGAAGAACAATACAGTGTCACCGTCATTTCTATTACACGTTTACAACAAACTGCACAATTATTACGACATGCCATACTTATGTCATATTTACCGTTTGCGCCTTGTAAATCTAGTGCAGAATGTCCGTACTTTCAGTGCTGTGTTTCCCTTCTGCTAGCATGTTCAATCTGCCCCACAAGAGCCCTTCCGCTCTTACCCACTCAGGTCACGTGACAACCAAGATAACAACAACAGCGGTAAACAATGTATTGCCTTTTTAACATTTCACTTATATTTAATTTTTTTTTTTTACATTTCACATATATTTAAATGTTACCCACTTTTGCTAATTATTTATGAAATAAACATTATAACAAAATTGATTAGCTGGTTTTGCAACAGTTACACCGCTTTGCAACAAACAGACCTCTTCCACGCAGTTCCCCAGCGGAACTGGAAGGAGGGACACAGCGCTCTAATGTCTCTTTGCTGGCAAACAGACATAACTCTTTAAACTGGATCCAGAGGGACTACGATCACATGCAACAAAGTTAAGTAATGATTTGCTGTTCGAGTATCCAGCATTCATTCATGTAAAGGGTGTAAAGAGACAAGCCTGACTTGACCTTTCTTCTAAGGACTTCAAAAGCAGCCCTAATCGAAGAGGATTTCCCCTCGGCCTGGAAATGGAGGCCAGGACCGCGACGCATGCCTTCCTGCGTGTACTTGCAGGTAGCAAGAGCTACCCCGCCACATCACACCCACTCAAGGAATCAAACGTGCCTTTGTCACAGTTCAGGTCAGGCCAACTAAAGCCCTTTCCCACAGCTACGGAGGTTAGCTGCAAATTAACCCTTTGTTTACCCACACGTGGATGTTTCCTTCAACTTCGTCGCCTCGGACAACTTCTCCTCAGCACGGTTCACGTAAGAGGAAGTGTTTGGGCAGAGAAGATTAGTTTAAAATGATGTAATCTGAACAATGTTTGTTTTATGACGCTTGGTTTTGTTTGTGTTGAGAACTCGGCTATGTTAGTTCCGGTAGATTAGCTGCTCAGCGCATGTGCTTAGTTTATGTGTTCTGTGTTTGTGTTTTTAAAGTTAAGACAAACTTTATTTAAAGGGTGATTTTAAAAAGAGAACATCGGCCATAACGCACAAGGCAGATAATTAAACACCATTGAGAATTGGTCATCCAGAAGGTTGATTTTATTCAGCAAATCATTATTTAAAATGTTTTATCAAAATGTTTTATCTGATCTTGCATTGTGAATGGTTGTTTAAAGGTGTATCAAATATTCCCTAAGTTGGTTTCAAGACTAACGTAACTACATTTCCAGATTCTTCAAATTAATCCATGATTCTCAAACATAAATATTGCATTGGAATATTGCATCACTCTTGTGGTCATGGTTTTCAACCATCTTTGACTCCCTTGTTTATATTATACATAGCCCATTAGTCTTCCCTATTCTTTCATTCTGCTTGGTAGTTTAGTTGGGTTGTTTAAGCATAGTAA
Organism: Girardinichthys multiradiatus; assembly: GCF_021462225.1. NCBI lineage: Eukaryota > Metazoa > Chordata > Actinopteri > Cyprinodontiformes > Goodeidae > Girardinichthys > Girardinichthys multiradiatus. The sequence continues at coordinate 15,029,061 of NC_061816.1, forward strand.
AGAGTTTGTTGATTGAAATATGTTTGACTTTGAGTTGACTTATTTTTGTTAATAAATTCTTGTACTTTAAGAAATTGTGTAAATTCATCGTGTGTGTTTACAGAGTTTTGCTATTCAATAATGCCAGAGCTGGGCTCATCCCTTTCAATTTTGTCCTAATACCACTGCCTTATTGGGCTGTTATTTACAGGACTGCCCTTAACAGACTGAAATATTATGTTATAAATTATTAAAGTATTAATAGTAAATAATATATTCATATTCATTATCACAACATATTTAATATTTACTATTAATTATTTAATATTTTTTATTAAATAATATATGCTCATGCTTGACACATTTTTTGACATGTTTGAACAGTTTTTGGCAGCTTGAAAGTCTCTTTCGAAGGTTTTTATCCTGTTACGTCAAGATCATACAGACCTTAAACATGATGGTGGCAGTTTGATGGTCAATGTGTTGTGACTGATAGAACCTTAAATTCTGCTCTTTTTTAGAAAATCCTTCAGAAGAATTTTCAGCCAAGTTCATTTGGGTTATGCAGCAGGAATATGATTTAAAGTTTATTAGCAAGTCCTCCTCATCATAATTTGAGGGTTGTTTGTGGGACCAAAGTGCAGACAGAAACTCGGAAGCAACATGGTGAGTTAAAGGATTCAATGATAACCAAAAGACAACAACTTACAGTGAGAACAACAGAGAACTAATACAACGAGGGAGGTGTGGAGAATAACATTAGATACAGGTGTGTCAATCAGGGGATATGTGGAGCAGCTGAGACAAAAGGTAAGCACAGAGACTGAGGAAAGGAGACTTATAAACAATGAGAAGTTAAACTAAGACACAAGGAAACACCTAACCAGGGAGAAAGGCAAATATTAACCTATGGGTAATAAATTAGAATATACAAGGTACAGAACACAGGAATGAACTAAGAAACTAAACACAAATAAATTAACTTATAAGGCAATAACTAACTGACATTAACACAGAGAAATTGATGACATATGGCAAGAATATAGAAAACAAATAAACAACAAGGAAAATGGTGAAAACACAAACACAAATTAAATTCAAAACCGAACACCCAAGGATCATGACACCTCTGAATAGCTTACAAATCCAATAAAAATGTTAGAAACAGCTTAAATTTCTATGCAAGGTAGAGTTGGCCACAATGCCTCTACATTGGTTTAAAAGACTGACTGGTAGTTTGCAAATGATGGCATTTGTTGCTGCCAAGGAAAGCACAATTTTTATTAGGATTTGGAGGACATTACATTTTCACAAAAGGCCAGGGTGTAACTGAAATAATCATTTAAAAACAGATTGTTGTAGTATTCAGATTATCTTTATCTAATGTCGAAATTAATAATAATAATAATAATCTTAAAGATTAAATAAAAAAGAAGAAACAAGAAATCTGTAAGAGGCAATGTAAATGTCTGTAGTTTTGCTGTTTTTCTTTGGTTGGTGGTCATATCATTGCTATATATTTTAATTGTATAATCTAAGTTTGCTCATCTGGCCATAATTTAAGTTTTATATTTATCAAAAAAATCATACATTCAGCCCATTTTGCCTTTTATTTGCATTCTCTTTTATATCACTAAGGAAAAACATCTAAAACATAATCACCTGCAAAAGCTGAATCAGGGTAAACACATTTATCTTCTCCTAAAGCATAGTTACAATTAGTGGCATGCATTTCACATAATGGTTTCACATTGGTTTTCATAAATCCCTCCCTGTCTAAGTCATAAATCTTTTCAAGAATACTTTTTCCTTCCTCAGTTTGAATGCCCTTTTAATGGATCTTATTTACAATGGCTCACCAGGGGCATTTTATTGCTGCTGAAAATCTCTAATGAAATCAAGCTCTTTCTTTTGGACAAACACTGGTCAACATTCATCATGCCACACCTTTTTACCGAGTACATCTAAAAAGGCTTTATACTATTGAATGTCATTGAGATGGAGAAAGTAACCAGATGGGCTCCTGCCCATTTCATGTAGCATGAATTCAGAGTTTCAGTACAGGGTAGTTAGTGTTCTGTGACTGAATAACCTATTTTCACAAGTGGATTTATTCCATCTTCAGGGAAAGGATAGATGTATTTGTAAGATTAGACAACGGATGAAAATTTCGACCTACATGCAAAACACCATGGGCGTGATCTTCAAAGATCCCAAATAGCGGGTACTAATTTGCATCTACTATAAATAAATGGCACATGCAATAAGTGGGCAGGTTACGTGCGATTTTAAAAGATTGCGCGTGCAATGGATAGCAGGTGCAAAGCAGGTGCAGACCTGCCTACTTAAATTGGAAAATTGCATGTGCTACTGGCTGGAACAAGAGGAAAAGCAAACAGATCCTCTGCTGTGTTGCTAGAAATATACAGGGATTGTTACGCTGCATTATTATAGATGATTCAGTTGCAGATTTTTTCCTTCTGTTCCGTTCGGCCCTTGCTTTTCTGGACCGTTACAGTTAGTTAGGCCCGAGCAGGAAACCTGCAAGGGCCTATTGTAATCGTAGGATTTCTTATTCTTTCTTTTCTCCGCTGGGTCTTTGCGGGGCATTTTGGGGACTTTGCCATGGACGAAAACTCACACAATTTTACACAAAATTGTCCCCCACGTGAAATTCTTGTTCCTTCATGTCATTGTCAGTGGGTGAGATAGGCCGAACCGTAAGTCGTAGAGATGTGAAATTTGGCACACAGGTAGAGCTATTCAAACTAAGAAAAAAAGTGTCTTGGGGGTATGCCCTAAAATGCACAGGAAGTCGGCCATTTTGGGTCAAAGGCCAATTTTTGGCCTTTTTTCACTTTTACTCACCTCGAACTTTAATGAACTCCTCCTAGGGATTTTGAGCTATCGGCTTCATATTTGGTCAATATGCAGTTAAGGCATGAGGCATTAAAAGTTATCTAAAAATCGTGAGTTTTCCGCCATGTTTAGGGGGCGTGTACGGGGCACGAAAACGGCATTCGCACACAAAGTGAAAAAAATGCAATAACCTTCCCAAAGAAACGCCAAATCACACTAAAGTTGGTATGAAGGAGGACCTCCGGGTTTCCAACGATCCTATGGGGTCATATGCTGACATATGCTGGGACAGGAACAGGAAGTCACTTTTTTTACTTGGAAAGGTCGCCATCTCCCTGTCTACACTCAATCTGCTTCAAACTGTGTCAGGTGACTGATAACTAGTGGGTCTAACCTTGTTTGAAGCACAGTGACTTTTCATAAAAGGGCATGGCCGTGGTGGCGTGGCGTGGCGAAGTAGGACGTCATGCCATGACCATACGTTTGGCTTTAATTTCCACATACATCATCTGATCTGCACCAAATTCAATGTGATTGATCCTAGTCCAGTCCCCAAGAGAGATCTGATGACATATTTGGTGGGTGTGGCCTAATTCGTCCACAGCGCCCCCTAGAAAAAAAAAAAAACTGCCCCAAGCCATGCTTTGACTGAGGAATCTGAAATTTGGTACACATATGTAACTTCTCAGGACCTACAAAAAAGTATCTTGGAGCAATTGTCCAAACCCAACAGGAAGTCGGGCATTTTGGATTGAAGTTGCCATTTTGACCCCATTTTTGCTGTTTCCAGCCCACGTATCTGAGCAAACTCTTCCTACAGCTTTTGGCTTACAGAATTCGAAATCAATGAGTATAGTCTTAAGGCATTGGGGATTAAAAGTTATTAAAAGCTTTTTGCTACATGAAAGTATGTGGGCATGGCTAAGCCTCAAAATATGACTTCTCGCCATAAAAGACAAAATTGATATAGTTCCTACAAGGAAAGTCACAGAGACCTGAAACCTTCTGAGATATATCTGCCTCTGGCCATGAACAATATTCAATGATCAGATGCTGACATCATTGAAGCGCCGCCCCCTCAGAACAGGACCTGTCATGTTTTCCTTTAGAGAATCAATTTTTTATGTTCTTCACCTAATCAATGTGAAACTGTCCCAAGTAACAGATAACATGATGGTCTAAGACAGTAGCCAGTACTGACTGCTTTAGCTGGAGGGTGCAGCTATGACGGCGTGGCGAATTCTGATGTCACGCCACCCCCATACGTTTGGCTCTAAATTACACATGCATGGTCCAATTTATTCCAAACTTAATATGGTTGATCTTTGTCAGCCCCCAAACAGCTCTATGGGATTACATTGAAATTTGGATCAATAGTGCCCCCTAGGACACTTCAAGGGCTATATCTCCCTCATACATCATCAGATCCACTTGAAATGTAGTCTACATGATCATGAGTTAATGATGGACATGTTTACACAGTCAATTGATGACATCACTTTAGCCTCGCTCACTAAGAAACAAATGAGTGTAGCTTCCATATGGAAGGTCCGATTTACTCCAAACTGAATATTGTTGATGTTTGTCAGACCCCAAATAGCTCTATTGGATTACATTGAAATTTGGATCAATAGCGCCCCCTAGGACACTTCAAGGGCTATATCTCCCTCATACATCATCAAATCCACTTGAATGGTAGTATACAGGTCCTTCTCAAAATATTAGCATATTGTGATAAAGTTCATTATTTTCCATAATGTCATGATTAAAATTTAACATTCATATATTTTAGATTCATTGCACACTAACTGAAATATTTCAGGTCTTTTATTGTCTTAATACGGATGATTTTGGCATACAGCTCATGAAAACCCAAAATTCCTATCTCACAAAATTAGCATATCATTAAAAGGGTCTCTAAACGAGCTATGAACCTAATCATCTGAATCAACGAGTTAACTCTAAACACCTGCAAAAGATTCCTGAGGCCTTTAAAACTCCCAGCCTGGTTCATCACTCAAAACCCCAATCATGGGTAAGACTGCCGACCTGACTGCTGTCCAGAAGGCCACTATTGACACCCTCAAGCAAGAGGGTAAGACACAGAAAGAAATTTCTGAACGAATAGGTTGTTCCCAGAGTGCTGTATCAAGTCACCTCAGTGGGAAGTCTGTGGGAAGGAAAAAGTGTGGCAGAAAACGCTGCACAACGAGAAGAGGTGACCGGACCCTGAGGAAGATTGTGGAGAAGGGCCAATTCCAGACCTTGGGGGACCTGCGGAAGCAGTGGACTGAGTCTGGAGTAGAAACATCCAGAGCCTCCGTGCACAGGCGTGTGCAGGAAATGGGCTACAGGTGCCGCATTCCCCAGGTCAAGCCACTTTTGAACCAGAAACAGCGGCAGAAGCACCTGACCTGGGCTACAGAGAAGCAGCACTGGACTGTTGCTCAGTGGTCCAAAGTACTTTTTTTGGATGAAAGCAAATTCTGCATGTCATTCGGAAATCAAGGTGCCAGAGTCTGGAGGAAGACTGGGGAGAAGGAAATGCCAAAATGCCAGAAGTCCAGTGTCAAGTACCCACAGTCAGTGATGGTCTGGGGTGCCGTGTCAGCTGCTGGTGTTGGTCCACTGTGTTTTATCAAGGGCAGGGTCAATGCAGCTAGCTATCAGGAGATTTTGGAGCACTTCATGCTTCCATCAGCTGAAAAGCTTTATGGAGATGAAGATTTCCTTTTTCAGCACGACCTGGCACCTGCTCACAGTGCCAAAACCACTGGAAAATGGTTTACTGACCATGGTATCACTGTGCTCAATTGGCCTGCCAACTCTCCTGACCTGAACACCATAGAGAATCTGTGGGATATTGTGAAGAGAACGTTGAGAGACTCAAGACCCAACACTCTGGATGAGCTAAAGGCCACTATCGAAGCATCCTCGGCCTCCATAAGACCTCAGCAGTGCCACAGGCTGATTGCCTCCATGCCACGCCGCATTGAAGCAGTCATTTCTGCCAAAGGATTCCCGACCAAGTATTGAGTGCATAACTGTACATGATTATTTGAAGGTTGACGTTTTTTGTATTAAAAACACTTTTCTTTTATTGGTCGAATGAAATATGCTAATTTTGTGAGATAGGAATTTTGGGTTTTCATGAGCTGTATGCCAAAATCATCCGTATTAAGACAATAAAAGACCTGAAATATTTCAGTTAGTGTGCAATGAATCTAAAATATATGAATGTTAAATTTTAATCATGACATTATGGAAAATAATGAACTTTATCACAATATGCTAATATTTTGAGAAGGACCTGTACATCATCATGGATCAATGCTGAATATGTTGCCACAGTCAGTTCATGACATCATTTCAGCTTTGCCCACTAATAAAAAACTGAGTGCAGCTTCCATCTGGAAGGTCCAATTTACTCCAAATTTTGAATGCTTCTCGACACACCAGAACTCTGCATGACCGAAGATCACATGACATGACGCTCACAGCACCATCTAGAGGCGACATTTGGAACCGAACAGTGGCCTTGTCGGTGGCGTGCAGCCGGCGATGTCAGGCTCCCGCGATCGCTGCACAGGCCGAGTTGCGCTGAGGTGCGAGGGCCTTCAATGCTGCTTGCAGGTTTAATTAACTTTTGTTGTGCTACTCACAGCAGGTTTGTCATCTGCCCTGACGAGATTATTTCTCTTATCTTGCTTGATGTAACTCACAACAAATTGGCCAATCAATATTAACAATATAAAAGACAAATTTGTCTGTTAATTAATTTGTCTTCCTTGATCTTTGAGACAATGCCATCTTTGAGAGTATACGTTTGAAGAGTTTGGAGTTTATCATAAATAGCCATAATATGTGCGCGTTTAATTAGTTATGTGCACATTTGGCCATGATCAGGTTTGTGCACATTCAGCAGATGATCACTGACAGCAATGTTACGCTGGCATGATGTTGAATGAAGTGTTGCAAGGAGTTTTACCAAAGCCTTTTTATCCAGACAACAGAAGTTAACTTGATCGGTGAACAGCTGATTGCTCTAAGTTTCAGGCTTCTGGAAGTCCTGAATCAACCTCATTTATTTCTCCAATGTTTCCTTCAACTCTTCAGCCTCCGGAAGTTACGGTCCTCTGAAACATATGACAACAAAGTTCCTGTTTAACCATCAAAGCCTAGAGCATCAGTGCCTGCCACTTAAAGGAAGAAAACTGAAGATTAAGTTGTATTTCCTTCAAGAAATCACTCGTTACCAGAAGAAACATCTCCATCTGGTGCATGGATGAACCTCCGTCTTCAAAGCCTCTCCAAACTCAATAGTTACAGCATCAGGGAAACACAGGTTGAGTTGATTGATTCATTTCTATTATTGAAATTATTATGTGTTGCCGAATTTAAGCTGTTACTGACCCCTGCTAAAGTGTTACTAATTAAAGAAAGCACATAAAATTCTAGTTACATCGTGGACATTCAATAATTTGAGTCACCGTATTTTTGGTTTTTCATTGGTGGTAAAAAGTCTTGTCGCCTGGTTCTGAGATATTTTAGGAGGTTTTTATAGGTTGCCTAAGCCAAGTTTGTTAAAACAGCGCCCTTGGGGCTCGTGCCGAGCCACTAAAATTAACCTAGCCCATATATCAAGAGCCAGTTGTAAAATTAGGGAATGAGCAGCCGTGAACAAAAGTGACTGTTGAAGTGTGAATGACTACTGTGGGCTACTCAGTCGTCCAGACCTCCAGTTGAAGAAGGGGAAAAACTTTTGTATGAAGGCTCTCAGAGGCTAGGCGAGTCATTTTCTGACACCAGCTTAAACAGAGCTTTCAGTAAACCTGCTTAGTTAGATCTTCCAGGTTTAGGGAAGTCCGGACCCGTTGGATGGAGAGCTGGATTGAGCAATCCCCTTAGATATAGTGAAGTAGGAGGGAGGGGTTAACTCATCGGACATCGAAAACCCCCACATGCTGTTCTCAGCCTCTCACTTTTCTCCACTATCTCCAGCAATAAGCTAACCATCTCACCCATCATTTCCATCAGATCTGACTCATGTCCCACTTCTTATAAGTTGCCTCTCCTCAGTGCCACCCTGGATTTCTCCTGTAAACCCTGAAGAATCATTCACATATATGAATTAATTATTCAAACTTCTCTTTGGTGTCCGTAATTGTTGCCTGCAGGAGGGTCTTAAATAAAAACATGACAAAGACTCCTTCAACACGTCTATTCCACAGCTCTGTTTCCGTGACTTCTTGTTCTTTTTTTATCCCTCCCAAATATCCTGTTGTCAACATATGATGACTCAGACACTCAAAGAACTTCTCCTTTGTCATTTTTTTCCAGGGTGCCGTTTTACTGCAGATGTTGTCTGAGAGTTCACGCCTGCAGTGTCAGTAAAAGCTGACAAGCACCGAGCTGTAGCTATGTCACGCGAGGGAGACTTCAATGTACAAAATCTTTCAGCAGTTTATTTGCACTTGAAAGTCTGTGGTAGATGCTTTTACATATTATCTATAATGTTCCAAACCAATGCCCCATCCATCAAATATTCTCTTTTATGACAACTCTATGGAAAATGATGAAAGCAAGCAGATGCACCAAAAGTATGATAATGATCCACCTATGAACTCTTGAATATTCCCTTAAAGCTGCCTGTCTGCTTCATGTAGACTCTTCACAGAAAATCCAAGACATCACATTAGTGGCTCAGCCACTCAAAGAGCTTTAATGTTGGTTAATGTTGAAAGGACAAGAAATCAGCATGCCCAAAAAAGTGACATTTGCATTTGTCACATTTTGGGAATTCGTCAAATGAAATTTTGACAGTTTAAACAATATTTGACTATAACTCAATATTCCAACTTGTATTCTACAAAAAGCAAATTTGAAAACTTTTTCGTGACCCCAGTTGTACACCAACATACAGCTACTGTGTAATTACACAGGGTATATGAAAAACCTTTTTTTTTTATTCACGGACCAATGAGCTATCGTGTAGTGATGAGATGTTTTAGCTTATGGGCATTTTGCAGTGTATAGAACCCTCCTCTTCTGATGAGATAGTTACCTTTGGCTTTAGAATGGAGGCAAAGTTTGCATTTTACTGTCTTTTTCAATACAGAGAATACAATTGTAGAATAACTGAGATGTTGTTAATGTTATCGTATCTATTAAGTCATGACTGTTTTTCCCATCACAAGGTGGCATGAAAATATCTGTTATTGTAAGCAAGCATATTCTTGCTTCTTTTTTCAAGAAATGTCATTCAAACTACTCAATCCAATGTAAATGTGCTAATCTCTATCAAAACAACACTCTGGCAATAAATTATACTAACAACAAGTAATGTGTGATGACATTTTTCTTTTAGAAGATACATCAGTATAATCTATAATGAAGTAAATGTGTCATATTACAGCATGAACCAGGAGACTCTAGAGGAGCACAAAACACAGGTAAGAATAATTTAAATGGGGTCAATTTAAATTTATTGAAAGATAGTTTTCTGGCAGTGATGGCACTCCGTAGCTGTCTGAGAGAGAGAGAGAGGCTTTTACCAGCTTGAAGGGAGACTGAACCACGGCGGGTAATCTGGGAAGAAGGTTCACTGACATCTAACCAGAAACGTGACAGGGCTAGGCGAATCCAGAGTAGGGTTCAGCTGGCAGCAACCTTTTGGAGAACAGAGCAGGGTTAAGCAACCAACTGGTCAAGACAAATGCAAGAACAGAGCAAGGGTTGCTGGTCTGATTACCACTCAGGTAGAGATAACAATCCTACACCTCCTCCAAGGTCTCAGCAGCTTTTAAGCTCCTCAGGTGATTGGTCTTAATAGGAAACAGCTGTGCAGCTGCACCTGCCTGCCTCACCCTGGTGGAGTGAATGAGAAACAACACAAAACAACCAACCTGCACATAGTGGCCTAACAAAATGTGTAAATGCAGGTTAAACCTTCTGAGAAATAGAGCGAGATATTGTTATAAATCATGTGTTAATTTACATAAGTATTACGAGGCTAATCCATATAGCATAGTGGCAAAACTATCTGATGGCAAACTATGACAATTACGTAATGCAAAAGGAGCTTTATGAAATAAAAATGGACAAGCATATGATGTAATATGATCTTAAAGATAAAAAAACACAAAAAAGATTCTACAACATAAATATGTTTTAGAGAAAGATAAACTCTGTGTACCCTTGTTTCTTACCTAAATTTAAATGGGAAAGCAGCCAACATGTTTTATTGAACAGGCTTGCTGCTGTGGAGCATACATGTGCATAGGAAAGTGCCAAGGAATAAAGATGTTAGTAGTGATCATGGAGAATAATGTGTTTATGCCAATCAATTTGGGAAGGTCAACTCATTTCCAAACTATGTGAAGGTCCTTGGACAGATAAGACCAAAGCAGATAATATTGGACAAGTTGCCTTTATTGAAATGACCATGAACACCATCTTATATATAATATAAAAGACCATATTTGAGGCTGTCTGTCTGGCAGCTGAAGATTGGCTTGAAAGGCACCAAAACCAGAACAACAAACTGATTGTAAACAAGAATCGGGGTTTAGCAATGGACCAGCCCAGACCACAGCTTGATTGAAAAGCTTTACAAATTACAATTTCAAGTTATAACTGCTCAAGATGTGTCTTAATGTAACTGAATCATGGGATATACTTAAAAAATGGCAGACATGAAAGAGGTTGCACTATTTTTCCAATGACTCTATACCACCGTAGGGTGGCCGGGCACTCCCTTAGAGATAGGGTGAGGAGCTCGGCCATCCGGGAGGGGCTCGGAGTAGAGCCGCTGCTTCTCCACATCAAGAGGAGCAAGTTGAGGTGGCTCGGGCATCTATACCGGATGCCTCCTGGACGCCTTCCTCGAGGTGTTCCAGGCACGTCCCACCGGGAGGAGGCCCAGGGGACGGCCCAGGACACGCTGGAGGGACTATGTCTCTCGGCTGGCCTGTGAACGCCTTGGGCTCCCCCCGGAGGTGCTGGAAGAGGTGTCTGGGGAGAGGGACGTCTGGGCGTCTCTGCTGAGTCTGCTGCCCCCGCGACCCGGTCCCGGATAAAGCGGAAGACGACGAGTACGAGTACGAGTCTATACCTTGGGGTAAATAATAAAAATACATTGATCAAAACCAGGTTGGAGTTTGCCTAAATGTGAAATAAAGGCTGTCCTATGCAAAATAATAGGGTTACTAAGTCATTTTATACAAATAAATAAACATTATCATTAAACCAGTATCATAAATTATCTATTTTGGTGTTTCCCTGGCTAAATCTCATCCCATTGCAGCTCTTCTCCTACAGTTTACCAACAGCATGTTGTTGGAAGTTGTGTCTATGATTTTTGTGTCTAAAAATCATAGGGATGAATACAATTGTGTGTACCCACCCTATAATTTTAGTTTAATAATCATTTAGTTTATAAAATGTGTTCCGATTCTAACATTTATCTGCCTGAGACAGCTTCAGAGCATTAGATTAGGCCATCTTTATAAAATATTGAAAGTAACAAAATTAACTGACTTTGTAAGTATACTACATCCCTTCAAAATTACCTCGAAGACTGCTGTTATTTGCTCTTAATCAGTCCATATATTTCTTAGACAGTTAAACTTGCCCATATAATTGACTTTATAGTCTTGTTCTCTAAACGAAAAAAAAACTCCCCTGAAGCTTCTGAGCTTCCATTAAATTAAGCTGAACAACGTCCACAAAATGAATTAATCTGCATATAGTCTGAATTGCCACTGTGTCATCGTTGATGCCTGTCTATTGATCTCACTGTAATTATATTCGCCTTCAACTCCCCTCAGCAGAGACAATTAGAAAGGACAGGTGACAGCGGGAAGCCATGTAAGCTCAATAAAAGACTTCCTCTATTGCGTAATTAAAAATCATAGCATGCTTTAAATGAACAGAATCAAGGTGTCTTTGTCTCTCACCAACCTTCTTATTCAGGAGCCCCAAGAGGAATCGGCAAAATGTTAAACGTTACTTGGAGCTAATTGCCCAATATCCAGTCAGATAAATTTGTTGTTGCCCCACCTGCTGTGAGATTACAATTGTCCTCCCAGGTTGTTTTGTTTTTCCTGGGGGTTGGACGTCAGATGCCAACTCACGAAGGCCCTGGGAGTTTTAGATAACAGAGGTGAGGGGCACTTGTGAAGACAATTTGCCGTTATAACTGCTCCAGTTGAGAGTCTTCAAATCCAGTCATGGCTGACAAAAGATGTAGAGCCCTTTCTCCACAAGTAACAGCCATAAAGACCATTATGAAAATCTAATTTCAGAGCACATAGAAAGTGATCTAACTTCGATGTGGCATGCATTTCTTGTAAAATGATTGGTTAATTTCTGAATGAACCATCCCGTTGAATTAGTTATAACATTGACATCCATGTTGATTATTACTTAAAATAGGAAATTATGCTATTTGCTTAATATATCTATTTTTGGTTTGTTTGGCATCATCACTCCTTTTGCATGCACATGTTTGCATAATCATCTTTTCAATATTGACTTTTAACGACTACTAAGTTACAATGCAGGCTGTGAATGAGTGACAGCAACATAAAGGCCTGCAAGGAGAAAATGTCAGTGCGTTCTCTGTAAACAGAGCAAAGCTTTTGAATTAGTGTAACACAGAAAACAGAGGGAGAAATCCGGGTCAAAATTTCCCTTCTTTTATTTGCCATTGCCATACAGAGAGCATCTCCTCCCTACAGTTGGTCCCTTATCTTCCGCTCTCACTCATTCCTTTCTCTTCTCTTGACTCCAACAGTGGAAGTGAAACAAATAACTCCCTCCTCCAATGTTATGAAAGCCGGTGCAGTAATTTGTGAAGAAAACTCTTTTTTTTCAATGCCCCCATTGCCCTCTTTCACTCGCTCACTTTCTCTTTATTTGTCTGGGGGTGTGTGCTGCATTCTGTACTAACACCAAGGGCAGCCAGATAAGGAGTGCAGCAGCAGCTTCATATGGAAAACATATTCTTGCTTAGCTGACACAGAGACCTGGAATGCAAATCTGAAGTAGGGAAACAAAATTAAAATTTGTGCTGGTTTCATGCTAGATAAAGCGTAGTTATTTTTTTTTTTTTATGTGCTGTCACTCATGTCAGCCCACGCATCGGAAGGTAAGGAAACCTTGGATGATCTCATCTGTTCAGGAAGACATTCTGTTAGTGAAGATAAATGGATTTTCATGTTCTTAATGGTTTGGTTACTCAACATTGTATTTTTTAATTTTGTACAAGCATTAGATTCAGCTGAACATAAGGACAGAATAATAGATCTATATATTTTTGTACCACTTTGTACATTGCAGCTCTTGTTCCTTGCTGCCTAAAATGCTTCGTTATTCGTACTTGGCTCTTTAAGTAGTCAGTTGATTGGAACATCACTTCAATACACACTTGAGAAATGAATTCCTTGCAATTGGAGCTCACTGCTGGTCCTAAACATAAATTGAATTTAATACAACTCACCTGCTGACCTTACATCAACAACGAGGCAACCTGAATTCAGCCAGCCTAATATAGGAAACACAGATGGTTTGCTTACTGCCACTTAGGCTACTTTCACACTGTGGGCAAGTGCAACACCCAAATCCAATGTTTTTGGATTGGCCATTTCTGACCTTTTCATGACATGAGATCTGAATGGCCTAATTCTGATCTCTTCACCTCCAAAAAAATCAGAATTGTGCCACTTTCATATGTGGTACTAAATCGGATACATAGCCGGTAGTTTTCAGAGCGTCAGCAGTTTGAACGGTCATGTCGCGTTTTATCCGACTTTTGTCTCATCGTCCTGGCTCCGACTACGCATCCACACAGATTTCTCTATAGAATTAGCACTTCTCCATAAAAGGCCATTGTTAATAGGTATGCTCTTTTTTCTTACCTTTCTATGTCTTATGATGTAGTCATAATATCGTCAGCTCCCATTGCTCAACAACTTAATAACAACACAGAAACAGAGACATCCATTATTACTTCCGTAAACAGTATGCTAAAGTGTGTGGTGTCTACATTCTCCTTCAGACTGAAGTCTGATGGCGGTCGCATTTAGTTAGTAGTTTGAATGAACACTCAAACAAAATCTGATTTCAGCAGTGTGAACGTAGCCTTACTTGTCCAGCAATCAATTTAGCCACCCTGGGATCAACTGTACTTCCCCTGTGCAGGATACACTCCTGTAACAAGTATGGGCAATTCAATATTTATTTCATATTTGAAAAACTAGTTGATAAATTTGTTACTTCAAGGCTGTTAAAAGCCTTCTTTATGATGAGTAAGTAAACAAAATGCAGTCAAAAGACTTCAGTTGATCCAAATCACTGCAGCAAGAATTCTGAAGAAAATGAAAAAGAGTGATCATGTTTCTCCTACTTTAGCTTTCCTTCATTGGCTCCCTGTTAAACCTAGAACAGAATTTAATATTTTCTTTTCACATATCTGAAGCCCTTAATAAGAGATCTGATTGTTCCATATGTTCTTAACAGGGCACATTCTTCTCAGACTGCAGGCTTACTGGTGGCTCCTAGTCTCTAGAAGTAGAAAGGGATCCAGATCGTTTAGTTATCAGGCTCTTCTCCTGTGGAACCAGCTCCCAGTTTTAGTCAGTGAGGCAGACACCTTGTCTACTTTTAAGGCTAGGCTTAAATCTTTCCTTTTTGATAAAGCTTATAGTAATATGGTTTAGGTTATCCTGAGCTATCTCTGTAGTTATGCTGCTATAGGCTTAGGCTGCTGGAAGACAAAATAACCACATTTCCCAACTCTGTTACATTCTTTTACTACTTTCCAATTTTGCATTATTTGCTGTTATTTCAGCTTTAACGTTTTGTTCTCTCTCTGATTTTTTTCTTCATATGAGCCTGCATTCTGTTTAACTGTGCCACCTTCATGGAGGGGTGCATTACTGCCTACAACTTAATTTTCTCCTACTAGAGATGATACACTCTGCCCTGTCTTTCAGTGTTTAACCCTGTCTCTCTCATAGACATAGCTTTTGCTGCAACTAATCTGCACTATAAGATGAAAGTGATCATGTTATAGTGTTTCTCTCCTAGATGAAGCCGCCAAAGCACCACTGCCAATAACTTTCAACTTTTTTTTCACATAGAAGGTACTCCTAGATCAGTGATTTAGTTTTTTTTGGTCATGTGTATGTTCTGTCTTCACAAACCCCTAGTCGGCCATGGCAGATGACAGTTCACACTGAGCTAGGTTCTGCTGGAGGTTCGTTCCAGTAAAAGGGGAATTTCCCTTTCCCCTGTCGCTATGAGTTAACAGTACAATGCAAGCGACTGTCCACTGTCGTTACATGTTTGCCCAGGAGGAGGGAATGCTACAAGTCAGTGACTCGATGTAATCTGCTGGTTTTTCTTAGATAGAAAACTTTTTAACCAAAAACCTAAAATAAAACGTTCTCTTTTTTTTTGCCTTTTTTTTGCCTCGTTCAAAGCTTATATTTTCAACAAAAGCCTTGTCAATGCACACAACAATGGGCAAATTGAACATTTTCACCAAACAGTACATTGCTTTCTTAAAGAAAGTTTGTCTTCCTGCAAGGCCCAGTCTTCTTACTGGTAACCCAAATGTTGATTGTTAGTGTATGCAATTTGAATACAGAAGTTTAGGTTTCCATGAATATGAACTGAACCACCCTGTTGGTCACAATCTCAAAATCCAATATAGCTGCTTCCCATATAACTATGATATTAATATTATGTGTTGTTATCTACTTGATTTGTACATTAACAACAATGTGCAAATCCAACTCCTTTTCTAAGTTACAATTGGATTGGAGTTGAGTTGGAATTGATTTAATAACCGCATTCTGATTACAACTTCCAGTGCAACTGGAATGCAGCATTTTAGGTAACGAAAACTAGTCACTCAGCAAGTAATATGCAAATATGTTTACATGGTGATGTATCCAGAGAAAGGAAGAGATGTTTTGCATTAAAACAAGATGAAGAGAACACCAAAAAGCCTCATGTGTCCAGTTTAAAATGTCCAGGTAAATGCGTTTAGCTCTAGTTTGCGGTTTGCTAGGCACAATTGTCACTGTTTTTATGGTCGGTGCAGGCTCTCTATAAAACCTTTTATATTAGTAGCTAAATGCAGTGCAGGGACGTCAACTTGCTATTCCGATGTTACATCAGGCAGGACGGAGGATCATATCTGCCAGCCTGACAAAGCCTTATTGCCTTCCCTTTTCACATGAATGCTTTCAGATGTGCTCGAGTTCAAAGTCTGAAGCCGCTGCCAGGAAATAAATTGTGTGTGAGAGTCACAGCACTGCAGATTTAGATTGTTCACCTCTGCTGTGGTTTAGATATGAATTCTGTATCCTCTTTTATTCTCTGCAATTTTATTGTAATGTAAAGCAAGTTTGGGTCATTTCACAAAACCCCTTATTACTTATTAGCTGCACGAGTGACAGTGTTTGAGAAGGTTGTAGGCCTGGCCATGACTGAAACAAATTAATTGCAAAGCAGTTATGTTCCAATGTGGTCTCTTAGAATTATGACCATAGCATTTGGACGCCACATTAGTTGGTGGCAGCACATCATTTGAATTCATTTCATGGCTCATCCACACAGTATGAAGACTAAGCTCATTTCAAGCATTTCTTTCCATGAAACCAGATTTTTATACAGGTGTTTACGATTTCTATAAAGTGTGCACAAACATACTACATTAAGATGATTGCATTATCTATATTAAACGTTTGAATTTTCACCTTCTCATGATGACAATGTTACAATGTTAATGTTAGCATAGCTCGCACTGAAAAAGGTTGAAGGGTAACCTATTTTTACTGGCTCAAAGATACATCAAATGTGTTATATTCAGAAATATGCATTGATGGAGGACCTTGGTTCGAATCCTGCCTGAGTGATGGTTCTGTCTGGACCTGTGCCCAATCTAGTAAATTCACGAAAATGGATCATTTTCATGTAAAATTTTTTCCGACGTTTACGGCGATAGACAGCTTAGATGTAGAGTCAAGCAGAGAGACGGGCGGTGTGTTTTGGGGGTCACCTCTACTCCAGGTATTACTGCAGTTGAACAAATCCAATCTTTTGTTTTCCTTGCACAGGCAGGGCAGTGAGCATCCCAAAGCAGAGTGGAAAAGGAAGCGGTGACAGCATAGGTTGCTTCACAAAAAGAAAGGTTGATGCAGAAAACCGCTGTTTTACCCATATGTCTGCATGAGGACGGCTTGGGCTCCTTTCCAATCAAGATATAAACTGCTGGCAGGGCAGCATCATGCCCATTTCTCTCATTAAGAAAATTAAAATAAAAGAATGAAAATGGAAAAGATTGTGTTACAAGTGCTATTTTAATTTTTCCCACTAAAAGAGACATTTTCATTTATTGTTTTTTGAAGATGCTGACTTGTTTTAGAAAATTGTTTGCTTGCACTGTTTGCACTTGTTTTTTTTCCTAGCCTTCAATTCTTTAGGCTGGTACCTATTCAATTTATGAGAAATATGGGTTATTAGGCTTTGTTTGCACTTTTAAAATGCATTTTATTCTGAGGTTTCTGTTTTAATCTGAAATAAAGGCCTGAACGTTGTTTGCAATGGATTGCTTTTGTTTATGGTAAAATAGCTAGCTGTTTACTATAAAAGTCCACTTTGTTAAAACTTGAAATGTGAACATTTGGGTAGGTAAGACACAAAAAGACAAAAGCTGGTCTTCCGTTCGGACCTTTTATTGGAAGAAATGTTTGTAACTGCACCTCAATGAGTTTTAATTCAATACCACTGATATATAAGATCCCAGACAAGTACACCAACCTTTCTAACAACCTATTTTAATGTATGTTGTGAAAAAAGAAAATCTGAATCAACTAAAGTAACTATTTTATCCATCCTCATCTTGAAAGGTATATGGAAAGTATCAGACTTTAATTTTACTGGTCAGATATTTTACTTCTAGAGTTATTTAAATAAGCATATCTGTTAAATGTTATCTGCAAACAAATATATCTGTTCATTAAAATGTATTTAACTAAGCTAATGCATCATGATGGCAGGTTTGGTCTTTGACAGTAACTGAAGGTAATGCCTATTGTAATTGTTTCAATGTCTCAAAGAAGCCAGTATTTTTAGACTGGGAGGTTAACCCACCCCCTTCGGTTAACAGGCCGGTTGCAGGTTGGTTCTAGGGCACAAGGTATTTACAAGAAATCATTAGAATCAAAATAACTGAAAGTGCTGGACTACCGCAAACAAGTTGGACAATCCGGCAGCACTAAGTAGTCTTGATGGTTCTTAAAAGCTACAGCTTGATGTGTTGATTAGAAGCTGGTGGGTATGCAGCATAGCAGAGCAAACCCATCTCCCTTTGGGACAATCAGCTGCAAGGAAGGGATTCCCAAGATGACAGAATATGTCATAGTTGTTGGGTTTTATGTTGGGATGACTCATTTCACACTGGGGCCAATGGCGGTAAATGATAAGTCAAATCTAGGTCTCAGGATCCATATATAATATTTATATTGTTGAATACCACAACAACATAAACAAATAAAAATACCTAAGCTCATATGTTGTCATGGTCTTTCAATATTTGGTAAATAAATCTGGTATTAACATGCAGTTTGCTAGAATGGTTACCATAATAACATGTTAATTATTTTTTTGATAAACCTTAATAAACATCAGTATCCAAATCACATAAGTTATAAAGGAGGCTAATTGAGCCTTAAAATTAAAAAATACGCTTCTTAAATTATATTGCATTCAGCAGCCTGTCGTCCATGTTTAGTCTTTGTCTTTATTCATTTTAAATCTTGTTCCAGCCTCGTTAAGTATAGATATATTGGATCCAGGATTTGCGGACCACCTCTTACCACTGCACCGCTGTCTTTTAGGTATTTGAGTAAGAATAAAAGCCAGTATGCTCTCAATCTTCCTGCTTCTCTCCGTGAGGCTGCATTTAGAACCTAACTAGTTCAATTTACACATCAAATCTTTGTGAATAAGGGCAGGAATGACAGATGACATTAGAGTTCAGGATGATAATTGGTTGGAGAGATGGGGTGATAATTGATGAAATCTAGACTGGAAGAAAAATGTGGTATTTATTTTCTAGATATTTACCTTAAGGGCATGGATTTTGTTATTGCATACTGTTCTCAAAAGAACTTTGATAGATTGTGCTCAGGATCCACTTGCATTGTCTGGAAAAAATATTCACACACCTTGAACTTTTTATTTTCATTTTGTCAGGTTGTACCTTCAACTCTTTCAGAATAAAATGCCGTGCAGCAGGACTAATACCACCTGACATCCTCCTGGCTTCAGAAGAGACAAAACACATCAGACAGCCTCTGATTTCTGCATATGTAGGCACTCTGCACACATGTGGCTCAGACAGATGTAAATATGAACAGATCTTGCAGACAATCACAAAAACCAAATTAATTTGTCACTAAGATCTTGAAAGATGCATTTCTGCAAATAAAGAGAGACTCTGGTGGACAGACAGTGTCCTGTTCTTGAAATTAGCCTGTCAAAACACACATCCAATTAAAAGATTCAGATGACTGTGCCCCGGGACTTGGCACGACTCCAGCACGTATGTGTCTGCATGTGTTCTTTGAGAGGAAAGAGAATGAAGCAAGAGGAGCTGCGTTTGTGTTTTATCTCCGTTTCTGCACATGTGCTTCTATCTATGGAGTTGAATCACTGTCAGTGATAACCGTACCAGTCATGTCTCCCTTCCTGTGTGCAAGCATATTTTTGATCCATGGACGCTACTGTGGTTGCTTGTGCGTGTGAAACTGCTAATTCTTGAGTGTGTGCATGCATATGTGCACTTTTGTGTGTTAAATGCATAAATAGGGCACACTGCCAGCAGTGCACCACAGTGAAAGTCGCCGTGGCTGTGTTTGCCTTGGCTGCTTCCCCGTCGTAAATAATTAGGTTGATGGTAGACGTGTGTACGCTAGTCCCTATCATGTGCCTTTCTGCATAACTGTCTTTTTCCATGTCTTATCAACTCCTTCACTCATCCTCTGTATCATTTTTCTGCCTTTTTCACTCATGATGGGAGCAAATAAATAAACGCAAGGGCTTCAATAAATAAACAAACTAACAATAGCTCTGGGAGCTTTGTCTGCTTTGAAAGACAGATGAAAAAAAAAATTGATAATGTGACATCACAGCAGCGCCTGGAATTAAAATTCTCCCACTAAATATAGATTTGGCTTATTCGTGACTCAAGGCACATGCAAGAGATTAGCTTTGGTGCTTTTCTTCACAGTTTGAATTTCCAAATTACAAATTTGCCAGCTTTGGGGATATATTCTGCTAAGGCCTGGAAGCTTCTACAAATCATTGCAAACGTCAGTCTGAGCTCGGCCTTGGATGCTGGAGGACAAAGACTCAAATGTCCTAGACTATCGACAGGACATGTCATTGAAATTTGTGTTGTCTTGGAATACAGCATCTCAATTTCTGGTTAAATGTAAATTGACTTTCCTCTATACCACTGGATCAGAACTCCCCGAATTTAGGTATATAGTCACTTGCCACCCTATAACAGGCACACCTTTTCACTTTCTTGTTGAAACGAATAGCAAATGGCTTACTGAAGTTCAAACTGGCCAACAGATTGAGAAAGAAAGGGGATTTAAATGACTTTGAACATGGCATGGTTGTTGGTGCCAGATGGTCTGAGCTGTGTTTTAGAAACTACTCATCTAGTGGAATTATCATGTCCAGAAAAGCTAAAATATATTCAGTGAGAGGCAGTTGTATTAAAATAAAGAGGTCATAGAAAATAATAAAAAGATCAAAAAAGAGCAGAAAAGATTAAATCAGGAACAACCATGGCAATCATGCCTATCTTTTTCTGACCCCATTGTACCATCTTCTAATGGCTACTTCCAGTTAGACAATGCACTGTCACAAAGCTAAAATCAAAAATCTTCTGAAACCGGTGTTTTGAACACAACAACAACTCCCACACTCACTAGATCTCAATCTAAAAGAGTATCTTTGGTGTTGTGATTATGAATATAATTATTCAATATTTCATATTAATACTTTAACACTAGAACTCCCAGGGCCGTCAATTTGACAGTTTTGAAAGTTTGACATGCCATAACTCTGGTTTATTAAAACTCTTATCTTCCTGGCATCCTGACTTTTTCTAAACGTGTGTCTTGTGTATTCCTATGTCTCTATTTTAAAAAAATAACAAAGTAAATAAAAGATCTAAGTATTTCTACCCTTTAACTACCAGAGCCACTATTTTGACGGCCCTATTATTTACATTGATATTTTTTGCCCGTGGCTGAGTATACGCGCGAGCGTTGCCTAGCAACCGTCACTGTAGAACGCAGTCTGAGAAGGAGATTGTTGGCATCCTACAAATGGCTTCTAGAAGGATATTTTCTGCTCAAGAGGCATTGGAAATGCTTCAAAAATTACATGATTGTGATTCTGAGGTCGAGAGGGATTCTGGCGGCTCTTGGTCAGCATTCAGTTCCAGTGACAGCGGGTCATAGAGTGAGCCTCCCCCGGCTGAAAAGCATGAGTCGTCCCATTAGCAGGAGGTTGTGACGCATTATTTCAAGGTAGTAAAAGACTATCCTATGTAACGATTTGATAATTTTAGGCTATAGTTTACAAATTAGTAAACTAATAATATATAAACTATAGCAACAGTGCCACAATCAGCGCAGGTTCAGAGATAGGGAGACGAGCCAGGTGCCCAGTGCCCAGCTATAAACCCATCAATCCAGCTCCCTGGCAGGAGAGAAACTAAAAAACAAGGTACTAATAATGGAAAAAGAAATAAACAATAAGTTAGGTCATAGATATAGTAGCCCAGTAACAACAATCTATTCTGCGCTTTACAACGTTTTCATCGCAAGACGAGCGCACACCTGGGAAGGAGGAGGAAATAGGAAAGGATGGCACTGTGTGGACAGTGGTAGGGGAGGAAGAAAGTAGAGGGAGGCGTCAGAGCCAGAACGTGTTGAGAGAGCACCAGATCCAAGATGCCTAGGCCGCGTTCCTCTGCTTGGAGGATGCTGAAATGCTCATCCACGTTCAGGGCTGCACAGTGGCTGAGGCCCGCAGAGTTTTAGGAGATTATTCCTCCTCGGACACGAGTGTGGATGAGTTGAAGGCATTTTTAGCACTAGTTTATGTCTGCGAAGTGAAAGGGGGGTGTAACATGGAGCTTTCCAGCTTTTGGTCAGATTAGTAAAGCTTCTTTTAAAAACGTACCCACTACTCTATTATTTTTCAGCAAGAAAACCTTTAGCATTCTGACCAATGTAATGCGATGATGTCATCACCGCCCTCGCATCCAGAATGCTCGCCGTCAAATTTACTGGCTTGGGAGTTCTAGTAGTGTTAGAATTCTGGGAGTCCTAGTGTTAATATTTTATTAAATAATACGTCGGTCTGTTAAGGGTTGTCCTGTGAATACCAGCCCAACAAGGCGGTGGTATTAGGACAAAATTGAAAGGGATGAGCCAAGCTCTGACATTATTGAACTGCAAAAGTCTGCACACACATGGAATGAATTCACACAATTTCTTAAAATACAAGAATTTATTAACAAAAATAAGTCAACTCAAGTCAAACATACTACAATCAACAAACTCTTTACTAAGCTAAAACAATCCAACTAAACTACCAAGCAGAATGAAAGAACAAGGAAGACTAATGGGCTATGTACAATAAAAACAAGTTGATCAAAGATGGTTGAAAACCATGACCGAAAGACTGATGCAACATTACCATACAATGTTATTTATGTTTGAGAACCAAGGTTTATCTTGAAGAATCTGGAACTGAAGTTACGTTAGTCTTGGAATTAACTTAATAATTGACATACCTTTAGACAACCATTAACAAGGCAAGATAAGATAAAATATTATTTTAATAAAAAATATTTTAAAGAACGATTTGCTGAATAAAACCAACCTTCTGGATGACCAATTCTCAATGGTGTTTAATAAGCTGCCTTTATTTATTAAAATAATATTTAAAAAAATATTATTTTGAATAAGAACCAAATCTTTGAGAAATTGGCTTAATTGTGTTACTAAGTTATCAAGTTTGGTAAAATAATATTTAGGGAAATATTATTTTACTAGATTGAAAACTAACAACCTTTTGGTGTAAATGATCTTTAGCAGGCAAGGCACGTGTTCGTAGCTGTTAGCGGTTAAAGCTAACAAAAGAAGCTTATAGCTTATCATCAGAATCAAACACATACCTTTAAAATACCATTAATAAAAGGGTTAAAATGCATAAGCATGGACGGTGAGTTATGGCCAATCTTCTGTGTTTAAAATCACCCTTTAAATAAATTTTGTCTTAACTTTAAAAAAATAAATAAAAACACAGAACTCACAAACTGAGCACATGTGCTGAGCAGATAATCTGCTGGCACTAAGATGGCTGAGTTTTCAACACAAACAAAACCAAACATCATAAAACAAAAAATGTTTAGATTATTTCATTCTAAACTCCTCTCTGCCCAACACTACCTCTTACGTGAACTGTGCTGAGGAAAAAATGTTCGGGCAACAAAGTTGAAGGAACCATCCACAGTGAACAAAGGGTTAACTGCAGGTAACCTCCATAGCTGTGGGGTGCCCCACCCCACAGCTATGGAGGTTACCTGCAGTTACCTGCAGTTAGGCTTGTTCTGTCGGCCGGCCGAACTGCATGTTACAGCTGTAACCACGGTGATGCGGTCCCGTTGTCCTTCCTTCAGACTGGGAAAACTGCTCCACTCGGCGTCGTAGAGACAGGGTCTCTGCTGGGAACTCTCTGGAACACAGTTTGCTTCTGTAAACGTCAGAGAGAAAAGTTAAGCCACGCTTGTACCTTAAGTACCCCGTTCATGAATGAATACCGGATACACAAACAGCAATTCTTTCCTACTTAACTTAGTACATATGATCGCGTGATCGTTTGACACTCTTGGATCCAGTTTGAAGAGTTTTGTCTGTTTGCCAGCAAAGACACATTAGCGCGCTGTTTCCCTCTGTCCAGTTCCGCTGGGGACCTGCGTGAAAGAGGTCAGTTTGTTGCAAAAGCGGGATTTTTATTCGGACAGTGACGTCACGGGAAGTCCAATGTTATTCCCTGTTTCTGGCTGTCCTGGAAGTAGGTTAATGTGATTTATTTTGAAAGTTCCAGAAAAGTTCTTATCCTGTTGTACCCATGGCTGTGGTCCCAACATTGGGATGTGGTTTAACTGGAGATCCTCGTCATTAATTTTAAACCAACAATGCTGCAGCAACTATGTGATGCTCTAATGTTAATGTGGACTAAAATCGCACAGAAATGTTTCCAACACCTTGATCAATATACGCCAGAAAATCAACAGTAATTCCTGAAGAAACAAAGGGGGTCCAACCTAGTACGAACAAGGTCAAAATAATAAAGTGGTGGTTGAGTCTATGCTCCTCATTTGTGCTATGAAGATTCAATATTGCCGAGGATTTTTCCAAACCATACTGTAAAAGATGATAGTACCCTACCACTCAGCCCACCTTGTTTTAAGGTCTACCTTTTTTTTTCATATTACTGCCTTAACACTAAACGATGAACCTAAAAAAGGCCGGCATACCATAAGGTGCAGGTTTAAGATTTAAAGCTTTTATTTAAAAAAAATCTATTTTCAATTGCATTTCATCAAAACTGGGCATATGTTGATTTTAGGCCAAGACAAACCACTTTTTTAAAATAAAGATCACATTTTCAAGTTATTTTTCTAACTTCGCTCAGCGTATCACTAGAGTGGCTGTAGCCAACAGCCAGGACCCTTGCCTCTCGTCATCTTCAGCCGAGTAACGGCCATCAGCCGTGAGCTTCTAGGAGCCGGGCGGAAATAATGGAGGAAGAATCCCCATCCATGCCTCCGCGGTTTGAGGGCTTTTTGGACAGTGGCAAACTCAAAGCTGGCGGTGGAGAAACAGAGGGTGTTGCAGCTCCTTGAACTGGAGGACATAGAGGAAGATGAGGACAACTCCACCTTCCCACGTCAAAACTCCAGGCCTCCTAGTGGGGCGTAATTTGAAAACAGGAGGGAGAGGTTTTTAACATTTGTCTGCCTCATAAGCCAAGTCAAACTCTTCGTTAGGGACCCAGACCTGGTTTTGTAGCTGTGGCAGTGAGAGTGAAACAAGTTGGAGCCAGGACTTCAAGGAGACCTGCCTCACAGCCTCCCAAGCAGAACAAAAGGGGAGAACCCAAGACCATGGGGGGAGCACTCTTTTGCAGCAGGCCACCTAAAACTTCTATCCACACCCTCCCCTTTGAAGAGGAGATTTCCAGACTGCAGAGGAGGCCTCTCAGTCCGGGGATCAGATGCTCTGGTAGTTCCCGGTTCACCAGGTGCCCCACAATTACTTCTCTCCAAACATGAGAAGGAGAGAAGTAATTGTGGGACAGACAACACTATGTCACCAAGCACTTCAGCAGTGTAATCCAACACTTCACAATATCTTGTCAGTGTCACCAAGCACTCAGCAGTGCCCCATTGCCTATTTTGTTCCGGGGGAAACAGAGAAAATAAAATAAGCTTTTCTGCAACCAGTCATGTTGCCAAGGGTAAAATGCCCCACACAAAAAAGAGATAAAAATAACAAAAATAGTTCTCTGCCACTCTCCTCTGCGCACAGCAGAGGGAGCTTGTGCTCTTCAGAAGAAAGCCGAGCTCAGCAGGGCAGAGGGGATGACGTCACTCGGCAGCGACGTGGGCCCTCTCTGCTCGGGCAGATCTGTGGCATGCATGCGCAGTCTCTCCTTGGGTTTTAGCCACAATTTCAAAGGGATACAGACTGCTGTTTGCCATGACACCTCCGAGTGCTCTTTTCAGTTACCAGTTGGGATTCAGCACACATCCTGGAAGACAAAATTGCATCCTTAGTAGACAAAAAAGCGATCAGAGTAATACCGAATGAGAAGGTTCATCAGGGCTTCTACTCACACTTGTTTCTCATTCCAAAGAAAGACGGTATACTTACGCAAGTATACATTCAGGATAGCAAGGTTAACACACAAGGCTCTATACCGCTCCATTCATCCGGGAGATTGATTTATAACAATCGATCTCTCGGCATTCCCCCCCCCACACCAAAGGTTTCTCAGGTTTGCTTATCAAAGCACAGCCTATGAGTTTCGAACCATCCTGTTCGGGCTGTCATTAGCTCCAAGGGTGTTCAGCAAGTGTGTGGAGGCAGTGCTGTCCCGTCTGAAGACGAGCGGCGGCATCAGAATATTTTCGTACATAGACAACTATCTAATTTGCTCCCGATTGAGCCACCAGGAAATCAGTGACTCTTGGGAGATGATGAGCCACCTCATCAACCTCGGCTTCAGTACAAACTGGGCAAAGAGTCGCCTGGTCCCCCGTGGAGTATTTGGCTCTCAGAATAAACTCCCTCGGTTATCGTGTCACACTATCAGATGGGAGGATCTTATCATTCACTCGGTGCATGGCACAGTTTCGGTTGGGAAAATTAATTTTATTCAGACTTTGCCTGTGGCTCTTAGTAAAGACAGACAACTCCACGGTGGTGGGTAATATCAACTGTCAAAGCGGGACCAGGTCCCTGCAGCTACACAGACTGGCCAGGGAAATCATTCTGTGGTGCAGTACCAGAGTTATTTCGGTTCATGCAACACACGTACCGGGACTTTTGAACAGAGGGGCCAATCTGTTATAAATGGGGAACCCTCTTGACGGGGAATGGAAGCTACACCCCCAAGTGGTGGAACAGATCTCTTCATCTCATGGGAAAACACTCATTGCCCCGTGTTTTTCTTCCTGTCAGATCTAGATCCTCCATTGGGCATGTATGTGCTGGCGTACTCATGGCCGAATGTGTTGCTCTATTCTTTCCCTCCTCTCAGCCTGATGTCCCCAACTCTAGTCAGAGTGAGGGAGGAGGGCTTGTCCTTGGTTCTGGTCGCTCCATGGTGGCCATCGACGCCCTGGATGGCAGAGATAATCCAAGTTCTGTCAGCAGAACCATGGCCCCTCCCCATTCGCAGGGACCTGGTGTCTCAGGCTCAGGGGGAGATTCATCATCTTCACCCAGGTCACCTGGCTCTCTGGGTTTGGCCCATGAAAGGTGGAATTTAAATGCAGCAGGTCCATTGACACAATACAAAATGCTAGGGCTTCTTCTACTCACTCTCTTTCCAGTAGCAAATGGCGTGTTTTTGAAGAATGGTGTGGGGAAAGACAGGCCATTCCTTTTCAGTGTTCGGCTTTGGAGGTGCTCTGTTTTTTGCAGAGCTTCTTGGAAAGGGAAGGCCTTTTCAACTTTTAAGGTCTATTTAGCTGCAATTTCACCTTATCATGTAGGTTTTGGAAACAGACCTGTGGGTCAGCACCCTTTAGTGTGTCGTTTCAAGAAAGGGGCACAGCATAAATTGCAGATCTCTAAGCCCCTGGTGTTATTATGGGACCTCACTCTGGTGCTGGAGGCCCAGTGCCACCATCCCTTTGAGCCTTTGGAGGGTGCTGGCTTGAAATGTCTTCCATTGAAAACTGCATTGCTCTTAGCCCTGACCATGGCTAAACTGAGCTAAACTTTCAAGTATGCAGGCAAACTAAAGTCAACACTAACCACCCATCACCATAATCTCTGATCCTAGATAGATCACAAGCTGTATCAGAATCCTAAGTTTCTTTTTCTCTTCTCACTGCAATAATTTTGATTTCCTTGTATGTAATTCTGGTGTTGATTTCCTAGAAAGATCCCATGCAGTTTCCATGTAAAGGTTTTATGTTTATCTCAATAACATAATTTCATATTCAGATATTTTGTGGTAAAACAAATTTCACA